>NC_044039.1:162891114-163511467 GCF_901765095.1 Microcaecilia unicolor
TGAACAAACCCAGAGAAGAACTACACACACACATGGCTCAGGGTTGTGCCAGACCCCACACAGCTCGAGGATGCCGCTTGCGTTGAGGTAGGGGACATGACAGTCAACATTGAATAGGCAAGACTTCCCTTGGCTGAATCCATTTGCTTCATTTCTTTGAATGCATGAATAAACATGTGGATAAAGGTGAGCCGGTTGAAGTAGTGTATCTAGGGTTTTCAGAAAGCGTCTGATAAAGTTCCTCATGAAAGACTCCTTAGAAAATTCAAAACTCGTGGGATAGGAGGTAATGTCCTGTTGTGCATTAGGAATTGGTTGATGGATAGAAAACAGAAGGTAGGGTTAAATGGACAATTCTCTCAGTGAATGAGGGTGACTAGTGGACTGCCCCATGGATCTCTACTGGAACCAATACTATATAACACATTTCTTAATGAGTAGGAAAATGAGAATGATGAGTGAGGTGATTAAATTTGCAGATGACACAAAACTATTCAAAGTTGTCAAAACACATGCAGATTGTGAAAAATTGCAAGAAGACTTTAGGAAGTTGGAAGACTGGGCATCCAAATGGCAGATGAGATTTAATTAGGACAAGTGCACAGTGATGCACATTTGTTTTTGTTACATTTGTACCCCGCGCTTTCCCACTCATGGTAGGCTCAATGCAGCTTACATGGGGCAATGGAGGGTTAAGTGACTTGCCCAGAGTCACAAGGAGCTGCCTGTGCCTGAAGTGGGAATCGAACTCAGTTCATAATCATCCACAGCAGAGTTACTTGATGCTAGGTTCCACCCTAAGAGTCAGCACCCAAGAAGATTTAGGTGTCATTATGGACAATTTTCTGCCCAGTGTGAGATCGCCAAAAAAGCAGACAGAATGCTAGAAATTATTAGGAAGGGGAAAGAAAATAAGACAAAAAATATTATAATGCCCCTGTATCGCTCAATAGTGTGACCACACCTTGAGTATTGTGTGCAATTCTGGTAGCTTTATCTTAAAGGGGGAAATGGGACTTGATATATCGCCTTTCTGAGGTTTTTGCAACTACATTCAAGGCGGTTCACATATATTCAGGTACCTATTTTGTACCAGAGGCAATGGGGGGTTAAGTGACTTGCCCAGAGTCACAAGGAGCTGCAGTGGGAATCGAACTCAGTTCCCCTGGATCAAAGTCCACTGCACTAACCACTAGGCTACTCTTCCACAAGATATAGCGGAATTAGAAAAGGTTAAAAGAAAGGCAACCTAAATAATACAGGAGATGGAACTCCTCTCACATAAGGAAAGGCTAAAGAGGTTAGGACTCTTCAGTTGGAAAAGAGATGGCTGAGGGGGGGATATAACAGAGGTCCAGAAAATACTGAGTGGTGTAGAACGGGTAAACGTAAATCGATTTTTTACTCTTTCAAAAAGTACAAAGACTAGGGGACACTGAAGGAAGTTACATGGTACTTATAATACTGATGAAAGGACCCCAAATTATAAAAGGCACCTCTCAGCTCAACTCAAGCTCAGTTTACAACTGGCTCAGGTGCTATTTCATTGATCTACTCATGTAAAAAGTCACCCATCCGCTAGAGACCAAACATACTGAGTGTTCTAAGGCTGCAGAGTATCCTTAAGAGGTGAATTACATGGAATTACTTTGTCTCTCTGTATTCATCCGCTGGCCAATTAACTTAACCCACAGGTTCTAGACTGGTCTGGTATGGATACTAAGGAAGAATCCGATTATGTTTACAGGTTTCAAAAGTCTTTCTGACCATAAGGAAAAATGCAAAAAACTCCTGCATCACTAATTACCAAGCAATCTCAATGACCAATTAAAACATTAACCTTGAAGTTTTTTTTTTATTATTAAAATTTTAAACTTTAAGTACACAAAGCACTCAAAGAAAATAACATAGCCCACATCAAGAGTTAGAGAGGGGGAAAAAAAAGAAACATACAAGCAACGAGGATTAATCCACATTATACTTAGTAAACATTTTTTGGGTGATCTAATATAACATGCACCTAAAAATTAAACTATTGCACTTCCCTATCTAACAACAGTCATTCTAACTGATTTGGTTCAAAGAAGACATAACTAGTATCAGAAAAACTAAGAGATTTTTAAAAAAATTTTACCTTGGGCACAGCATTTTCCTCCAGATCCTTTAATCTTCTATCTCAATCATAACTAAAACTGGGATCTGCTGCCCAAAGCCCCCACAACTACCCAGGAAATTTTACCCCCATTTTATTCTCCCCTCTCAGCTCACTTAATCCAGTCAGTGAGGCAACAATGCTGAGGTAAGATTCATGCACCAGGGCTCCTTCCAGAATGCTGCAGTCATAGACCTTAAATCCAGGTGCTGAGCGTCACTACTGCATGCCGTCTGAGACTCCCTCACTTAAAAGGCTGGAAACACTGCATCCACAGCATCCCCCTTCCTGACCAGTCCAGGAAAGAAAAATCTGACCTAGAAATGAAACCCAGGTCCTTTGCATGACAGTGCACCTCTTTGCTATTGAGTTAGCAGTCTGAATACATTTCCAACAGTATTTCCTGCTGACCAACTGCATGTAGTCAGCTTTTCAGATTATGGCAGATCCTGGAGCCCTCTAAAACCAGCAACTTGTTCAGTTTTCTTGCTTTTTCATAGGGGAGATCTTTTGGTAAAGCAAGTTTATGTGCTGGAGACACACAGAACTGACCTCAAACGTGTGATCCAGTCTGTACACAGGCACGGAGTTCACAGCGCTCACAACCTCAAGCACACCACTGAAATTATTCAAGTCTTGAAAAACCTGCAAAACTTCAATGATCCTGCTGAAGACTGCTACCCTTTCTTCAAAATTCTCTGTTTCCACCAAGCACCTAATTAAAACAAGAAATTCAGAAGCTTTAATATGCAACACTCTAATTTTGATAAGCAGTGACATTTTCTTTATAAGCTTCCAGGAAAAAAAAGTGTGTTAGTGTAATCATATTTAACATTTTGCCGAAAAGCACATGTGTACGAGAACCAGTTTCACTTAGCTCAGAATGGAATACTGAAAAACATTATGGGATGCAGCTACAGGATGTAATTTATTTTTCAATACTTTTCAAAAAATACTGTCATATATTTTATATCAACCCTAATAAACGCATTAAGCATGACACTGCTCCCCTCTAAAGATAAAGTAAACCTGCTGCATTCTCACGATGGGCAAGTCTATGTCCATGTTTGCCTTCCAGCACAAGAAAACCACCTGCAATGCACCACACTAGTAGACTACAGCAAGGAATTACAGGGATGGCAGCCTACTGTGAGAAGAAATCTGGTTTTCCCAGCCACTGGAGAAATCACCATTTCCACTGACCATGACAGCACAAGGTGAAGAAGTTAGGCAGGTAGAAGGGATAACGACATAAAAAAAAACAACAACAGAAGAAGCAGCATATAAAAAATCTAGGAACCCATCTAAGTGTTGGTCCAATATGATACTAACATCTCACCTGAGATTTCCTAATATCTACTCACCACATAGCAAGAAAGTGACAAAACAATATTCCAAATACTACATGTGCTCCCTCCCTCGTCTCCCATTTTCCCTTTATTTCACTCTATGAAACATTTCACAACACTGCTACTTCTTATTATGTTAGTGAGCAAGTGCTCAATTAATATGAATCAACTGGCAGCGTGTGTGAAATTTTTCCTTTTGTGTCATTTCCTCGTCTTTTATGGGAGCTTCCATTTTTTTCAGGTTTTTCTTCTACACGGGAACAACATTGCTGGTAACGTGCCCACTTTCAGAAAAAGTGGGTGCACTCTTTACAACACAAAAAAAAATGGGGGGGGGGGGTGTATTTTCTCTTTGTTTCAGGCAAACACAAAATATAGGAAATGATGTTGACATTTCCCATGTTGTTTCAAACGAATGAACATCAATAGTTACTACCGGCCTTTCATACCCCAAAAATCTTACTCTTCAGATAGCAGCAGTTCAATCCAGGCAACAGACCCAACCTCAAAAAAAAATCTACATTATGGGGATAATTTTATAGTATGTTGCATACACAGATTCCAAAATGGGGCATATTATATCCGTATTTTATAAAGCAACACAGGCGCCTATGCACCTTTAGAAAATGGGCACACAAAAAGAGGCCCTATAACCTGCAAATACATATGTGCAAATTTACACCTGCTTCAAAATAGGGTAAATGTGTGTGTTGTGTCAAGGAAGCTGGCTTGGTAATGTTATACTGAAAATTTGAAACTTGTTGTAATGCGGCAACTCAATAAATATGATTTAAACATAAAGGCCAGTCTGACCACGAGGGGAGGAGGAGGAGGAGGAGCAGCCTACCAAGAAAAGTCCCTGAGAAGAAGATATCCTGCGAAGACTGCCAAAGCTATCTAAAATTGTCAGCTGCTACTAAAGCCTGAAGAAAGGAAATCAGGCAGATCAGGGGCTTAGCCAGACCTTTCATTTTGGGTGGGCCTAGAATTTGGATGGGTGGGCCTTCCAAAATCCACCCTCCATTGTCCTGCATCTTTCTCCCTCTGCTCCACTCCCAGATCCTGCATTCCCCGCTCCCCGAGGCCCAGCATCTCTCCCCTCTCACCTCAGTACTTTCGACAACAGCAATGTACATCCACTGCCTGGCCAGCCCCTCAGGCTTTCCTCTGCCATGTCCTGCCAGGTAGGAAGTGAGGGCAGGGCAAAAGAAAGCATTTAAATGTGACAGAGACATACATTGCGGCTGCTGCTGAAAAAGGTGCTGAGGTAGAACAGAGAAGGCAGGTGCTGTGGAGCTGCAAGTGGGAAGTAAATGCCAGATCCGGGGGTGGAGGAGAGGGAGAGAGGGGAATGAGGCAGCCACTGCTGAACTATTTTGAAGGCCAGACAAGGTGGGCCTGAGCCAAGAATGGGTGGGGAGTGCCCACCCAAGCCTACACATAGCTACGCCACTGAGGCAGATGCTTTCCTTTTGGTGTTTTTCTTTCAATTCACTGCCAGGGCTGGAGGATAGTAATTTCAAAGTTAAAGACAATTTGGTACCATCCAGGAGAGGCGGAACAGTTTGGCTCCTTTTAAACAAGGACTAGGAGCCCTCAGCCTGTCTGTTTGTTTTAAAAGAGCAGTGAAAACACCCCATACATCTTGTTAGATCCATAATTGCTAGAGTCTGGGGAAAGGCTGGGAATTTATTTGCATATGTGAAGAACTGTAAAAATGTTGTTTTTTACCCTGTTACCATGGGGGGAAAGAACGCTAGGAAGCTCTGAAGGTCAGGAGCATCATTTAAAAGCTCCCTAAGAAGTGGTGTTCAACTTTTGGAGAAAGATGTAAGATGTTTTGTGATTCACCCTGACACAGAGGGTATCATCCGGTGCCCCCTGCTTGTTGGTATAATACATTGCAACCTGGTTGTCTGTTTGAATGAGCACAATCTGGTTGGACAGCTGATCTCTGAAGGACTTTAGAGCGTTCCAGATCGCTCGGCGCTCCAGAAGGTTGATCTGAAGACATGTTTCCTGAAGGGATCAGGTTCCCTGAGTGTGAAGCCCATCTACATAAGCTCCTCACCCGAGGAGAGATGCATTTGTCATCAGTACCTTTTGAGGCTGAGGAATTTGGAATGGTAGTCCCAGAGTCAAACTGGATTGAGTAGTCCACCAGAGCAGAGAGTGAACAAGTTCTGGAGACACTCGGATGACATCTACTAGATCTCCCTTAGACTGACACCACTGGGAGGCTAGGGTCCATTGTGCCGATCTTATGTGAAGGTCTCATGGGTATCACATAAACTGTGGAAGCCATGTGGCCCATCTGCTGAGCTGTGACCTGCTGCGAGGCTTGAACCTGTAAGCCAGAATGACTACAGTGTCTGCTCTCGGTCCTGGGAAAAAAAGCTCGAACCTGCTGTTTATCGAGTAGGGCTCCACTGAATTCCAATTGTTGAACAAGGTGAAGATGGGACTTGGGGTAGTTTATAAGAACCCTAGCAAGTCCTCTGCATGGACTCATAAGCACCATCCTCAAACATGCTTTTCACCAGCTAATCGTCAAGGACTCCCAGTCTGAGTAGCGATGTTGCAACTACCGCTAGACATTTCGTAAATACCCTGGGAGCTGACGCGAGGCCAAAAGGCAACACGCGGTACTGCCAGTGATGTGTTCTCAGCCGAAATCGGAGATACTTCCAGTGGGCGGGAAGTATCGGGATGTGAGTATATGCATCCTTTAAGTCCACAGAGCATATCCAATCATTTTCCTGAATCATGGGCAGAAGGGTACCCAGGAAAACCATCCTGTACGTTTCTCTGACCAGGAATTTGTTCAGGGCCCTTAGGTTTAGGATGGGATGCATCCCCCCCCCCCTCCCCGTCTTCTTTTCCACAAGGAAGTACCTGGAATTGAATCCCTGCTTTTCTTCCCCTCGTGGAACGGGTTTGACTGCACGGGCTTTTAGAAGGGCGGAGAGTACCTCTGCAAGTACCTGCTTGTGCTGAGAGCTGAAGTAATGAGCTTTTGGCGGGCAATTTGGAGGTTTTTGAAGCCAATTGAGGACATATCAGAGACAGATTATTTGAAGAACTCACTGGTCAGAGGTTACATGGGGGCCACCTTTCATAGAAAAACTTCAGCCTCCCCTCCCCGACCAGCAAGTCGTCCGGGACGGACACTCTTACAGTGGCTATGCTCTGCTGGAGCCAGTCAAAAGCTTGTCCCTTGCTTTGATTGGCAAGCGGTAGGGGCCTCAGGCGCACACTGTTGATGAGAACGAGCATGCTGGAGTTGAGTCTGAACAGGCTGGCAAGCAGAAGAGGCATACCTATGTATCTATGAGTAGTAGGCACCCCTCCTCGACTTGACAAAAGACCTCCTAGATGAGGAGGCTGTTGCAGAAGGTGCCCAGCGGGAGCGAGAAGAGATGGTATCAGTGTATTTTTTTTTATTTAGTCAGCAACCTGCTCAATCTTCTCTCCAAAAAAAGGTTATCCTCCTGACATGGGCATCTGCCAACTTCTGCTGACCAGACTGTTCAAAGTCAGAAATATGCAGCCATGACAGTCTGTGCATTGCTATAATCTGAGCAGAGATCCCTGCTGCAATATCAAAGGTGTCATAGGCGCCCCTGGCTAAGAACTTGCGACATGCCTTTTGCTGCTTGACCAACTGGCAAATTGACTCGACCTGCTCTGGTGGGAGATAGTCTGCCAAGTCTAGCAACTTCCGCACCGAGTCCTGCAAGTACACGCTCGTGAAGAACTGGTAGGACTGTATACGGGACATGAGCATTGAGGCCTGGAACATCTTCCTCCCAAAAGAGTCCAAGGTCCTAGCTTCTCTGTCTGGGGGCGCTGAGTCATAGACTCTAGAACTCCTGGTTCTCTTGACAGCGGACTCCACCACCATGGAAAATTGAGGCAACTGGGGCCTATCAGGCGAGCTGTGGATCCGATACATTGTGTCAATCTTCTTGGGCAGGACAGGGACCAACAGAGGGGACTCCCAGTTCCTATCAAGGAATTCCTTGAGAACCTCATGGAGAGGGAGAGTCACAGCCTCCCTAGGAGAGGACATGTAGTCCAAGACCTCAAGCATCTTAGCCCTGGGCTCACCCTCCAGTTCCAAAAGAGGGGAACAAAAGGCTCTTCGGAGGAGACTTTCTCCTTTCAAGTGGAGGGGAGAGTTCAGATAGGAATCATCCTCCAAAAAGTGCCTTGGGTCTTCTTCTGATTCCCATGAGCATTCTTCATCAGTGTCAGACAGAAACTCCTCATGGGAGGGCTGAGACTGAGCCTGCCTTCTTAGAGGAGCCATGTTCCTGAGAGGGGCTCTCGCCTTGACTCTGGCAAAGCTTCCTCCACTGACGTTGAGGGGATACTGGCCTGTGTGGCAGTCAAAACTGGGGCAACATGCGGCATATCCCCGAAACCGATGCACACTGCTACAGGCGGCCATCCAGCAGCTCAGGGAGCCCAAAGCTCAGTGTCAAGATTCCTCAGTGCCAATGAGGACAATGTTGAATCCTCATGTCACCTCAGGGTCGGGTCCAACACTAGCCGGTCCCAGGGGTCCTGCCCAGCAGCCAGCGTCGAGACAGGTGGAACACACCCGCCGCACAACTGCTACCAGTGTCTTCGGGTCTTGAAGCAGCCGGGCGGACCCGATGCTCGAGATGCAGTCTTCGACGTTGACACTGCCAACCTTGATGTTGAGGACTCAGACCTAGCTCTAAAATGTTTCTCGTGTTGAGCCTCTCTGGACACCTGAGTCCTTTACTTCATACCAACACAAAGGACACAGCTGCCAGGGTTATGGTCGGGCCCTAAACACTGAAGACACCAAGAATGGGTGTCTTTGCCAGAAACTGTTCAATTGCACTGGGTACAGAGCTTAAAGCCACTGGGTACTTTAGTGGACATGGAAGAAAAAACTTTCTCGGTCAAATCAAAAGATGTGATGGTGCCTGAAAAAATGGGCAAGGCACCAGAAAAAAGTCAAGGGAAAGACCTGAGCGGAGACTAGGCCTAAGTGCAGCCTAAGACACGGAAAATAAAGAAAACTTGAAAGAAGGGCAAAATAAACTAGAACAGTACGGGAAGAGAAGGGGACCAAAGCCCAGAACAGGTACTGCAAAAAAAAAAAAAAAAAGCCCGAAAAAGGCACCAAAAATGAAGCTCTTCCAGACCAGGAGTGAAAAGAAAGCCAAAACATGACCTTTCCTCACTGCAGTAGAACAACAACTGTGGTAACAGCGCCCTCACGGCGGGTGGGAAGGCACCCGTGGAAGGGCGGTGGAGCATGTCCTGAGCTCCACAAAGCTCTCTAAAGCTTGTCATAAGCTCTGGATCAGGCAACACGATGCCACATTTCCCACTTGTGAGAATTAGTGGCCTGCTTGTCCTCGGAGAATATGGACTACTTCAGCTGAAGGAGTGTGCATGGTGGACTTCCTCTGATTGACACATGGAATTGAGTCCTTAATCCATCAACCCTGATAGGCTTGTGGCTGGTCCATACCAGTGTACTCTCTGCATATACCTGTGTATTTTATTAACATATGCATGTGCATCACTACTCTACTCAAATTCTTCCTACTCTCCACTCCCTGGGAATTCATATGAGTGTAACTGATTGCACAGTGTTATGAAAAGTCTATTCTGCATATAAAGCTATTTTATTCATGAAAAAATCCTTTACCAAATTACTCCCTGTAAGTCTATGTTGCAGTCTCAAGACAAACATATGTCTAAATAAAAACTTAGCAGTAAGCATTTGTCCCTCTAAAAACAAACAAACTAGAGATTACAATAAAAAGTATTTTGTTGAATATTCCAGTTCACAGCACCAAAGCGGACTCTGCTCTCAGTACGAGAATTATACTCACTTTTCAAACCATAGAGTGAGATTTGTAGTGTGGCGAATCATTTTTAACAAGTTGGGAGAATTGATTTCCTTATCTTCCTTAGTCCATACACTGCCAACCAATTCTGAAGGCTGGACTGCCCTGTTTCAAAGAGAAGAGGGGGGAGGGGAGGAAAGCATGCAGCACCATAATGAGGTACTTTTAACATCTCACATTATGCATTTAAATCTTTGAGGAATCAAATCCCTTCAACCGGACCTGCTCTTCGCCATATGGCATTGCCACAAGCCCTGCTTGCTAGAGCATGGACTCAAACTACTAGATGATGACTGAACTTATAGCAATCTTTGGCAAGACAAGCTACAGTAACGAAACTGAAAATAACTATTTTCCAGCATGTAACATTAAGAATGATCCCCGGATACCAGTTTTCTTTTTCATCACAATGGAAAAAGTCCTGTTTTGAAACACTCTTTTCATGCTTTCAGAAAATACAAAGACCAGGGGACACACAATGAAATTACATGGAAATACTCTGGAACTTCCTGCCGGAGGATGTGGTAACAGTGGTCAGTGTATCTAGGTTTAAAAAAAGGTTTGGACAAGTTCCTGGAGGAAACGTCCATAGTCTTATTGAGATAGACATGGGGAAGCCACTGCTTGCCCCAGGATTGGTAGAATGGAATGTTGTTACTAATTGGGTTTCTGCCAGGTATTTGTTATGGAGTTCCATTTTATTGTCTTTTTAGTACTGTACACTGCTTTGATTTTGCTTTGAAAGGCGGTATATTAGCTATCCCAATAAACATAAATATAACGTAGCTGTGCTAACTGATCCATGCAGAATGTCCATTCTCCTCTCTCAAACAGGCCACCTCAAAAAATATGTAAAATATTTTTTTGGCACTTACTGCAGGATGCCTGGGAGCATATCATGGCAAAATGCCATTTTAAGTTGCATGAGGTGCGCGTTAGCACCTAACGCACCTTAATAAAAGTTGCACTTAAAAAAAAAATCAAAGAGAAAACCTTGACTCTCTTCTATGTGTGGGTACCTAACCTCAGTCAGTGTCTTCCTTGGTTTAATAACCTTGATTGCTGATAATTGAAGTAGCCCTGCCTAGAAAACCTATGCATTTTTCTTGTAAAGAGATATTCCCTATTTTAGCTTTAAACTTTTCCTTTAAGTTTTAATAAAGTATATTCAATGCCAGGCACACCACAACCTAAGGGCCCTTCTACCAAACTACGGCAAAATGGGGCCTGTGCTGGTGTCAATGCGTATTTTTGACGTGCACCGAGGCCCTTACAGCACCTTTTTCACACAAAAATTCTGTCAAATCTGACACTTCACTTTTTCTTTTAAAGAAAAGCATTTATTTACTTCAAAATCTGTCTATCCCCACTTGCACACTGTCCTTATTTTTTTAACCATTAAACTTGATAAAGACAAATGAATTAAGAGAGTTTAACTAATACCTCAACTCAAATCTTCACCACATCTCCGACCCAGCTGCTTCTGTTTCAAGCTGCTCTTGTAACTGAAAACTTCAGCCATAGAACTATCTTACTCATTACTTCTGTGCTCATGCACATACACAGCATCAGGACTCCATATACCCCTAGAGTTCCTGTTGCAAGCTACAGCCTCTTAAGCCATGCTCTCCTCTAAAACATTTTTCAACAATCCTTCCAAACACTCACACACAAACCCCTAGAGCTCTGGCACTCACACTCAATCATATATAATTCAACACACTTGCTTTTTATTCAATATTTTGTTCCCAATATGGACATACATCACCACTGCCCATCTGTACAACTTTTTACACTCTGAGCTCAGTTTTCATCCCAGATATAAATTACACTCCCAGCACCCTCTTTAAATTCTGCCAGGGTCACTCTTAAATTTTCATGGCTATTGCCTTCTTCCAGCTACTGTGCCCAATTTACCACCTGCTCCAGTCAACAGCTATCCATCACTTATACTCTGTCCAGCATGCCCCTGTTTGCTGCCCACATGCTGCCGAAGTTCTACCCAGAACAACGGAGAAATTAGATCTTACTTGCTAATTTGCTTTCCTTTAGTCCCTCTGGACTGGACTAGGATTGGACTGATGGGTTGTGCTCGCCTACCAGCAGGTAGAGACTGAGAAAAAACTCTGACTCTAGAGAGCCAATAGGAGCCCTGGTCATGTGACCTTAGCCTCAGTATTTGAATAACAAAGCAGGAAAGAAAGAAAGATCTTCTGTGCCATATGGAATCCTAGCAGCCACAAAATTCCTCGGCAAAACCGAGTACTAGAGCTCACCAGCAACTCTCACCAGAGAAGAGGTATGGCTCATTCATATTAGAGCTCGCCAGCAACTCTCACCAGAGAAGTGGTATGGCTCATTTGTATTAGAGCTCGCCAGCAACTCTCACCAGAGAAGTGGCATGGCCCATTCATATTAGAGCTCACCAGCAACTCTCACCAGAGAAGTGGTATGGCTCACGTAAGGTTTTATATATATATTCCATCAACTGAACCCACCAGCAACTCTCCCCAGAAAAGTGGTATGGCATATTTAAGGTTGCATATCTATATTCCAGCAACTGAGCTCACCAGCAACCACCAGAGAAGTGGTATGGGTCTCGTAAAGTTTTATATACATAGCAGTATCTAAACATCTGTTTGGGTTTTTTTTAATCGTTCCACGAACTGTAAGGGAATGGATACACTTGCTACTGAATAAAAGAATCAAAAGAGTGGACAGAACCTGGGTGGGGCCTGGTCTGGTCCAGAGGGACTAAAGGAAAGCAAATTAGCAGGTAAGATCTAATTTCTCCTTCCTTAGCGTCCCTCTGGACCGAACCAGGATTGGACTGATGGGAAGTACCAAAGCAGTAATCTGAAGGGAGGGACCCTACGAAAACTGCATAGAAATATTCATACTGCATAGGCCGCCTCGTGGCAACAACTAACATGTAGTGTGGCTCAATGAGCAAAAGAAAGAAGCTAAGAGTAGGTGGCCATCGTACCAATGCTCACCGAGAGCACCAAAAATCGCTGTAGTAAGAATAGGGCCCGTTTCTGAAATTGTGGGATATGTTGTAATACTCTGTGGAACTGCCCTCTCAGTGAGAAGACAAATAGAAGTTCTCATTTCCTCAATCCATCGAGATATAGCGGGTTAGAAACAACCAAACCCATACGTGTACTGGCTAGAAGGACGAAACAAATAAGAAAAACACCAATTGGTAAAGGTGAAAACGCGAAACTACAGCAGGCCGAAAAGAAGTAACCAACTGTAGGAGTACTCCACACCTAGATCTACTTACTGCAATGGCTACTAGGAAACACTGCTTGAAGAGGAAAAACATTATAGAAAAAGGCTATGGCTACCAGGAAACAGTGGTTTAAGAGGAAAACCTGAAAGAAAACCGTGGTTTAGGTGAAGGCCCTGAAAGAAAAAACAAGGGCTACCTGAAAAACAGTGCTGTAAGAGAAAAAAACCGTAAAGGACACCAAAAGAAAACAAGCCCAACAGAGGACCTACGAGAGCTGAAAGATTAAGATTGTGAGACTAAGATCCTTAAAGCAAAAGAGAACTTCCAAAAGGACGAAGCCATATCGGGCCCCAGAAACAGGAAAAAAAAAACTGCAGAAGAAAAGAGAATAATCCTTTTTGAAAACCAACAAAAAATGAATCAAGAACAAATAAGAGAGACGAGGCTCAACAACGCAACCGCCGCATAGAAAGAACTACTGAAGCATAAAAATGCGTTCTTAAGTAAGAAAACTCACAAAAGAGTCAAACCATAAGACCAAATAAAGTGTGGTATGGATGAAAGATGGAATATATATATATACAGTGGGGGAAATAAGTATTTGATCCCTTGCTGATTTTGTAAGTTTGCCCACTGACAAAGACATGAGCAGCCCATAATTGAAGGGTAGGTTATTGGTAACAGTGAGAGATAGCACATCACAAATTTAATCCGGAAAATCACATTGTGGAAAGTATATGAATTTATTTGCATTCTGCAGAGGGAAATAAGTATTTGATCCCCCACCAACCAGTAAGAGATCTGGCCCCTACAGACCAGGTAGATGCTCCAAATCAACTCATTACCTGCATGACAGACAGCTGTCGGCAATGGTCACCTGTATGAAAGACACCTGTCCACAGACTCAGTGAATCAGTCAGACTCTAACCTCTACAAAATGGCCAAGAGCAAGGAGCTGTCTAAGGATGTCAGGGACAAGATCATACACCTGCACAAGGCTGGAATGGGCTACAAAACCATCAGTAAGACGCTGGGCGAGAAGGAGACAACTGTTGGTGCCATAGTAAGAAAATGGAAGAAGTACAAAATGACTGTCAATCGACAAAGATCTGGGGCTCCACGCAAAATCTCACCTCGTGGGGTATCCTTGATCATGAGGAAGGTTAGAAATCAGCCTACAACTACAAGGGGGGAACTTGTCAATGATCTCAAGGCAGCTGGGACCACTGTCACCACGAAAACCATTGGTAACACATTACGACATAACGGATTGCAATCCTGCAGTGCCCGCAAGGTCCCCCTGCTCCGGAAGGCACATGTGACGGCCCGTCTGAAGTTTGCCAGTGAACACCTGGATGATGCCGAGAGTGATTGGGAGAAGGTGCTGTGGTCAGATGAGACAAAAATTGAGCTCTTTGGCATGAACTCAACTCGCCGTGTTTGGAGGAAGAGAAATGCTGCCTATGACCCAAAGAACACCGTCCCCACTGTCAAGCATGGAGGTGGAAATGTTATGTTTTGGGGGTGTTTCTCTGCTAAGGGCACAGGACTACTTCACCGCATCAATGGGAGAATGGATGTGGCCATGTACCGTACAATTCTGAGTGACAACCTCCTTCCCTCCGCCAGGGCCTTAAAAATGGGTCGTGGCTGGGTCTTCCAGCACGACAATGACCCAAAACATACAGCCAAGGCAACAAAGGAGTGGCTCAGGAAGAAGCACATTAGGGTCATGGAGTGGCCTAGCCAGTCACCAGACCTTAATCCCATTGAAAACTTATGGAGGGAGCTGAAGCTGCGAGTTGCCAAGCGACAGCCCAGAACTCTTAATGATTTAGAGATGATCTGCAAAGAGGAGTGGACCAAAATTCCTCCTGACATGTGTGCAAACCTCATCATCAACTACAGAAGACGTCTGACCGCTGTGCTTGCCAACAAGGGTTTTGCCACCAAGTATTAGGTCTTGTTTGCCAGAGGGATTAAATACTTATTTCCCTCTGCAGAATGCAAATAAATTCATATACTTTTCACAATGTGATTTTCCGGATTTAATTTGTGATGTGCTATCTCTCACTGTTACCAATAACCTACCCTTCAATTATGGGCTGCTCATGTCTTTGTCAGTGGGCAAACTTACAAAATCAGCAAGGGATCAAATACTTATTTCCCCCACTGTATATATATATATATATATATATTTCTAAAATATAAGACAACGCCTAGTGAGTTGACGGAAGAAAGACCCCTGCTAAACGATGGCATCTATCCCTGTCTCCGCCAAGAGTGTTGCTGGACGGAAGAAGCAAGAAATGTTTGTGAAGCTAAAGCCAAAAAAAAAAAAAAAGAGATAGCCCTGAAGAGTCGCAGTGAGGTAGCAACGCTGAAAGGATGAGCGTCCATTCACTTAAATGCAGGGTGAGACAACTAAGAAAAAATGACTTGTAATGATTCGACTGCCGCCACATGGTCAGCTGAAAAGCAGTTAAACGAATATCCACCCATGACAAGAGGCTCACTGATTACAAACTCAAGAGTATACTGTTAGTTCTTCCGTGGTGGATGGCAGAACCGATTGCCATGGCAAAGACCAACATAACTCTCCCTGCCTTGTTTGTCCGTAAGGGAACAAACTTCACCCGCAGGTAACCGAAATGCTGTGGTCCCCCAGAAAATACCATATACAAACAAGCTTCTGCCAAAAGGTATATTGCACGAAGCACCCCTATGACTAAACTAAAGTTCTTGTGATAAGTAGATGATACTTAAATATCGCGATTGATGACCCTAAGATTCCAAATAGGATGAAGGAAAAAGTCCTTCTTGGGAACTAGACCAGAAAATTGTACTCTGTAGAATAGAGCGAGGAAATGGCTGAAGACTCAAGGTCCCCAAGAAAAATATAAAGCTGCAGAGGAGACGAAAGACTCTGCGCCAACCTGACTAAAGGGAGAACATTAGAGATATCTGAAGAGAGATCCAATAAGAGGCCTGGCTACATGCACCACCCAACCTAGAGACTGTAAGAAATGCACCACCCGGTGCATGACTTGAGAACTCTGCTGATAAGACTCTCTCCAATTAGCCCGTCGTCTAGGTAAGGATGAAAACGAGGATCCCTTGTTTCATGAGCGGTGCTGCTACTACGACCGTAACTTAGGACAAAGTGTGAATAGCTGCCACGAGACCGAAGAGCAGGGCACGAAACTAGGAATGTCAACCTAGAATCGTAAAGTGCCAGAATCTACAATGAACCTGCCAAATAGGAACATGAAACTAAGCCTTTGACATATGCAAGGCCTTTAAATACTCCCATCGCTGAATTGTCACCATGACTGACCGAGGATTCCCCATACAAAAAATTGTGACCCTAAGAGCGCGATGAACATCCTATTAGATCTAAAATAGAATGGAAGGAAGAGTACTGCCGAAAATGACCGGTTAATGCTTAAGCAAAAAACTAGCCATTTTCCTGGGGTCTGGGGAGAAGAGGAAGGGTGACCAAGGACACTATCTAAATAGGGCTGCAAACCCCAGCCCTATCCCTGTGGCATCTCATAGCTGGTTAAACTCTGTCTATAGGTGTCCACCAGTTCTGGTAGCACGCTCTGGACAGGAAAATTTATTTATTTATTTTTATATATTTTTATTTATTGTTTTTTTTTTTTTTTTTAGTAGGTTCAACCATTTGCTCAGTATGGACATATGATTCACTGGCTGGATCTCTCCAATCCTCGTACCATGGTCATGTCTCCTCCCTCACAGACATGTACCAAACCCACACTCCTTAGAAAGGAATGCTGGACTTTTGGTCTTTCACATTACAGCAATACTTATGTACCGAAGACCTAAATGCACAAGAAGTAAGCGAGTTCCCTTCCAATTGAAAGGAAGCTCTGGAGTGAGGGCGCATAGAACAAAAATGGAAAAAGAAAAAGACAGACTTGTAAAATACTTTAACTGAAAAGGTGAATTAGTGCCACAGCCATTTGGAGAAGGCGGTGGAGACAAGACTGACCTCTAAGGAAGAGGAAGGGATAGGAGATGATATGTATTGGCATACTGAACCAACCCAGAAAAATTACAATTTGCCAATGGAGAACTGATAGTGAGAGGCTTCAAGACTGTTGGAAAAGAAGGGAAAAACATGAATAAAGCATGCCTGCAGTTGAGTGATTTGGGAGCTTGATAGACAGGGCAGTCCCTCAGAGAATATGAGAGAGCTTATATATTCTTATGGTAACTAAAACAATATACTCTATGCCTATAGAGAAAACTTATAAAATTGTTAAAAGAACACTGTATAATAATACTACAGCCATTACGAGAAATTCTTAAATGAACCAATAAGAGAGGAGTCACGAGTAAGTATATTAGGGCATGCCCTCTAAGGCAGCTGAGAGATTGGGTGCTTAATAGACAGGACTGTCCCTCACAAAATAAGAAAAGCTTATATATGCCCATGGCATGAGAACAACCCACTCTATTCCAATAGAGAAAATTCTTACGTTCCTAAAACAACGAGGGAAATTCTTGAAAAGAACTAAGCTATTATAGAAAGATGCTTATCTTGTTGGGCAGACTAGATGGACCGTGCAGGTCTTTTACTGCCGTCATCTACTATGTTACTATCCAGCTTATAATCGAAAGACAAAAACGCCTATATTGCGACCTAAATCGGGAGATAGACGTTTATCTCCCAAAAACGAATAACGCGGTATAATCGAAAGCCGAACTTGGATGTTTTCAACTGCACTCCATCGCGGAAGCGTACAAAGTTGACGGGGGCGTGTCGGAGGCGTGGTGAAGGCGGGACTGGGGCGTGGTTATCACCCGAACAGAGATGGGCGCCTTTCGCCGATAATTGAAAAAAAGTATGCGTTTGTAGCTAGAATTTAGGGCACTTTTCCTGGACCCTGTTTTTTCACGAATAAGGCCCCAAAAAGTGCCCTAAATGACCAGATTACCACCAGAGGGAATCGGGGATGACCTCCCCTGACTCCCTCAGTGGTTACTAACCCCCTCCCACCACAAAAAATGATGTTTCACAACTTTTTATTTTCACCCTCAAATGTCATACCCACCTCCCTGGCAACAGTATGCAGGTCCCTGGAGCACTGCACCTGTTAGGGGGTGCAGTGGACTTCAGGCAGGTGGACCCAGGCCCATCCCCCCCCTACCTGTTACAATTGTGCTGCTTAATGCTTAGTCGTCCAACCCCCCCCAAACCCACTGTACCCACATGTAGGTGCCCCCTTCACCCCTTAGGGCTATAGTAATGGTGTAGACTTGTGGGCGGTGGGTTTTGAGGGGGATTTGGGGGGCTCAACACACAAGGGAAGGGTGCTATGCACCTGGGAGCTCTTTTACCTTTTTTTTGTTTTTGTAAAAGTGCCCCCTAGGGTGCCCGGTTGGTGTCCTGGCATGTGAGGGGGACCAGTGCACTACGACTCCTGGCCCCTCCCACGAACAAATGCCTTGGATTTATTCGTTTTTCAGCTGGGCGCTTTCATTTTCCATTATCACTGAAAAACAAAAACGCCCAGCTCACAAATTGTCGAATAAAACATGGACGTTTATTTTTTTCGAAAATACGGTTCGGTCCGCCCCTTCACGGACCCGTTCTCGGAGATAAACGCCCATGGAGATAGACGTTTTCATTCAATTATGCCCCTCTATGTGGAAAGTTTCAATCAATTGACCAGAACAGACAACGCAGATTGACCCAGATTGTCCCCCAATCAATGGCAATGACAAAAGAAGACCAGAGTTAATAGTGAAGATGTATATAGGAACTTAACCCAAAAAGAATTTCCTCCAAGTATTGCCTGCATATACGATGTGGATTTTTATCACAGATAAAGAGTGCACAGAGATGGGAAAAAGTACACTTTGGAGCTGAAGTGCCCTTTAAAACTGACGCATTGCCTACAGGGGACACAAAAAACCCCGACCGAGACGATGGAGGGTGACTGAAAATGGCCTGCATTCACGCCACTTGCCCCGAGGCAATCCCCGACAGCGCGCCTAACACCTCTGCAACAAGCGGAGTAGAGCAGGAAGGCCGAGAAATAAAAGCCTGCGAAATCGGCTCCGAGATCCGGAGACAACACAGGCCCCGATGAAACTCTGAATGAAAAGCAAAATTTATAAGCGCCGACTACGGCAACTGCGCACTGCTGACAGTATTTGTTTTTTAACCTTTTTCGCAAAGCTCCGGCACTGACGAATAAAAACATGGCTCCTCAACCTGGCAGGGCTCTGTCTGGCCTAGCCCCAAATACTTCGCGTCACTTTTTTTTTTTTTTTTTAAACAAGCTGGACATCGCTGACTGTACCCGAAGAGGCCCTAAAGAAAACGCAAAACTCCGGCGCTGACCCAGCAGATGCTGTAACCTCCTCTGCATGGCAGAGCTGTGTCTGACTGAGCAACAATGCTTCGCGCCGTTTTCTCTTTTTTTTTAAAAACAAGCTGGCTCCCGCTGCCCAAGCGTACAGAAACGGAGAAACAACTGCTGAGGAAGAAAATGTCGCGTCAAAAACCCCAGACACCATTAAATTCTTGTCCTTTTTTTTTTTACAGCTAAGCCTGCTCGTTACAATTATGGAGCTCGTTAGCCATCTGAGTATTGTCTCCCCCCCTTTTTTTTTTTTTTTTTTAAACAACTTGCTCGTTTAAAATGCTGGGGAAGGAAAAAAAATACTTGTACTTTTAACTTTCCATAGTGGCTGCCTCTTCCAAAGACATACACCTTTCTAAACAAAGGGTAGCCCTTCCCAGCTACGTATGGGAGATGGGGAGGAAGGGGGGAAGGACCCGGGGACACCCGAGTTT
This sequence comes from Microcaecilia unicolor, assembly GCF_901765095.1. Taxonomy (NCBI): domain Eukaryota; kingdom Metazoa; phylum Chordata; class Amphibia; order Gymnophiona; family Siphonopidae; genus Microcaecilia; species Microcaecilia unicolor. The sequence continues at coordinate 162,910,580 of NC_044039.1, forward strand.
AACACCCCCAGAGGCTGTAAAAGAAAGAAAGGAAAAGAAATCCCTACCTGACCAGCGTCTAACAGAGAATTCATAGGCACAGAAGAAGAGGTAGCATTGTAGTTCTTATTATTAACCTCTAAAAGAGAAAGATAAAGAGAGAGACTAATGGGCTCGCTTCCTACCTGCTGGGAGACTGAGAAAATACTGAGGCTAAGGTCACATGACCAGGGCTCCTATTGGCTCTCTAGAGTCAGAGTTTTTTCTTAGTCTCCACCTGCTGGTAGGCGAGCACAACCCATCAGTCCAATCCTGGTCCGGTCCAGAGGGACGCTAAGGAAACCTTATTATGCTACCCATTCATACCTTACTAGAGCTCCTTTGATCGAGAATTTGTTCCCTGTTTTTCATCTGGCTCCTTACTCTCCCCCCCTTTTCTCTCCAGCACTATTCGTGTCAATCTGGGCCTTTCCCTTGCTGCCTCTGCACATGCGTGCTGGACCTCCTCACCTGCAGCACTAAGTGCCATGGTTTGCTTCCTCTTCATGACACCAACAAGTGCCACTGCTATCAGCCTCAGCTCTTCCTGCTACCTGTAGCCCACCAGACCCGCAGTACAACCAGAACTTGTGACTCTAATGCCTTTCTGGGTCCACGAGTACTGCTGCTTCTGACCAGCCACAACAAAGAGGCTTTAATGCCCAGGAGCCCTGCACCTCCCATCACATCAGGGATACTAACCCTGATGTCCTCAGCCTGTCACCAGTTTTCTCTTCCTCAACAACAGGACTCTAGATCCCCTCAACTCAGGTGAGCATTTTTATTTTTCTTATACCTCATTTACCCTAAGCATTATGAAACTGTGACATGGTGTAACTGGATATTAGCAAGTAAATCAAGAGACTGGAGGCAACGGATCCAAAGCAAAAGAAGTCTATTGCTAGCAAGGACGCAGCTGAGTGACTCAGTAACACTGCGTGCCTTACATCCTTTGTCATCAGCTTTTATAATCCTACACTCAGTGATCATGTGCACTGAGTTCACAGACTATTACACAGAAGCCAGGAAATCGAAACTTATCTGCACTGGCCTAAAAGTGCAAGCAAGCATATACAGCAGAAACGAAACTTATCACTCAGTTCATGTTTCATTACACAGACCAGAGGAATATACTGATAAGCATGCAGCAGAAGCGAAACTCAGCACAAGCTATAACTGCTCCTGCATCCTCTAGGCAGACTGCAAGCTTCAGCATTTCAACTAACTATTACAAGTTACAGCTTCTTTAGCAAAAGCTTAACCCTCCAGTCTCTGTAAGCTACTGCCCCCAACAATGGCAGTTGCCCATCTGTCAGTATGTGAGAAATCATGAATAGCATGTTTATTCCCCTACTGGGTACCAGCTCACACTAGTCTGAGATTTTTAGCCTGGACACCTTTCTGAAGACCAGCAATAGCAATTAAACTCAGCATTCATCAGATGCACTTTGTCTTTCTATGCTGAAGATTCTGTATGTCGGCTCCCATGTGGTAGTGCCTGTCTAATTGGTCTTGCCAGCAATCATGAACTCTGATTCAGCCAATCACAGAATCTATTTCCAGATAACTAAAATTTAGAAATTGCTTTCTAAGAGACTAAAAGTGAGCATGTCTGCCTTGCTTCACATTTTGTCCCTGCTGTTTGGATTGTCATAGTAACATAGTAGATGATGGCAGAAAAAGACCTGCACGGTCCATCCAGTCTGCTCACCAAGATGAACTCATGTGTATACCTTACCTTGATTTGTACCTGTCTTTTTCAGGGCACAGACCGTATAAAGTCTGCCAAGCACTATTCCCCGCCTCCCACCACCGGATCTAGCACAGACCGTATAAGTCTGGCCACCACTATCTTCGCCTCCCAAACACCAACCCCTCTTCCCCCCACCAGCTCCGCCACCCAATTTCAGCTAAGCTTCTGAGGATCCATTCCTTCTGCACAGGATTCCTTTATGTATATCCCACGCATCTTTGCTTTCAAAGGTGCCAATCCTGAAGGCTAACTGTTGTCATGCTATTCTCTAAGGCAACATCCCAAACTTTGGATTATCTTGTTTGCAACTCTGTGCATCTCTGGAATCCAGCTGTTGGCTCACATATGGCTCACTGTCAAAAAATTAAGCCATCTTGTAGCCTATATGAGAAAAAACATTTGGATCACAGGATCTGTCTCGATTCAGAGTCTGCGTCTTGTCTGCCAAGAAAAAAGGTTGTATGGCTGAATATGTTAAACTCTTAGAGATCAGGGGTTAGATAGATGAAATTCTTTTAGTCTGTGAAGTGTGGATCAGACCAATACTTTGGTCTTTGTTTATGAAGGATACTATCATTTAGGATTACTCTTACAGCTCTGTGTCATTTAAATCAAATGTTCATGCATTAAGATTAGTTGACGACACCTTCATAGCGCTGCTGTCAGTCAGGGAAAGGTGTGAGATTAGGCAGAAGTCACTCTAAGACTGTAATGCTTTTTCTACAGCTTTAAAGACTCAGCTGTTAGCCTAACCTAGATGCCCATGTAGCAACCCACAGAATGTCCCACAGATTTGTGGTCTTTTCCAATAAGTTTGCTATAGACACAAATGAGCTTCACACCTACCTTATGCAAAATAATGAACCACAAGGAAGCCAGCAGACATCAGTAACTGCATGACGCTCATGTGTAGCTATCTGTTATGCTACTACAGTCCTGCAAAGCCTCTAGAAGGCTAAGATGGCTGACGAACAGGAGCTCAGGTGAGGCGCTCCCGAGTTAGATGCGCTCCGGGGCTGAACTAGCCCGCTGAGCTGCAACTCGGGAAGCAAATCGGAGCGTCCAACGGCCGAAGGACTAGGGTTAGCCGTTGCCATTGTTTCATGGCTCTGCGTGGCCACCCCACCCCACCGACGGTAACGACACCACCGGCGACCTGCCGGGCCGCGCGACCACACGCTCCCCAGCCGACCTGGCCCGCAACTCAGGGAGCATCTGTCGGCCGTGGAGAACGGGGTAAGCCATAGCCGTAGTTTTGCGGCTTCGCATGGCCACCCCACTGGCGACCTGCCAGGCCACGCGACCACCCTGGGGCCCTGGCACCGCACCTTACAGTCTGTGGTCCAACAGCAGCGGAGTCCCGGTAGAGTTCGAGCTGTCCTGGAGGCGGATAAGCGAGGGACGAGCCGTCCTACTGACCTCGCCGACTGACCGTCACCCTGCCTTCGCTCCTGCTGCTGGAAAGCACACTCTGATCCCGTTCCTGCTGGCCTCAACTGTCGGCGCACCGCTGAAGCCACTAGAGAGGGCCTTGTTCTGGTCCTGTTGCTCTGCTCTCCTCTTCTCTACTCCAGACTGCTTGGCTCTCCTCTGCCCCAGCTTTTTCCTGTCCATCTGCCCCTGCTTGCTCTAGCTCGCCTAATTCAACTTCAGCTTCCTCATAGTTGTCCCAGCCCTGCTGCTCCAGTCCATCTATTCCAGCTCGTTCCAGCTTTTGCCAGCTTGTTCCAGCTTTTGCCAGCTTGTTCCAGTCCGCCTAACGCTCGTTACAGCCCTACTACTACTACTATTGCTGCGCAGCTCTCCTCTGCTCCACCTGTTCCAGTTCAACTATTCCTGCTTGTTCCAGTCCGCCCGCCCGATCCAACTTCACCAGCTTGTTCCTGTCCGCCTGATCCAGCTTCTCCCTGCTTGTTCCTGTCCGCCTGATCCAGCTTCTCCCTGCTTGTTCCAGTCCACCATCCAGCTTCTCCCTGCTTGTTCCAGTCCATCTGCTCCAGCTTGTACCAGTCTGCCAGATCCAGCTTCTCCCTGCTTGTTCCAGTCCATCTGCTCCAGCTTGTTCCAGTCCATCTGATCCAGTCACTACTTATGGCACCCTTACACATTCTCTTCATTGCCCTGTCCCTTCCTAATCTATCCCCCCTCCCCCCACCGTTGTATAGCGCACAAACTCACTGCCCATCCATGTCCTCTCCCGTCCTGCTCACTACTGCAATACCCTACGCACCCCCGTCCCCCCCACCACACCATCTCTACTGTCTTCCTCCTCCTTCCTAGCTCTCAACCTTCAACACCTCCTTCCTGCCATGAACCCTTCCCCATTCCTCCTAAGCGCATCCCGTCTTCGTCGCCCTACCTCCCCCACCCTCCTCCGCACTATCTTGCTCCTTCTCCTGCTATCCGCGGGAGACATCAATCCCAACCCAGGTCCTCCACACCTGTCCTCATTCTCGTCTCATCCATGCAAACGTTTCCGCGATGTCTCCAATCTCATCTCTATTCCCCTCCTCTCTCCCCTTCTCGTGTGCCCTATGGAATGCCCGCTCGGTCTGCAACAAACTTTCTTTCACCCATGATCTCTTCATCTCCCATTCCCTTCAACTGCTTGCCCTAACTGAAACCTGGCTCACCCTTGACGACTCTGCTTCAATCGCGGCCCTATGCCATGGAGGTTATCTCTTCTCCCATTCTCCCCGCCCAATTGGCCGCGGTGGCGTCGTCGGGTTATTACTTTCGCCCTCCTGCAGCTTTCAACCTCTCCTCCTACCGCAGTCTCACTGCTTCTCATCCTTTGAAGTTCACTCCATCCGTCTATTCTACCCGCTGCCACTCAAAGTTGCAATCATTTACTGCCCCCCTGATAAGTCCCTCTCTTCCTTCCTTACCGACTTCGATGCCTGGCTCTCCGTTTTTCTTGAGCCCTCATCCCCATCCCTCATTCTTAGGAGACTTTAACATGCACACTGATGACCCATCCGACTCTCACGCTTCTCAGTTCCTCACTCTAACCTCCTCCTTCAACCTCCAACTGAGCTCCACCACCCCTACTCACCAATCTGGCCACTGTCTTGACCTCGTCCTCTCCTCTACCTGCTCACCCTCCAATTTCTGCGCCTCAGCTCTTCCTCTCTCTGACCATCACCTGATCACCTTCACACTTCATCACCCTCCCCCTCAGTCCCGCACAACACTAACCACTACTTCCAGGAATCTCCAGGCTGTCGACCCTCCCCACCTTATCCTCTAGTATCTCTAATCTCCTCCCTTCCATTATGTCCTCTGACTCTGTCGACAAGGCTGTCTCCACTTACAATGCCACTCTCTCCTCTGCACTGGACACCCTTGCACCATCCATCTCCCATCCGACAAGGCGTACTAATCCCCAGCCCTAGCTGATCCCTTGCACCCGATACCTTCACTCCTGCGCCCGATCGGCTGAACGCCTCTGGAGGAAATCTCGCAACCACACTGATTTCATTCATTACAAATTCATGCTATCCTCCTTCCAGTCCTCCCTATTCCTCGCCAAACAGGACTATTACACCCAATTGACTAATTCCCTCAGCTCTAACCCTCGTTGTCTCTTCGCCACCCTTAACTCCCTCCTCAAAGTGCCCTCCGCTCCCACCCCCTCTCACTCTCTCCTCAATCACTGGCTGATTAGTTCCGCGACAAGGTGCAGAAGATCAAACTCAAATTCACCACCAAACCATCTCCTCCTCTTCACCCTTTAACCCACCCCCTCAACCAACCAACCCAGGCATCCTTCTCCTCTTTTCCTGATATCACTGAAGAGGAAACCGCCCATCTTCTCTCCTCCTCGAAATGCACCACCTGTTCCTCTGACCCTATCCCCACCAACTTACTCAACGCCATCTCTCCTACTGTCACCCCCCCCCATCTGTCATATCCTCAACTTCTCTCTCTCCACTGCGTCTGTCCCTGACACCTTCAAGCATGCTGTAGTCACACCACTCCTCAAAAAACCATCACTTGACCCTACCTGTCCCTCCAACTACCGCCCCATTTCCCTCCTACCCTTCCTCTCCAAGATACTTGAATGCGCCGTTCATAGCCGTTGCCTTGATTTTCTCTCCTCTCATGCCATCCTCGATTTGCTTCAATCCGGCTTTCGCCCCCTTCACTCGACAGAAACGGCACTATCTAAAGTCTGCAATGACCTGTTCCTTGCCAAATCCAAAGGCCACTATTCCATCCTCATCCTCCACGACCTATCCGCCGCTTTTGACACTGTCAATCACAATCTACTTCTTGCCACACTATCCTCATTTGGGTTCCAGGGCTCTGTCCTCTCCTGGTTCTCCTCTTATCTCTCCCACCGTACCTTCAGAGTACATTCTCATGGTTCTTCCTCCACCCCGATCCCACTCTCTGTTGGAGTTCCTCAGGGATTTGTCCTTGGTCCCCTGCTTTTTTCAATCTACACCTCTTCACTGGGCTCCCTGATCTCATCTCACGGTTTCCAATATCATCTTTATGCCGACGACATCCAGCTTTATCTCTCCACACCAGACATCACTGTGGAAACCCAGGCCAAGGTATCGGCCTGCTTATCCGACATTGCTGCCTGGATGTCCAACCGCCACCTAAAACTGAACATGGCCAAGACCAAGCTTATTGACTTCCCACCCAAACCCACTTCTCCTCTCCCTCAACTCTCTATCTCAGTTGATAACACTCTCATCCTCCCTGTCTCATCTGCCCGCAACCTCGGAGTCATCTTCGACTCCTCCCTCTCCTTCTCTGCGCATATCCAGCAGATAGCCAAGACCTGTCGCTTCTTCCTCTATAACATTAGCAAAATTCGCCCTTTACTCTCTGAGCACACCACCCAAACTCTCATCCACTCTCTCATTACCTCTCGCCTTGACTATTGCAACCTACTCCTCACTGGCCTCCCACTTAGCCATCTATCCCCCTTCAATCCATTCAGAACTCTGCTGCACGTCTTATCTTCCGCCTGGACCGATATACTCATATCACCCTCTCCTCAAGTCACTTCACTGGCTTCCGATTAGGTACCGCATACAGTTCAAGCTTCTCCTACTAACCTACAAATGCACTCGATCTGCAGCCCCTCCCTACCTCGCTATCCTCATCTCCCCCTATGTTCCTACCCGTAACTTCCGCTCTCAAGACAAACCCCTCCTTTCAGTACCCTTCTCCACCACAGCCAACTCCAGGCTCCGCCCTTTCTGCCTCGCCTCACCCCATACTTGGAATAAACTCCCTGAGCCCATTCGCCAGGGAGGGGTCCCTGCCCATCTTCAAATCCTTGCTCAAAGCCCACCTCTTCAATGTCGCCTTCAGCACCTAACCACCTACCTCTATTCAGGAAATCTAGACTGCCCCAACTTGACATGTCATCCTTTAGATTGTAAGCTCCTTTGAGCAGGGACTGTCCTTCTTTGCTAAATTGTACAGCACTGAGTAACCCTAGTAGCGCTCTAGAAATGTTAAGTAGTAGTAGTAGTAGCATTTAGATATGAGAAGATAGGTCTTTGTATCAGAACTGCTGCTAAGAAACATTATTGCTTTTACTTGCTGTTTATTTGCCTGGAATTGTCATTTAAGTGTAACACTACCATGTGAGCATTCCTGGGTCTGGGGTTGACCTGGCTGGAGTCTCCCCATGGGCACATTCCATCAGGTTCTGGAATGACTGGCGCCTGGTGCTTCCACCTGGGGAAGAAAGGTGTTAGCGGGTAGGATTTCCTACCTTTTCTCTCAGGAAATTAAAAAAAAGACTGCTGTCCTCAATGCAATACAAGACCTGGTGCAAAGGGGGTTATTTGGCAATAGCAATCATAACACCATTAAATTTGGAGGTAGGAGGGAATATGGAAAACCACTGCAGTTGCATTTAACTTTAAAATAGGCAGTTTGAAAAGAAAGACCACAATAAAAAATGAGCTAGAAAAACTAAAAGAATCAGTTACAAAGCTTAAATATTAGCAGCAACTTAAAGACACAGTTGGAAACCAAAATTAAATATATTCTCTCATTTCCCGCAGAGCCCACGTCTTTATGATGATTGAAAAATTCAGGCAACCTAGCATTCTGCCTCGAAGCTATTTCCATCTAAAAGAAGGCCAGACAGCTGCTAGCATGGTTAAACGGAAAGGTGAAAGAGGCTATTAAAGTCAAAAGAACCTCCTTTAAAAAAATGAAAACAGATCCAAATCAAGAAAGCAGGAAAGAGCATAACACTGGCAACTTAGATGGAAAGCTTTAATATGGAAGGTCAAAAAAAAAGTTTGAAAGGAAACGTGGCACAGAAAAACAAACAACAAAACAAAAAACTCTTTTAAAGCACATTTGAAGCAAGATGCTTGTGAAGGAATTGGTTGGTTGAACTTCTAGATGACCAAAGGGTGAAAGGGGCACTCAGGGAGGACAAGGCCACAGCAAAAAACTAAATGTCTTCTCTGCTTCAGTCTTTACTGAGGAAGATGTTGGTGATATACCTATGCTGGTGATGTCAGGGGAACTAAATAAAAATCATAGCAACCCTGAAAGATAATAATAGGGCAAATTGACGAACTAACAAATCACCAGGACAGGATGGTATACATCCCAGCATTCCGAATGAACTAAAAAAAAAAAAAAAAAATCTTTTCATTTTAAACCTGTAGACTTATTACTAGTGGCCTATAACCAATCACTAAAATTAGCAACGGTACCTTAGGATTACAGGGAGGTCAGGTAATGCCAATTGTTAAAAGTAGGCTGAGGGTGATCTTGGAAACTACACATCAAAGTCGTTGGTGAGGCCCCACCTAGAATATTGTGTTCAGTTTTGGAGGCCGTATCTTGCTAAGGATGTAAAAAGAATTGAAGCGGTGCAAAGAAAAGTTACGAGAATGGTATGGGATTTGCGTTACAAGACGTATGAGGAGAGACTTGCTGACCTGAACATGTATACTCTGAAGGAAAGGAGAAACAGGGTTGATATGATACAGACGTTCAAATATTTGAAAGATATTAATCTGCAAACTAACCTTTTCCGGAGATGCAAAGGTGGTAGAACAAGAGGACATGAAATGAGATTGAAGGGGGGCAGACTCAAGAAAAATGTCAGGAAGTATTTTTTCACGGAGAGAGTAGTGGATGCTTGGAATGCCCTTCTGCGGGAGGTGGTGGAGATGAAAACGGTAACGGAATTCAAACATGCATGGGATAAACATAAAGGAATCCTGTTCAGAAGAAATGGATCCTCAGGAATTTAGCCGAGATTGGGTGGCAAGAGCCGGTAGTGGGAGGCAGGGATAGTGCTGGACAGACTTATACGGTCTGTGCCAGAGCCGGTGGTGGGAGGCGGGGATAGTGCTGGGCAGACTTATACGGTCTGTGCCAGAGCCGGTGGTGGGAGGCGGGGATAGTGCTGGGCAGACTTATACGGTCTGTGCCAGAGCCGGTGGTGGGAGGTGGGGCTGGTGGTTGGGGGGCGGGGATAGTGCTGGGCAGACTTATACAGTCTGTGCCCTGAAAAAGACAGGTACAAATCAAGGTAAGGTATACACAAAAAGTGGCACATATGAGTTTATCTTGTTGGGCAGACTGGATGGACCGTGCAGGTCTTTTTCTGCCGTCATCTACTATGTTACTATGTTCAGAATAAGCCTGATATTGTTACATGGAAAAATTGTAGAGGCCATTCTGTAAAACAAAATTACTGGCCTTCTGGAAGTTCTTGGCTGACTAATCTAATAGACTTTTTTTTAAATGTTAGACATGTGGATAAGAAAGATATATAGTGTATCTGGATTTTCAGAAGGTATTTAACAAAGTCCCTAACAAGAGACTTCAAAAGCCATGAGATAAGAAGATAAGAATAGCCATATTCGGTCAGACCAATGGTCCAAATATCCCAGTACACTGTTTCCAACAGTGGCCGATCCAGGTCACAAGAATCTAGCAGAAACCCAATTATTATTAGGATTTATTTACTGCCTTTTTGAAGGAATTCACTCAAGGCGGTGTACAGTAGCAAGATTCCATATTACCAATCCCAGGGCAAGCAGTAGCTTCCCCATATCTGTCTCAATAGCAGACTATGAAAGTTTCCTCCAAGTACTTCTCCAAATCTTTTTTTAAGGTTAAGCAGGACTTTGAATTGACAGTGCAGTCTTCAAAATGGTCCACTATTTGCCCTGAAATAGCAACTTTTCCCATGAAACAAAGGCCCTTGTTGGCAGTTTGGACCATGATCTATTGATATTGGCAACCACGATGAAACACACTTACCCCCCTCCCCACCCCGGTTTACTAAGCTGTGCTAGCGGATGCTGCTTGGCAATGCCGACACAGCCCATTGAAACTGAATGGGCTGTGTCGGCATCAACACATGGCAGCCACTAGCACAGCTTAATAAATGGGGGGGGGGGGGGGGGGTAGAGATCCTGAAATATCCTGTAGTAACCATGTGCAGATAAATTTATTTTGAACCTTTTTGGACACTTTAAGCACATTTTTATAATTTTGAATGTATTAAATTATTCTACATATTGGATTCTTGATCTTTCATGAAAGTTTTTTCTGCCAATGATTGAAACCGGGAAGCACAGTGTTGTGCTCCATTGATATTATGAGGCTTTCTCCTCCGTTGTAAGTTCAGATCTGATTATATTGACCTTATTTTTAGTGGGGTGTTAATTCTGATATTTTCGTCTCTCACTCCTCATTGACTGTTCAAACCTTTTTTAAACCCAGGTACACTAACTGCTGTTATAAGATCCACTGGCAATGAGTTCCAGCTCTTAACTATTCGTTGAGTGACAAAATATTTCCTCCTATTTCTTTTTAAAGTATTTCTATGTAACTTCATTGAGTGTCCCCTAGTCTTTGTACTTTTTGAAAAGCTTAAAAAAATGTTGATTCACATCTACTCTTTTTCTACACCACTCAGGATTTTATAGACTTCAATCATGTCTCTCCTCAGCCATCTCTTTTCCAAGCTGAAGAGCATTTACCTATTTAGCCTTTCCTCATTTGAGAGGAGCTCCATCCCTTTATCATTTTAGTCGACCTTCTTTGAACCTTTTCTAATTCTGCTATATCTTTTTTGAGATATGGTGACCAGAACTAAATGCAATACTCAAGGTGAAGTTGCATCATCGAGCAATACAGAGGTATTATACTACTAGTAGTCTTATTTATCATCCCTTTCCCTAATAATTCCTAGCGTCCTTTTGCTTTTTTGGCTGGCGCCACAGACTGGGCAGAAGATTTCAGTGTATTGTCTAGAACACTTAGATCTTTTTCTTGGGTGCTGACCTCCAAGTTGGACCTAGTATCAGGTAGCTATGATTTGGATTTTCTTCCAAACGTGCACCACTTTGCATCTGTCCACAATAAATTTCATCTGCCATATAATGGCATGCTCAAGTCCTTTGATGCCATGCGAATTGATCTGCCACGTCAGGATGCATTCTTGTACTTGCAACTTCAGCACTACTATGCCACAATGGACCACTCCCAACAAACAGCAGCAAACTATGAGAAATTGGATGAGGCACTGACTTTGGAGTCTCAACGCAAGGTACCTTTAACTTTTCACCATTGCCACTTCAAGGATGAGGCAGTGTCCTCACACCTGGCTCATTTGGAACGTGTATGGGTGGCAGATTTGGGGTAGAATACTCAGTGGCCTTACTGTGTTCAGAGTCTGATGGAGCATGTGTCCTATTGGGAGCTACAAAACAAAATTAATCTGGGCCTTTATTATTCTCCTCATTGGGCCTTTGTCATGAAGATTTGCTCTTCCTCTGCTTGCCTCAAGTGTGGACGCTTGGATGCCTCATTGGGTCATGTGCTTTGGTTATGTCCTAGACTCAATCTCTTTTGCGGCACATCTTTTCCTTTGCCTCCAGAATCTGGTGTTCGTCTGTGCCTGCTCAACCTTTTCTCGTCTTGAGAATGGTTCCATCGATGGCCCCTCGTCGTTGGGGTGCGACAAGATTTCTCAGCTGGGCTGTTCTAATGGTGTGAAGGCGCTTTTGGCTGCATGGCCCTTAAAGGAGATACCATCGGTTCAACTGTGGTGGGCGACCATGATCCATGCTTTAACTATGGAGAAGGTGACGCATACAGACCTTGGACTCACTAGAATGACGCCAGTTCCAGGATGTATGGGAGCCATTTTAGGCCACATTAACTCCCACTGCTGGAAGTGGGATTTTGAGTTTTTAAACTGCACCTCTCTTCCTGTGACACGGCCACAGAGTGACTCTTTATACCAGTGTGCCCTGGGGAAGGATGGGTGGGGTCTCATTGCAAAATGCTGACGTGCGTTAATCTATGCTGTTTGAGCTCTGTTTTGTCTCTGTAGCCACGTTTCTACTCTGGAGTTGAATTGTTGTTCTCATTTTCATACGGTTGTGCATGTAATAAAAAAAATTTAACCAAATTTCATCTACAATATATCAACTGGAGTAACAAACCATTACTAAAGATAATTTTCAAAAATAAAGTTTGTTAAGTAAATAAGAGCTCTGTCCACTTAAGGTTCCTGAAATCAATCTCAAATCAAAAACAGGAATCTTAAAATGGATGAGCCTTGTTATATCATGAAAGGGTTCTACATTGTAACATAGTAGATGATGACAGATAAAGACATGTACGGTCCATCCAGTCTGCTCAACAAGACGGACTCATTATATATGGTATGTGATACTTCACCTGGTCTTGATTTGTCCTTGCCATTTTCAGGGCATAGACCGTAGAAGTCTACCCAGCACTGTCCTTGTTCTAAAATTTCTGAAGTTAATGTCAAAGCCCCTGAAAAGTTCCACTACAGCTCATCTAAATCTATTCAGCCACAATCAAGGCACAGACTGTAGAAGACTGCCCAGCACTGGCCTTGTTCTCCAATTTCTGAACAGGGCCGCCGAGAGGGGAGGAGGCTAGATTCACCTGGCCCGGCCTCCAAGGGAGGCCCGGTGCCGGCAAGGCTTCTGGAGGCAGGCAGAAGGTTCTGCTCCCTCAGTCTGGCTCTCTCCTGCTCTTGTGTGTCCAGACCCAGCTGACTGCATTACCGCAATAACCAGGGTCCCGGCACACAGGAGAAGGAGAGTGACAGACAGAGGAAGGAGCAGATGCAAGAAGGCAAGGGGTAGGCCCGAGTGTGTGTTTGTATGTGTGTGTGGGGGGCTGTAGTGGCTCGTTTTGTTTTTTGTTTTTTGGGGGGGGGAGGGGCGCCCTGCCCGGAACCAGCTCCGTCTTTTATTGGCCCTGCATCTGAAGTTGAATCTGTGCAACCACAATCAGAGCAGAGAAGTTTGCCTAGTATTGGCCTTGCTTCCCAATTACCAGTGTTGCTTCCTAATCTCCGCTTTGGATCCGTTCCTTCTAAAAAGGATTCCTTTGTGTTTATCACACGTATTTTTGAATTCCATTAACATTTTCATCTCCACCACCTCCTGTGGGAGGGCATTCCAGGTATCTACCACCCTCTCTGTGAAAAAAAATACTTCCTGACACTATTCCTGAGTCTGCCCCCTTTCAACCTCAATTCATGTCCCCTAGTGCCTTCCTGTCTCTGGAAAAGGTTTGCTTGCGGATTAATACCTTTCAAATATTTGAACGTTTGTATCATATCACCCCTGTTTCTCCTTTCCTCCACGGTATACGTGTTTGGGTCAGTAAGTCTCTCCTCGTACATCTTGCAATGCAAATCCCATACCATTTTTGTTGCTTTTCAATGAACTGCTTCTTGTCTTTTTAAATCCTTAGTAAGATACGGCCTCCAAAACTGAACACAGTACTCCAAGTGGGGCCTCACCAATGACTTCTGCTGGTTATACGTTTATGTTTATTAAGGCTTTTTATATGCTGCCACTCCTAGAGAAGATCGCAGCTGTTTACAATAAAATTCAAACAATAAAATTCAAAAATACAATAAAAACAAAAAGAACTTCATAAATGATAGGATACAACACTCACACAGAATCAAACATACTAGGAAGTAACAAAATCAAATACAACAGTGGGTATTCAATTGACTAGGCCGCCAACACCCCGCAGCCCGGAATCAACTGGAGGAGGGGTAAAACCAAATGTCAAAGAGAAAAAATGTGTTTTGAGCAAGACTTTCAAACGACTGAAAAAGTTCAGAACGAAGTGCTGGTAAAAGGTCATTCCACAGTTTAAGAGCCAGAAAAAAAGAACGCAGAGTGATGAGTAGACTCATAGTGGGCCTGTTTTGGAGAAGAAAATATGGCTAAAGATGTAAAAAGAGGTGACAAGACCTTTTTCAGATATATTATAGAAAGGAGAAAAGATAGGAATGGAATTGTAAGACTGAAAGGTAATGAGAATGGCTATGTGAAGAGTGATGAGGATAAAGTAAATGTGCTAAACAATTACTTCGGTGTTCACAGAGGGAATTCCTGGAGAAGGACCATAGTTGGCTGCTGAGAAAATATCTGGGAATGGAGTAGATATTGTGCTGTTTACGGAAGCAAGAGTTTATAAACAGCTTGAGAATCTGAAGGTGGACAAAGCTATGGGACCGGATGGGATACATCCCACAATACTGAGGGAGCTCAGAGGGGTCCTGGCGAGACCTCTTAAAGATTTATTTAATAGATCTTTAGAGACGGGAGAGGTTCTGCGGGATTGGAGACGAACGGATGTGGTCCTTAATCACAAAAGTGGAGAGGGGGAAGAAGTGGGAAACTACAGATCAGCAAGTCTCACGTCAGTGGTAGGAAAAATAACGGAGTCGCTGCTGAAAGATAGGATAGTTAACTTTCTAGAAGCCAATGGGTTACAGGATCTGAGGCAACATGGCTTTACCAAAGAAAAATCCTGCCAAACAAATCTTATTGACTTCTTTGACTGGAGGAAAGGAGAAACAGGGGTGACATGATACAGATGTCCAAATATTTGAAAGGTATTAATCCGCAAACAAACCTTTTACGGAGACGGGAAGGCGGTAGAACTAGAGGACGTGAATTAAGGCTGCATGGGGACAGACTCAGGAGTAATGTCAGGAAGTATTTTTTCATGGAAGGGGTGGTGAATACACGGAATGCCCCCCATGAGAGGTGGTGGAGATGAAAATGGTAATGGAATTAAAGCACGCATGGGATAAACACAAAGGAATCCTGTTTAGAAGGAGTGAATCCACAGAATCTTAGAGGAGATTGGGGTGGCAACACCGGTAATTAGGAAGCAAAACCAGTGTTGGGCAGACTTCCACAGTCTATGCCCTGATTGTGACTGAATAGATATGGATGGACTGGAGTGTAAATTTTAAGGGGCTTTGACGTCAGCTTCAGAACTTTTAATACAAGAAGAGTGCTGGGCAGAGTTCTACGGTCTGTGCCCTGAGAATGGTAAGGACAAATCAAACTCGGGTATACATATAAAGTATCGCATACCATGTAAAATGAGCTTATCTTGTTGGGCAGACTGGATGGACCGTACAGGTCTTTTATCTGCTGTTATTTACTACGTTAATATGTTACTATGAGAAGGAATAACCAGGCAATGGGAATTTTCTGAAATGCTACCCATTCCAAGTGCAGGGCCCAAGAAACAGGCAGAGCTCCGGAGTCTCAATGTGTGGGTGAGACGATAGTGCAGGGAGGAGGGTTTTAGATATGTTAGGAACTGGGCAACATTCTGGGGAAGGGGGAGCCTATTCCAAAAGGATGGGCTCCACCTTAACCAGGATGGGACCAGACTGCTGGCATCGGCATTTAAAAAGGAGAAAGAGCAGCTTTTAAACTAGAAACGGGGGGGGGGGGGGGGGGGGGGGGGGGGGGAAGGCTGACAGTCGCTCAAAAGCGGTTTGTTCGGGATAAGGTATTTTTCAAAGATAACAGAACAGGGAAAATAGGGTATCCTGATAGTGAGGTTGCAAAAGAGACCGTAGTAGATCAGGTGTCCCTAAATAAAAATAAAAAACAGACAAAAGATTGCAAATTAATACTGTCAAATACTAAGCATTATGTAAATAGGAACAACAAACATACGAGGATAACCAGTGGGACATTGTCATACCTGGGTACAAATTATATCGTAGTGATAGGGTAGATCGAATTGGTGGAGGGGTAGCATTGTATATTAACAAGAGCCTTGAATCAAATAGATTGAAAATTCTGCAGGAAAAAAAACACTTCTTGGAATCACTGTGGATTGAAATTCCATATGTAAAGGGGAAAAGGATAGTGATAGGAGTGTACTACTGTTCGCCTGGCCAGGATGAACAGACGGATGCAGAAATATTAAAGGAAATTAAGGACGCAAACAAACTGGGCAACATAATAATAATTGGTGATTTCAATTACCCCGATATTGACTGGGTAAATGTAACATCGGGGCATGTTAGGGAAGTAAAATTCCTTGATGAAATTAAGGACAGCTTTATGGAACAGCTGGTACAGGAGCTGATGAGAGAAGGAAAAATTCTAGACTTAGTCCTTAGTGGAGCACATGATCTGGAGCGGGAGGTAATGGTGCTGGGGCTGCTTGATAACAGTGATTATAATATGATCGGATTTGATATTAGCTTTGAAGTAAGTATACTTAGGAAATCAAATACGTTAGCGTTTAACTTTAAAAAAGGAGACTATAATAAAATGAGAAGGGTGAAAAAAAAAACTTAGAGGAGCGACTGCGAGGGTCAAAAATTTACATCAGGCGTGGATGCTGGTCAAAAACACCATTCTGGAAGGCCAGACCAAATATATTCCGCGTATTAAAAAAGAAGGACGGAAGACCAAATGACAGCCGGTGTGGTTAAAAAGTGAAGTGAAGGAAGCTATTAGAGCTAAAAGAAAATCCTTCAGAAAATGGAAGAAGGAACTGACTGAAAATAATAAGAAACAGCATAAGGAATGTCAAGTCAAATGCAAAGCGCTGATAAGGAAGGCTAAGAGGGACTTCGAAAAAAAGATTGCATTGGAGGCAAAAAACATATAGTAAAAATTTTTTTAGGTAAATTAAAAGCAGGAAGCCGGCAAAAGAATTGGATGGACTGCTAGATGACCGAGGAGCAAAAGGGGCGATCAGGGAAGACAAAGCCGTAGCAGAGAGATTCTTTGCTTCGGTCTTCACCGAGGAAGATTTGGGTGGGATACAGGTGCCACAAATGGTATTCTAAGCTGACAAGTTGGAGAAACTTAATGAATTCTCTGAAAACCTGGAGGATGTAATGGGGCAGTTCTACAAACTGAAGAGTAGCAAATCTCCTGGACCGGATGGTATTCATCCCAGAGTACTGATAGAACTGAAAAATGAGCTTGCGGAGCTATTGTTAGTAATACGTAATTTATCCTTAAAATCGAGTGTGGTACCGGAAGATTGGAAGGTGGCCAATGTAACGCTGATTTTTAAAAAAGGTTCCACAGGAGATCTGGGAAATTATAGACTGGTGAGTCTGACGTCTGTGCCGGGCAAAATGGTAGAGACTATTATTAAGAACAAAATTACAGAGCATATTCAAAAGAATGGATTAATGAGACAAAGTCAACATGGAGTTAGAGAAGGGAAATCTTGCCTCACCAATCTACTACATTTCTTTGAAGGGGTGAACAGACATGTGGATAAAGGTGAGGCGGTTGATATTGTGTATCTGGGGGTAGTGTTCTATTGTGGATTAAAAACTGTTTAAAAGAAAACAGAGAGTAGGGTTAAATGGTCAGTATTCTCAATGGAGAAGGATAGTTAGTGGGGTTCCACAGGGGTCTGTGCTGGGACTGCTGCTTTTTAACATATTTATAAATGACCTAGAGATGGGAGTAACTAGTGAGGTAATTAAATTTTCTGATGACACAAAGTTATTCAAAGTTGTTAAATCGCGGGAGGATTGTGAAAAATTACAAGAGGACCTTACGAGACTGGGAGACTGGGCGTCTAAATGGCAGATGATGTTTAATGTGAGCAAGTGCAAAGTGATGCATGTGGGAAAGAGGAATCCGAATTATAGCTACATCATGCAAGGTTCCACGTTACGAGTCACGGACCAAGAAAGGGATCTAGGCGTCGTCGTTGATGATACATTGAAGCCTTCTGCTCAGTGTGCTGCTGCGGCTAAGAAAGCAAATTGAATGTTGGGTATTATTAGGAAAGGAATGGAAAATAAAAATGAGGATGTTATAATGCCTTTGTATCGCTCCATGGTGCGACCGCACCTTGAATATTGTGTTCAATTCTGGTTGCCGCATCTCAAAAAAGATATAGTGGAATTAGAAAAGGTGCAGAGAAGGGCGACGAAAATATAAAGGGGATGGGACGACTTCCCTAAGAGGAAAGGCTAAAGCGGCTAGGGCTCTTCAGCTTGGAGAAAAGGCAGCTGAGGGGGAGATATGATAGAGGTCTATAAAATAATGAGTGGAGTTGAACAGGTAGATGTGAAGCATCTGTTTACGCTTTCCAAAAATACTACGACTGGGGGGCATGCGATGAAGCTACAATGTAGTAAATTTAAAACGAATCGGAGAAAATGTTTCTTCACTCAACATGTAATTAAACTCTGGAATTCGTTGCCAGAGAATGTGGTAAAGGCAGTTAGCTTAGCGGAGTTTAAAAAAGGTTTTGGCGGCTTCCTAAAGGAAAAGTCCACAGACCATTATTAAATGGACTTGGGGAAAATCCACTATTTCTGGGATAAGCAGTATAAAATGTTTTGTACTTTTTGGGGATCTTGCCAGGTATTTGTGACCTGGATTGGCCACTGTTGGAAACAGGATGCTGGGCTTGATGGACCTTTGCTCTTTCCCAGTATAGCAATACTTATGTACTCCAAGGAACAGAGAGCGTATGAAGGAGTGCAAGGAATGACTAGAAAGGAGAGAGAGGCAGGAGAACCATAGTGAAGCATTTTGTGAGACACAGGATTTTAAACCAAGATCGATACATAATAGGCAACCAGTGAAGTGAGGCTAGAAGGGGTGTAACAGAATCGAAACTGTGAGCTTTACATAAAAAAACAGGCTGCTGCATTTTGCAAAGTTTGCAGTCTAGCATCCTTTTGGCCATGGCCACTGCCCTGTTGAATTGTTTTGTCACCTTGACATCCTCGGACACCATCACCCCAAGGTCCCTCTCCTGAGCTTATCAATCTTTCCCTTCCTATCTGGTAATCTCTCTTTTGGATTTATGTACCCCAAGTGCATCATTCTGTACGTCTTGGCATTAAATTTTAGCTTAAATCAAAAATAAAACATACATTTTTTTATATAAATAAATCTATATTTTTATATTTAGATAGTGTTCAGACCAAGTGCATTATATGCTGAGCAATGTAGGATCCAACTCCTCCAACCATCATTACACTAAGTCCACCCTGCCTACCATATAATTCTTAATATGAGGCATAGAGGGGTATTTTCGATATGACGTCTAAGTCCGACTTTGGACGTTTTGCAAAAAAAAAAAAAATGTCTAATTCTGAATAGGAAAGAAGGTCATTTCCAAAAAAGAAAAAACATCTATCTTTTGTTTTCAAAATACTGTTTTGAACAAGGTTTTGTGATTTGGACGTTTTGTTTTTTGGTCCATTTTCAAACAAAAAACGTTCAAGTGTAAAACGCACAAAATCAAGCCACTGGGATGTAGGAAGAGCCAGCATTTTCAGTAGACTGGTCCCCCAGTCATCCCAGGAAAGCAATAGGACACCCTAGGGGCACTGCAGTGGACTTCATAAAATGCACCCAGGTACACATTTCACAATTGCTCCCTTATCTTGTCTGCTGAGCGCCCCCCCCCCCCATAACCCACTACCCCCAACTGTACACCACTACCATAGCACTTACGGGTGAAGGGGCACATACATGTGGGTACAGTGGGTTTCTGGTGAGTTTTGGAGGGTTCACAGTTTCCTCCACAAGTGTAACAGACAAGGAGAGGTATGGGCCTGGGTCCACCTGTCTGCAGTGCACTGCACCCACCACTAGACTATTCCAGGGACCTGCATGCTGCTCTAATGGACCTGAGTATAACTAACATCTGAGGTTGGCAAAGAGGCTGGCAAGTAATGTTTTTAATCACATTTTGGGAGGGTGGGAGGGGGTTAGTAACCATTGGGGGAGTAAGAGAAAGTCACTCCTGATTCCCTCCAGTGGTCATTTGGTCATTTAGAGCACCTTTTTGTGCCTTATTCGTTATAAAAACAGGACTAGCTCAAAACGTCTTGTGTTAAGTCTTGGACGGTTTTGTTCTTTTCCATTATAGCTGAAAACCGTCTGTTAGGAGCGCCCAAATCCCACCCTTAACATGCCCCCTTGTGATTGGAAAGCACTTCTGACGGACTTCATAGAAAAACGTCTAAAAACTGGTTTTGAAAATACCAATTTGGATGTTTTTGTGAGAAAAATGTCCAAATGCACATTTATGCCACTTTTTGGATGTTTTTCTCTTTTGAAAATGAGCCCAAAACTCTCATATCTATAAACAACTCAACAAAGTTCACGTATTTGCAATGATGGTACTCCCAATCAGTATCTTCCTGTGCAAAAAATCCCCCGAAGCTCCCCTGGTTAGTCACTGGGATCAACATCATCACACTGAACAAGACCTGCTTTTTGTAGTATTGCTTAAAGTCAATTTGTTGAGAGGAGGAAACAGTGCAGCGATACTGTAGAGGAAGGAACAGCAGTTTATTTTTAACAGGCAGACTATGGCCCCTAGTGGTCTAAATAAGGAAACTGAGCGGTTGACATTGCTTTAAAATCTCCCAGCTTAGAGCAGGGGGTGTAACTTGCATAGCTGTAGACGTGTATGCATTTGGTGTCTTTCTGGGGTGCTTGTGATGGAGGGTGCGGTTCGCACTGTAGGTACCCATCAAGTATTGTTTGAGTAGTGATGAGATTGAGGGATAAAATAGTTAAATGTGGGAGGCTGGTAGACTTTTTTGATCATTTCTTTAAGTTTAGTTTTGTAGTATTTGATATTTTATTTTTAGTTTAAGTTCTCCTGAGGACGCCAAATAAGACAAAACATGGACGCCATGTACAGAACAAGAGCACAACATTGGGAATTCAAAACCAAAGGAGCAAAAAGACATTGTGAGAACAGTGGATTGTTTTGCAGACACTTTTTAGATCGTATGGGATCCTTCTCTGAAACTGGACTTTGCACCGGAAGATACAGATTGGGGGATTTTTTGCCCTGGGAGATACAGATTGGGAGTACCATTCTTGTAGATAAGTGATCTTAGATGAGTTGTTTATAGATATGAGACTTTGCTTCATATTAAGATATGGTAGGCAGGGTGGACTTAGTGCAATGATGGTTGGAGGAGTGCATTATTAAAGAGCTGGATCCTACATTGCTCAACACATAATGCACTTGGTCTGAGTACTATCTAAATATAAAAATATAGATTTATATATTTAAAAAATTGTATGTTTTATTTTTTATTTAAGTTTTCGTTGGTATTGGAAGAAGTATTATTGGAAAACTGGATTAGTGTTGTTACCCCAGATACAGTGGTGGAAATAAGTATTTGATCCCTTGCTGATTTTGTAAGTTTGCCCACTGACAAAGACATGAGCAGCCCATAATTGAAGGGTAGGTTATTGGTAACAGTGAGAGATAGCACATCACAAATTAAATCCGGAAAATCACATTGTGGAAAGTATATGAATTTATTTGCATTCTGCAGAGGGAAATAAGTATTTGATCCCCCACCAACCAGTAAGAGATCTGGCCCCTACAGACCAGGTAGATGCTCCAAATCAACTCGTTACCTGCATGACAGACAGCTGTCGGCAATGGTCACCTGTATGAAAGACACCTGTCCACAGACTCAGTGAATCAGTCAGACTCTAACCTCTACAAAATGGCCAAGAGCAAGGAGCTGTCTAAGGATGTCAGGGACAAGATCATACACCTGCACAAGGCTGGAATGGGCTACAAAACCATCAGTAAGACGCTGGGCGAGAAGGAGACAACTGTTGGTGCCATAGTAAGAAAATGGAAGAAGTACAAAATGACTGTCAATCGACAAAGATCTGGGGCTCCACGCAAAATCTCACCTCGTGGGGTATCCTTGATCATGAGGAAGGTTAGAAATCAGCCTACAACTACAAGGGGGGAACTTGTCAATGATCTCAAGGCAGCTGGGACCACTGTCACCACGAAAACCATTGGTAACACATTACGACATAACGGATTGCAATCCTGCAGTGCCCGCAAGGTCCCCCTGCTCCGGAAGGCACATGTGACGGCCCGTCTGAAGTTTGCCAGTGAACACCTGGATGATGCCGAGAGTGATTGGGAGAAGGTGCTGTGGTCAGATGAGACAAAAATTGAGCTCTTTGGCATGAACTCAACTCGCCGTGTTTGGAGGAAGAGAAATGCTGCCTATGACCCAAAGAACACCGTCCCCACTGTCAAGCATGGAGGAGGAAATGTTATGTTTTGGGGGTGTTTCTCTGCTAAGGGCACAGGACTACTTCACCGCATCAATGGGAGAATGGATGTGGCCATGTACCGTACAATTCTGAGTGACAACCTCCTTCCCTCCGCCAGGGCCTTAAAAATGGGTCGTGGCTGGGTCTTCCAGCACGACAATGACCCAAAACATACAGCCAAGGCAACAAAGGAGTGGCTCAGGAAGAAGCACATTAGGGTCATGGAGTGGCCTAGCCAGTCACCAGACCTTAATCCCATTGAAAACTTATGGAGGGAGCTGAAGCTGCGAGTTGCCAAGCGACAGCCCAGAACTCTTAATGATTTAGAGATGATCTGCAAAGAGGAGTGGACCAAAATTCCTCCTGACATGTGTGCAAACCTCATCATCAACTACAGAAGACGTCTGACCGCTGTGCTTGCCAACAAGGGTTTTGCCACCAAGTATTAGGTCTTGTTTGCCAGAGGGATTAAATACTTATTTCCCTCTGCAGAATGCAAATAAATTCATATACTTTCCACAATGTGATTTTCCGGATTTAATTTGTGATGTGCTATCTCTCACTGTTACCAATAACCTACCCTTCAATTATGGGCTGCTCATGTCTTTGTCAGTGGGCAAACTTACAAAATCAGCAAGGGATCAAATACTTATTTCCACCACTGTATATAGTGGTGATTAAATTTAACTGCTATACCTTTGACCATTCTTCTCTCTCTCCAGGGTTTCCACTCTATAGACTATCTTTGTGTCATCCGCAAAAAGGCAAACTTTTCCTTCTAATCCTTCAGTAATGTCTCTCACAAATATATTAAACAGAATCGGCTCCAGCACCGACCCCTGAGGCACTCCACTTACTCATCTTCCTTTCCTCAGAGCAGATCCCATTTACCGCCACCCTCTGTCACCTATTGGTCAACCAGTTTCTTATCCAGTTCACCACTTTGGGTCCTATGTTCAGTCCTCTCAGCTTATTCACAAATCTTCTGTGAGGGACTGTATCAAAGACTTTGCTGAAATCCATCTAGCGCATGTCCTTCATTCAGTTCTTTCGTCACCTAGTCAAAGAAGTCAGTAAGATTTGTTTGGCAGGATTTTCCATTGGTAATGACTTAGAAAACCCAGATCCTTATTAAGTCTTGTTTATTGGGTGTCAAAATATTCAATCATTCTTATTTTCCATTGGTAATGAGTTAGAAAACCCAGATCCTTATTAAGTCCTGTTTGTTGGGTGTCAAAATATTCAATCATTCTTATTTCAAAGGTCTTACGTTCCTGTATTGTTTTAAAATTACCTTTCAGTATTCTTACTGTGAAATCACTGGTGCAGTGTTCTGGTCTTGTGAAGTGTTGGCCCACAGGGGTGGGGGCCTGACTGGCACCGGCTATTTTCATGTGATGTCTGTGTAGAATGAATCTTGTCTTAAGCATCTGGCTTGTTATAAACAGAGAAATACAGTTTTATGTTTTATAATGAGTTAGAAAACCCAGATCCTTATTAAGTCCTGTTTGCTGGGTGTCAAAATATTCAATCATTCTTAATAAGGATCTGGGTTTTCTAACTCATTATAAACATAAAGTTGTATTTCTCTGTTTATTACCCTCCTCTCACCTACCAACACCCATTCTGTTAGAATATCAATGAAATGCTTTGATGTCCCCATGCATACCCCACCCTTCCACTCTGTCAGACAGTCAAAGTAATGCTTTGATGTTTCTCTCATATATACTATCTGCTACCTCATTTGCTTATTTCCGATCTGAGGAAGAAGGGCAACCTTCGAAAGCTAATCAAGAAATGTATTAAGTTATGTCCAATAAAAAAGGTATCATCTTATTTTCTTTTCCATGTTTTATTTTGATTGATTTCTATTGATAACCTTTAAGAGTGGACTAACACGGCTACCACACCTCTCTACTTAAATAATGTGAAAAAGGGGGTGACATGTGAAATAATTGAATCTGCAGAAGACACAAAATTAGTCAAAGTTATTAAATGAGTAGATTATGAGAAATTGTAGGAGGATATTGTAAGACAAGGGGACTAGGCAACTAAGCATCTAAACAGCAGATATTTAATATGGATGAGTGCACAGTATGGAATAGAGTGAAAAAAGATGAGAATTGTGATACCTGGTTCTGAATTATGAGTCATCACACAGGAAAAAGATGCTGGAGTCACTGTAGACAATCCACTGAAATTCTCAGTTCAGTATGAAGTAGTCGTCAAAAAAGCAAATAGAATATTAGGAATAATTTGGAAAGGAACAAACCTGTGTATCAATCCATGATGCAACTTAGTGTTCTGGTCTCCTCATCCCAAAGATATAGCAGAAGTAGATAAGGTGACTAAATACGCTAGGGTGCTTCAGCTTGAAGAAGAGACAGGTGTGTGTGTATGTCTTTATGGCTTTTTCCATTTCCCTTATTTAGGCACCCATTTGCATAAGGTAGAAACATGGAATCTTCACTTGGAAATCTGAAAATATACAAACATTCAAAAAGTGTACCTGTAAAGATCAGATTCCAGAAGGGTTAGCTGGCGAGCTATTTCAATGGGATGAAGGGTCATGAGGTCAAAAGTTTCAAACTGTCCAACCCGGCTAATGTGCCATTCAATAGGAGGAGGAGGAGTCTCAAAAGTGATGTTATGACTAATGCCATTAGCTTGAACTTGTTTCTTCCTTCTGATGATCTTTGCAATAGACTCCACCCATTTCTTCATGGATTTTCCTAGAAAAATAAAAGCAAAACTGTACAGCAGATTTCCAAATCAGTGCAACTATTCAACAAGAACACTATGCTGTATAAATCTCATGCTCTTTTCATATCTGTAGCACACCAGCTCAGAGAAGGGCAAATCAACATCCTTGGAGTATATCATAAGGGAAAACTACATTTTCAGTTAAAACTAAAGGAGAAATTAGGTTTTACCTGCTAAATTTCTTTCCTTGAGTACCACCAGACCAGTCTAGAACCAATGAACTATGCCAATCCAACAGCAGATGAAGACAAACAAGTTTAAATCTGCTCCATAATCCTCTTTTGAAATAAGAAAGCACTAGAGCCTGACTTACATAAAAAGGGAAATACTATTGTTGGTTCAGAATTCCTCTGAACTGAAGTAATGGATAGAAAAAAAGTTGGTTTTAGTGTGAGACATTTAAGAGTTGCCTGCATCAAAGGTTTGAAGGACGACAGATCTAAAGCTCAAAGCACCAAATTCAGGCTTCATTCAGGACAGCAGGGCTCACGCAACCTGAAAATGATCTACAAATTAACCGACTTCCGCAAACAACTGAAGACTCATCTCTTCGAGAAAATTTATTGTAAGGATCAAAAACACATGAAGTCCATACATACTAAAAGAAATGCATCAATACACTCCCTTCTGAACTACTCTCACCCCGCATTGTCACCACACTTCAAACTCCAACCACAGATACGTTATACCCTATGTTCTCTTGAAATTGTTCTATCGCCTATCTTTTCCCCACTGTAACTTCACATGGTTTCCACGCCCTCACAATTTTTGACTTGACTTTGTCTTCCCATAACTCCTCACAATGTAACCCATAATCGTATTGTAACGATGTATTTCCATCCTTCACAAGGTATTGTAAGCCACACTGAGCCCGCAAATAGGTGGGAAAATGTGGGATACAAATGCAATAAAATAAATAAATCTAAGATGAATCAGTCCTCTCAAAATCTAACCACATCAGGAAACAAGGCTAAAGACACTGTTACTATGCAGGTCCTGAAGCATAATAGCCCAGGCACCTGAATCTTCAAAAAAAAAATCAACAGATAAAAACCCTTCTTGGAGACGGGCTAGAATGTGGATGATTGATGCCCCAAAAGGTCTAGCACTTTTGAACCTGCTTATAATTTCTTTAAGATTTGTTGTTTGCACCCTGCATAGATTCCGTTTCAGTAATCCACACTGGCAAGAACCATGGTTTGAATCATGTTGTGAAATACATCCCTTGGAAAGTATTGTTTTATTCAAGTTTCCACATTGTGTGGAACATTTTCTTTGTGGTAGCCTTGGCCTGGTTTTTGAGTGATAGGGTATGGTCTATGGTGATTCCTAGGATTTTCAGATTGTCAGAGATAGGGTGGGATGCTTCCATGGCATTGATGGTTGTGAAGAGTGTGGTGTTGTGTGAAGATGAGAGTATGTTTTTTCCCTGTTTAGTTTTAGCTTGAAGGCTGATGCCTATGATTTCATGGTGTTCATGCTGTTCGTGATTTTGGAGGCGATTTCTGATGGGTTGTTCTTGAAAGGGATGTAGGTTGTGACGTCGGCATAGATGAAGGGGTTAAAACCTTGTCTGGACAGTGACCTGGCAAGTGAGACCATCATTAGGTTGAATAGTGTTGGTGAGAGTGGTGAGCCCTGTGGGACTCTGCATTCTGCTTTCCAGGGTGAAGAGATTACTGAGATAGCCTTTACTTAGTAGGATCTAGTGGTCAAGAAACCCTTGAACCATGCAAGTATCTTCCCTCCAATTCCTAAATTATCAAGGATTCTTTGTATGATTTGGTGGTCCACCATGTCAAATGCACTTGACATGTCAAACTGGAGCAGGAGGATGTTTTTGCCTATTGAGATTTCCTGTTTGAATTTGGTCAGATGTGTAATCAGTACTGTTTCAGTTCTGTGGTAGGATTAGGATTCATGTAAAATGGAGAATCTGTTGATGCATTCTGTTAGTTGTTTGGCCACAACATCTTCCATCATTTTAGTTGTTAGTGGTATGGATGCAAATGGCCTGTAGTTTGAGATATCGTTAGTGTTTTTCTTGGTGTCTTTTGGGATGGGTGTGAGCATAATGCTTCCCTTATCAAGTGGGAATTGGCCTTACTGGAGCATAAAGTTTAGATGGAATCTGAGTTCTTCAGTGAAGCGGGTGTGGGTGCTCTCATAATGTAGTTGGGGTATGTGTCTAGTGAGCAGAAGAGAATTTCCTTATCGTTTAGGGTACTGTCTCAGTGGAAAGCTGGGCAAAAGTTGTCCAGGTCCTGTCAGCTGGCGTTTCCTCTGAGGGTTGATCAAGTTCGTCTATGAAGGATTCAAGGTTGGTATCTTCCTGAGGTATACTTTTTCTTTGGTTGATTATCTTCTCTATGAAACATTTAGCTAGCTCATTTGCTGGTGGGAGACCTTCGTTTGTTGTCACTGTGTTAATGTCAAGTAGGCTGTTTACAACCTTGTATAATTTCCTCATGTACTTATAGTCATAACCTAATTATTCCAGGTAAAATTTTCTTTTTGTTTGTACCTCGTTTGTGTTTCCTTCCATGAGGCTAGGCTATTGTAGATTCATTTTTGTTTTTTTCAAGCTCGTTCTTGTCTTTTGCATTGTGTTTTCAGTTCTTCCAGTTCCTCATTGTACCATGGGATTGTATTGTGTTTTTGTGAGGTTCTGATTCGCCTGGGTGCTATTTCGTCTAGGATGGCAGTGCATATTTTGTCCCATTCAGTGAGGAAGTCTGTAGAGTTGGTTGGTGATGACCACTGATTTTCGTACATAGAACGCAAGAATGTCGTTGTGTCGATTTTCCCTCGTTACATAAGAGTTTCAGCTGTGTGTTTGGCAGGTTCCTGTCTCTTTCCAGTATAGGGTCATGTTTAGCCTGAAGTGGTCAGACCAAGGGGTTTCAGTCCATTTCTGGTTCTTTGCTGAAAAGTTCAGGTCTATTGAGAATTTGTATGCTAGTAGGTCTAGTGTATGACCTTTTATGTGGGCTGAGCTCACTGGTGGCCTACTGAATTCCCATAGTTGAAGAAATTTGTTGCACTCTCTTGTGCATTCTGTGTTTTGGTGTTCTAGATGTAGGTTAATGTCTCCCATTACCATCACATTCAGGTTTGATACACATGTTTGAGATAAAAGTCCATAAAGTTTATCTGGGCGGCCCTCCAGTTTTCTTGGGGGTCTGTAGAATATGATACAACATAGGTGGTTAAGCAGAGATTTGTTCTTTATCCTGAGGCGATTTGTAGTTGCAGTGTTATGGATTCATCTATGGTTTCTGTTGTGAAGAAGGATCTGTATAACAATGCGATGCCCACTCCCTTTTTCTCCTTTCTAGACCAATGTAGAATTTTATAGCCTGGGAGACAGAGGTCTGAGATTATGTGGCTTTCTTTGTTGTGGATCCATGTTTCAGTTAGGAAGACTAGTCTGAGATCATCCTTCATGATCCAGTCCTTTATGGTTTCCGTTTTGTTCACTGCTGATCTAGCATTTATGTATCCTACTGGAATTGGTAGGTAATTTTCCTCTGTTTTTGGAGTTTTGGGAATTTTCACTAGTTGTCACTTATTTGGTTTATTAGGTTGGTTTGTGCCCTTAAGTCGTCTGCTGTGTTTGATACGTGGCTGAAACTCTTCTTTTGTTTGGTCGACTTTTTGCTTGATGAGAGGTGGTGTGTCTGGTTGGGTGGTTTAAGTTGTAAAGTGTGGGTATGATGTCGTGGTCGTTCTGTGGTATGGCTCCTGTTATGGTTGTTAGTGTTAGGATAAAGAGTCCTAGGAGTTTTATGGTGAGCACATTGGCTTCTTTTAGTATAGTATATTGGTGGGGGGGGGGGGGGGGGTCTATAGTGGGTGGTATATCTGACCAAGCAGATGTATGAGGTAGTTTAGTATGGTAGTCATGCAAGTTAATTTCTAGTATGTTTTCTATGAACTCAGTCCAACAGGGTTCCGAGAGGTAGTCCTGTGTTACGTACCTGGGGTCCGGCACATGGTCATATGTCACTCATCCGATTCTGACTTGAAACTGTTCGCTGAAAATTCTTTCTTCTGCCTGTGCTTTCACATGCCATATTTCCCTCTTGGCTTCTTTGAGTTTAAGCCAGTAATCTCTTCCATGATCCTCCTGTTAAGAACACAACAGAAGGATCTAAGTAAAAAGGTTCAGTATTTCTTGAAGGAAGCCTCCTTTGCCCTAATTTTTTGAACCACTTGCTAAGAAAACCATATAGGCTTCCTGTTTCTTTTGTTGTTGTTTGCTTTCCTTGTGTAAAGATCAGCTGCCATTCTTATAGCAGCTTTTAGCTTGGACACTGTGCTTCCACTTCACAGCTCTTTCTTCGAGTATTCCTCCATTTTACCAAAATCAGCATGTCTGAAAGCCAGTACTTTGTGCAGCTGAACTCTGCTTTCACTCTTATATCAAACCATAACACGTGTGATGATCACTATTGCCTAGGTGGGCACCCATTCAGACATTGGAAACAATGCCTCCATTTGTGAGCACTAGATCTACTGTCAAAACCCTTCCCTCGTGGGTTCTGTTACCATTTGTCAGAGCAAGGCACTTTGAGAGGCATCCACGATCTCCCTACTTCTTTCCGATTCTGCAGAAGGGACGATCCAGTCCACATCAGGCAAGTTGAAATTTCCCAGCAATAACGCTTCCCCTTTCTTACCAAGCTTATGAATATCTTCGATCAGATCCTTGTCTAGCTTCACCATTTGTACCAGAGGTCTGCAGATAACATCTATGTGGAAATAGGTTCCATCTTCTCTTTACAGAACAATCCATATATAACCTGGTAGGGTCACATCCCATTCGTAAGAGTCACTGAACCATGTCTCTGTAATAGCAACAATATTCAAGTCTTCTTCAAATATTAGAGCTTACAAGTCTTGAACCTTTTTACATAGGCCACAAGCATTTGTGCTCATTGCTTTCCATGAGTTATTTCGTGCACCTCTTCAATGTCGCTTTCGGCACCTAACCATTGTACCTCTACCCAAGAAATCTAGACAATTTTTAATTGTCTGCACTCTTTGTCCTTTAGATTGTAAGCTTCTTTGAGCAGGGACTGTCCTTATTTGTTTTTGTACAGCGCTGCTTAACCCTGGTAGCGCTCTAGAAATGTTAAATAGTAGTAGTAGTTAGTAACCCCACTGCTGTCATGTTTTGCTGGGGGTGACTTTCTGAATTTCCTTTCTTCCTATTGTCACCCCCACCCACTAGTTTAAATGTTTAGTAACATACAGTCTGAATTTCTCCCCAAGGATACTTTTTCTCATCACAGAAAGATGTAGCCTATCATTAAAAGTACAGCCTGTGATTTTGCCAGGTACTGTCTCATCCTCCTAAGTATCTGAAACTCTTTTCTTTACACCAAGTTTCAAGCCATTTATTGAACTCCTCTGTTTTATGTAGTCTTTCTTCTCCCTGTAGGAATAACTGCAGAAAAAGCTGTAGACTTAACCAAAGGTTTGAGTCCCTCCCCAGCTTCTTGAATGCTCTCTGTGCAACAAGCTTGTTATTGTTAGCCAGGTTATTTGTCCCCAGGTGGATTACAAAATCAGTATTACAATCCTTACTTTTTTCTTGGATCACATTCAGTATTTGGTTGGTATTTCTGGTAGCTGAGGATCCTGGCAGGCATTTCACTAGATTGGGTCCCTTGAACTGTGCTCCTAAGTTAATGCCTCTTATAATGGAGTCTCCTAGCAGTAAGAGTTTTCTGCTTTGAGCCAATCCATCCAACAAGCCCATCATCATCTGCTGGAGACAAAAGAAACACTGAAGAGCTTTGTCTGCATGGTGCCCTTATAGGGCAGAACCCTCTTCGGACTGGTCTCAGTCGTCATCTGCAGGTTGTTGAGAATAACACATTGGTTCTGGACTTGGCTGGTAAGGACAATAAGGAACAAACACTTCTGGACAGATATCAGAAGCCCCGCGTTGTTCCAAACAGCGCTCTAAAAATACCACCGGAACAGTGCGAGGCTATAATGCCCCTATGATCAAAGCTAACGGCATGCAAATTTATGCATACTATTAGCTCTGATCATAGGGGTACTTCTGCAGGAGGATTATGCCTGGGCATGCGCCCAAGGCACAATCCTCCCACAGAAGTGGTTTGATAGGTCCAGGATTTTCTCCCGGACCTGTCAAACCTAAGCCCATCCCCCCCACCCCAAAAAAACCACAAGATCTGGAGGTCTGGTGGACCTCCAGGCTCCCCACCCCCAAAACACAAAAACCCTGGTGGTCTATTGGGCTCGCTAGCTTCCCCCCCTCTTCCACATCAAACAAAAACACCTTGGTGGTCCAGTGGGACTGCTATCTAGCTAGCCCATCCTCCCTCCCCCTGGTGGCCTACCTCCTGTAGTAGAAGTGGAGAAGGGAGGGACTAACACTCCCTCCTCTTTGGGCGCCTTCCCAAAATGGCAGTCCATGCATCCTGGGATGCGCCGGGCAGGCTTAACCCTTATATGGAAGTTAAGCCCCCGCCTAGTGCATCCTAGGATGCACCAGGCAGGGTGGAACAACGCCGCTTTGGGAAGGCACTCGAAGAGGAGGGAGGGATTGCTACTCATTTCCTCCTCCACTTAATACTACTACGGAGAGATAGGACGTTGACGCCGGGGGGGGGGGGGGGGGGGGGGGAGGAGGGCCTAGCTAGATAGCGGTCCCACTGGACCTCCAGGTCTTGTTTTTTGTTTTTTTTTTGAGGGGGGGGGCTTAGGTTTGACAGGTCCAAACCTCTTCGATGAGTCTCTCTCATTCCTCTCTCGCTGGCAAACCATAACGCCAGCTCGGAGCTGGCATAGGGTTTGCAGCAGTAGCAGCGGCCCTGTTTGGCGTACTGCCCACCGATCATGAGGGAGGAATGCAGGAGACCCTTAATTGCATGCAATTAGCATTCAGAGCAGTCAAGCACATTATTACAAGCGATCACTGGGCAGGAGCAAACGTGGCGCTAGTACGGCGCTATTGGCCTCTAGTGCCCGCATTTGCTTCTGATCATCAGCCCATTAGTGAGAGTAGAACAGCTAACTAATCCATGATCAAAATAATCTAACAATAGTAATGTCAAGTACTTTCAATACCCAATTTCTTTGTATACGCTGTAGTGAAAATCTATTTTTCGTTCATACTGTAAAATATTAAGGTGGACTTTTCAGGAAACACAGCATGAAGAAAACAAGTTTGGAACGCAGGCGGACTGGCTCCTGGAATTCTTTCTAACCTCACTGTGCTTGTTAGGGTAGTGGCGGGGGTGATTTAAATGGAGCAATACTCAAAACAGTCTATATGTTTGGAAAGAATAATAAAACAAATTGTAATAATATACCAAACCATCAGATATCACTGATAACAGATTTCAAAGGATATATTTTACATTTGACAAAGATTTTACTGTCTCAAGGCAACAAGTATTGCTGCTCTTCTCCAGCACTAGTTGGCAGAACATAGCAACCATTAGCAAACTACATGGTTCAGTCACTAGGTATTACTATACATAGCAACCATTAAAGAAACTATATGGTTCAGCCACTAAATTTGACAGTAGAATTTACAAAGAAAACAAAATACATATCTGAATTACTAAAAGCCACCTCAGTACAGATAGGCATTTAGCAGTAGTGATAGGGAAAGGTGTGTGATGGGGGAAAGTATTCAAAACATGCTTCACTGAATAATTTACAATTCCTTTGTTTTGAGGAGATGGACCGGGGGGGGGGGGGGGGGAGGTTTGTCTCTGGTTGCATTTGACTGTGTGCATGGGTGTATGACCAACAGAAGATGGGAACAGGTAGTCTAAAAGGAACATTTCTCTACTATGTTTCAAGTGCATCAGTGTTGTTGTGCTGTGTAAGCTAGAACTGCTTTTCCCACAGAAATGCATTGGGCTCATGTTGTGGAGGACTCTAGAATCTCTGATTCAATCTGGCCCATTTTCAACTCTGTGTGTCTTTTTCTTGATTTCTCCCCCATGATAATTTGATCCCACTCCATTAAATTTCTTAGGACATTTGCTCCAAGACAGACATTCTCAACCCCAGAATAACAAAAGTAGATATAATTAATATGAGCTGCATTTCACACAAAGCCAGTGAGATCACTTTGCTATCTGAAGCATTTGAATCACCCTGAAATATCAAAGTTTGCACTCCCATTAAAACAAATTAGTCATTCATTCTTCTGAAGTAGACACAATGAACTCCAACTGTAACATGGCACTATATATAATAACTGCTGTCTGCATAATGCTCTGGGTAGATGCAGAATATATAACAGAAATACTCTAAATAATGACTTACCTCTAACACCTGAAATAAATGACTCAAGTCTATTAAGCAACTCGGGGTCTCGCTCAAAATCATAGAAATGGTGTTCAACCCAGTGTCGAAATACATTTAATACCCTAAAGAAGAGGAAAAACAACCATTAGTTACCACTGCTGCTCAGAAGTGGGATATGCACTTCCTACAGGTCAGAAAGCATCACAACAGCCACCCTCTAGCTGAGGAATGTCACTTATACTTGGATGTAAAGAAAAATAATTTATGTGCCTCCTTTTATTTGTTACATTTGTACCCCACATTTTCCTACCTATTTGCAGGCTCAATGTGGCTTACATAGTACCGTAAAGGCGCTGGCCAGTCAGTTGATAAAAAATAACAAGGTTATATTGTGGTTGAATGAGGTAATTGTGTATCAGGCATCATGTGGGTCGAAGAGTATTGTCCAGTACGATCATTGGTTATATTGTGTTGCTGGGTGTAGAGATTTACGTTGGATCAGTGGGGTAAGCCTTTTTGAAGAGGGTGATTTCCTGAAGTTTAGGTGGTCATGGATTGTTTTCACAGCTTTTGGGAGTGCATTCCATAGTTGTATGCTTATGCAGGAGAAGCTGGATGCGTGGGTTGTTTTGTATTTGAGTCCTTTTCAGTTTGGGTAATGTAGGTTTAGGTAAGATCGTGATGATCTGATTCTGTTCCTTGTTGGTAGATCTATGAGGTCTGTCATGTATCCTGGGACTACGCCGTAGATGATTTTGTGGACCAAGGTACAGATTTTGAAGATGATCCATTCTTTGATTGGGAGCCTTTTCCCTCACAAGATGAACACAAGGGGCTACAACATTGGCAGGTGAATGCCATTCAGATCAGCTAAGTTAGAATGATGGTAAATAGGCTAGTGGTGGAAATGTTAAATTTAAAAAGTTTTCTTAGATAGCAAGCATATATTTTTAAGATACAGTAGAAAAGACAGATAAACAGATAAATATTTAAATATTAGCATTTGTTTGAAAGCGACATCCTGGGGGTAATTTTATAATTGACTATATCAAAAAATACCAAACAGATCTGCTGTCGAAAATGACTAAAGAAACCTTATAGTAAAACAGCGGAAAAGGCCTCAAAGAGCTTCCAGGTCTTGAATTGATCTGTTGAAGCTATATCGGGTCTATAGACCCTACTTTCATCATTAGCCTGAAAAACCACTCGTGCTGGTAAACGGTGATATTTATATTTTCAGAGACATTTTATTATTTTATTTACTCTATATCTACTGTACTCTATCTTAAATTCATTAAGTGAACACCTCACTTATCTTTATAGTGGGTGCTTCCTGGATAGCGTGTTACAGCTGAATTCCTCTCTGTCAAACAAATGTGTACTCTTTTCCCTCTGTGGGTAGTGTTGAATCTTCTAAACATTCTTTCAGCATACACTTTCCCGTTTATACCTGACACACAAATTTTCTAGATTTATTTTTATGTTCATCCATATATATTTTCAGAAGAATGTGAATAAGTGCAAGTAAAGCCCTCCTCAACCCCCTTCCGAGAAAGCCTCGGCTCTGTCTAGCCAAAGTTACATACACAGAGGAAGTACATAGGAGTGCATATCTAGCAAGGAGAAATTAGATCTTACCTGCTAATTTTCATTCCTTTATTTCCAACAGATCAGTCCACAACATGTGTGTTATGCCCATCTACCAGCAGGTGGAGACAGAGTACAAACAGAGCTCTGCCATAGAGATCTGTGTAGCTGCTCCCGGTTAGTATTACGATAACAAAACAATGGAACATACTGTAAGCATGTTCTCCTCTCTTTTTTAAAGAAAACCTAAACAGAAATAGGAAAATAGTAAACAAAAGCAAATATAACTTGTTTTTGTTTGTAAGAACCATAGTGTTCAACTGATCAAAAACTTTAAGAGCAGAAACTTGGAAAGTATATACATGCAGGAAGAAAAGAAAGACGGGCTTCTGGACAGATCTGTTAGGATGAAAGGAAAGAAAATTAACAGGTAAGACCTAATTTCTCCTTTCTTAGCCTCACCAACAGATCCATCCAGAACTTGTGGGATGTAGAAAAGCAATCCTCAAATAGGGAGGAAGACAAAAGCCCCCGCCATCAGAACTGAAGCTTCAAAGGAAGCATCAGGTCTGGCAGAAACATCCAACCT
This sequence comes from Microcaecilia unicolor, assembly GCF_901765095.1. NCBI lineage: Eukaryota > Metazoa > Chordata > Amphibia > Gymnophiona > Siphonopidae > Microcaecilia > Microcaecilia unicolor. Next base: position 162,945,984 of record NC_044039.1, read on the forward strand.
GTAATGCTTAGAAAATGTATCACAAGAGGCCCATGCTGCTGACCTGCAAGTGTTCTCTATGGTAAATGCTCGTGACTCTGCCCAAGAGGTAGCAATTCCTCTGGTGGAATGAGCCTTAATAAGCAAAGGCAGCTCCTTACCAGCTAGGGAACAAGCAGATGAAATGGACTCTTCAATCATCAAGCTATAGTAGCTTTAGATGCAGGTAGCCCCTTTCTAGATCTGGAGGATAAAAAGGTCAGAACATCAAAATTCATTAGTGATCTCTAGATCTCTCATGAGGGTCCTAAGCATGTCTAGCAACTACAGGGTATCATAATTTCTTCCATAGTCTTCCCACTGAAAAGAAAGATATAGTGGCTGAATCAAATGGAAGGATGAAACCACTTTATGGAGGAAGAAAATAATTGTCCTAATGGCAACACCAGCTTCAGTGAAACGAAGAAAAGGGTTATAGTAACATAGTAAATATTGGCAGATAAAGACCTGCATGATCCACACAATTTGCCCAACAAAGTAGCCAGAGTTGAATCTGGCACTATGCACAGGTTCCACTTCTTCATGATTTAACAATGGTATACTTAATCGCTGAGTCCCCCTGCCAATTTTGGGGCATACAGACCACAGAAGTCTGCCTGACCATCAGTCCTACTTCCCAACTAGGAGTCACCGTTGAAGCCCATTCCAGCCTTCATCCTGTTCTGTTTTTGCCATTTACAGGACCCAGACCATAGAAGTTTGCCTGGCATTGGTCATTATTCCCAACCTCTGAAGCTGCTGTCAAAACTCACTCCAGTTATGAGGTCATTTAAGTTTTGCTTTAATTGGATTCCATCTTTCTTCTATATAGTGTTCTTCTGTGTTTATTACTACTACAGTTTATCCCATTCATTCTTGAATTCCATCACCATTTTTCTCTTCACAACCTCCTACGGGAGGGCATTCCAGGCACCCACCACCCTTTCTATAAAAAAGTACTTCCTAACATAGCTCCTAAGTCTTTCACCTTGCAACCTCAACTCAGGAACTCTAGTTCTATTGCTTCCTTATCTCTGAAAAAGATTAGTTTGCATATTAATACATTTTAAATATTTAAGCGTCTGTATCTTGTCCCCCTCATATCCTCCTTTCTTCTAGGGTATACATATTGAGATCTTCAAGTCTCTTCTCATACATCTTTTGTCACAAGCCCTATATCATTTTTGTTACTCATCTTCCTCTGAACCACTTCAAGTCTTTTGATGTTCTTAGCAAGATACAGCCTCCAAAATTGAATACAAAACTCCGAATGGGGCCTCATCAACTACTTGTACAAAGACAGTAACACCTCCTTTCTTCTACTGGATATGCCTTTCTCTATGTAACCTAGCAACTTTCTGACTACAGCCACCGTCTTGTCACATTGTTTTGCTGCCTTAATATTCTCTAACACTCTCACCCCAATACTCGCTCCTGGTCTGTGCTTATCAGCCTCTCACCCCCTAGCATATACGAATTTTTGGGTTTATATAACGCATGTGACTCACTCTACAGTTCTTTGCATTAAATTTTAACTGCCAAACATTAGACCATTCTTCTAATCTTTTTAGGTAATTTATCATGTTGTCCACTACCTCCGGGGTGTCCATTCTATTGCACACCTGTGTGTCTTCTGCAAAAAAACAAACTTTCCCTTCTAACCATTCAGCAATGTCACTCACAAATATGCTGAACAGAATTGGCCCCAATACCAACCCTTGGGGCATTCCGCTACTCACCTTTCTTTCCTCTGAATGAATTCCATTCACTACCGAGCCTAGATTTCAGAAACTCTCCTAGTAGAGGCCAAAGCCACCAGGAAAACCCTTTTAAGTATTAGATCCCTAAGAGAAGCTTTCAAAAAGGCTCAAACGGAGACTTCAGGGGAACCTTGAGCACTAAGTTAAGGATCCATTTTGGGCAAACACATCAAAAGATTGGTTTCAACTGGTTTACCTTTTTCAAGAAATGGCCACTATCTGGGTAGATAGGTAAGAAAGAGTTCTGCAGACGACCTCTGAAATACACCATGCTGCCACCTGCACTTTAATAGACTTTAAGGCTAGACCTTTCTTAAATCCTTCCTGCAAGAATGCTAGAACATGAGTCAGGGAGGACATGGGCCTTTGAGAGCCCTACACTTCAAACGATCTCCAGACTCTAGCATAAGCCACTGCTGATCTTTTCCTAGCTTGGAGTAAGGTGGTAACAGCATCCTCTGCATACACTTTCTTTGTTAATCTAGAACTTTCAAGAGCCAAGCCATAAGACCAAAGGGAGATGGGTTTTCCATCTGGATTGCACCATGGGAAAGAAGCCCCCTGAGAGGCAACGAAGTAACGACTGGTCCACCTGGAAACGAATGAGATCTGCATCCCAGGGCCTTCTTGGCCAAGAAAGGAGCCACCAACACTATCTGACCAAGATGACAACCAACTTGGCTGAGAACTCTGCCTATCACTGGCCAAAGTGGAAATACATACAGAAGAGTGTCATGGGGCCAAGCTGAAGAAGCGCATTCAGACCTTCCAGATGCTCCTGCTGATGACTGAAGAACCAGGGAACGTAGGCGTTATCTCTTGTTGCCATCAGATCCAAGATCCAATACTAGAAGCCCACACTTTCATCGAGATGAAAGGATAAGCCTGTCTCAAAAGCTCCCATTCTCCTGGGTATAAGAAATTCCTGCTCAGGAAGTCTGTCCGAGTGTTCAGGGTTTCTGCTATGTATGCTGTCAATAAGGACATGTGCTTCTCCAACCAATGAAAAAGATGAGCCTCTACAGCCAGGGAGCACTCTTTGTGCCTCCTTGCTTGTAGAGATAAAAGACCGCTGTTGTGTTGTCTACTGACAGAACTCTGACCAGTTTTCCTTGAATTAGATTGACAAATGCTAATAATGTTCTACTAACAGCACTTAATTCCAGTAGATTGATTGACCATGATGCTTCAGTGGTGGTCCATTGAACCTGACCAGTGTAGTGCAGACAATGAGCGCCCCCCCACCCCATCTTCAGAGGCTTTTGTCTGTGGCCACCACAATCCATTCAAGGGAGGCAAGAGAAAGACCTTCTAAAGACTGGAGAATTGAAACCACTACTTTAGGCTGTACCATACTTGAGCCATCTATGGAAGCTAACAATTGTATTCCTGAGTAATGGGAGACCAATGGCAGAGAAGAGAATATTGTAGGAGACTCATTTTGTATTTGCAGCTGCAGTAGAACATCCAAGGTGGCTGCCATCATACTCAGTACCTGCATATAGTCTCATGCTCGAGGCTTCTGAGGCTGCAACAGAAAGCACCAAGACTGAATCATTTGTTTCCTGAAAGTAGGGAGGACCACTTTGCTTGCTTGTGTGTTGAACTGAACTCCCAATTACTTGATGACTGGGAGGATGTTAATTGGCTTTTGGCAGAGCTGATTACCTAGCTCAATGAGTGGAGAAGATGCACTACAGTGGAGGTTACTTAAATACTGTTTGGATAAGCTTATGCTCTTATTAACAAATCATCAAGATAGGGATGAACCCAGATTCCTTGACATCGCAGGAAGGCTGCCACGACCATCATTATCAGAGCTGTGGAAAGAACAAACGGCATTGCTTGAAACTGGAAATGACTACTGATGCTGGTGATGAGGCAAAATTGGAATGTTACAGTATGTTCTCCTTAAGATCCAGGGAACCTAGGAACCAGCCTGGTAGAACTGAAACAATCACAGGACACAGGGTTTCCATCCTAAAGAGCTGAACCTTGAGAGCTTGGCTGACATGTCTGAGATCTAAGACTCAACAAAATGATCCTCCCTTTCTCAGGGACTACAAAAATAAATGGAATACCTTTCCTTATCTCACTCATTCCTTGGTAATGGGCACACATAATTAAAGAAGAGTTTGCAAGGTACTGAGCATTGTTAACCTCTCAGGAAATCCAGACTGCCCCAACTTGACTACCCCTATCGGACTGACTGTCCACTTGTCCTTTAGATTGTAAGCTCTTTGAGCAGGGACTGTCCTTTATGTTAAATTGTACAGCGCTGCGTAACCCTAGTAGCGCTTTAGAAATGTTAAATAGTAGTAGTAGTAGTAGTAGTAGTAGTAGAGATGCTATCTAGAAACCTGCAATGGGTAGGAACATTCCAGTTTGTAACCTTCACCGATAGAAATTCCACTGATCGGAATTCATTTTTGTCCACTCCTCAAAAAAACTGTGTGTTCAGAAATATTGTTTATTATAATAGTTTCTACCATTTTGCCCTGCACCAACATCACTATCACTCCTAGAAACTCTTTTTAAAAACTGGTGTCAGACTGTCCACCTTCCAAACTATTTTAATGATAAGCTAGAGGAGTGTGGTAGCCGTGTTAGTCCACTCTTAAGGTTATCAATAGAAATCAAACAAAATAAAACATGGAAAAGAAAATAAGATGATACCTTTTTTATTGGACATAACTTAATACATTTCTTGATTAGCTTTCGAAGGTTGCCCTTCTTTGTCAGATCGGAAATAAGCAAATGTACTGCTACAGTACAAGGAGAAAAAATCCACAGACAGAATCCCCCTTGTAGTGACATACAATCCAGAGCTGGAAAAACTGAGGAAAATCATAAGAGATCTACAACCTATACTCCAGGAGGATGAATTACTGAAAGAGATATTCCCATCCCCACCAGTACTGGCCTTCCGACAGCCATCCAACTTAAAACACAAGCTAATCAGAAGTAAGCTTCCATCACAGACTGAAAAGGAACCGAAGGGCACACTTCCCTGTAATTTATCCAGTTGCAAACTATGCCAAAATATTTCACAGGACCCCCCAGTCATCCACAAAGGAAAGATATTCAACATAAAGGAATCTTTCACTTGCTCATCTTCCAATGTGGTATATATCATTCAATGTAAAAAATGTAACGAAGGATGCTATATTGGAGAAACAGGCCAGATGCTTAAGACAAGATTCAATTTACATAGACATCACATGAACAATACTGGTGCCAGTAGGGCTCCCACGCCTGTTGGTCAGCATTTTACAGGACCAGGACACTGTACCAGTGACTTCACAGTGAGAATCCTGAAAGGTAACTTTAAAACCATACAAGAACGTAAGACCTTTGAAGTCAGAATGATTGAATATTTTAACACCCAACAGAAAGGACTTAACAAGGATCTGGGGTTCCTAGCCCATTACAAACCATAAAGCTGTATTCTCTGCTGATCACCCCACCCCTCACCTATCCACACCCATCCTGTTAGAATATCAATGATATGCTTTGATGTCCCCATGCATACCTCCTACCCACCCCCATCCTCCCACCCTGTCAGACTGTGAATGTTTTCACTTATATACACTGTCAGCTAGCACATTTGCTTATTTCCGAACTGACGAAGAAGGGCAACCTTCGAAAGCTAATCAAGAAATGTATTAAGTTATGCCCAATAAAAAAGGTATCATCTTATTTTCTTTTCCATGTTTTATTTTGTTTGATTTCTATTGATAACGATAAGCTACAAATTACTAATTGTAGACTGGCAATTTCATTTTTTAGTTTTCAGTTCTTTGGGGTTTAAACCACTTTATCCAGGTAATTTGTTACTCTCTAATTTGTCTCTTCACTTTTTTACATCTTCCATATTCACCGAGATTGTTTCAGCTCATCCAGTTTGTCATCGTTAAATAGCAGTCCTGCAAGTGAGTTGCTCCCTTACAACTTCCTTAGTAAAGATTAAACCAAATAATTCAATTACTCTCACTGCTATGGCCTTGTCCGTTCTCTGTACCACTTTTACCTCCCTCAATCATCTAATGAAAGAATCTGTCCAAGGGTGGGGGAGAAAAAATGACAATCCAATCTAAGCTTGAGGTTTGACACCTTGACACCATGATCCCCATCAACCTCTGACTTCTACCTGGTTGGTTATAACTAGAGAGCAGGGCTATGGAAGTTGTGGGTTGAAAAAAGTTGGTTAGAAAAACCCTCAATAGCTGTACCACCACTAGAAAAGAAGGCAGAGTTCAAACCTGAGTTGTACTGGTTGGACGTATTCTTTCCGAAATCTTTTAAGGTCTGCACTGATTGGCTGCTCGCCCTTCTCTGCTGCAAGCCGATCTGCTTCTGTAGGTTCAGGATCTGGAATCTCAAACCTATAAAACAAGGAAGGCACAATGAAGTATGTACTAGTGAATCCTGATGGGCCCATACTGGCCAGAACATAAGGGGAGACTACATGACAAAAGCATATTTACATTTCTCAACCAGGGCCAGTCTAATCATTAGGCAAGACTAGATGGTCACTTAGGGTGGCCATTTCTGAGAGGCAGCAAAGAACAGCTGTAGTCAAAGCAAAATAATAGATTCAGACACCTACACAAATTTAAAGAACCATCAGTACATTATTATAACTGCATCAGGGGTGTAGTTCCCTAGAACAAGCCCAGCAAAATGCCCAGAGCTGCTGAATGGTAGGAGCCGCCTGCCATGCTCTCCCTCTTTATATTCCTCCCAGCTTCCGGTTCAAGCACGTCCTCTCCATTCTCTGCCCCTCTTGCAGGTCCAGTACCCTTCTGATTATCTTGCCTAACACTCACTCTCCTGCGGTCCAAGAAACTTATAGCCAGCGCTGCAATGCAAATACAAATAGGACACTTCTGTTCTTCCTTCTTCCGTGTCCTGCCCACAGGAAGTTGTATCAGAGGTGGCGGGATACAGAGGAAGACTGCAGGGTCTGCCGATCAGATGCAGCATGTCTGTATCTGCATCACTGTGCTGAGTGCTAGCTGTAAGTTTGCAGGGCCATGGGGGTAAGGCAAGGCAGAGGGAAAAACTGGACCCACAGAAGGGGCAGAGAAGAGAAAGCATGCCAGACCTGCAAGGGAGGGGAGTGAATGAGACATGCCAGACCCACAGGGGTGAAGGGGAACAAGTGATATATGCCAGACCCCCCCCCCCCCCCCACCAGGACAGGGTGTGTGAAAGAGAAACATGCCAGACATGCAGGGAGGGAGGCAGGGAAGAAAGGAGAGGAAATTGGACTGCATGGGCAAAGGGGATAATGGCGGGAAAAGAAGAGGACAGATGGGGGACAGGAAGAGAGAAACTGGTTTGGGGGGGAGCAGAGGGAAAAAATATAGAGAGATCAGAACATAGGGTGGGTGGATACACTGGACCAATGAAAGGAGGGAGCAAGAGGGAGAGATGCTGGCCCCAAGGTGGGGGAAGGTCCAAGAAAACAATAGGGTAATCGATCTGCAAACTCCAAGATGGAAAACAGACGAAGCAGATACGTACGTGGAAAACAATATTTAATAAATATAGCTCAATAAAAAATTAGCAAGCCCGACACAGGCCGTGTTTCGCCAAACTGGGCTGCATCAGGGGCTAGAAAACAAACAGTTATATAACAGTTAGAACAAATATAAACAAGTAAAAACAAATAATAATTATATTCCATTACCATAATTTCATACTTGGCTGATAATCATAGAACACCATGATAATACAATCTAATACATAAAAAATGAATTAAAATATCAAAATGATGATATGAAATTTTATAAGTATACAAATTAAATGATAAATGTAAATTCAACAATATACATCAATAACATACCATTTAAAGACAGACAATATATATATATGTGTGCATTATTAATAAACAGAATACGAATAAAATACATATTATAATAATGAATAGTCAATTTCATTATATATTGTACATATAAAAATAAATTAAAATGCCAATGAAATATATGCTGCATTTGTATTTGAAGTAAATTTGACACATACCTAATAAATATCTGTATGATCATATAATCTCCACTTGAAAATCTAAAGAATATGGAATCTCTACATATAAAAGGCACATCCAACGTTCTAAATTTGTAGTTGCAAGATCACATGAGTGTTTGCCCCGCCCCGCGTCACAATGTGATGACGTTGAGGGCGGAGCAATGACACTCAACAAATCAGATTGTCATTGGGTAATCTCGGTTTCCACTCCCCAATGCAGCCGTCATTCCCATACACTCAAAACCAACCAAAATCGGCGCTGGACCCCGTCCCCCCGCCCGCAGTCCCCCTCACCCACCCTCAAGCAGCTGCTCGCTCACCGTTCCACCGCCCGCCCTCCCTCCCTCTCCTCTCCGACTCCAGCCATGGTGCACGACGATTACTACACACGAGCAAGGAAGCCCATTGATCAATCTCTGTTTCCACTCCCCAACACAGCCGTCATTCCCATACACTCAAAATCAACCACACTGACGTTTTTTTTTCCTTCCGAGGAGACTCAGCAGCAGCACAACGAGTCACTTTCTGTGCAGCACACAGAAACGAGGAACGTCGCTAGAAGGAAGGACAAAACTCTTTGGATGCCCATGCCCCTGGTATGTGCAGCCACCCTAAGAAACGACCACCCACACAAAACTAACCACTGACTCGATATCTGCACCCTCTCGCCCCCCCCCCAACCCACCCAAAATCTAAACGCAGACTTCCACACAACCAGAAAACCAGACAAATACAAATGGAGATAAAAACAGCAAGCAGGCAGGTTCCCAAGTAAGTGCTTACAGGAGCTTCAAAAGACACACTCCCCCCAACCACAAGCAAACACAGCTATCCACAACACACATTAAAGACTTCACAGGCAGGTACCCAAGTGCTTAAACAAACTTCCTACCCCCCCCCCCCAAAAAAAAAAAAACCCCCACATCAAAGCACAGCCTTCCATAGAACAAGGAATGCTGACAAATACACATGCAGTTCAAATTTGCAAACATAGCTCACCAGAACACAGGCATATTAACGACTTGGCAGGCAGGTTCCCAAGTGCTTACAGGAGCTACACCCCCCCCCCCCCACACACACACACACCAAAAAAAGGAAAAACCAACCTTCCACACAAGCAACAAACACACAAAAAAAGAAACACACACACACATTCACTCTCTCTCACACACAGTCAATCTCACACATACTCACCCAAACATACACACTCCAAGGAAAACCTTGCTAGCGCCCGTTTCATTTGTGTCAGAAAAGGGCCTTTTTTACTAGGGGTAAAGGACAAAAGGGTTTTGTGTTTGGTTTCTAAATGCACACCATTTTAATTTATTTGAAACCTTCCCATCTGTATATATGAATATCATGAAATCTAAATTAAATATCACTAAAACAGCTTTAAAAATTATTCTACCTGGTAGAAACAGCAATTTTAAATTCTGTATTTTCAGATCATCCTCCTATATAATAAAACGCATCTCCAACATTCTGAAGCTGACTGCATGGCTGAGGCATTCCTGCTCTCTGTATCCATCTCCTGAATTGACATCAGGTACTTCCGGGTTCGTCACAAGCAGAAGTGACCAACCGCACGAGGTTTCTCGGCTTCAGAATGTTGGAGGTGCATTCTATTAAATAGTATTGGTCAGTTCCTAGAAGCACAGCCAGAGCTCAGCGTCCTGCACAGTAACGCTCAGACACCACAGAGAGAGAGGGGGCGCCTGACACCAGAGAGAGGGAGAGAGGGGAGGCCTGACACCAGAGAGGGTGGGGGGTATCTCTGTCACACACACACACACTCTCTCTCTCTCTCTCACAGTCAATGGGCTAGATGCATCAACCAAACGTTAAAAAATCTAAATCGTAAAAGTGCTTAACGAATTTGAAACAACAGCTCAGAAATGTTCGGTGCGGTATTGAAAAGTACAATGTATCATACGTTCGTAATCCCCGTCATTAATTTGCCCCTTAAGCATGCGCAGAGCAGCCAAGCGTTATGCTGGCTGCTCTGAGCATGCCACAAACGTATTAAACCTATGTAGGTTGCTTATGTCAGACTGGGGCGTGCGAGGGGGGATCGCGACCTGCAAGCCTTTTAGCTCTCTGATCTAGCAGAAGAGTGCAGTTGAAGATAACTCTAAAAAGAACGACCCTCGTAAACCCCTTTTGTAACAAAAGACCTCTTTGCAGCTTGTTTACAGTACTGGGAAAATTGGCTTCAGGGGATAGCAGAGAGTGTTAATTTTCAAAGCTGTGGGAGAAGGAGAGAGAGACAGGATTTTTAAGCTGCAGGGAGAAGCAGTATGTTTAGTTTTGTAGTGATGCAGGGGGGAAGCGGAGAGCCACGTGTTTGTATCTCATTTTTCTTTTTAAACATGCCGGCTTGGATTTTTATGGTGCAGGGGGCAGCGGGGAGATGACAGCTCAGGCCTTAACGACAGGTCTGAGCGCACGTAAAATTTCTGACGGTAAATGATTCGTTGCAATTGTCGGTATGGTTAAGTGCATTCTGAATTGTCCACATTTGAATGGTAGTTTCTCGTTTGCATTCCGTTTTCGTTAGTTGCTTGCTTCGTAGGAAAAAGGCCTTTAATGCATGCAATGGTTAGGAATTTCCTTCATTAAAGGGTTGTTAGAGAGTCGTTAAGGTTTAATGCATCTAGCCCAATGTCTTTCTCTTTTTCTCTCTCACACACTCTCTGTCTCACACTGTGTCACATTCACTCTCTATGTGTCACACAGTCACTGACACATTCTCTTGGTCTCATACACTCAGTCTCACAGAGAGTCTGTGTCTCACACACACTCTCTCTCTCTCTCTCTCGCACACACTGTATCTGTGTGAAACACACTCTCTCTCTCACACTGTGTCTCACATACACACTTGCACACACTCTCATTCTCACATACATACACACTCGCACCCAGACTCACACTCTCTCTCTCTCTCACACACACACATTCACTCTCTCTCTCACACACAGTCACTCTCACATACACTCTCTCAAACATACACACTCCAAGGAAAACCTTGCTAGCGCCCGTTTCATTTGTGTCAGAAACGGGCCTTTTTTTACTAGTAAATAATAAATAATAGAAAATTAAAAGGAAAAGATGTAAAAAATACAAAAAGGAAAATGAGAAAAATATTATTGCTGAAGATTATAAAAAATATAAAGAATAAAAACATAAATCAAAAAAATGAAACCAGAAAACAGAAAAAAATATATCATAGGCAAATATCCAAATCTTAAACAATTGAAAAATGTATGTATGTATTCTTTATTAAACTAACCTAATTCAAAGATTAGATTATTTAAGTATTTTTATATATATTTCTTTATATATATTTTTTTCTTAGACAAAATGTAATAAATAAATTATGTGCGAATTTGAATTCAAATAAATAAATAATTATAATTGGTAATATAAATAAAATATAATGATATAAATTACCTTATTTGTTGAATTCGCAATTGAAATGTACACCTTGACAGATGGCACTTCACAAAAAAGAATCCTACAACGGACATGTGACAATGTATCAGGGATATAATGCTATATATAATAAATAATTCAAAATAAACATATGTATGCCATCACTAAGTAAAATGCATTTAATGATGTATGTTAGACCTTTCTTAATTTACAAATGACCAATTTTATTTCTTTCTAAGCTCAGCACTACAAATGTGCAATAGCAGTGGGTAGAAGAACTATAAGCTTATGGCTGATTCAAAACAAGTAGAAATTTAAAACGAGTAGAAATTTCAACATTGATGGTTTCTTTTCTAAGCTTAACGCTACAAATGTGCAATAACGGTTAGTTAACGAACTACCATGTGAATGGGGTATACTAAAATGAAAGATAGGCATATGGCTGATTTAAAACGAGTGGAGATTACAAAGGTCCAACAGTGATTATTTCTAAAACGAAAGATAAGCTTATGGCTGATTAAAAACAAGTAGAGAGCTTTTAAATTTCTACTTGTTTTGAATCAGCCATAAGCTTATAGTTCTTCTACCCACTGCTATTGCACATTTGTAGTGCTGAGCTTAGAAAGAAATAAAATTGGTCATTTGTAAATTACGAACGGTCTAACATACATCATTAAATGCAATACGACATTTTACTTAGTGATGGCATACATATGTTTATTTTGAATTATTTATTATATATAGCATTATATCCGTGATACATTCAGGCTCATTTTCAAAGCACTTAGCCTCCCAAAGTTCCATAGAAACCTATGGAACTTAGCCTCCCAAAGTGCTTTGAAAATATGCCTCATGGTCACATGTCCGTTGTACGATTCTTTTTCGTGACGTGCCATCTGTCAAGGTGTGTCACATGTCCGTTGTACGATTCTTTTTCGTGACGTGCCATCTGTCAAGGTGTACATTTCAATTGCAAATTCAACAAATAGGTAATTTATATCATTATATTTTATTTATATTACCAATTATAATTATTTATGTATTTGAATTCAAATTCGCACATAATTTATTTCATTTTGTCTAAGGAAAAATATATATAAAGAAATATATATAAAAATACTTAAATAATCTAATCTTTGAATAAGGTTAGTTCAATAAAGAATACATATATACATTTTTCAATTGTTTAAGATTTGGATACTTGCCTATGATTTATATATTTTTTTCATTTTTTTCGATTTATGTTTTTATTTTTTATAATCTTCAGCAATAATATTTTTCTCATTTTCTTTTTTGTATTTTTTACATCTTTTCCTTTTAATTTTCTATTTATTCCATATTCTTTAGATTTTCAAGTGGAGATTATATGATCATACAGATATTTATTAGGTATGTGTCAAATTTACTTCAACTACAAACGCAGCATATATTTCATTGGCATTTTAATTTATTTTTATATGTACAATATATAATGAAATTATTGACTATTCATTATTATAATATGTATTTTATTCGTATTCTGTTTATTAATAAAACACACACATATATATTGTCTGTCTTTAAATGGCATGTTATTTATGTATATTGTTCAATTTACATTTATCATTTAATTTGTATACTTATAACATTTCATAATATCATTTTGATATTTTAATTCATTTTTTATGTATTAGATTGTATTATGGTGTTCTATGATTATCAGCAGAGTATGAAATTATGGTAATGGATATAATTATTATTTTGTTTTTACTTGCTTATATTTGTTCTGTTATATAACTGTTTGTTTTGTAGCCCCTGATGCAACCCAGTTGGGCGAACCACGACCTGTGTCGGGCTTGCTAATTTTTTATTGATCTATATTTATTAAATATTGTTTTCCACGTACATATCTCTTCGTCTGTTTTCCACCCAAGGTGGGGGATGCAGGAGGAGGGGAAAGAGAGGGGATGGGAAAGGGACACAGAAGGGATGCACGGAATGGAGGAAGCAATGAGGCCAGGGACATTGAGAGGACAGATGCTGAATACAGGAGGGAGGATGGAGACAAGAACATAGATGGAAGATGCTGGACAGGACAGATAAGGGATGCAGAAGGAAGCTGGATGGTAGACATGGTGTGAGAAGAAATGTCAAATGAACAAGAGACTCTGGAAAGAAAAGAAAAACAGAAGACAGCAGAAGAGACACTTGGACCAAAACAAATGAAAAAATAAAATGCTCAGACAATCAAGGTAGAAAACATATTTTATTCTGACTGTATTAATTAGAATATGCCAACTTTAAGAAATGTGCACCTCTGATATCTTGCATTTCGGTTTCTATTTCTCTAGTACTGCTGTACATGTAGAGTCTGACTTCTTTAAGTTTCCAGTTCTGATGAGTGGTCCATTGCTTCATATGCGTGTCACCAGGCTATAGTATTCTGCTAGCATGTAGTTTCTGTGAGGTATTCTGCTAGTGTTTAGTTTCTGTGAGGGATTTATTGCAGTCTGGCCTGTTTTCTAGCAGGAAGTATATTGTAGGGTGCTGCCTGCTTATAGGTAAGGGGGTTGTATTTGAAACCTGGATACAAGTGCTACTTTATTAAGACAGGTTTTCTATAGAGGTCTAGAATAGGTTTTTATTTTTAGCAGCATTTGGTTACTGGAGTTCTATAGAAGCTTCCCCCCCTCCACTGGTACCTTCAAAGAGATGGAAGGGACCCCAACATCTTAATTTTTTTGCCCGGGGCCCATTCAGTCCTAGCTACGCCACTGAACTGCATGGAGGGTGGACAATTTCCAAATAGATGGGTCAATGACTTTTGCAAATTGCTCTTATTACATGCACACACTTACATATGAAGCAAAGTTCAATATTTAAAAGTATGACGTCCAATTATCGGTTTTTTTAGAATTGCTGTAGGAGGGGTGGTGTTGGGATGATCATGATTGTTGAACTTAATTATCAAAAATATTTTAGGGGTGAAGGTAGCTAGAGGCCTGAAAGTCAATTGAAGATAGGGGGTATAGGGCTGAAAAATTCACCTAGGGTGCCCAATACTCAAGGCAGTAGCCTTGTTCTCAACTAAAACAAAAGAATACAGACAACCATTTATGGAATCATGAAGCAATGAGTATTCAACAATGATAATTCATATTAAAATGCTGATACCTACCACTGCAAAACAAAATGGCACTGATTAAATGTGTTTTCTTTTCTATGGCAGGTACAGAAGTGTGTTCTCCTGCCACTACCAAAGGATTTGCATCACTATCACTTGCCCTGCTGTCCTCTAATAATACATGGTAATCATGCATACAAGGGGACCATCAGCACTTTTTTGCACTCATACTATTCTACTCTACACAAACCATAACCTTTATATGTAAGAGGGTCTCACACATCTCCTCTCACACATCTCCTCTCTTAATCAGAAGAGCCTCTCCTAATAGGAGTCACCTCACTTGGCTTCTGCAGGCATCAGAACCCATTTAATATAATGTTAGAGTTCTCACATCAAGAAGTACACAGTGCTACTACTAAACTCATAACAGAAGCCCAGTCTCATTAACAAATAGTATGGTAATACCCAATAACAGAATGAAACCAAGAATCAGAATCTATAAGGGAGGGTCACTTACCTTTCAATCAGCAACGTCAACAGCTCCTGTGGCTTACAGAAGGACCGATAGGTGGTGAGGAAGGTGCGTACAAAATTAGGGTCTGCAAAGATGACAGGGGATGAAGTGAAGCAGGACTACCAGCTACATAAACACAAATTATAGAAGTGCAAAACAATACAAGAATAACAGCTCTTTTGAAAGATTATTTATGCTGAAGGATTTCTGTTAGCTTTTGATGCCTCAAGCTATTCATTTTAGCATGACAGATGCACTGTATAATTTTACTTCTGATTTTAACATCTTTATCAAACTGTCTCAAGAAATGTTATCTGTTTTGTTTCCTACAGACCTGAGGGAGGAGGAATAAAGACTCTAATAATTTTCAAATTATCTTTGATAACAAATAGATTCCATTTAGTTACCACTGTTATACATGAACTTTTCATAGGCCGGTGGGGGCAAGTCAGCTCTTACCAAGGGTTGCGAGACTGATGTGGCCGCAGAGACTGCAAATATGGAGGGGTGCAAAAATTGCTCACAGTCCATCATCTCCTCACTGGCTGTGGTGAAGTGGGCGGGGGCACCAGTGGGCAAGTTACACATAACACTATTACAGCTCAGTATGGTCATGGGGCAAGCAATAAAATATCCAAGATAGATCGATAAGTAATGTGGGAAAAAGGGCAACTTACAAGAGCTTCCATCTTTCCTCATTCACAAATCAAATGCAAAGTTTTATCCAATACAAAGGGGGAAAAAAAAGGTTTCCCTTGTTCACTGCCTGCCTCTCTCAGCTGACACAGAATAAATCAGGAAAGGAGAGGGGGAAAAAAAGACAAAAAAAGAAAAAAAGATATAACTGGCTTATATTTAAACATAAATTGGTAAACCTAATGGTCCTAGAAAAAGTAAACCAAACAAAAGAAAAAACAAACAATCCCACAAAAGGCAACACAAGAAAGTCAAGCAGTGGGAATCAAAAACAGGTTAAAAAGTCTTTATTGTAT
The DNA here is from genome assembly GCF_901765095.1 of Microcaecilia unicolor. NCBI lineage: Eukaryota > Metazoa > Chordata > Amphibia > Gymnophiona > Siphonopidae > Microcaecilia > Microcaecilia unicolor. The sequence goes on from NC_044039.1 coordinate 162,961,836, forward strand.
GTTCACTTGAAGTCAGCACAATTAAAACATTCGCTGGAGGAAAAATTATGATTTACCTGATAATTTTCTTTACTTTAGTTGCAGCAGATGAATCCAGAAACTGGTGGGTTGTATCTGCCTACCAGCAGGTGGAGATAGAAAACACTGAAATGAAGGCAGTGCTCCTGGACATCCAGCTTCTCAGCCCTTCAGTAAAGCGAAGATATGTACCTGTAGCAGGTATTCTCCGAGGACAGCAGGCTGATTGTTCTCACATGTGGGTTGACGTCCGCCCAGGAAATTGAGCAAAGTTTTGAAGAAAAAATAAAAAGTTTTGCCTAGAGTCTTCTGGTGTGTGAATCACGCGCACCGCACATGCGCGGACGACTTCCCGCCCGTTGTATGAGCATGCCTCTTAGCTATATCACAAAACATACAACAAACTAGTAACAACTCCAAAGGGGAAGTGGGCGGGTTTGTGAGAACAATCAGCCTGCTGTCCTCGGAGAATACCTTCTACAGATATGTACAGTGGTGGAAATAAGTATTTGATCCCTTGCTGATTTTGTAAGTTTGCCCACTGACAAAGACATGAGCAGCCCATAATTGAAGGGTAGGTTATTGGTAACAGTGAGAGATAGCACATCACAAATTAAATCCGGAAAATCACATTGTGGAAAGTATATGAATTTATTTGCATTCTGCAGAGGGAAATAAGTATTTGATCCCCCACCAACCAGTAAGAGATCTGGCCCCTACAGACCAGGTAGATGCTCCAAATCAACTCGTTACCTGCATGACAGACAGCTGTCGGCAATGGTCACCTGTATGAAAGACACCTGTCCACAGACTCAGTGAATCAGTCAGACTCTAACCTCTACAAAATGGCCAAGAGCAAGGAGCTGTCTAAGGATGTCAGGGACAAGATCATACACCTGCACAAGGCTGGAATGGGCTACAAAACCATCAGTAAGACGCTGGGCGAGAAGGAGACAACTGTTGGTGCCATAGTAAGAAAATGGAAGAAGTACAAAATGACTGTCAATCGACAAAGATCTGGGGCTCCACGCAAAATCTCACCTCGTGGGGTATCCTTGATCATGAGGAAGGTTAGAAATCAGCCTACAACTACAAGGGGGGAACTTGTCAATGATCTCAAGGCAGCTGGGACCACTGTCACCACGAAAACCATTGGTAACACATTACGACATAACGGATTGCAATCCTGCAGTGCCCGCAAGGTCCCCCTGCTCCGGAAGGCACATGTGACGGCCCGTCTGAAGTTTGCCAGTGAACACCTGGATGATGCCGAGAGTGATTGGGAGAAGGTGCTGTGGTCAGATGAGACAAAAATTGAGCTCTTTGGCATGAACTCAACTCGCCGTGTTTGGAGGAAGAGAAATGCTGCCTATGACCCAAAGAACACCGTCCCCACTGTCAAGCATGGAGGTGGAAATGTTATGTTTTGGGGGTGTTTCTCTGCTAAGGGCACAGGACTACTTCACCGCATCAATGGGAGAATGGATGGGGCCATGTACCGTACAATTCTGAGTGACAACCTCCTTCCCTCCGCCAGGGCCTTAAAAATGGGTCGTGGCTGGGTCTTCCAGCACGACAATGACCCAAAACATACAGCCAAGGCAACAAAGGAGTGGCTCAGGAAGAAGCACATTAGGGTCATGGAGTGGCCTAGCCAGTCACCAGACCTTAATCCCATTGAAAACTTATGGAGGGAGCTGAAGCTGCGAGTTGCCAAGCGACAGCCCAGAACTCTTAATGATTTAGAGATGATCTGCAAAGAGGAGTGGACCAAAATTCCTCCTGACATGTGTGCAAACCTCATCATCAACTACAGAAGACGTCTGACCGCTGTGCTTGCCAACAAGGGTTTTGCCACCAAGTATTAGGTCTTGTTTGCCAGAGGGATTAAATACTTATTTCCCTCTGCAGAATGCAAATAAATTCATATACTTTCCACAATGTGATTTTCCGGATTTAATTTGTGATGTGCTATCTCTCACTGTTACCAATAACCTACCCTTCAATTATGGGCTGCTTATGTCTTTGTCAGTGGGCAAACTTACAAAATCAGCAAGGGATCAAATACTTATTTCCACCACTGTATCTTCACTTTCTCCGAAGACAAGCAGGCTGCTTGTTCTCACATGTGGGGTAACCCTAGCACCCAGGCTCACTCAAAACAATGAACATTGGTCAATTGGGCCTCGCAACAGCGAGGACATAACTTAGATTGACCTGAAACCATAAACAACTAACTGAGAGTGCAGCCTGGAACAGAACAAAAATGGGCCTAGGGGGGTGGAGTTGGATTCTAAACCCTGAACAGATTCTGCAGCACTGACTGCCCAAACCGACTGTCGCGTCAGGTATCCTGCTGAAGGCAGTAGTGAGATGTGAATGTGTGGACTGATGACCACGTTGCAGCCTTGCAAATCTCTTCAATGGAGGCTAACTTTAAGTGAGCCACTGATGCAGCCATGACTCTAACATTATGAGCCGTGACATGGCTCTCTAAAGTCAGCCCAGCTTGGGCATAAGTGAAGGAAATGCAATCTGCTAGCCAATTTGAGATTGTGTGTTTTCCGATGGCGACTCCCCTCCTGTTGGGTTCAAAAGAAACAAACAACTGGGCGGACTGTCTGAAGGGCTTTGTCCGCTCCATGAAAAAGGCCAATGCTCTCTTGCAGTCCAAGGTATGCAAACTGCTTTCGCCAGGGCGGGTATGAGGACAGGGAAAAAATGTTGGCAAGACAATTGACTAGTTCAGATGGAACTCCGACACCACCTTTGGCAGGAACTTAGGGTGTGTGCGGAGGACTACTCTGTTGTGATGGAATTTGATATAAGGTGCATGCACTACCAAGGCCCGAAGCTCACTGACCCTACGAGCTGAAGTAACAGCCACCAAGAAAACGACCTTCCAGAAGTACTTCAGATGGCAGGAATTCAGTACCTCAAAAGGAGCTTTCATCAGCTGGGTGAGAATGAAGTTGAGATCCCATGACACCGGTGGAGGTTTGACAGGGAGCTCTGACAAAAGCAAACCTCTCATAAAGCGAACAACTAAAGGCTGTCCAGAGGTAAGTTTACCCTCTACACGGAGATGATAAGCACTAATCGCACTAAGGTGAACTCTTACAGAGTTGGTCTTGAGACCAGACTCTGATAAGTATAGAAGGTATTCAAGCAGGGTCTGTGTAAGACAAGAAAGAGGATCTAGGGCCTTGCTGTCACACCAGACGACAAACCTCCTCCATTTGAAAGAGTAACACCTCTTCATGGAATCTTTTCTGGAATCAAGCAAGACTCGGAAGACACCCTCTGAAAGACTCAACGAGGCAAATTCTAAGTTCTCAACATCCAGGCCGTGAGAGCCAGAGACTGGAGGTTGGGATGCAGAAGCGACCCCTCGTTCTGAGTGATGAGGGTTGGAAAACACTCCAATCTCCATGGTTCTTTGGAGGACAACTCCAGAAGAAGAGGGAACCAAATCTGACATGGCCAGAAGGGTGCAATCAGGATCATGGTTCCGCAGTCTTGCTTGAGTTTCAGCAAAGTCTTCCCTACTAGAGGTATGGGAGGATACGCATACAGAAGGCCTGTCCCTCAATGCAGGAGAAAGGCATCTGACGCTATTCTGTCGTGGGCCTTAGAGGTACATCAACCACCGGGGCGGGACGCAAAGCAGGTTGTTAGCCTCAGAGGCGGCCGGTCTTCTGGAATGGGTGGAGAACCACATTCTGCAATTGTCGATGGTGCACAGAGCAATGCGCAGGTGGATTTTTTCTTAGTCATCATCTGGACTTGGCAGAATGGGAGCTGGCATCAGAAGTGTTTCTTCAGATCTGCCCCAAGTTGGGCACTCTGGAAACTGACCTGGTGGCGACCAGGGCGAATGCCAAGGTGGCCACATTCTTCAGCAGAAGAAGAGAGCTCGTGTCCGCAGGTTTGGATGCCCTATTGCAGCCTTGGCTGGAGTCGGCACTTCTTTGTTTCTTTCCTGGCCCTTGATCGGGTGGTATTTTCTTTTCCTTCCCTTCCCTGCTGCATCTGTCTACCTTGTAGCCACAAAGAGGATCCCTACAGGCCTGCTCCGGGGCTGGATCCTGCCTTTTCCTTTCAGATGTTTCTGTTTCACGAAACAGGAAGTTACATCAGAAGGCGGGAGCTGGCAGAGGAAGAGAACAGAGAAGGCTTGTAGGGATCCTCCTCGTGGCTACAAGGTAGAGAGACTCAGTGGGGAGGAAAGACAGACAGACACTGGGATGCCAGACTCACGGTAATTGTAGTTCTTTTTAACCACAGGAACAAGGCTTTTTACCATTCCTGCGGAGTGTTAAAAAGTTTTGCTCCCATACTTGCGATAAATGCAGTATTTGTTTTTACCGTGGTTTACCGTGGGTGCTCATTCCCATGTCATTCTCTAGTACTGCATATATTGTATTACTGCCCAGATCACTATGGCAGGATATGATGCAAAATATAAGTTTTAAATTCTATTTATCTCTTAAAACAAGCTGTATTGATACATAAATACCTCCATTTGGAGTTTAATTTCTCACCACACATGGAGCCACTTTCAGCAAGGCCTGCACTGAATAGTGCTTAGAGACATGACCTGCTATATAAACCGACACACAACATACGCATCAACCAATACATGCAACAAGTAGGCAGTCAGGGTCTTCTTTCCTTGGAACTTTCTACTATATCCTATTCAGTCTTCCTCAGAAAGCAGTCAACATTTTGTCACATTTGTAGATGAACAAATCCAATACAGTTGAGGAACAAAGCACCATCTAGTTTAACTCCTTTCAACAAAGTATTTGTTGCTCCTTGCTTCTAAAGCAAGCTACACTGCAGTCTCAGCAACAATTCTTCAGAAAAAAAACATTTTAGCCTGAGAGACGTTTGCTCCTTCTCTAATGGAACACTTACACTAATCTTCATATTATTAACAATCTTTTATTTATTTTGAGAGGATTACACTGTAAGAGAAGTCACTGCATGTGCTGAAGGTCTTTCAGTCAAGAAGGCTTTCTTTTTTGGATAACCAAATCCATTATTATTTTGGTTTTAATTATTTAAAGTTTGGATTTATTTTACTGGACATCATAATTACAATGTATATTATTTATCAGAATTAGAGTAGATTCATTTTTTTGTGGTGGTGGGGGGGGGGGGGGGAGCAAAACCTTACATATATGCACATATATGCACAATTATTAGCATCAATTAAACCAATTAGTTTGGGTATGGTTCTGCAATCTGCGTCCAACATTGGGTGACCTATACAGAATCCAGAGGTTAATGTGCAAAAATTGTTTTTCATAATATTTTTTAATAACTATTTACACGAAGACCATAATCAGTTTTGACAGCCTAAAACCATACAAGGTTTAAAAAAAAAACAATTTAATATAGAGTTTGTGCTGTTGGTTTGAAAACTGAGATGCATTAGTTCTAATTTGTCATCACTGAAAAGATTTTTTTAGTTAAGCTGTACTTTAATGTTCCCACTGGTTGATGAATGCTGAAAGCTTACACAGCACATTTATCATGGATAATATGTTGTGATTTTTCAAGTTAAAAATTGTGCTATTTTTGTTAACATGTCATTTGAGATTGCTTTGCATTTGAATTGCTAAATTATCGGAACTCATTATTATTATTATGGCATTTGTATCCCACATTATCCCGAACAAACTCAGGTTCAATGTGGCTTATATTCAGGAAAAACATCAAAAATATAATACAATCAGATAATTAATTATATCATTTTAAAATATTAGGAATAACTGTGTGTTTGTCATGAAGCCAGGTAAAAGTATTGGTTATGTTGAAACATATAAGAGTGACGGCAACATTACTGACTTTTGATAAGATACGTACTTAACAGAAAAGCCTTTAGCAATTTACAGAATCTCAGATAATAATCTTCTAAGTACCTTAATTGCTTGGGTAGAGAATTCCAAAGTTTGGTACTCTGACATGTGAAGCCTGCAAGAAGGATTGATTTGTAAGAAAGACCTTTGTAGTTTAGATAATGCAGTGTGAGGTATTCTCTAGATGTTTTTACTGTATTATGTGAAAGTAAATCAATTAATTGTTGCATGTAGGAGGGTGATAAACCATATATGATGTAGTAAACAGTCACACATATTTTAAAAGATGATCCTGGCGTTTATGGAAGCCTTCTCAAAGTGAGGAGCAAAATTTTATTGTAGCAAATGGTCGAAGAAATTATATTTATTTATTTATTTATTTATTTATTTTAGGCATTTATATCCCACACTTTCCCGCTCATGGGCAGGCTCAATGTGGCTTACATTAGTTCAAAAGGTTAACATCAGTATAAAAAGACACCTCAATCTAGTAATAGACAAACAGACACATTAAGGGCGAGGTAGTTGGTGGGGAGAGAAGTGAGAAAGGAGGTAAGGAATGCAGTATGGTCACAGAGCATAATGGGTCAGAAAACATTAAGGCAGTGTGGAGCTGCAGTGTGAGCTGTCCTGAATAAAGTGGTCTTCAGGGAGATTCTAAAAGCCTGTTGTTCAGAGGTAACTTTTATGGAGTTGGGTAAACCATTCCACAAACGTGCACTGATGTAGGGAAAGGTCGACGCGTGGCTGGTTTTATACTTGAGGCCATTGCACGAGGGGTAGTGGAGATGTAAATAGGATCGGGAAGATTTGCTCAAGTTCCTTGATGGCAAGAGGATAAGATCATCCATATAAGCTGGAGCTTCGCCGTTAAGGATTTTGTGCACCAGGGCGCAAATTTTGAATGTTATACGCTCCTTGCCAGTGCAGCTTTTCTCGTAATGGTTTGGAGCTGACGAACTTCGATTTACCATAGATCAATCTTGCAGCGGTGTTTTGAGCAGTCTGTAATTTTTTAAGAAGTAGTTCCATGCACCCTGCATAGATACCATTGCAGTAATCAAGATGACTCAAAACAAGAGACCGCACTAAACTGCAAAATACTTCTCTAGGGAAAAAGGTTTTATACGTTTCAGTTTCCAAAGAGAGAAGAATGCTTTTTTCACGGCTGCATTAGTGTGATCTACCAGAGTTAGATTTCTGTCAAGTATTACTCCTAAAATTTTCAGAGACGCAGAGATTGGCAGGTCAAGCCCAGGCGCAGTTAAGGTGGTAGGATTGTACTTGTTGTAAAGTGATGTGAGTAGAAGGCAATGAGTTTTCTCTGTGTTGAGCTTCAATTTAAAGGAGTTCGCCCAGGCACGTACAGTTTGTAACCCAATGCTAATGTTGGCAGCTATTTCAGCTAAGTCTTTTTTGAAAGGAACATAGATGGTGATGTCATCCGCATAAATGAATGGTTGGAGACCAAGTTTAGAAAGAGCTGCGGCTAGAGGAATTAGGCATTAAGTTAAACAGTGTAGGAGAAAGCGGTGAACCCTGTGGTACACCACAGACAGCTGGCCAAGAAGGTGATAAACTTCCTCCGGAGATGACTTGGTAGGTTCTGGTGGTCAGGAAGCCCTTCAACCAATTCAGTACATTGCCACTGGTCCCAAAATAATCAAGGAGCTGCAGTAAAATAGTGTGGTTCACCATGTCAAAGGCACTTGACATGTCAAATTGCAACAAGAGAATGCTTTTCCCAACAGCTATCTCCCGCCTGAAGTTTGAGAGTAGCGTGATGAGCACCGTTTCTATACTATGGAGAGGGCGGAAGCCTGACTGCGATTCATGGAAGATGTGGAACCTTTCCAGGTACTCATTGAGTTGCTTATTCACCATGCTCTCCATCAATTTCACAAACAACAGAATTGATGCTATTGGCCGATAGTTGGTGAGTTCCTTGCTACTTTTCTTGGCGTCTTTTGGGATGGAGGTGAGGAGAATGTTTCCAGAGGCTTCAGGGAAGATACCGCTACTAAGCATAAAGTTAAGATGCTGCGTCAGATCAGAAATGAAGCAGGGAGGAGCACATTTAAGCAGATAGTTTGGGCAAATATCCAACTTGCAATATTTATTGGAAGATCTGCGCAGTTCCCGTTTAACAGAGTCAGCTGTAAGAGGTGTGAAGAGTGAAAATGTGCAATCGGCTGGATACTCCCCCAGGCTAGGGTCTAGGCCGCTGAGAAAATCACTTATTCCGACATTGGTCTGTGGCAGAGAGCACTGCAACTTTGTGACTTTGTCTTTAAAATAGTTCGCCAGATCTGCTGCAGTTGGCGCGCCTATACTACTAGTGGTAATCGGTGCGGTATCAGTTAGTTTGTTGACGTAAGAGTAGAGTCTTCTCAGGTCTGCATAATCCGGGCCAATTTTGGATTTGTAAAAGTCCATTCTAGACTGACTAATAGCATTCTTGTATTTCCTGTGAGACTGCTTCCATGCAAGGTAGTGCTGATCATCCTTTCTTTTTCTCCACGCTCTTTCCAGCCTTCGCATAATGGTCTTGAGTTCCTTGAGACCGTCATTAAACCATGGCGCTATGGTTTGCCGTTTCGCTGTCTTAGTTCTAATCGGAGCAATGGTGTCTAAAATGTTCCTGCATTGTTCGTTCCAGGCAGAAATGAAGTTTACCGAGTCCACTGGCTCAGGCCAGACAGTCTCGTAGATAGAATTCCAGAATGCCATGGGGTCAATACGTCCTCTTGTACTATATGTGGTGTGGTTTTGGGCACGCCGCTGAACCTTTCCCAGCCAAGAAATAGCACAGCGCAAATGATAGTTATCCGACCATGGGATTGCTGACCAAGTAATGCTACTAGCAGCCAGTAATCAACTAGAGTGTGAGAAATCAGATTTTTAAAAATGGCCACCGTGGTTTCATTTCTTGATTAAAAAAAATAAAGCACAGAATCAACGCCTATAAGCTGTTTTTGTATGTTATAACTGTTGTCCAATAGCAATGTCTCTTTGTTTAAAAGAACAATATTGAGACATTCCTAAAGGAGAAAAACCGATGCTGGCTTTTTGCAAAATATATCTCCAGCAATACTATATACACAAGTGTTTGAAGTGAACTGCAGTAAAGCCTACTTAAATTGCCAAGGCCCTATTTCAATTCAACTAGAATGTAGAATAGAAGTGGGTTTTTTAATACCAAAATAATATATTTTATTCTTGACATAGGCTTTGTGAGAGCTTTTATTTTTTCAGATGGATTTTGTATTGATATTAATAACGGTGGGATGTTAATAGAAGGGTAATGCTAATTTTGACTTCACATAATTGCTTGGTACACAGATATATACTTAAATTTTGTTTTTATAGATTCCTGTGGTAATTTCAGTAGTTGCCGTAAGTACACATGAAGACCAATTTTTGTAAAAGTTAAGAACATAAAAACTACGATACTGGATCAGACCAAAGATCCATCTAACCCAGTAACCTGTTTCTAACAGTGGCCAATCTAAGTCACAAGTACCCAGCAGGATCTTAAAAAGCAGCAGGATTCCATGCTATTCGCCCTTAGGGATAAGTAGTGCTTTCAATTTAGACAAAAAAAAACCCCACCAATATAGATCAATAACATTTATGGTGACAAAAATATAACATTAAAAATCTGCACGACAGTTCACAAAATCATCTACGGCGAGGCACCGGGATACATGACAGACCTCATCGAACTACCACTCAGAAACACCATAAAATCAGTACGATCATACCTAAACTTCCACTACCCAAGCAGCAAAGGTCTCAAATACAAATCCACCTGTGCATCCAGCTTTTCTTACCTGAGCGCACAATTGTGGAACGCACTACCAAAAGCAGTAAAAACCACATCTGTCCACATGAATTTCCAAAAAGCACTGTAACCAGAACTGTTCAGAAGGGCATACCCCACCGACCCAACATAAAAAACCTGGACATCTATGACACAACGTAACCAAAGATCGTAACAGACATATCCTAACTCTTCCTTTCCCTCACTAAGTTCTCCCCAATTGTCTTTACCATACATGTATCTCACTCTACCATTATATCACCTTGATATTACTCGCAACTTGCATTTGTTCACACCGGAATCGGTTAACGCCGATTACGGTACTATGTAAGCCACATTGAGCCTGCAAAGAGGTGGGAAAATGTGGGATACAAACGCAATAAATAAATAAATAAATAATATTAAACATTTTGTTGAGGAAAGCAGCCTCAGAATTACAGTCAGTCACTTTTAGCAACTATTACTTCAGTAACAACATTGGCAAAAAACCTCCACCTCAAATCAAATATATTAAATTATATCTAGCTCAAGAAATGTATTAAGCGTACTTAGCTTCATATTCAAAAGAAATTGTTCTTACAGATAGTCGTACCAACAATGACCAGGGAAAAAGGATGAAAGTTTTTTTCTTGCACTGAACACTGTTCCTGTGCAGTAGCTTCTAGTGCTTTCCCCTGATCTACCTTAACACTTATGGACTTCACCTCTAGGAATCTGTCCAAACCTTTTTTAAACACAGCTACAGTTTTTGCCATAACATTTGGCAACAAGATCCAGAGCTTTATTGTGCGCTGAGTGAAAAAATATTTTCTCCTATTTGTTTTAAATGTATTTCTGTGCAACTACATGACATGTCCCCTAGTCTTTGTAACATAGTAAATGACTGCAGATAAAGGCCTGAACAGTCCATCCAGTCTGCCCAACAGTCACATTCATTATCAAGCCATGATTAAACCAACAATGAATGTTTATTCATTCATTCCACCCCACTCATGATTTTACAGACTTTTATCATATCTCCCCTCAGTTGTCTCTTCTCCAAGCTGAAGTATCCTAACCTCTTTAGCCTTCCCTCGTAACAAGTCGTTCCATCCTCTTAAACATTTGGCTGTCCTTCTCTGGACCTGTTCTAATATCTTTTTTGAGATGCAACAACCAGAATTGCACACAATATTCAGTTGTCACTCAGTAAATTAGGTATTTATATATATCTTTACATAATTTTTTTTAAAGATCTACTGTATACGATGTGGTTTTGTTGAGGAACTGTGTCATTATTTCAATGTTCTCTGTCTTTTTACAGGTTTACTACATTTTTGGCCCTGTTTACTAAGCCGCACTGTAGATGCGCTAATTTTTTAGCACATGCTAATGATAGAGACACCCATTATATTCCTATGGGTGTCTCTAGCATTAGCGCACGCTAATTTTTAACACATGTTAAAACGTTTGTGCGTCTACAGCACGGTTTAGTAAACAGGGCCCTTTATTTGGTGTGCACATTTATCCCAGAGCAGTATTTTAAATTGTTTATGGTTTGCCATAACTGTTGACTTGTTATTTATTCATCTTCAATGTTTCAATTATTTGATTGTTTATATTTTATTTAAATTACTCTGCTTCTTGTGTTTGTTTTTGCTTTTGTTTTTGGGCCTGCTAGTTTTTTTTCTCTTGCTCCTCTGGGCTTCCAGCTTAATCGGAACCTGTCTCAATTAACATCAAGAACTTTCATTTACAACTATCAGGCTCTGTTGCTTCCTGATGCCACACAATCCAGCCAGTGCAGGATTGGCCTCACAGTAGGATAACCATTTGTTTCATTCAGGTCTGTTGTGCACCCTGAATCCAAGATGTCACTACAGAATGATGTGAGACTCCAACTCTACTCATGGCAGCCAAAAGGGCAGAAATCTGTTTCCAAAATCAAACTCAGGTCTCAGATATAGTAACGCACAGCGCTGTCACTGAGCCACAAGAATGATCCTGGAAATTTGTCTCCAAGAGGGGATGTGGGCTACTGCTATTTTACTATTAACCCCAGTTATTAGTAACTAGGTCTCATTGCATAAAATGGAACCTGTGAAAAATAGTATGTTAGTGGTAAAATAACATATCTTAATGGTAGCCCACATAGATAACTATAGCCATGATGATCAAATCTCCGTGCTGTTCAGAAACAGTACCCTAAAAATAGCACTGGAACAGCGCAGGGAATGATTAACACCAGACACCCTCTGATCATGGGTCCTGGGTAAATACGGACACTAGACCGGCACTCGTGGCCTCTCTAGTGTCTGCATGTACTTTTGATCATCAGGCTATTTGTCCCTAAATGTAAGTGAGGAGCTATTTAGGGCAGCAAAACCATCCTTATCCAATAGGTCTAATATACTTATGACTTACCATATGAAAAAAAAAAATTAATGTGGGTCCTACCTGCATACATATGATAGGTGAGCCTTTCAATCAATTTTAGTACTGTCCCGCCTTTAATGATGGGAATGCCAACACTGTTTTGCAGGTTGTCCTCAAAAACAATGTTTTCTTCAGAGTCTTCCTCAGCAAAACGGTAAAGCTCAGTGCTAGGAAGCCTCAGTGGTTGCTCATTCTCCTCTTGCTGTAACACAGAGTCAAGCATTCGGTCCAAAGTGCCACGGTACTGGAGGGAGATAAGCACTGCCATCCAGTTATTCTTCTCCTCTGCAGATTTGGCGGCAAACACAATGGTGTTCTCATCCTTGGAAACAAGCTCAAAGGCATTCTTGTACTCACAAGTGTCTTCTTTGTCATTGATATGCACCTTCCTCATGATGAACTTCTCCTTGTGCCTGTACTCTGCACTGCTGTACCCTGGTAGTCGGGACTGGCTGTGGTTTGCCTTGCAGCTGATCATCAAACCATCAAACAGGAAGATATGGCGCTCATGTTTGGCTCCAACCCTGGTAAGCGAGCCTTCCATAATCAGCTCATTGCAGCACTGGCCGATGTCTCTGCCTTCCCAGCCATCAATGTTCTTCTGAATTTCATTCATCTTCTTAATGGCTAGATGTTTGCTTCGGATCTGGCGGTTGTAGAAACGGCAAACAGGCTCCCTGCAGAAAAAAAAAACTCCAATTGGGATTGTTTCTCAAGTTTATGTTTTCTGACAGAGCTCACAAAAATTCCAACTGAAATAAAAGGTTCACCAGCTCAAAATAAATCTGTGAAAATGTATTTCCTCCATCCACCACGTCCCCAAGGGCTACTAGCCCTGAATATCATATGTAACAGTGGCATAGGCAGACCTGACATTTTCAGTGGGCCCAGAGTTAACATGAGTGGGCACTAGAGAACCCCTTGTAGCCCAGTTTCAACCCTGCCCTTCCCAATCTCCATCCCCCTACTCCCCTTAGCCCACAGATTCACAAATTTCAACAGCAGTCAGAACAGATTGTTTCCTTAAGGCTTTAAGCTAAATCACCAGATTTCAATATATGAGGATTATATATTTATGCCTCACTAATAACAAGTCTTAGATTCAATTTTATTCACCAGTCTCTCACAACTTCAGAGACCCTCACACTCTAAACTCTGGCAAGTTCATTAAAGGAAATGTTCTAGAAAAGTAACTCACTTATCCTTCCTACCCACAGGGCAGCCATTGGGGGAGGGGGGGGCAAACAGGACAGATGCCCTGGGCCCCACAGCTCCAGGAGGCCCCAATGCTCCAGCATCTCTTCCCCATCTTCCTCACTTTCCTGGTCTACCTTTAATGTATTTCTCCTCATATGGGACTGCAGACAAGGCAGCAAGTCTGATGCTCTGATTGCAGCCAACCTGGAGCTTTCCTTCTACCCAAGCCCAAACGAGAAGTTGTGTCAGAAGGGGGGGCTGTTTTAAGGTAGCCTATTGGGGGGAGGAAGAAAGACATGATGAGAACAGAGGGGAGGGAAAGCAAGATGAAGAGATGCTGGACCCGGGGGGGGGGGGGGGGGGGGTGTAGGGGGGAGAGAAATGCTGGACCTGGGAGGGTGAAAGGAGGGAGAGAAATACTGGACTCGGGAGGGGGAGAAGGGGAAACAGAAATGCCGGACTGGGGGGCGGGGGAGAAATGTCTCAACTAAAATTCCTCTTTGAGTATATTGAGTCATCAGCCAATCAAATTGCTTTCAGATGTTACCAGGTCTCCTTCTAATTGCCGTGCAGACATTTTTGTAGGCATGCTCTCCTCTCAGTATTCATGCCCAGCTCAAATTTTCAATCAGTACATTTACAAATTTTAAACAATCGTTGCTATTTATTTTTATCACTCTCCAGTCTCACTTGCACACCCACTCCATATCTCTTCTCTAAGCTGCACATTGTAAGCTTACCCTGACTTAAAAGTCCTCCCTCAATCAGAGACATATATAGCACTGGCTCTAGCTTCAGAAACAGCTTTAGTCAGAGTCTATCTACTTCCCTGAAACCAAGAAAAACAACACTGCTGCAGTTACATCACTGATATATGAAAGGGGCACACTGAATATTTTAGTAGTATACATATTTCAGATTATATACCTTATCCTCTGAAACATGGATGGGCATGACTAACAGAATAAATCATATGACAATTACTTATACCCGCTTAAACAAAGACAATAAATCACAATGCAATGCACGGTAGGCTGCTCTCCTATGCTCAAATAGCCCTGACTCCTCCAAAGGGCAGACTTTTCTATTTTTTTATTGGTCTGCTCATTAGTTACTCATGCTCTTTTTTCTTCATCTTCCAGCTCAAACGGAACTAACTGTAGCTCTGGCTTCATAAGGCTTCACTCACAGCTGTTCAGAAAATTCTGCCTTTTATATTCTTGCTCCCCTTTCCCCATCTTGCCCGAGAGTTTCCTCTGACCACTGTCATAAACTCAGATTCTTCTTAAAATTAACCTCTCATATATGCTTTTATTTGTTTTCCTCACGCAGTTAGACAAACTGAAGCAGAACCAGCTCACTAATGCTCTTCTCAAAGGAGTCCATGCTTTTGGCATGTCCTGTGCAATCTTACCCAGGTCTGCGACGAGGCGAATGCTTGTTGTAGATGCGCTCCATGCTGCAGCGTAGGTTCAGGAGTGCAGTGGTGGCCTGTTTCAGGCACTCCCTGTCCTCTTCATCTTCACTACATTCTTGCAATTGCTAAATCCCCCCACCCAACAAATAAAGAAATGTTCAGATACTAAAATAGTTTACTGAGGACAAAGCCACAAATCAGTCATCAAAACAAGAGGCACATGTAAACCTGAAAAAACAAAATGCTCAAGGTGACACCCAGCCTCTTTCCTGCACCCCCATTCAGGCAAGGATCTGATGAGTTGCTGTGGAGTTCATTGCTTCTCACAGGAAGAGAGGGATTTGCTGATGCATTCTAATCATGTAAGAGCTTAAGGATATCAGCCACTGTTAGTGCCTTGTTTGTTTAAATAATTGTCTGTTGTTCACTTTAAGATTTGACCCAACAAAAAAATCCACCATCAATGTAATTTAAAGAACGGTATATGATAAAAACGGACCCCTATAATGGTAGTGGTAGCTCTACAATGACATTCTCCCTATCTGGGGATTTGAGGTTCCATTTGTTAGTTTGATTTTATTGTGTGGAGACACCCGCAAACTAAGTGTGCAAACTCTTTTGATTTATAGAATTATTTCAGTTTACATTTCCCTGTTTTTCGATTAAGTTTATCTAATATCCCAATTTATGAAATTTATTAGCTACCCTTATGAAGAGATTCACCCAAGGCAGTGTACAACAGATATAGCTTGACATAAAACATACAATTTTGAGACTAGCATAACAATAGCAAAAGTACCAAATATAAGCATAAATACACTTAATGAGGTAAATGTGGAGGCAGCAAATTGAATCCTAATAATAGGACTAAGATGATACAGTATCAGAAATATAAATAGCACTGTAAAACAAAGAATCAACATAACAGAAATGTAATAAATATCAGCAGAATAACACCTAA
Organism: Microcaecilia unicolor; assembly: GCF_901765095.1. Lineage (NCBI taxonomy): Eukaryota > Metazoa > Chordata > Amphibia > Gymnophiona > Siphonopidae > Microcaecilia > Microcaecilia unicolor. The sequence goes on from NC_044039.1 coordinate 162,977,534, forward strand.
CGCCCATGTTAGCAAATGTCCTTGTGTTACTAGTATCATATATATTTTATTTAATTTTTGGTTCATATATCTCATGTTATCCAAAACAATATCAGTTCAATGTGGCTTACAAATGTAAATATGAAAAGTGTTACAATAAACAAGAATATGAAGACAGAAGAGAAGACTGCAATAAACATTTAGTGAACAAGTGTGCATCAATAATGATTATAGGCTGAGTGAGTGTTAGACAGTCTGACAGAGGAACATTTTAAAGATTTGCGAAGGGCAAATAATTGTTTATATATCTTATATCCTTTAGGAGAGAATTCCACCATTTCGTTCCTATGTAAGGGAATCCCTTGAAAAGTATCCTATATAATAAAATGCACCTCCAACGTTCTGAAGCCGAGAAAGTGAAGCCTTCAAGCCTTGAAGCATTCCTGCAACGTTCCGGAACTACGGCTTCAGAACGTTGGGGGTGCGTTTTATTATATAGGATGTGCTCGGTGCTTTTCTGCAGCACATGGGGGGAATTTAATATATGCTGATTAAAGTGGAGGAGTGGCTGGAGGGGGGGGGCAGGGGAGAGAGGAGATTCGCTGGGTGGCTGGAGGGGGGGCAAGGGAAAAAAGAAGAATCGCTGGGTGGCTGGAGGGGGGGCAGGGGAGAGAGGAGATTCGCTGGGTGGCTGGGGGGGCAAGGAAAAAAGAAGAATTGCTGGGTGGCTGGAGGGGGGCAGGGGAGAGTGGAGATTCGCTGGGTGGCTGGAGGGGGGGCAAGGGAAAAAAGAAGAATCGCTGGGTGGCTGGGGGGGGCAGGGGACACAGGAGAATTGCTGGGTGGCTGGAGGGGGGCAGGGGAGCTAGAAGAATCGCTGGGTGGCTGGAGGGGGGGGCAGGGGAGAGAGGAGACTCGCTGGGTGGCTGGAGGAGGAGGAGCAGGGGACAGAGAAGACTCGCTGGGTGGCTGGAGGGGGAGCAGGGGACAGAAGAGACTCGCTGGGTGGCTGGAGGGGGGCAGGGAAGAGAAGAGCATCGGTGGGTGGCTGGAGGGGGGCAAGGGCAAAAAGAAGAATCGCTGGGTGGCTGGGGGGGGCAGGGGACACAGGAGAATTGCTGGGTGGCTGGAGGGGGCAGGGGAGCTAGAAGAATCGCTGGGTGGCTGGAGGGGGGGGGCAGGGGAGAGAGGAGACTCGCTGGGTGGCTGGAGGAGGAGGAGCAGGGGACAGAGAAGACTCGCTGGGTGGCTGGAGGGGGAGCAGGGGACAGAAGAGACTCGCTGGGTGGCTGGAGGGGGAGCAGGGGAGAGAGGAGAATCGCTGGGTGGCTGGAGGGGGGGGACAGAGGAGGACACACTCGCACCCAGCAGTCTCACTCCTCTCTGTCACACACACACACTCGCACATTCACTCCTCTCTCACACACACAGTCAATCTCACACATACTCTCTCAAACATACACACTCCGAGGAAAACCTCGCTAGAGCCTGTTTCATTTGTGTCAGAAACGGGCCTGTTTTACTAGTAAATTTATATTTTACCTTCTTGTGCTAGGAAAGTGTAAGATAAGATAACCTCTGGTACCTAGAATAGCGTTGCCATCATGATATTGAATAAGATTGGAGGTATCGGCAAGCCATGAGGAACCCAAAGGTTTGGAGACCAGGGAGGAGATATGGAGCCTGACATTTTAACCTGCTAAGATCTTGATTTTAGTAATCCCCTAAAATGTTTAAGAACTACCCCACAAATTCCAATTATTGGATAATTATTGATTTGATTAATATGTCATGATCAACTATGTCAAATGCACTGGACATATCAAATTTAAGTATAATGATTTGCTTTCCACTACTAATTTCCTTTTTGAACTCAGATACTAGGATACATAAGTATATAAGTATTGCCATACTGGGAAAGACCAAAGGTCCATCAAGCCCAGCATCCTGTTTCCAATAGCGGCCAATCCAGGTCACAAATACCTGGCAAATCCCCAAAATATACAAAACATTTTTATACTGCTTATCCCAGAAATAGTGGATTTTCCCCAAGTCCATTTAATAACGGTCTATGGACTTTTCCTTTAGGAAGCCATCCAAATCTTTTTTAAACTCCGCTAAGCTAACCACCTTTACCACATTCTCTGGCAACGAATTCCAGAGTTTAATTACATGTTAAGTGAAGAAACATTTTCTCCAATTCGTTTTAAATTTACTACATTGTAGCTCCATCGCATGCCCCCCAATCCTAGTATTTTTGGAAAGCGTGAACAGACGCTTCACATCTACCTGTTCAACTCCACTCATTATTTTATAGACCTCTATCATATCTCCCCCTCAGCCGCCTTTTCTCCAAGATGAAAAGCCCTAGCCGCTTTAGCCTTTCCTCATAGGGAAGTCGTCCCTCTTTATTCCCTCTTTATCATTTTTGTCACCCTTCTCTGCACCTTTTCTAATTCCACTATATCTTTTTTGAGATGCGGCGACCAGAATTGAACACAATATTCGAGGTGCGGTCACACCATGGAGCGATACAAAGGCATTATAACATCCTCATTTTTGTTTTCCATTCCTTTCCTAATAATACTTAACATTCTATTTGCTTTCTTAGCCGTAGCAGCACACTGAGCAGAAGGTTTCAACGTATCATCGATGACGACACCTAGATCCCTTTCTTGGTCTGTGACTCCTAGTTTAAATATGTTTATTAAAGGCTTTTTCATACCGATAATACAAAGGTAGACTCAAAAATAAAACACAAAAGCAAACCCCCCCCCCCCCCCCCCCCACACACACACACACACACACACACAAATAAACACAAAGGAAGATCAAAGAGCCATGGCAATTCCCGGAAACAAACAGTATGGATACACAAGATCAATTGGTGCTATGCGACCCCTTACAAAAGAGATCTAAATGAGCCCAGGTCTTCAAAATAGATTTAATTCGTCGACGCCTATGGGCCAAAATTGTTTCATATTTCCTAATCACACAAACGTAACTCCACCATTCATTATAATTGAGGTACACATTATTTTTCCAATTGGAGACAATTAAATGCAGTGCAACAGCTAACAGTATGTTGAACAACTTTTTATCGGACTCCAGAAGGGAGACATTAGGACAAGAGGCTCGTAAGAGCACAACCTCATAAGACAGCGCAGTAGTCTCTGGCAGGTGAAAAATAAGACACATTCTTGTCCAAATAAGTTGCCAGTAAGCTCTGACGTTTTTACAGTAGAAGACCATATGCGCTAACGATCCATCCCTCTCCTGGCAAGACCAGCAACTAAAGTTGACACCCTTAGTGATTCTTGCCACACGAGCAGGAGTCCAATAGGCTTTGTGCAATATAAAATATGAGGATTGGGATATCGCTGCTGACTTAGTGGGACGCAGGGAGTTAACCAAAAAAGTATACCAGTCAAATTCTGACGCATCCAAACTGAATTCCGCTTTCTAGGACATCCTTAATGGTGCAACTGTGTCAGCATATGAATCCTGAAGTTTTTTATATAGTAGGGATGCCTTCTTTCCACCCGATGTGATGGTGCGACAAAAGGAGAGAAAATCTGAAGGAGTTGTTGTGATTGAATGGGAGACCTTAAAGGTTGAAAGATATGTGGATATGTCCTTCCATGTGCCAGAATCTATTAAAGAAACATTATACAATGCAGACAGAGCATCAGGTGACAACAAAGTACCAGCAATATATAATTGGGATAACTGCCATATACCCCCTCCCTGCCATTCTGCTGTTTGAGACTGCAGGAGACCAGTTGGAAAACTAAAATTGTACCAGAGAGAAACATCTTCCAACGAGACAGTACGAATTCCAAGACCAGCCCTAAACGTACGAACATCAGAGGCAGAGGCTTTGAGCAACCGAATGCGTCTTGTATACGGATACAAATCTGCATACGGGAGAAGAGATAAAGGGCAAGGGTGCACCAGGGCTGCCTCAAAGATCTGCCACCAAGGTGTGAGGTTAGTAAATTCCCCCTGGAACCACATTAAAGACTGGGCAAGTCGAAAGGCCTTATGATAAGTCTTAAAATCAGGGATATTGAGACCTCCCAGATGCCTTGGTAACTTAAGCTTCTTGAGCGCAATGCGGGGAGGCTTTTGCCTCCATAGAAACTTAATTAAAAGGGAATCAAGCCTGTTGTAAAATGAATTTGGAAAGGAGAGGGGGGTCATACTGAAAATGTAATTCAACTTTGGGGCTAGAACCATCTTGATAGCCTCTACTCTCCCCCACCACATTAAATACAACGGGGACCACAAATTTAGAATCGAAGTGGCTAAGGATAAAATTTGCTCCTTAACAAGGATCAAACTTTGATCAACAGACTTCGCATACCATACCCCCAAATACTTAAGTTTGCACGGCTCCCAGGAGAATGGGTATGGGGATATCTGAGATCTATACGCTAAGGAATTGAGCGGCATTATAGCTGATTTAGACCAGTTGATTTTATAACCAGAGTGGAAAAAGAATTGATTACGTCCAATATACTGGGAAGAGAATTGGGTGTGGTATATAGCAAAATATCATCAGTGTAGATGGAAAGCTTAAACATCTCCCCTCCAACAGACACACCAGAGATATTCGAATGTGCACTAATGGCTATAGCCAGAGGCTCCAAGGCAATATTGAAAAGAAGTGGAGACAGTGGACAGCCTTGCTTAATGCCTCTTCTAAGGAGAAAAAATTGAGAATTAATACCATTCACAAAGATGGAAGCTATCGGATTAGTATACAAAACTTTTACCATTCTAATAAAGGCTGGGCTAAAATTAAACCAAGCCAAAATATGGAACAAGTAAGCCCATTCAATTCTATCAAAGGCTTTCTCGGCGTCAAGTGAAACCGCTATAAAAGGTTCACGTGAGCCCTCAACATGCGCTAGAACATTCCAAAAAAGTCTAGAATTGTCACTAGCTAATCTAGCTACCGTAAACCCATTTTGATCTCTATGAATTATATCTGGGACAATATGTTGGTGGCGGAGAGCCAAAAGCTTTGCGTAAATTTTATTGTCTATGTCAATCAGAGAAATAGGCCTGTAATTCTCAACTCTGGATGGATCTCTGTCTGGTTTGGGTATAACAACAATCATTGATTGATGGAAGGAGCCAGTTTGACCCTCATATAATAAGAGAGAGTTATAGAGAACTTGCAGTTTGGGTGCCAGAAGATCTGCAAACATCTGATAAAATTCTACAGTAAAACCATCATTTCCAGGCAACTTACCTGTAGAAAGAGAATGAATGGCATCTAGGATCTCCTTATGGGAGAAGGGTTGCTCTAAAGCATGGTTTTGAGAGACATCTATAAGAGGCCTATCAAGATGGTTCCCAAACTCTCCAAAGGGCCCTGAGGAAAATGGAACCTCAGAATCATATAATTTGTTATAGTATAATTGGAATTGCTGGGCAATGGCATCATCTGTGACATGTATGATCTCTGAGGAGTCAACAATTTGCGAGATCCTATTCCTACTTCTTTTAGTTTTAAGGTATTACGCAAGAAAGTGGCATGCTTTATTACTCTCAGCATATAATGTTGATTTATGAGCATGAATAAGGTCCAGCGCCTCCTTTGATAGAGTAGTATTCAAATCATATCTTAATTTCTGCAAACTCAAAAGAGTAGCCGGGTCATTATCTACAATGAACTGATCTTCTAACAGCTTAAATTTGGCAGTTTTATCCTGCAAATCAGTTCTACACCTACGATTGGCCATGGCAGAATAAATAATTATGTGACCTCTAATAGTAGCCTTAAAGGCATCCCACCACAGGAGAGCTTTATGTTCCACCAGGATATTGAAATGGAAGGAAGTCATCCATTTTAGATTTTATAAATTGAATAAAGACATCATCCTGCAGCAGCATGGACTGAAATCTCCAAGACGATTTGCTCTGGACTGGTAAACTATCAGCTAACTGAAGAGATACTGGCGAGTGATCGGAGAGGACTCTACTAAGTATCTCAGAATTACATGCATGAGGTAATAAATTGGCGGAGATTAAAAAGTAGTCGATCCGCGAAAAACTGCCATGAGGGGGAGAATAGCTCTGTAGGATGGAAAACACGCCAAAGATCAACCAGGCCCAGGATTGTCTTAAGGTCCTGGATCCTATAGAGTGCTTTCGCCATCCTAGAAAGACATTTGGATTTCCTATCCAGAGTAGGATCATTGAAATCGCCACCAAGGAGGATACGGTCGGATCCAAAGGAAATAATCTCAGAGATTAGATTATGAAAAAAACAAGGGAGAGTCAGAGTTTGGTGCATACAAGTTTCCCAGTGACTCCTAACGTGGAACCTTGCATTACATAGCTATAATTCGGGTTCCCCTTTCCCATATGCATCACTTTGCACTTGCTCACATTAAACGTCATCTGCCATTTAGACGCCCAGTCTCTCAGTCTCATAAGGTCCGCTTGTAATTTTTCACAATCCTCCCGCGATTTAACGACTAAGTTGAATAACTTTGTGTCATCAGCAAATTTAATTACCTCACTAGTTACTCCCATCTCTAGGTCATTTATAAATATGTTAAAAAGCAGCGGTCCCAGCACAGAGACCTGGGGAACTCCACTAACTACCCTTCTCCATTGAGAATACTGACCATTTAACCCTACTCTCTGTTTTCTATCTTTTAACCAGTTTTTAATCCACAATAGAACACTACCTCCTATACCAGGACTCTCCAATTTCCTCTGGAGTCTTTCATGAGGTACTTTGTCAAACGCCTTCTGAAAATCCAGATACACCTTTATCCACATGTTTGTTCACCCCTTCAAAGAAAATGTAGTAGATTGGTGAGGCAAGATTTCCCTTCACTAAATCCATGTTGACTTTGTCTCATTAATCCATGCTTTTGAATATGATCTGTAATTTTGTTCTTAATAATAGTTTCTACCATTTTACTCGGCACCGACGTCAGACTCACTGGTCTATAATTTCCCGGATCTCTTCTGGAACCTTTTTAAAAAATCTGCGTTACATTGGCCACCTTCCAATCTTCCGGTACCACGCTCGATTTTAAGGATAAATGACATATTTCTAACAATAGCTCCGCAAGCTCATTTTTCAGTTCTATCAGTACTCTGGGATGAATACCATCCGGTCCAGGTGATTTGCTACTCTTCAGTTTGTAGAACTGCCCCATTACATCCTCCAGGTTTACAGAGAATTCATTAAGTTTTTCCGATTCATCAGCTTCGAATACCATTTCCGGCACCTGTATCCCACCCAAATCTTCCTCGGTGAAGACTGAAGCAAAGAATTCATTTAATCTCTCCGCTACAGCTCTGTCTTCCCCGATCGCCCCTTTTACTCCTCGGTCATCTAGCGGTCCAACTGATTCTTTTGCAGGCTTCCTGCTTTTAACATACCTAAAAAAATGTTTACTATGTATTTTTGCCTCCAACGCAATCTTTTTTTCAAAGTCCCTCTTAGCTTTTCTTATCAGCGCTTTGCATTTGACTTGACATTCCTTATGCCGTTTCTTATTATTTTCAGTCGGTTCCTTCTTCCATTTTCTGAAGGATTTTCTTTTAGCTTTAATAGCTTCCTTCACCTCACTATTTAACCACGCCGGCTGTCGTTTGGTCTTCCGTCCTCCTTTTTTAATACGCGGAATATATTTGGCCTGGGCGTCAAGGATGATGTTTTTGAACAGCATCCACGCCTGATGTAAAGTTTTGACCCTCGCAGTTGCTCCTCTAAATTTCCTTTTCTCACTTTATCATAGTCTCCTTTTTTAAAGTTAAACGCTAACGTATTTGATTTCCTATGTATACTTACTTCAAAGCTAATATCAAATCCGATCATATTATGATCACTGTTATCAAGCGGTCCCAGCACCATTACCTCCCACACCAGATCATGCGCTCCACTAAGGACTAGGTCTAGAATTTTTCCTTCTCTCGTCGGTTCCTGTACCAGCTGCTCCATAAAGCTGTCCTTAAATTCATCAAGGAATTTTACCTCCCTAGCGTGTCCCGATGTTACATTTATCCAGTCAATATCAGGGTAATTGAAATCACCCATTATTATTGTGTTGCCCAGTTTGATTGCGTCCCTAATTTCCTTTAACATTTCTGCATCCGTCTGTTCATCCAGACCAGGCGGATGGTAGTACACTCCTATCATTATCCATTTCCCCTTTACACATGGAATTTTAATCCACAGTGATTCCAAGAAGTGTTTTGTTTCCTAAAGAATTTTCAATCTATTTGATTCAAGGCTTTCGTTAATATACAATGCTACCCCTCCACCAATTCGATCCACCCTATCACTACGATATAATTTGTACCCCGGTATGACAGTGTCCCACTGGTTAGCCTCCTTCCACCAGGTCTCAGAGATGCCTATTATATTTAATTTTTCATTTAGTGCAATATATTCTAACCCATCTTATTTCTTAGGCTCCTGGCATTCGCATATAGACATTTCAAACTGTGTTTGTTGCTCCCATTTACATCATGCTTAGTACTTGACAGTACTAATTTGCAATCTTTTGTCTGATTTTTATTTTTATTTAGGGACACCTGATCTACTATGCTCTCTTTTGCAACCTCACTATCAGGATACCCTATCTTCCTTGTTTTGTTATCTTTGAAAGATACCTTATCCCGAACCATGTGCTTTTGAGCGACTGTCGGCCTTCCCCCCATTTCTAGTATAAAAGCTGCTCTATTTCCTTTTTAAATGCTGATGCCAGCAGCCTGGTCCAACCCTGGTTAAGGTGGAGCCCATCCTTTCGGAATAGGCTCCCCCTTCCCCAGAATGTTGCCCATTTCCTAACAAATCCTAAACTCTCCTTACTGCACCATCGTCTCATCCACGCATTGAGACTCCGGAGCTCTGCCTGTCTCTTGGGTCCCATGCGTGGAACAGGTAGCATTTCAGAAAATGCTACCCTAGAGGATCTGGATTTGAGCTTCCTACCTAAGAGCCTAAATTTGGCTTCCAGAACCTCTCTCCCACATTTTCCTATGTCATTGGTACCCACATGTACCAAGACAGCCGGCTCCTCCCCAGCACTATCTAAAATCCTATCTAGGTGACGCGTGAGGTCCGCCACCTTCGCACCAGGCAGGCAAGTCACCAGGCGATCCTCACGTCTACCAGCCATCCAGCTATCTACATGCCTAATGATCGAATCACCAAGTACAACAGCTGTCCTAACCTTTCCCTCCTTGGCAGCACTTGGAGACATATCCTCGGTGCAAGAGGATAGTACATCACCTGGTGGGCAGGTCCTGGCTACAGGAGTACTTCCTACTTCACCAGGGTGATGCTCTCCTTCTAGGAGACCTCCCTCCTCGATGGTAGCACAAGGGCTACCAGACTGTCTCCATACTGAATAATGGTCTAAACCCGGATTGTGATTATGTAGTAAGGAAAAGTGAAAAAAAGATTCCATCAATTGTTGGCCCACAAGGTCTTCCATCACTGTTACTATTAGAGGGATTGAGGTAACAGGTCTCTAATTTGATATATCACTTCTCTTTCCCCAAAACCAACATGCAAATAAATATCTACAAGGGTTAACACAGCATTCCTAGAGAGGAGGTTCTTATCTATATCTTAGGTCTGTGGGTCACAGTGTCAGGAGCACTATTTTGAATTTGACGTACCTGGCCAGCAGAAGGGAAAAATGGTCTACCTCATGCTGGTGAAGTTTATCACTGCATTTTGACTCTAAGGGTCAACCTATTTCTGACATTTCTATCCCACATTAGCCAAAAAAAAAAAACCTCAAGTTCAAAATGGCTTACAGTTTAGATTAAAAATACAGAGTTTGAATTTGAACAAAAAAATAACAGTATAATGTAAGTGGCTGAGAGTAACACATTAGCAAATAAACGAATTATTTACTTACAAATATTTGCTATACTACTAATTGTACACAAAATATATCACAAACCCATTTGGAGACACTGCCCCTGGTTCAGAGTGAATGAATTAGGGGAAAATGTGGGAGAAAAATAAAAGTAGATAAGAGAAACGGAGAAAGGGACCAAGAAGGAGGGGATGTAAAAGGACAAAAGGAAAAAGTAGGTACAAGAGGGGGTGAGGTAAAGAAAGCAGAACTGCTGAGGTTAAGCAAAGGGAGATGGACTAGCCGAAAGTTATAACCAGGCTTTCCCTAGCTCTTTGAACTTACTGAAAGAATATTTGAGCTGAATGTGTAAAGGAAGAGTCAGATTGGGGGCCCAGATAAGAGAAAGCAGTGTCCCTATGAATGTCAAAGCCTAAACAGAGGTGAGGATCCACACAGATCAAAGAAAGAAAGGATAGGATCCAAAGCACACCAAACACAGGGGAAAAATCCAAAAGAACTTTATTAGCTTGATATAACATCGACCCAACACGGCCATGTGATGGTGGATGAAGACAAAGAAGGGCTGACTGTGTAGAATAAAGTGTACAAGATGGAATATAAGGAATTAGAAGATCTGCAAGGTAAATAGAGGATTGAGAAGATAAGCTGTTAAAGACCAAAGTGATGACCTTACATGTAAAGTTGTGCTTACACTGAAAGCCAGTACTCAGCTTTAAGTAAAAACGGGAGGGGGTAGTCTGCTTGACATGCATTCTAACAGTTTTACTGCAGCAGAATGGACTAGTTAAAAACACTTAAAAGTGGTTAACAGGCAAACCATTACAGAGTAAATTATAGTAGTCTATATGAGTGATGACAAGTGTAGCAATAATCTCCTAATAAGATTAAATGAAATACAAGGTTTAACAGAGCAAATACAGTGGAGTACTTTAAAAATATAAATGGACCATAGCATCAAACAGAGGTTTGAAGGTGAACCTCAAGTCAAAAATGAAATCCAGAATTTGGACAGAGTTCTGAAATAGAAGAAAGCAGCCCTGTAAAAGGAAAGGGCGAGGAGGGGAGACAGAGCAAGGCTGTGGAAAGAGGAAATTAAATAAGATGATTGTCCTTTAGTAAAGAAGAAAGGCAAGTGTTCAGAGGAGATGTGTCAGACAAAGAAGAATTTAAAGTGTGAAGGATCTGAATATCAAGTGTGCAACAAAAGGCACTAGATCCAAGGAATTGGGAGGGGTGCCAGGAAAATATTAGAGAAGGGGCCAGAACAGATCCTTCGGGTCTCCAGAGCATAGTGACGAAACAACTTAATGAATACCTAAACAAACACTCAATTCTGCATGAGTCTCAATCAGGATTCCGGTCAAATCACAGCACCGAAACTGTACTAGTGACTGCAATGAACTCATTCAAACAAGCAATTGCAACTGGTAACAATATACTCCTCCTAACAATATACTCCTCCTACAATTCGACATGGTTAATCATGGAATACTATTACATATACTAGAATACTTCGGAGTAGGAGGCACAGTTCTCAAATGGCTCAAAGGATTCCTGACTACAAGATCATACCAAGTAACAACGAACGCGGACATATCACCCCCATGGATACCGGAATGTGGAGTTCCCCAAGGATCCCCCCCCCCCCTCACCAACTCTCTTCAACCTAATGATGATACCTCTAGCCAAACTTCTAGCCAATCAAAACCTCAACCCTTACATATACGCAGACGATGTCACGATTTACATCCCGTTCAAACATGATCTAAACAAAATCACCAACAAAATCAACCAAAGCCTCCAAATCATGCACTCCTGGGCGGACGCATTCCAGCTAAAACTCAACGCAGAAAAAACACGTCTTGTACTCACCTCACAACACAACCAACTACTCCACCATAACCACACCATACTGTTCTCTAACCGTCTCACAAAATCTGAAAATTCTTGGAGTTACCATCGATCGAAACCTCACACTCGATGACCACGTGAAGAATACGACGAAAAAGATGTTCCACTCCATGTGGACACTCAAAAGAGTAAAACCTTTCTTCCTGAGACACATTTTCCGAACCCTGGTACAGTCAATGGTAATAAGTCATCTGGACTACTGCAACGCACTATACGCTGGCTGCAAAGAACAGACTATCAAAAAACTCCAAACAGCCCTGAACACCGCAGCCAGACTCATATTTGGAAAAACTAAATATCAAAGTCCAAAACCCTTAAGAGAAAAACTCCACTGGCTCCCACTCAAGGAACGCATTGCGTTCAAGAGCTGCACGATTGTACACAAAATCATTCACGCAGATGCCCCAATCTATATGCTAAACCTCGTGGACTTGCTTCCCAGAAACGCCATAAGATCAGCCCGCAAATTTCTCAATCTGCACTTCCCCAACTGTAAAGGACTGAAATACAAGCTGATACACGCCACCACCTTCTCATACATGAGCACGCAGTTGTGGAATGCACTACCTGCAGCCCTGAAAACTATTGACGAAATAACTAACTTTCACAAATCTCTAAAGACACATCTCTTCAACAAGGCCTATAAAGATAACCCATAGCCTTACAAACTACCTCACCAACCCATTCAAATATTAAAGTCCACCTTCTATACTATCCTACCTAATACCTTCCTTCTCTCTTCCATTACTTAATCTTTGTACATTCCAATTGTATCTGATATCCTGTAATGACTATGTCATAACAAAACTCTGTAAGCCACATTGAGCCTGCAAATAAGTGGGAAAATGTGGGATACAAATGCAATAAATAATAATAATAATGGTGAAAAACCTCTGGAGGCCTATTTTTATCTTTTGGTAGATGGGATTCTAGAAACAGAGAAACAAGACGGCAGATAAGGGCCGTATGGCCCATCCAGTCTGCCCATCCTCAGTAACCACTAACAACTCCTTTTCCTAAGAGATGTCTGTCCTAAACTCTGACACAGTCTTCGTCTCCACAACCTCCACCGGGAGGCCATTCCACTCATTCAGCACCATTTCTGTGAAAGAGTATTTCCTCAGATTCGTCCTAAGCCTATTTCCTCTTAACTTCATCTTATGCCCTCTCATTCCAGAGGTTTCCTTCATTTGAAAAAAGGCTCTCCCTTCCTGTACATTAACATCACTGAGGTATTTAAATGTCTCTATCATATCCCCTCTCTCCCACCTCTCTTCCAGCATATGCATGTTGAGGTTCATAAGCATGTCCCTATATGTTTTGACCAAGACCGCTGACCAATTTTGTAGCTATCCTCTGGACTGACTCCATCCTGTTTATATCTTTCCTTAAGTGCGGTCTCCAGAATTGTACACAATATTCTAAATGGGGCCTCACCAGAGACTTGTACAAGGGCAATATCACCTCTTATTCCTGCTGGTCATCCCTTTCCTTATGCACCCGAGCATCCTTCTGGCTTTGAGTGTCGCCTTTTCTATCTGTTTGGCTACCTTCAGGTCATCAGACACAATCAACTCCAAGTCACACTCTTCTTTCGTACACAGAAGCTCTTCACCCTCTATACTGTACTTATCCCTCGGGTTTTTATGACCCTACATTTCTTAGCATTACATCTTAGTTGGCAATTTTCAGACCATTCTTCAATCTTCTCCAGATCCTTCCTCATGCTATCCAAATCCTCCAGAGTGTCCACCCTATTACAGAGTTTGGTATCATCCACAAAGAGACAAAACTTACCAGACAGCCATGCTAACCAGCTTTTTCATATTGAGTCAGATAAGAGTGAGGAAATTTGAACTGCTCAAGGTGTCAGCGTGATCATAGCAGTAGAGAATCCACGAACGTGGAGAACTCAACGAAATCCCACAGATAGTCACAATATAACAAAACAGTGGGTAAAAAACCAGGAGTTCCAGAGTGAAGATGAACCAAACTTTATTAATCAGTATATTGACTCGACACAACGTTGTGTTTCGGCCAAAGGGCCTACATCAGGAGTCTAAATACTTGAGAACGATAATGATGATCCAGAATTAGTAATATTGTAAAATACAGTCTGTATTGTAGTGGTCTTAAAAAAAGACCTTTGTTCTGAAGCGTGAGCCAGATCTCTCGCATGAGCATGATCATAGCCACATGGTGCATCTCATTAATGCAGTGCATGACATTAAGCCTCATGTACTGGCCATGTTAAAACAAATAGGTAACACAGGTCACCTCAGCAAATCACCCACTTTTCTTTGCTGAATATACCCTGTAAATCATGGCATTCAGCTGATCATTGTAGAAATTTTTTTCCCCCTACCATTTTTAAATGGTAGTCAAATCTTGCCAAATGAAGTAGAGGAGTGGACAAGTGGTTAGAGCACCGGTCTTGAAATCCAGAGGTGTCTGGTTCAAATGCCACTGCTGTTCCTTGTAATCCTGGGCAAGTCACTTAACCCTACATTACCTCAGGTACAAACTTAGGGCCCTGTTTACTAAGGTGCGCTAGTGTTTTTAGAGTGCGCTAAACACTAGAGATGCCCATATATTCCTATGGGCGTTTATAGCGTTAAGTGTGCGTTAGTATGCACTACTTTTTAGCACGTGCTAAAAGCACTAGCGCACCTGTAGTATAGCTTAATAAACAGGACTCTTAGATTGTGAGCCCTCCAGGGACAGGGAAGTACCTGAATGTAAGTCACCTTGCGCTACTACAGAAAAAGGTGTGAGCGAGTGGGTCATAAAAAATCAGAAGCAGGAGATTCAAAATGGCCGCTGACTAGTTCGGACGCTCAGAAAGCTCCGGGAAAGAAAAATGCCAAAGAGAAGGGGCCGCTTGTCCTCCGCCGCTGCCCCTCCACGGCAAAGTCTTCCTTCACAGTCCACAATGATTGATTACCTTCGTGGAGCACAGATATCAGGAACACCGGGAACAGGTCTGCTAGGTCGACCGGGTGGAAATGGAACCATTTCGGAGACCGCTGGACTGGAGCTATCGCTCAGCCCCGATGATAGGGCGCCTCCCCCGCAACCCTCGGGAGCGAGCACGTCGACGCCGGATCCTAACAGGACGCCACCGAAGAGTGTAGTCGTCCACAGGACCGAGGAGGAGAGTCGAACTGCGGACAGTGTGGACCCTTTTTGTGATCTAGGTGCCTCTCGAGGGGGAGATATGACATCTAATAATCAGTACCAGATGGAAGCTGTGACCGGAGATAAAGCACTACAGACCGCTGTTGCAGTTACAGAGGTACAATTTCCTAAATCCCAGAAACCCACTGAAATTACATTAGAGACTCTATACACTTTGATTGTGGACTTGGGGAGTTCCTTAAGTCCACAAATTAAACAATTATCTCAAGAAATGTCCAATATGGACCACAAGGTTCAACAGACTGAACTCAAGGTAGAGACAATATCGAATCGTCAAGAAGAATTGGAAAAACAAGTGAAAGAGGTTCATTTAAACCAAGAGACTATGATCAAAGATTTAATTTCCTTGAAGAGACGTACTGAATTCTTGGAGAATGTAACCAGAAACAATAATATCCGCTTTTTAAATTTTCCAAAAAAATTTGGAGTTTTACCAAGGGAAATGCTTAGAAAGTATATTACTGAGACACTTGGCGCTTCAGAGGAAATGGTTCCACCATTTACACAAATATATTACCTGCCCCAGAAGCGCCCAGTGCCTCAAGAAAAGTCAGAATTGGATATTTCATTGATACTGGAATCCTCAGATACTGAATTGGTTCAGGCATCTACTTTAATTGCCACCGTAGCCTTGTCGCCAGATAAACACTGGCTGATGAGACTTTTCTTCCAAAATAAGGATAAGAGTTTCCTTGGTTTAAAAGTTAGTCTCTTCCCTGATGTGACTAAAGAGACTCAAAAACGTAGACAGAGATTTTTACTTATGAGGCCTGGTGTAATTCAGTTAGGAGGTACGTTTTTTCTAAAGTACCCGTGCAAATGCCTAGTTAAATATCAATCTAATAAATATGTGTTTTATGAGCCGGCACAGCTTTCTTCATTCTTAGCTGCAAAAGGACAAGGGAGTAATTAACTTAGAACCCTATATATTAAGAGAAGATATCTTTTATGAGCATCCGAATTAAGGAAAGCTTCCTTAATTATTTTCTTTTGGAATCCATGATGTAATTTTTGAATCTCAATAATGTGGACTTTAATTAACATGCTGTAAATGTTTGAATACTAATTGATTTCCTTATATAGTTAAACAGTGATGTTATTTACTTGACAAGTTTATTTTTGCTTGTTTAATATATCTAAATTGATAAATAAAGAATTAAAAAAAAAAGAAAAAGGTGTGAGCAAAATCTAAATAAATAAATAAAATAAGGCAAATCCCCCAGAGTCCAGCAGAGCTCCTATAAATTCCAGTTGCTTAACAGGGAAAAGATGGGACTTGGGGTAATTTATAACAAACCCGAGTAGCTCCAGCAGTTGAATAGTCATTTGCATGGACTGTAGAGCCCCTGCCTCTGAGGTGTTCTTCACCAGCCAATCGTCGAGATAAGGGAACACATGTACTCCCAAGTCTGCATAGCGACGCTGCAACTACTGCCAGGCATTTTGTGAAGACCCTGGGCGCAGACGCCAGACCAAAGGGCAGCACACAATACTGGAAGTGCTGTGCTCCCAGATGGAACCGAAAATACTTCCTGTGAGCTGGAAATATCGAGATGTGTGTATAAGCATCCTTTAAGTCCAGAGAGCATAGCCAATCGTTTTCCTGAATCATGGGAAGAAGGGTGTTCAGGGAAATCATCCTGAACTTTTCTCGAACTAGGAATTTGTTCAGGCCCCTTAGGTCTAGGATGGGACACATCCCCCGTTTTCTTTTGCACAAGGAAGTACCTGGAATAGAATCCCAGTCCTTCTTGCCCTGGTGGAAAGGGCTCGACCGCATTGGCCTTGAGAAGGGCGGAAAGTTCCTCTGCAAGTACCTGCCTGTGCTGGAAGCTGAAAGACTGAGCTCCCGGTGGGCAATTTGGAGGCCTGGATACCAAATTGAGGGAGTATCCGAACCAGACTATTTGAAGAACCCACCGATCAGAGGTTATGAGAAGCCACCTTTGGTGAAAAAATTTTAACCTCCCTCCGACTGGTAAGTCATCCGGCACGTACACTTTTATTGCGGGTATGTTCAGCTGGAGCCAGTCAAAAGCCCGTCCCTTGCTTTTGCTGGGGAGCTTCAAGGGCCTGCCTTGGCGCACGCTGTTGACGAGAACGAGCGCGCTGGGGATGAGCCTGAGAAGGCTGTCGAGAAGGAGGATTGTACCTACGCCTGTTATAGGCGTAGGGAACATTCTTCCTTCCCCGGAAAAATCGTCTACCAGATGAGGTAGAAGGAGAAGGCGCCCTGCGGGAGAGATTGTCCATAGCGGTTTCCTGCTGCATGATCTGATCAACCACTTGCTCGACCTTATCCCCGGCAAGGGACATCCGCAATCCGCTGCTGGACTTGATTGTCCAGGTCAAAGGCACGCAGCCATGAGAGCCTGCGCATCACTATACCTTAGGCAGCGATTCTGGATGCAACATCAAAAGTATCGTAAGCACCCCTGGACAGGAATTTACGACACGCCTTCTGCTGAATTTTGGCTGTGAGCATAGAGGCCTGAAACGCCTTCCTCCCAAATGAGTCCAGGGTTCTAGATTCACTTCCCAGAGGCGCCGAGGCAAAGTCTCTAGAACTCCTGGCTCTCTTGAGAGCGGAATCCACAACCATAGAGTCATGAGGTAACTGCGACTTCATCAACTCAGGTTCTCCGTGAATCCGATATTGGGACTCAGCTTTCTTGGGAATGGTGGGATTACGCAACAGTTTCATCCAGTTCCACATAAGTGTCTCCTTGAGCACATTATGCAAAGGAGCCGTGGATGATTCCTTAGGTGGAGAAGGATAGTCCAGGACCTCGAGCATCTCAGTCCTGGGCTCATCCTCAGATACCACTGGGAAGGGAATAGCCGCAGACATTTCCCGGACAAATGAAGAGAAAGACAGACTCTCCGGGGGAGAAAGCTTCTTTTGTGGTGAAGGAGTAGGATCAGACCACAAGACTCCTCAGAAGAGAAATACCTGGGACCCTCCCCTTCATCCCACGAAGCATCCTCATCAGTGTCGGACAGGAGTTTGTGCTAAACCGGGCCCGTCTCGATGCCAAGGAACCATGTCCTCGATGGCAATGTCGAGAGGTCAACTCCCATGCCGGCGGCGATGAAGCTCCCTCCATCGATGCCGACGGGGAATCGACTTGGGTGGCAGCCGACGCCAGTTCCACAGGTATAGAGCCAGCTGCCGCTTCCACCGACGGTACAGAGGGCGCAAGCACCCCTGGCACCGAAGCAGACTGACGCAGCAACCCCTCCAGAAGACCTGGCTCAGATGTGCTCGTCTAGAGTCGCTGTTGAGAAAGGCTGCGGGGTCGGTACAGGAGTCGGTGTCAGAATCTGTGGAGGTCGAGGAGGCAGTACCAGGCTGCCCGAAGACCGACACCTCTTGAATGGAGGGTGAGCGTTCCTCCCAGCGTCGGCGCTTCACGGGTACCGAATCCTTCGACGCCCCGGAGCTCTCAGTACCGTGCTTGGAAGGAGACCGATGACGATGCTTCTTCGCCTTCGCTCAATGCACGTCATGCAGACTCCTCGGTACCAACGAGGAGGATGTGGAATCCACACGCCTCCTCGGGGTCGAGTCTGAATCTGGTTGGTCCCTTGGGGCCTGTACAGCAGGAGTCTTCGAGACAGGTGGAGACCCACTCGACGCCTCACTGTTCCCTGTGTGTGGTGGTCTCCGGACAGCTATTACCTGCGCTCCTGAAGTCGATGCCATCCCCGGTGCAGATATCGATGCCGCCAACCTCGGTACCGATGTCGACGCCGAGGAACCGGTCAAAGCTCCGAAAAGTCAGTCTCAAAGAGCTTGTCTCGACGCTTGTGTCTGCTTTTCAGGCTAAGACACAACTTACATGTGTCTGGGTGATGGTCGAGCCCAAGACACTGAAGATACTACGCCTGGGGATCGGTACCTGAGATCGACGTTGCACCGAGTACGCTTCTTGAAGCTGCTGGGAGTCCTCAATGACATGGACGGAAAAATAGCGGTGGCGAAATCAAAATCCGCGATTGTGGCTCGAAGAAGCACACAAAAAGGAGAAAATGCGTACGCACGGCCTAAGAGGACTGTGACAGAGGCAAACGAAAACTTAACCAGGGTTAAAAACTAAGAGAAGATAAAGGAAAGTTGTTTTTTTTTGAAAGGGAACAGGGTAAACAAAAGAAAGGAAGAAAAAAACGAAGTAAAACTTTGTAAAACGGCGAAGGCTCTTTCCGAGGGCCGAGAAGAGAGAGCAAAAACACAGCCACTCTCTACCATGAAAAAAGGAAACTAAGCGGGAGCACTCATGCGACGGGTGGGAAGATGGCCGTGCATGCGCGGTGCGCGCGCCCCACGCGCCAGAAGACTCTGGCAAAGCTTTGATGATTTTTGCTTTGAAAAATTGCCGTTCCTGGGGCTGCCGTGGACGTCGACCCAAGTGTGAGAACAAGCAGCCTGCTTGTCCTCGGAGAATGTGGGGTACAAATGCAGAAATAAATAAAATAAATAAATCCATACACAATGTGCAAGATAATCACAGTCCATTCTGTCTCGGATTATTTGTGGCACTGCTGCCTGAAGGTCAAGGGTATTGCAAACAAGGAGCTTAAAGAATTTTAGAAATTACTCAACACTGATTTTTAAACAATTCAAAATAAAGTACCACCAACTACTGTTTATATTTTTGAACTATAGTATTGTATGCTGAAGGCATAACTGTAAAGTGGGATAGCCAGTACAAGTTAGGCAGTGGATGAAGAAAATTGTTTTCACATTCTCATGACAAATTTGGAGTCTGGTCATATACAGATGTTACAACAAGTGTATTACCAGATATACTTTAACCACAGGAACTGGCACCTCCTCCAAGTTCTAGCTGGCACCAAGAAAAGGAAGGCAACTCTGAGAAGACAACAAAGAAACACTTTCTTACCTGCAACAATTCAAAGTAGTGCAAACAGTGGTATACGGGGACCAGCAGGAGTCGTGGCAGGACGTATCTCACAGCTTCTCTAAACCCTTCAGCAATAGACTGAAACAAAATAAGTGTGCTATGATTTGACCAGATAAAGAAAATTATGTATAAATTGTATTAACTGAAATATGCATAAAAATCACCCCTTTTAAATAAATATACCAACAAGACATTAACACTTGACATATACCTCGGTAGGCATGTTTACCAATAAGGTTCTACTACTATATTTTTATTACTTACCGCTACCCCTCCAACATTAGCAGTACCAAAGTTAATCAAGGCTTTGGGCACATTCTTTCACCCTTCTGGTCTAAAGTCAAATGCTCTCTGCACACAAGAGACACACCTCGAACACATCCCTGCCACCTTAAATAACTACCTAACACACATCACATTCAACAGTCCAACGTCCTCTTGCCCAAACTGCAGGAGAGTATAATCCTGTCGGTCCAGAGGAGTGGGGGATAAAAATCTGGAAGACCATTTATACCTTCTAACTAACTGTAACATCAATTCCCTATCAAATAAAGTCTGAACCTTATAGAAATGTAAATCATTTTTTTCTGTTTTGTGATCCCTTGCAGATGTGGTGGTTCTGAATCCCTGAAGCAGCAAGTTGCAAAACATTGGCACTGTTGGTGGGACTGTGACAACTGTTTCAAGAAGTTTTTGAAGCTGTTTATTGAAAAGACATCTTATTTTGTTTTTCACATTTTTGACTTTATACCTCCTGTTTACTAAGCCGTGCTAGCGGCTGCCGCTTGGCAATGCTGACACAGCCCATTCACAGTAAATGGGCTGTGTCGGCATTAGCGCCCAATAGCCACTAGCGAACCTTAGTAAACAGGGGAGATAATTTATATTTATTAAAATTGATTTTGGTATTTGGAAGGTTTTTTGAGCCTGTGACATGTTTTGAGACGTCATTTCACTGGAGTGTTATAGGTAATTTTATGTTTGATTTCACACTCCAATTCTCCTGTTTTGTGGATATAAATTAATTCCCTATGCCAGGCTCAACAGTCAATCACTTGATTTTAGAGCATGCAAAGCTGCCCCAGGCCAACTCACTATCATTCAAAAGTACTCAAAATGTCATTTTGACTACAAGGTAAGATAGATCAGAAAAAAAAATTAAAAGGCATTTCTTATATTTCAGTGGTACCAACTACAAAGAAAAGCCCTCATTATACGGGCTTGTGCTGAAAGCAACACATTCTACCATGTCATTATAAAGCTTGGGCCTTTAGTCTCCTAACTAATGGGAAGATGATTGGTTTAGTTTTCATTCACAGTAACTTTGACTCAATAGAGATAAATCCATTTAACTGCACTATTAAGGCTGCTATTCTTGCCAGAAAGCATAAATGAATGTATTTCTTCTGTTCTGACAAAACAGTAGCCATGCTATTTCCATATCTTCAAGTACCCTACTTGGCCAATACGACCCTTGCTTTCTCCACACTCAGATGTATCTTACTGCAGCACCTGGATAACGAAGAAAACTAGTGACCACAACACAGCCTAGATCCATTCCTTTCAAAACCAATAACCCCCCCTCCCCAACCATTTATAAAATCTACAACACATTACCTCTGTAGTATGGAGGTGTTGCTAGTATGAGAAGAAAGTTTTATAATGCAACTCAGAAAAGGCAGTTTCATTATAGACTGTACTATGGCTGTAGATAATTACTACTGCAAGTTGTGTAGTGTGCTCCATGCCAACTATCCAATTACTTCCCTTTCCAAAGCTCAAAAGGGAGAGCTATTCTTGTCATTTGGTATTCCATCTAGCCTCAGGTCACTAAACAAGCATATAACTGGTGCATAGTATGTTTTCCATATGTACAAAGATGCTGTTGGCAGCATGTCTATGACCATTACCCCCACCCTCCTCCAAAAAGGAAATACAAAACACCCTTCCTCAGTAGCAGAGGCTAGGGGATAAAACCCACAAAGAAGCATGTGACAAAGATCAATTTAGGGGACCAATATAATATAAGTATCTGTCATTTCTCCATAAGCTTGGAGTGTGTATCTCTGTTACAAGTACATCTCAGACTGGTACTTAGAAAGCACCTCATGCTTGAATTGTCCCACACGACAATCCGTGCTTTTTAAAAGTTGTTATTCTGCAGCTGGACAGTGATCAGAGGAACAATAATCCTTTCTAGTAATTACATCAGCCTGTATATAAAATTAACATTCAGGGGATAATTTTATAAAGCATTTCGACTGTGTTTTACATAAGAAAAAGACTATTATAAAATTGCTCAGCCAAATGCAAGCATATATGTTCATGTTGACAAAATCGAGCATTGATGTTTCCAAGGGTGCAGTTTGAGAGGAACTGACTGTGATAATCATGTGTATTTATAAAATATGCAAACACAGGCACACATTTACACTTTCTGCCTTTATAAACTGGTGGGTTTTGGAATGTTGGCATTAAGCACTCTGTTATGAAATTACTCTATGAGAACTGGTGGGAAATGAACAATGGAAAACATGATTTCTTTCACTGTGAACCTGTAAGCAAACCCAATCCTTAATGCAAAAAGGAGAAATTAGATCTTACCTGCTAATTTGCTTTCCTTTAGTACCTCCGGACCGGATCAGGATTGGACTGATGGGTTGTGCTCGCCTACCAGCAGGTGGAGACTGAGAAAAAACTCTGACTCTAGAGAGCCAATAGGAGCCCTGGCCATGTGACCTTAGCCTCAGTATTTGAATAACAAAGCAGGAAAGAAAGAAAGACCTTCTGTGCCGTATGGAATCCTAGCAGCCACAAAGCACTCGGCAATGCCAAGTATCAGAGCTCACCAGCAACTCTCACCAGAGAAGTGGTATGGCCCGATATGTATTACAGCTCACCAGCAACTCTCACTAGAGAAGTGGTATGGCTCACTTGTACTATAGCTCACCAGCAACTCTCACCAGAGAAGCGATATGGCTCACATGTAATATAGCTCACCAGCAACTCTCCCCAGAGAAGTGGTATGGCTCACGTATAATATAGCTCACCCGCAACTCTCACCAGAGAAGTGGTATGGCTCACTTGTCTTATAGCTCACCAGCAACTCTCACCAGAGAAGTGGTATGGCCCACTTAAGATTTTATATATATTCCATCAACTGAGCTTACCAGCAACTCTCACCAGAAAAGTGGTAAATCATATTTAAGGTTTTATAGATATTCCAGCAACTGAGCTCAGCCACAACTCTCACCAGAGAAGTGGTATGGCGTATTTAAGGTTTTATAGATAGATTCCAGCAATTGAGCTCACCAGCAACCACCAGAGAAGTGGTATAGACCACGTAAAGTTCTGTATATATATAGTATTGTTCCACGAATCGTAAAGGAATGAATACACTTCCTACTGAATACACTTCCTACTTAATAAAAGAAGCTAAAGAGTAGAGAGAACATGGAGGGGCCTGGTCCGGTCCGGAGGGACTAAAGGAAAGCAAATTAGCAGGTAAGATCTAATTTCTCCTTCCTTAGCGTCCCTCCGGACCGGACCAGGATGGACTGATGGGAAGTACCAAAGCAGTAATCTGAAGGGAGGGACCCTATGAAAACTGCAGAGAAATGTTCATGCTGCATAGGCCACCTGGCGACAACTAACATGTAGTGTGTCCCAATGAGCAAAATAAAATTAAACTAGGACTAAGTTGCCAACTTACCAATGTGCACCGAGAGCACCAAAAATCGCCGTAGTAAGAATAGAGCCCGCTTCTGAAGTTGTGGATATTGTAATACGCTGTGGAACTGCCCTCTCAGCGAGAAGAGAAATAGACATTCTCATTTCCTTGATCCTTCGCGATATAGCGGGGTTAGAAACAATGAAAACTTTTACGCCTACTGGCTAGAAGGACAAAACCAATAAGAAAAAACCGATTGGGAAAGGTGAAAACTTTAAACTACAGCAGACCGAAAAGAAGTTACCAACCGTAGAAGTATTCCACACATAGATCTACTTGCTGCAATGGCTACTGGGAAACACTGCTTGAAGAGGAAAACTTTATAGAAAAAGTTATGGCTACTAGAAAACAGAACTTTAAGAGTCTGTTCACCTAGTTCACCTAGCTGGTGGACGAAGCGGGAGGTACAGGTGCAGGACTCCTTTAAGAAACCGCTTTGACAGTGGATGCTGCATAAGCGTGCGGTTGTCAACAGTATCATGCATCACTGATAGAGCTGCCAAATGAACTCTAATGGATGCGTAAGACAGACAAGATTTTGCAAGATGCAGAAGATATTCCAAAACATGCAAAATGGATACTGTTTGTGGAATGAAGTGGCGAGAGGAGTACCACAGAGTGAACCGTCGCCACTTTGATTCATAGGACTTTAATGTAGATTTCTGTCTGGAAGCAATTAAAACTTGAAGTACTTCCTGCGAAAATATCAAAGATGTTGCAGACCCAGTAACCACGCCATAAGTTTGAGTGACTGGGGGTCCGGATATAGAAGGGTGCCTTGGTTCTGCGTAAACACCTAGTGAGATGATGGAAGAAACGCATAAAGGAGGCTGAAAATCCCTGCTGGACGTTGGCATCTGTCCCTGTCTCCGTCAAGACTGTTGCTGAACGGAAGAAGCAAGAAATGTTCGTGAGCCTGAAGGCAAAAATAGATAGCCCTGAAGTGTCGCAGTGAGGAAGTAAGGCTGAAAAAATGAGAGTCCATTCACCTAAATGCAGGGTGACACAACTAAGAAAAAATGAGTACAAACTCAAGAGTATACTCTTAACTCCTCCTTGGCGGATGACATAACCCATTGCCATGGCAAGGACCAACATAGCTCTCTCCGCCTTGTTTGTCAGTAGGGAAAACAAAATTCACCCGAAGGTAAAACGAATTGCTGAGGTCCCCCAGAAAAAAAATATATACAAACAAGCTTCTGCCAAAAAGTGTACTGCACGAAGCATCCCAATGACAGAACTAAGGTTCTTGAGATAACTAGATGACACTTAAATAGCGCGATTGATGACCCTGAGATTCGCAATAGGATGAAGGAAAATTCCTTCTTGGGCATTAGAAAGTAAAATTGCATTCTGCAGAATAGAGCGAAGAAATGGCCGAAGGCCCAAGGTCACCAAGAAAATATAACTGGGATGTTTGCAGAGGAGACAAAAGACTGTGCGCCAACCTGACTAAACAAAGAGAAAATCAGAGATATCTGATGAGAGATCAAATGAGAGATCAAATGAGAGGCCTGGCTACAATCACCACCCAACCTAGAGACTGTAAGAAATGCAACACCCGATGCGTGACCTGAGAACTCTGCTGATAAGACTTTCTCCAATTAGGCAGTCGTCTAGGTAAGAATGAATGACCCTAAGAGCGCAATGAACATCCTCTTAGATCTATAAAAGAACGGAAGAGAGAGTACTGCTGAAAATGACCGGTTAATGCATAAGCAAAAAACTAGCCATTCTCTGGATCCTGAGGAGAAGAGGAAGGATGACCAAGGACACCAGTTAAATAGGGCTACAAACTCCAACCCTATCTCTATGGCGTTCCATAGTTGGGTAAGTTCTGAATATAGAAAGTTCTGAATATAGGAGTCCAACAGCTATGGTAGTACGCTCCGGACAGAAAAAAATTGTCCTAGTATGAACGTCTGATTCACCGGCCTGTAATTTCTTGGATCTCCCTAATCCACATACCACTAATCCACGTACCACGGTCATGCGTCCTCCCTCACTGAGATGTAGATTGTAAGCTCCTTTGAGCAGGGAACGTCCTTCTTTGTTAATTTGTACAGCGCTGCGTAACCCTAGTAGCGCTCTAGAAATGTTAAGTAGTAGCAGTAGTACCAGACTCACACCCAATAGATATGAATGTTGAGCTTGTTTCAGGTTAAAACACCGAACCTAGGCCCAGGGTCCCTGGTGTTCCTAGTGGTGAACAGCCATGGCAAATATTGTATGCGTTAGTTTGCAGAATTACTGCAAAGCCTTGCTTTTGGAGCAGAGATTTCTGTTCGATACTCTCGTGAGAGGTTTTGTTTTTTTTTTTCTTTTTCTTTAATGCTGTTCTGGCTGTAGAAAGGTGGACATTTGAGCTTCCCCAGAATGGCAAAACTTACAGTGGTGGAAATAAGTATTTGATCCCTTGCTGATTTTGTAAGTTTGCCCACTGACAAAGACATGAGCAGCCCATAATTGAAGGGTAGGTTATTGGTAACAGTGAGAGATAGCACATCACAAATTAAATCCGGAAAATCACATTGTGGAAAGTATATGAATTTATTTGCATTCTGCAGAGGGAAATAAGTATTTGATCCCCCACCAACCAGTAAGAGATCTGGCCCCTACAGACCAGTAGATGCTCCAAATCAACTCGTTACCTGCATGACAGACAGCTGCGGCAATGGTCACCTGTATGAAAGACACCTGTCCACAGACTCAGTGAATCAGTCAGACTCTAACCTCTACAAAAATGGCCAAGAGCAAGAGCTGTCTAAGGATGTCAGGGACAAGATCATACACCTGCACAAGGCTGGAATGGGCTACAAAACCATCAGTAAGACGCTGGGCGAGAAGGAGACAACTGTTGGTGCCATAGTAAGAAAATGGAAGAAGTACAAAATGACTGTCAATCGACAAAGATCTGGGGCTCCACGCAAAATCTCACCTCGTGGGGTATCCTTGATCATGAGGAAGGTTAGAAATCAGCCTACAACTACAAGGGGGGAACTTGTCAATGATCTCAAGGCAGCTGGGACCACTGTCACCACGAAACCATTGGTAACACATTACGACATAACGGATTGCAATCCTGCAGTGCCCGCAAGGTCCCCCTGCTCCGGAAGGCACATGTGACGGCCCGTCTGAAGTTTGCCAGTGAACACCTGGATGATGCCGAGAGTGATTGGGAGAAGGTGCTGTGGTCAGATGAGACAAAAATTGAGCTCTTTGGCATGAACTCAACTCGCCGTGTTTGGAGGAAGAGAATGCTGCCTATGACTCAAAGAACACCGTCCCCACTGTCAAGCATGGAGGTGGAAATGTTATGTTTTGGGGGTGTTTCTCTGCTAAGGGCACAGGACTACTTCACCGCATCAATGGGAGAATGGATGGGGCCATGTACCGTACAATTCTGAGTGACAACCTCCTTCCCTCCGCCAGGGCCTTAAAAATGGGTCGTGGCTGGGTCTTCCAGCACGACAATGACCCAAACATACAGCCAAGGCAACAAAGGAGTGGCTCAGGAAGAAGCACATTAGGGTCATGGAGTGGCCTAGCCAGTCACCAGACCTTAATCCCATTGAAAACTTATGGAGGGAGCTGAAGCTGCGAGTTGCCAAGCGACAGCCCAGAACTCTTACTGATTTAGAGATGATCTGCAAAGAGGAGTGGACCAAAATTCCTCCTGACATGTGTGCAAACCTCATCATCAACTACAGAAGACGTCTGACCGCTGTGCTTGCCAACAGGGTTTTGCCACCAAGTATTAGGTCTTGTTTGCCAGAGGGATTAAATACTTATTTCCCTCTGCAGAATGCAAATAAATTCATATACTTTCCACAATGTGATTTTCCGGATTTAATTTGTGATGTGCTATCTCTCACTGTTACCAATAACCTACCCTTCAATTATGGGCTGCTCATGTCTTTGTCAGTGGGCAAACTTACAAAATCAGCAAGGGATCAAATACTTATTTCCACCACTGTATGTACCTATGCCCATTAGATATGAATGCTGGACTTGATGGACTTTAGGCCTTACCCAGCATAACCATACTTATGTACCTATGGTATAAATACACAGGAAGTGAGTGAATCCCCTTCCAATTGAAAGAACACTCTGGAGTGAAGGCGCATAGAATGAAAATGAAAAAGGACAAACTTGGAAATTACCTGTAACGAAAAAAGTGAAGTTGTGCCACAGCCACTTGGTGAAGGCAGTGTAGACAAGACTGTATCTGAATTCAAGAAAGCTTGATATAACATCAGGTCTCTAAGGAAGAGGAAGAGATAGCAGATGGTATGTATAGGCATACTGGACCAAACCAGGATGTTTATAATCTGCCAATGCTGAACTGATAGAGTAGAGACAAACACGAGTAG
Source organism: Microcaecilia unicolor (assembly GCF_901765095.1). Classification (NCBI taxonomy): domain Eukaryota; kingdom Metazoa; phylum Chordata; class Amphibia; order Gymnophiona; family Siphonopidae; genus Microcaecilia; species Microcaecilia unicolor. Next base: position 163,005,522 of record NC_044039.1, read on the forward strand.
ATGGTTTGAGGACCGTCCACTATCTTTAAGTGAAAGGATGACTTATTCTCTAAGTGACCATATGTCCTGTAAAAAACCAGAAGAAAGCTAAAATGAAATATGAGAGGCTTCAAGGCAGTTGGAAAAGAAGGAAGACATGAAATAAGCATGCCTGCTAAGGCAGCTGAGTGACTGGGAGCCTGGTAGACAGGACTGTCCCTCAGAGAATATGAAGAGCTGATATATCCCCATGGCATCTGAACAATATACTGTATGCCTCTAGAGAAGGCTTCTTAAAGTCGGAAAAAGAAAACACTGTATAACACTACAGCCATTGAGAGTGTCTGTTAAGTTCTTAAAACACTATATAACATCATAGGCATGGAGTAAAATGCTTGAAAGGAACTAAGATATATGGTCAGAATTGCAAAGTACCATCAATTGACTCTTAGACAATGTAGTCCTATTCACCAGGGAATGAGAAAGACAGAAATTTACTCTATGCCATAGAGAAAGTTTCTAAAGTTCTTAAAACACTGTATAATACTACAGCTATTGAGGAAAATTGCTTGAATGAATTTATGATATTATGATAAGATGTAGATTTTCCACCAGGCAATGAAAAAATGACTGATCACCAGAAAAAACTAGTGTTAACAGCCCCGTGATACATAGAAATTTAAAAGAAGAAAAGCTTGTTATATATGCCATATATGAAAGGAGCCCCCTTTCAACCAAATATTTGCCTGCTGATATGAGAGGCATTTTAGAATACGCCGTTCAGCACATACAAAGTGTACACATCTTGGGAGCCCTGACTGCTCTATGAACTGCGCCTTACCTTCAGCAGAGAGATTCCCCGACCTGTAAGATGGAGGGAGAAACAAATGGCCGCCGTTCGCGCCACTGGCCCTGTGGCGATCGTCGACAGCGAGCCCGACAACCTCCGAACAAGCGGAGCCCAGTGGAACGGCAGAAAGAAACAACAGCCGGCGAAAAAGGCCCCGAAAAAACTGAGAGGCAGCACCGGACCCGAGAAACCTTGAAGGGAGAGCAAAATTTACACGTTCCGGCTGCGTGAACTCGCGACGCTGACCGACAGCAGCTGTTTGAACTTTTAAGCCATATCGGAAAAAACAGGTGGCCGCGCTTACGCGGTTCGCACCTTTCTTTTTTTTTTTTTTTTTCATTTGTTTAAACTGCCGCCACCAAAACGCAAGAAAATGGAGGAAATTAAATCTGATGAGAAAAATCGCTGTTTAAAGTCACAGATACTGAATTATTTTCTTCTGTTTGTTTTTTTTTTATAACCCCTCAATCATAATAAAACACTGGAGCTGCCTGCTCGTTAGAAGTCTGGGGAAAGAAAGGCTGCTTCTTTGAATTTCCTTTTATTTGATTTAATTCTTTTAAAGCAGCTACCTGTTAAAAGTGGCTGCCTCTCCCAAAGACGGTACACCTTTCCAGAGAAAGGGACGGCCCTTCCCTGCTAAGCCAGGGAGATGGGGAGGAAGGGGGGTGGACTCGAGACACCCGAGTTTAACACCCCCGAGGCTGTCAAAGAAAGAAGAGAAAGGAAACCCTGTCAAGCCTCTAAATAAGATTCCAGGCACAGAAGAATTATCACAAATATCTGTAATATCTAAAGAGAAAAGGAGAGAGACTAATGGGCTCACTTCCTACCTGCTGGGAGACTGAGAAAATACTAAGGCTAAGGTCACATGGCCAGGGCTCCTATTGGCTCTCTAGAGTCAGAGTTTTTTCTCAGTCTCCACCTGCTGGTAGGCGAGCACATCCCATCAGTCCAATCCTGGTCCGGTCCGGAGGGACGCTAAGGAATGGTCTTTTAGACCACTACACAAAGACTTCTCATAAGTTCAGCTAGAAACACATTTTTTTTCTAAACTTCAACCATGCAACAGTGAAATAAGAAAGTGGGAAAAGATGCCTCTACCTCCTCATTGCATTTCCTCTTTGACAGGTTTTACGCACAGATGTGAATCCTAGCCAAAGGCTCTGAATGTACAGTGAATCACCCTGTCACTTTAAAATATGCTGACTTAATACTTTTACTCAAAAACAATCCTGAAACCACTGAATGAGACAGACCTCGCCACTCTTACCCATTTTAAGTTTGTAAGCACAAAACCATTCATTGTCCTTTTAGATGAATGAGTCTGAGTTAGTGTGCATTTAGACAAAGATATGCAAACCTTTACACTTCCAACTAGCTGACTCATTGAAATTCGTGACAGTTTAAGAGCAGGTGCATTCAGCCCTAGCATAAGAAAGATTTTCCCTCCAATGCTTAATTTCAAAGACTAGATGGGAGCTTCTCTAGTAGACACAGCCTGAAGTGAATTAAGTATGGGCTCTCTCAGTTTCTCTGACAAGGATAGTTCCTATCCACTAGATGGTTAAAACAGCAGAGTTTACTTACCAGTAAAGGCAGTGGGGGCATCTCCATAGACAGCAGGGGAACAGAGTTACACAATAAGGTGACATCAGCTTTTTACTTCTTCCATCTTTATAACGCAAAATCCTGGGGGAGGGCAGGATGGTGTGGGCTGGTAACTCCACCAACGAGTGCAGGGTTTTCTCAACTGAACAGGAGCAGGATTAAGAAAAACAACAGTAGAACAAGACTTTGATTCAGATGGAAATCTGATAGCCCCTTGAGCTTAGTACAAGAGGTAATGATGCTGGATCTACTTCTGTTCCCTTGGTATCTACCACTCGTGTTCTGGGGGTGATCCTAGACACTGCCCTTATCTTCACCCCACAAATCTCTGCAGTCATTAAGTGATCTTTTCACAAGCTTCACTGATTTGTTCTGTCCGCCAACTACTGCATCCTCTCCATTTTAAACATCTTATATCATGTGCCCTTCAACAGTTATGCCATCAGTGAGAAGGTTCTGAAGCTGGGGTGTAAGAGACTGCCCCCTTCCTGACTCAGCAGGAGGCCTAGGTTCCCAGAGGCATCAGCTGATCTCATGCAAGAACAATAACCCACGGGTACCATGTCTGATGATGCTACTAAGAAGCTACCAGGATGATGTAGGCTTTGCCTTGCAAGATCTTTTATATGTTTGACTGCAAAGTGATTGTAGGGAACACAATCAAAAGACTGTGATTCCAGTTGAAAGCAAAAGACTCATGAGCCAATCTGCCCTTAGTAGACCTGTGATAATAGAAAAGCTAGCACTTACTGTTCTGTTAGAAGGCACATAGGTCTACTCTACTACTACTACTATTTAGCATTCCCCTGCCAACTAGCTGAGTTCACTTAGAAGATAGGCTGCTTTTAGGACTATGGCCACAGAGATGGCCAAGCCCCAGATCTGGACTGCTTCTATGCAAAGGATGTGAGTGCCTGCACCTCCTTGCTTCTTCATATAAAACATGACTACTTGGTTGTCAGCCTGGATAAGGATGACTTTCCTGGTGACCCAATACCTGAAGGCCCACGAGCTATGAAAGATCGCTCTGAATTCCAACTGGTTGATATGAAGGGCCATCTTGTGGTTCGTCCACAGCCCCCAAGTACGGAACTGGAGTTGCACATCCCATCCTGCTGTAGAAGCATCAGTGGTAAGGATGAGGTGGCTGAAAAGTGCACCCTTCCCTGAGATGGGAGGGTGCCTCCCACCACCAAAGTGCTTGTCTCATGGCTGACATTACTTGAATATCTGACATCCAGGGCTGGTGAAGCTGAAGCTGCATCAAAATGGTCTCATATGTAGCTGTGCAAAGATTAAAGGCTGCCACGTGTCAAGACTACTACTATTACTACCACTAATCATTTCTATAGTGCTACTAGACATACGCAGCACTGTACACATTACATACAGGTACTTCCTCTGTCCCTAGAGGGCTCACAATCTTTTTTTTTTTTTTTTTGTACCTGGGGAAAGAGAGGATTAAGTGACTTGCCCAGTGTCACAAGGAGCTGAAGTGGGAAACAAACCCTGGTTACCAGGATTAAAGCCCGCTGCACTAACCATTAGGCTACTCCTCCACTCCTCAGACAACATGGGTGGAAGTCATTTGCATTATGGATAACTGCTGACACAGCATGCTCACAGTGCATCTCTGTTGCAGAGAAAATATGCCTTGTTCTGCTGATTCATTAAGTGTACACCTATGAAGAGTATATTGGGAGATTCACCAGCCAGCACCAGCCTCAGCTCTTGGGAGAGTTTTGCTGGTGTGAACTTCTATCCTCCTAACAGATGATGTCAGTGTGCCTCATGAGGCAGGCTTGTCATGCCTGTTGACACCATGAGTACTGCTTCCTGCCAGAGGCCATCTTCTTCCTTTCTTGGCTCCTATATAAATCCAGACACATGCTAGTTTTTTAGAGGACTAGAGTCTCCTTCCCACTGGTAGTCACTCAAAGATGGGAATCAATATGGCGCTAGCAGGGACTGACCCCACTAATTACTTCTCTTCCTGTGACCTCTCTTTGAACAGAAGTGACTTCCTGTTGTCGCGAAAGCAGGTGGGTATAGGGTTGGTATTGCTTACAAGGGTAGGGCTGTTGGGAGCACTGTGAATTATACTGCTTCCTGAAAGGCTGGTCCATAGAATGTGAAGGCAGTTTGCAAAGGATGAAGAAAACTTTATAGAACAGGTTTAAAATGGGTGTCTTTTTGGATTTTCCAAACAGATATCCTGTTATAAAATTATCCCCAATATTTAAAGAAGGCCCTTCTAACAAAAGCACATTAAAAAGCATTTACCTGAAAATGTAGTGCTACAGCAGGCTTGGCCATTACACTATTAAAATGCTCCTGGAATTGTGGAGAAAGGATATCCTGAGACAACGTTTCATATGGATCAAAAGCTTGTTCCTGAATTTAAGGCAGAGAAATAGAAAAGCCATTGTTAATAATGATAAAACTTTACAAAATCTCTCAGAGCTGTAACTTCAATGTCAGTTTAAGAGGAGCATATTTGAAAAAAAAAAATAAAGATAATGTGTGCTCAAGAAATTAAAAAAAACTGGAAAATATCAATAAATCACCTCAGCTTCAAAACCATGACAGAAGTCAGCTTTTTATGCATGCAGCAGAAACCTTAATACAAAAGTACCACAAAGATAAGATTTAATACATTTTCATTTTGGCTTCTCAGGTAAATAAGACCTGTAGGTTTGTAGGCTGTAACTAGAGCTTCAGCATTTTTGCTTTTCTTCTGCCTGTATGAAGAGCCCAAAGTTTTGCTGGCCTCCTGGAGCAGGAGTAACTGTGAAAACGAGGCTCGAAGGTAGAACGCATTTAAATGACCATTTGTACACCTACTTCTGCCAGATCCTCAAAGCAGCTGCCAACCAAGGGATGGGGACTACCTTCATCCGTCATTTCCACTGTATCCTCAATCAAACCCAGCAGCTTCACAGTTAGCTCATGTATGTCCAGAATGTTGCTGAATATCATATCAATATCCTGAAGACAGAAAGGTAAGTGAGAAATGAGTAATGCTGCACTCAGATCTGACCACGCACACGCTATGAACTCTAGTCTAATGAGTCATTTTCAAAATATTTTCCCTCCAGGTAAACCATTTGAAACAAAGGAAGGGAGAAGGAAAAATGAGTTGTTTTTTTTTAAATTTATTTATCATTTTTATACATAATAAACAAGTATAAACTTGTAAAGATAAATCCACTATTACAATTAAATCTAAAGATATTATTCATAACACAAATTAAATATTATAGCTTCATTTAAAGTCCACAACAGGAGTCCAGGATTCCTATATAGGAGAAACCAGGTAATAAACTTTATAAATCAAATTTTGAGATACAGACAAGTTTCTATTTGACTTTACTTAACTAGGAGCTCTCTTAGATGTTAAAAAAAGATGACAATTGGTCAGGATCAAAATAAACCTATTTCACTGCGTGATAGGAAATTAAACATTTACAAGGATATTTAAGGTAAAAAGTTGCACCAAGTGAAGTGCCTCCTGTCTCATCTGTAAGAACTTTTGCCTTTGCGTTTCCCTCGCTAGATCTGGAAAAACACGAGTTTGCAAACCACGAAAGGTTTTTTTTCTTATTCTGAAAAAACTTCTTTAAAATCCAGATCTTGTCCGAAGGTAACGCTACTGTGGCCAACTAGTAGTTGATATTATCTGTTCTGAATCTGACATTTCAAGCAAGGCAGAAACATCCAATGGTTGCCCATTCTGAATATTATTCCTTTGTAAAGGATCCAAACCCTTCACAGGTATATAAACAACCTGTGAAAAGGGTGGCATATCTTTACCTTCTATCTCTAGAATTTCTGAGGTAGTTTTTTTAACATCTCCCAAGGGGAGATAAGTGGTTGTCGCGGAAAGTTTATAAAACGCAGATTATTAGATTTTGAAGTATTTTCCAGCATTTCTGATTTTCTCCTTAAATTAACCAAGTCTTTAAGCATTGTTGTTTGCTGTGATTTCAACTCTAAAAACGTCCTTTCCTGTTTAGCCAAATCTGCTTTTACTATTTTCACCTCATTCTCAATTTCTGTTACCTTCCCATCTAATAGCACAACTTCATTTCTTATTTTCCTCTTCTGGGGGCACAAAAACTTCCCCATTTCTGCAATCAACTGCCATAGATTGTCCAGTGTCACTTCATCTACTTTTTGAAAAAGTTTAGCTAATGCAATACTCTCAATCTCTTCCTGTGAAACATGTTTCTAACCTTCCAATGTCCCTCACAACTCCTTCTGTGTCTTTCCAGCAGTGTGAGATAACAGGGAAGAAGCTGACAAATCTCCCACGTTCTCCGTTAAGGCTAACACTGCCTCCTGTCCAGTTCCACCCTGTAACACTTCGGTATTCAGGGCTGGTATTCAGGGCTAAGGAGGCCGCCACCAGAGAACTACTTCTCACAGGCTGGGGAGGAGGGGCCCTTGCGTCGGGGCTCAAAGAAACTTCCAGTTCAGGGTTCAGCTCCTGGTCTCCTATCCTGGGCTGTTCCAGCGAACTGCCCGCCGACGCTACTGTCGAAACCTGAACTCGTTGCAGATAAGGTTCAATCAAGCCAGAAGATATCAAAGGTCTTTGCTGCTGGGCTGCGGTAGCAGCAGCTCTGCCCCTTCTCTTCGGCATTACAAGGTAATTAGAGAATAGCAGTAAAATCTGGAGGAGCTCTAAAACTCGTCTGTCTCAGTCGGCGGCCATCTTGGACTACGGAAAAATGAGTTCTTACCTGATAAATTTTCTTTCCTTTAGTCCAAAGGATCTTGAGCATCTCAGCCCTGGGCCTCATCTCAACCTCCATAGGGAAGGGAATAGCCGCAGCCATTTCCCAGACAAAGGAGGTGAAGGATAGACTCTCCAGTAGAGAAAGTCTCCTTTCTAGTGGAGGGGAAGGTTCAGAAGGAATCCCACAGGACTCATCAGAAGCAAAGTACCTGGGATCCTCCTCTTCCTCCCACGAACACTCATCTTCAGTATTGGACGACATCCCTCAGAGCAGTCCAAAACTGAGCCTGCCTCGACGCTGAGGAACAAAGTCCTCGATGGCGGTGCCGAGAAGTTGACGCCCGCCTGGACTCCGGTGAAGCTTCCTCCACCGACGTCAAAGGGGAGTTCACCTGGGTGGCAGCCGACGCCAATGCCGCCAGCGGCACAGAGGCCGGAGACCTCACCACAGACAAAAGGCCAGATGCCGCTGTAGCAGACGGTATGGAAGGCACCCCCGACACTGAAGCAGACTGGCGCAGCAACCCTTCCAGAAGCTCTGGAAGCAGGGCCCTGATGCGCTTGTCGAGAGCTGCCATCGGACAAGGCTGCGGGGTCGGTAAAGGAGCCGGTGGCAGAATCTGTCGAGGCTCGGGAGCAGGTACCGGGCTGCTAGACTGACGCATCGACACCTCCTGAATAGAGGGAGAGCGATCCTCTCGGCGCCGACACTTCTCGGGTGCTGAATCCCTCGACACCCCGGAGCTCCCGGCACCATGTGTCGAAGGAGAATGATGACAGTGCTTCTTAGCCTTCACTCGATGCCCGTCATCGAGACTCCTCGGTACCAATGAGGAAGACGAAGAATCCTCACATCTCCTCGGGGCCAGGTCCAACGAAGGTCGGTCCCGGGGGGGGGGGGGGGGGGCTGCATAACAGGAGGCCTCGAGACAGGTGGAGACCCACTTAATGCCTCACTGCTCCCAGCACAAGATGGTCGTTCCGCAGCCATTACCTTCCCTCCCGACGTTCATGCGTCCCTCGATGTCGACACCACTAATCTCAGTACTGATGTCAAAGGACCGGACCGAGCCCCAAAAATCTTCTCTAGTTGGGCTTCTTGAGACGCTTGGGTCCGTTTCTCCATGCGAAAACACAGACTGCAAGAATACAACAAGCGTGTCGGTACTCAAGATGGTCCGGTTGCACTGCATACAACGTTTGAAGCCACTGGGTGTCTTCGATGACAGGGAAGGAAAAACAGCTTCGGCGAAATTAAATAACACAATCGTGCCAAAAATGTAAAGGGCACACAAGGGGAAAAGGCCGCCGCGTCAAAAAGAAAGAAAACTTAGAAAGTGCCAAAACCTAAGAAAAAATACTGTTTGTTTTTTTAAAAAGAAGAATGAATAACTCAATAAAGAAAACAAGAAATATAAAAAGAATCGTCAAAGAGTCTTGTTCCTGGGCCAGCAAAGTGAACAGGGAAAAACCTCCTCACCTCACTGCGGACAAGAAAAAACTGAGCGGGACCTCTCATGCAATGGGCGGGAAGTCGTCTGCGCATGCGCGGTGCGCGCAGTTCACGCACCAGAAGGCTGTGACAAAACTTTTTAAATTTTGATGTAGAAAAATTTGCCGTTTCCTGGGCCGTCGTGGACGCCAACCCACATGTGAGAACAAGCAGACTGCTTGTCCTCGAAGAATCCAAATTACCAACTATCCTAGTCTCCCAATTACCAACTAAAATAGATCGTACTAAAGCTGATTAATAACTTAAAGTGTTTAAAAACATACATCCAAGTTCAAAGCTGTCAACTTGAAATTTATCTATGCAATGTTGACTTCCTTAGCTTCAGCAGCAGATGAATCCAGGAACTGGTGGGTTATATCCGTCTACCAGCAGGTGGAGATAGAGAACCCTGAAAGAAGGCAGTGACCCTGGACGTCCAGATCCTTCACCCTTCAGTATATATCTCCAGCAGGTGGTGGATGGATTACTTCCAGCTCCTGGGTTCTATTCTTAGGGAGGCTCCTGTGCTTTGCCAGTTGAGCAGGGGGTGTGTGGCTGAGGGTGCCCACTTTAGAGGCATACTTGGGTTCCAGGTCCCTGCCTTACCCCATCTCTCCCCTTCTCCCAATGGTCCCACAGTGTGCTGTGCTGTTTGCCTGTACAGCACAGGAGGAAAAAAAAACCTCCTTGGCAGCTCATTTTCATAGTGTCTGAGGAAAGACATGAGGTCTGACAGACCTGGTGCTGGGACAGTGGAGTGACGTTTGGGCTCCTCCTGGGAGTGACCGCCGCTGAGCTTCTCTTCAGAGTTCGGGGTGAGCGTTGCAGTGTTCTCAGCGGTTTCCTGGGCTTTAGTGGTGAAGTTTATATAGCAGCAGAAGCTGTTAAGAGATGCTCCTGCTGCTGCAAGAGGTGGACCACAGAGTGAGTTTACAGAGGCTGTTAGTTCAGCAGCACCTGCCGACACTGAGTTTTCCCCGTATTAAGGGACGTGGCGTCGGCGCCATTTTGGAAACATTGGCAGATGCAGAGCTCTCGGTCTCTCAAGTGGGGGATCTTGGGCAGCAGGCCACTTTGCTCGTTGACATTTTTTTTACCGGCAAGAGAGCCTCGGGGGACAACTCCTGGGAACTATGTGACAGATGTGCAGGGAGAATTTTTTTCCCCTGAATTCATTCTTTTTATGCATCAAGCCTTTTTAATAAAGAGGGCCGTGCCGGGTGCTCACAGTCTGTCTCTGCTTCCTCCAGCTTCTTCTGCCTAGGATTTCTCTGTGGCTGATGGAGAGGCCTTGCCGGCGGTCCCTTTGGACACTCCTGCCCTTAAGTGTAGGCGAGTTTCTTTGATGTTCGAAGTGGGCTCCGTCGGGCCTCATTCCCCTCTCCAGTCACTCTTTTTGGGCTCTGGGGAGTCCTCTAAGCCTTCTAGAGTGGAGGATCTGGAGAAGTGTGAGATTCTCCAGGAGGAACAGGATGACCCTAAGGCTGTCCATATTTTTCATTGGGATGAGATGCCCTCCCTCATTTCAGATGCATTACAAGCTTTGAATATTGAGAATCCGGAAGTGGCAGTGGCCTCTATGGTTAACCTCAAAATGGCCAGTACTAGAAAGCTTGCCCAAGCTTTTCCAGTTCACGAGGCCACAGAGGAGCTTATAACAGCTCAGTGGTCGGATCTGGATGGGAGCCTTAAGGTGGCTAGAGCGATGGCTCGCCTCTACCAGGAGAGACAAACATCTGAGTCTTTTTGTTCTTCCTAAGGTAGGCACTCTGGTGACGGCGGCTACCGAAGAGACCACCCTCCCTGTGGGGGGAGGTGGTAGCCTTGAAAGATATGCAGGACCGCCATCTGGAGGCTTCCTTGAAGTGCTCCTTTGATGTTTTGGCCCTGGCTTTTCAAGCAGCCATATGCAGTTTGTATGCAGCCAGGGCCTATCTCTCCTAGTAACAGCAGGCAGTCAAACAGAATCTGGAGGCTTCTTCCTCGCTGTCAGACTTTGCGCCCTGTATGGAGTTGGGTATAGCTTATTTGGCTGATGCGCTCTATGATTTGGTGACAGCATCTGCCAAGCAGATGTCTTTGGCTGTGGCGTCTAGGCGTTTGCTATGGCTATTCCAATGGTCAGCGAATATGGCCTCCAAGCAACGCTTTACTCATGCAATATCATCTAAAAGACAACAATTTGTTATGATATCTACTAGTCACTGGTTAAACGAAAGGAGACAGAGGGTAGGGGTAAATGGAGATTGCTCTAAGGAAAAAGATATTACAAGTGGTGTACCCACAGGGGCCGGTCCTTGAGTTGGCTCTTTTTAACATCTTTGTGAGTGATATTACAGAAGGAATGTCTGGTAAGGTTTGTCTCTTTGTGGATGATACCACGCTCTGTAATAGGATGGGCACCCTGGAGAATGTGGAAAGCATGAGGAAGGATATGGCAAAGCTTGAAGAATGGTGTGAAAATTGGCAACTAAGATTTAATGCTAAGAAATGCGGGATCACGCACTTGGGTCACAAAAACCTGAGGGAAAGGTACTGTATGGGGGGTGAAGAGCGTCTGTGTACGAAAGAAGAGCGAGACTTGAGGGTGATTGTGTCTGATGACCTTAAGGTAGAAAAAGTGACGCTCAATACCAAAAGGATGCTCGGGTGCATAAGAAGAGGGATGACCAGCAGGAAAAAAAGAGGTGATCTCTTAGGAAAAGTAGGAGTTAGTGGTTACTGAGGATGGGCAGACTGGATGGGCCATCATGTTTCTATGTTTCTAGGTCCACAGAAGCTCTTGCCACAAAAGTTCAATATTATAAATTGTGTGTGTACAATCAACTAGTGGAGGAATGGCCTAGTGGTTAGGGTGGTGGACTTTGGTCCTGGGGAACTGAGGAACTGAGTTCGATTCCCACTTCAGGCACAGTCAACTCCTTGTGACTCTGGGCAACTCACTTAACCCTCCATTGCCCCAGGTACTAATAAGTACCTGTATACAATATGTAAGCCGCATTGAGCCTGCCATGAGTGGGAAAGCGCGGGGTACAAATGTAAAAAAACAAAACAAAACAAAAAAAAAACCTAACCACCAAGATCTACGATTAGCTCCATACTTTTTGCCCAAGAGTCTATAATGTATCAGAATGGTGGGGGGAAATAATTCCCAAATGGAGTGCCTATTTAATATCTAAAAAGTGTATAAAACACAATAAAATAGCAATAAAACAATTCATCGTTAATAGAAGCATACAAAAGCATACCAAAAAAACAAAAAGAACAGAAAAACACTGTGATGACAGATTTTTGATGGTGGTGGTAGTTTACTGCATTAAACTTAATGATCAAGGTCAGTTATACAAATGACAACTTTCCAAAGTTATTCTTCTACATACATAAAAATAGAAAAAACACACAAAACACGTGAAGGCTCATTTCAAAGCACACAGACTTACAAAGTTACATAGGTTACACTGTAACTTTGTAAGTCTATGTATTCACTATGCAGAAATATTCTCTGTGGCAGGTCCATTACTATGGAATTCTCTTCCAGTTCTGTAAAGATTTGTACATCTTTGAGACAGTTTGAAAGATCTGAAATATCTTTTCTCCAGGCTTTTAATATCTGATATTTTTGAGGTTTCAAAAGTGCAGGTAAAGTTGTATTAGGATTTATTTAGTACATAGGTATTGCCACACTGGGACAGACCAAAGGTCTATCAAGCCCAGCATCCTGTTTCCAACAGTGGCCAAATCCAGATCACAAATACCTGGCAAGATCCCAGAAAAGCTTCATATATTTTATGCTGCTTCTCCCAGAAATAAGCAGTGGATTTTCACCAAGTCAATTTAATAATAGTCTACGGACTTTTCCTTTAGGAAGCTGTCCAGACCCCTTTTTAACCCTGCTAAGCTAACCACCTTTAGCACATTCTCTGGCAACGAATTCCAGAGTTTAATTACACACTGAGTGAAGAAATATTTTCTCCGATTTGTTTTAAATTTACTACATCCCCTCCGAAGGGACACCAACCTTGTAGTGGTGGAGGGGCTTCTGTGTTTCAATGACTCAGAGGGCTATGCTGAAGGGCTACCCATATCAGACAGGCCTCTGAGGAGAAACCAGACAAAGAGTGTCCCAAACTGGGAGAGTGGTGAGATGGTGACCTGGAGTTTGTATGCCCAACGGTCCAGCTGCCCTCTGAGGTTCTGTCTTCTTTATGTAAATTTCCTCTCTGCAATTGCATTTTCTTAAACTGAGAGGAAGGGAACAACCGGCGGTCATCCGCTGATGGCCAGCGTTTTGTCCCCTGAGCAGCAAGTGCGGGACCGCTGCGCATTGAACTGCCCACAGATGAAAGGGTTGGCGAGTCCTTTGATTAGCGCTGGAGAAGGAGCGTCGACGCTCTTGGACCTGGAAAAACAACTGCATCGCTCCCAAATTATTCAACCACCATGTCCAAAGGAGTGGAGGAGTGAGTTAGAGGCATATGCTGAAACGGAGGACGTTTACAGCACAACCCGAATCGACGGAACCACTCCTAAACACCTCAAGCAAAATCATCTTGGAGTTTTTGGCTTCCGTGAAGGTTACATTAAATACCATCTGGAAGGCGCTTCGGGACCTAACGGCGGTAGTAAATAACTTTGTTTCAGATATGATCTTATTGGAGAGTTGCATGGACAATTTGACTGAACCCTCTGAGTGTGAAAAAATTGATATGACAGATGAAGTTCTGTACAAGCAAGAAGTGGTTATGATCTTGAAAATAATGGACCAGAAACTTTGAATAATAAGGTGGATGTTTTTTGTGCATGATTAATGTCGAGATTATTGTTTTTCCCAGAGTTCCAGGTATGACTCCTAAAGTTTTCCTCAGAAATAGTTCCTTAATTATTACTTCAAAAGGAGTGAAGCCTGTGAAAACTGGGATTGCTTTAATCAGTGGGATTTGAATTAGAGAATTGAGTAAATGTATCATTAAATAATTTCTGGTTTTTAAAAGAGAGAGAATGTAATCAGATATATTATTTCTAACTAAAACCTGGACAATAAGTATGCTCTCAATGAAATGAACTGACTATAGGCCATATTTGGTCTTGAGGAAGCCAACCAGATCATCAATGTGGAATAATGTATTAGATGAGTAATATCTTGGGATAATCAGGTTAATACCATGTTTTCTTTCTTCTGTTTACTGTTTAATTGATCTCGTCTTATTTCACTCTCCCTATTTTTCTTTACTTTGTGGTCTAAGAAAGAGAAAGATTGTATATAATCCATATATCTAGTTGGGATTGTTTTCTTCTTATATTGTATTAATGTGCAATCATCTCTGTATTACTGTTGCAAGTTGACCCTTGTAAAATGAAAATTTATAAATAAATGATTTAAATAAATTTACTACATTGTAGCTTCATCGCATGCACCCTAGTCCCCCCCTAGTATTTTTGGAAAGCGTGAACCGACACTTCACATCCACCCGTTCAACTCCACTCATTATTTTATAGACCTCTATCATATCTCCCCTCAGTCACCTTTTCTCCAAGCTGAAGAGCCCTAGCCGCTTTAGCCTTCCCTCATAGGGAAGTCGTCCCATCCCCTTTATCATTTTTGTCGCCCTTCACTGCACCTTTTCTAATTCCACTATATCTTTTTTGAGATGCGGCGACCAGAATTGAACACAATATTCGAGGTGCGGTCACACCATGGAGCGATACAAAGGCATTATAACATCCTCACTTTTGTTTTCCATTCCTTTCCTAATAATATCTAACATTCTATTTGCTTTCTTAGCCACAGCAGCACACTGAGCAGAAGGTTTCAACGTATCGACGATGACACCTAGATCTCTTTCTTGGTCCGTGACTCCTAACGTGGAACCTTGCATGACATAGCTATAATTCGGGTTCCTCTTTCCCACATGCATCACTTTGCACTTGCTCACATTAAACGTCTTCTGCCGTTTAGACGCCCAGTCTCCCAGTCTCATAAGGTCCGCTTGTAATTTTTCATAATCCTCCCACGATTGAACGACTTTGAATAACTTTGTGTCATCAGCAAACTTAACTACCTCACTAGTTACTCCCATCTCTAGGTCATTTATAAATATGTTAAAAAGCAGCGGTCCCAGCACAGAGCCCTGGGGAACCCCACTATCTACCCTTCTCCATTGAGAATACTGACCATTTAACCCTACTCTCTGTTCTCTTTTAACCAGGTTTTAATCCACAATAGAACACTACCTCCTATCCCATGACTCTCCAATTTCTTCTGGAGCCTTTTATGAGGTACTTTGTCAAATGCCTTTTGAAAATCCAGATACACAATATCAACTGGCTCGCCTTTATCCACATTTATTTACCCCTTGAAAGAAGTGTAATAAATTGGTGAGGCAAGATTTCCCTTCACTAAATCCATGTTGGCTTTGTCTCAATAATTCATGCGTTTGAATATGCTCTGTAATTTTGTTCTTTATAATAGTCTTTACCATTTTGCCTGGCACCGAAGTCAGGCTCACTAGTCTATAAATTTCACGGATCCCCTCTCGAACATTTATTAAATATAGCATTACATGGGCCACCGTCCAATTTTCCAGTACCATGTTCGATTTTAAAGATAAATTATGTATTACTAACAATAGTTCCGACAGTTCATTCTTCAGTTCTATCAGTACTCTGAAATGAACAACATCCGGTCCAGGAGATTTGCTACTCTTCAATTTGTCAAACTGCCCCATTACATCCTCTAGGTTTATAGAGATTTCATTCAGTTTCTCTGACTAGTCAGCTTCAAATACCATTTCTGGCACCGGTATCTCTTCCAAATCTTCCTCGGTGAAGACCGAAGCAAAGAACTCATTTAATCTCTCCGCTATAGCTTTGTCTTCCCTGATCGCCCCTTTTACCCCTTGATCATCTAGCAGACCAACTGATTCTTTTGCCGCCTTCTTACTTTTTTTCAAAGTTCCTCTTTGATTTTGTATTTTATGTCATTTTATCTGTATTTTATGAATGTTTTGCTGTAAACCACTTAGCAGTTAAGCGGGGTATACATTTTTTAAATAAATAAATAAATAATAAATGAGCACCCTTATACAAATATGTTCTGAAGTAAACTAGTCCCTTATCCTGAAAAACATTCTTTTTTTTTTTTTGATTTGAAAGGAAATATTTTGTTTTGAAGAGCCTTCTCCATTTATGTGTACTCATCACATTTTTCAGTTTATTTTTGTATTTCAAACCAGGTTTCTGATTTTAACTTTTGTTTTCCACCTAAATGAGAACAACCCCCCCCCCCCCCCCCACCCCGGAACTGGTGAATTAGGAGAAATGAGCACAGCATGCCTTATTCATAGAAATTCCAGGAAAAACTGAGTCTGTGATAGTCAGGAGAGAACCAAGTCCAAAGCATCACATTCATGTGCACAACTTGTGCACTTTACAGTTAAAACTGTGCATGCACCTTCTGTGGGAAAATTAGGTTCTTACCTTGGTAATTTTCTTTCCTTTAGTCACAGCAGATAAATCCATTACGAATGGGTTGTGTCCACCTACCAGCAGGGGGAGATAGAGAACACTGAAAACCATAGTGCCTCTAGGATGGCTAGCTCCATCTGCCTCTCAGTATTTTGAAGCTTCCAAAGCAGTGTTAAACCGCAAAGTAGCATAACATGAACTTTCCTCACAGCGAACCGAACGCCCCAGAACAGGAGCAATAACACAAAGGAGGGACAAACTCAATCTCCTGTAGAAGAACAGAAATCCTGAAGGCTGTTTTCCAACTTCTCCCAATGAGGGAACATGTCTGCAGGAAAAACTGAGCATAAAACATAGTCAATCAGGGAGGGATCATGGATTCATCTGCTGTGACTAAAGGAAAGAAAATTACCAAGGTAAGAACCTAATTTTCCCTTCCTTGTCATCAGCAGCAGATGAATGGATGGATTCATCTGCTTTGACTAAAGGAAAGAAAATTACCAAGGTAAGAACCTAATTTTCCCTTCCTTGTCATCAGCAGCAGATGAATCCATTACGAATGGGATGTATCAAAGCAATCCCTAGATAGGGCGGGAACAAGCCACACCATGCGCCAGCACTTGTGCTCCAAAAAGCACGTCCCTCCTGGCAGCCACATCCAGCCTGTAATGTCAGGCAAAAGAAAGCTTAGAAGCCCAAGTTGCTGCACTACATATCTCTTGAAGAGAGAGTGCTCCAGTTTCCCCAAGAGGAGGAAATCGCTCTTGTGGAATGAGCCTTAAAGGTGTCAGGCGGAGGCCGGCCAGACAGCAGATATGCAGAAAAAATGGCTTCCTTAAGCCAACGAGCTATAGTGGCTTTAGACGCTGGAGACCCTCTGCGAGGACCTGACAACAATACAAAAAGGAGATCAGAGGTCCTGAAAGCATTTGACATCTGCAGATACTGCAACAGAGCCTGGCGCACATCCAGGAGGTGCAACTGCCCAAAGGATTCTGGAAACTCCTCCCTAGTAAAGGAGGGCAAATAGATAGGCTGGTTTAGGTGAAACGCTGAAACCACCTTAGGCATGAAGGAAGGCGCAGTACGCACCGTTACTCCGGACTGTGAGAACTGCAGAAAAGGGTCTCGACATGACAGCGCCTTGAGCTCAGATACCCGTCTCGCCGATGCAATGGCCACCAAAAAGACCATCTTTAGAGTCACATCCTTCTCCGAAGTTCGCTTCAGCGGCTCAAAGGGCGAACACTGAAGAGCCTTTAATACTAGCCCCAGGTTCCAGGCCGGGCAAGGGGCTCGCACAGGAGGCCGGAGCCGAAGCACCCCTCTCAGAAACCGTGCAATGTCCGGATGTGAAGCCAGGGAGAGGCCAGCGACCTTCTCCCGAAAGCATGACAAGAGAGTGGAGATGACCTTGTTAGAATAGCCCTTGTCTCTCAATTGTGCCCTCTCAACAGCCACGCCGAAAGACCAAAGCGGCATGGATCCTCCATGGTCACCAGGCCCTGCGTCAACAGGTTCGGAACCAGAGGCAAAGGAAGGGAAACCTCCACCAGCATCTGCCAGTGGTCCGTAGACCACGGCTGCCTGGGCCAATCCGGGGCAATGAGGATCACCACTCCTTGATGTAGCCGAATTCGCAGGAGGAGCCGCCCTATTAAGGGCCAAGGAGGAAACACATACAGGAGGCCCGGAGGCCAGGGTTGAGCCAAGGCATCCAACCCCGCCGAGCGAGGATCTCTCCGTCTGCTGAAAAAGGACGGGACTTTGGCATTTGTGCTTGACGCCATAAGATCCATTACAAGCTTTCCCCATTTGCCACAGATCTGAAGGAACACTTCGTCTGCCAGGTCCCACTTCACTGGGTCGATTTGATGCCTGCTTAGAAAATCGGCTTGCATGTTGCTCTGACCTGCTATGTGAGCTGCTGACAGAAGCTGCAGATGTAGCTCGGCCCAGTGGCAAATTAGAGCGGCCTCCGCGGCCATTGCTCTGCACTGAGTGCCGCATTGTCGATTTATGTAGGCCACTGCTGTCGTGTTGTCCGACAGAACTCTGACAGCCAGTAACTCCAGGGTTTTGTGAAAGGCCAGAAGCGCCTGAAATATCGCTCTCAATTCTAAGTGATTGATGGACCACCCCGTTTCCTCGGGTGTCCATAGACCCTGGGCATAGCTTCCCTGGCAATGTGCTCCCCAGCCCTTCAGGCTGGCATCCATTACCACCAGGCACCAATCGGGAAGCGCTAGCGGCATTCCTCGCCACAGCATGCTGTCTGAGAGCCACCACTCCATACTGAGTCTGGCCGCAGGGAGCCACGTGAGTCTGCGTTGATAATCTTGGGACATCGGAGACCATCACTGAAGCAGGGCAATCTGCAGAGGTCTCATAAGCGCTCTCGCCCATGGCACCACTTCTAAGGTGGCCATCATCGACCCCCAACAGCTGGACAATGTGCCAAGCTCGCGGGCAAGGCATCCTCAGGAGCAGACGGACCTGATTCTGAAGCTTGCACCGCCTTTGGTCGGGTAGATAAACAAACCCCGAGGCTGTGTCAAACCGGACCCCCAAATATTCTACAGATTGAGAGGGGGTCAAGTGACTTTTGGGTATATTGACGACCCAGCCCAGAGATTGCAGTACTAAGACCACTCTGGCTGTGATATGATGACTCTCTTTGCCGAGTCCGCTCTGATGAGCCAGTCATCTAGGTACGGGTGAACCCGGATACCCTCTCGCCTGAGAAAGGCAGCTAATACCACCATTACCTTGAAAAAGGTTCGGGGAGCTGCGGCAAGGCCAAAAGGCAAGGCCCGAAACTGGAAATGTCTTCCCAACACTGCAAATCGGAGGAACTGTTGGTGTGGGGGGCCAGAGATGTGAGGAACTCTCCTGGTTGTACCGCCGCAATGACAGAGCGCAGGGTTTCCATGTGAAAATGCCGCATTCTCAGAGATTTGTTGACTTCCTTCAAGTCGAGAATGGGCCGAAAAGACCCGCATTTTCACGGCACCACAAAGTAAATGGAGTAACGACCACAGCTGTGTTCGGCGGGAGGCACAGGGATCACCGCCCCAAGGTGCAACAAGACTTGTAGGGTCTCCTCTACCACCGCCCGGGGGATTGAATTCCAATCGGTAACCTTCTCTGATCAGGTCCAGGACCCACTGATCCGAGGTAATCTTGGTCTACTCCTCTAGAAAGAGGGAAAGGCGTCCTCCTACAGCTGTAAAGGAGGAGTGGACCGGCGCACCATCATTGAGAGGGTCGCCCTTGAACTCCAGGCCTAGCACCGGCCGCTGCGGATTGCTTGTCCGAACGAAAGGAGTTCCTCTGCTGAAAACAGGCACGTTGAGTAAACCCAGCAGAGCACCCCGGGTGATATCCTCCAGCTTCACGGAAGCGAGGTCTAGAGGAGGAGGGAACCATCTGACCCTTGGAAGAAGGCCGCGGCCTATCCTCAGGTAACCGCTGGGGTTTAGCATTCCCCAGGTCTTTAACAATCCTCTCCAAATAACAGAAGTCCCCGAAAGGGCAACTTCACTAGCCTTTGCTTAGAGGCCAGGTCAGCCGCCCAATGCCGTAGCCATAGAAGGTGGCGGGCGGACACCGCCACAGACATCTGTTTAGCTGAAGCTCTGACCAGATCATACAGGGCGCCAGCTAAAAATGACAAGGCCAACTCCATGCGCGGTGTAACCTCAGCGAGGGACTCCGCACCATCCATGGGCTGTTCCACTGCCTGTTGTAACCAAGAAAAGCAGGCTCAAGCTGCAAACAGATGCCCTTAAGGCTAGGCCCAAAATCTCAAAGAACCGTTTTAGCACTGATTCCAAGCACCAGTCCTGAATGTCCTTCAGGGCGACCCCTCCCTCTACTGAGAGGGTGGTCTTTTTTGTCACAGCCGTGACTAAGGCATCCACTTTAGGCATCCCAAAACGGGCCAAGTGCTCCTCACTCAGAGGGTAAAGATGCTCCATCGCCCTGACTACTTTCAAGGGCCACTCAGGGTCAGCCCATTGAGCAGAAATAAGCTCTTGGATGGAGTCATGCAAAAGAAAGGCTCGAGCAGGCTTCTTAGTACTTGCCATCCTCGAATTACCAGAGGAGGCCTCGCCTTGAACAGGATCATCAATAGAGAGGGCCTGTAAGGCATCAGAGATAAGCGCTGGCAGCTGATCGCGGTAGAAAATCCGAACCGCAGTGGGATCATCCAGATCCAGTGGCAAACCGGCACCTTCCTCTGGCTCCTCAGACCACGAAGGCCTGCCAGATCCCTCAGAGTCCCCACAGCCCGAACACGGGGGGGGGGGGGGGGGGGGGGGGGGGGTGGAAGAGAGGTGCACCACTCTCCGACGGGGAATTTACCCGTTTATGTTTAGCATGCATCCAACGCTCAGGGGCATCCACTTCTGACATCTGCCCCGGGGCATCCACTTCTGACATCTGCCCCGGGCCATCATCAGTCGGAGGGAGACCAGGTAGTAACGCAGTGTCAGACACCTGCGGCAGAGCTCTTTTCAGCATGAAAGCTTTAGGGGAGAAAAACTCAGCCTGACCTCCCATCTCCGAATTAGGAGCTACGGGGAACGGAGCTCCTCTGGTAGCCTCAGCCCGAGGCGCCCCTCTGCTCACAGATTCCTCCGCAACCGCGGGGGTCGAGCCATGCGGCACTTCCAAGATGGCGCCCGTTGCCAGCTCCATTGAGCGGGAAGACTCATCGCTCGCCATGCTCGTACTGGCTCTACCATCTATACAGCACGTTTTACAGAGCCCTGCTGCTGATCTGTGCTTGCCACAACAGGAACAGCCCTTAACTCCCTCAGCAGCCATCGCCGAAAAACGGCGGAATAAAATACAAAATGGCGGCTTCGCGCCAAAATCACCCCGATCGGAACGCCGTCTGTGGGCCCTCCCCGGAGGAGCTGAGTACCACTCTTACCTCAAAGGACCGAGTCCACCGAGCTCCGGTCACGCTGCATGTCAATAAAAGTCTCAGAATAGCAGCGCATAAAAAGCGCGGGTTGTTTTTTTTTTAAACGCTGTGAGGAAAGTTGGAGGCAAACAGCTACAGAGGTACTCCAGAGGCAGTAGAGGGTGGGAAAGGCAGGGACAGGGCGAACCTATATGTCTGCATCCACAATGGGTAAGGCAGGGTAAGGGCGAACCTATGTGCCTTTAAAGTGGGCACCACCAGCCACAACACCCCAGCTCAACTAGCAAAGCACAGGAGCCTCCCCATGCAGAAATTTTCAAGGAGCTGATCAAGCTGTGTCCTGGGAGATAGAGAAATACTGAGATGCAGATGGAGCTAGCCGTCCTAGAGGCACTATGGTTTTCAGTGTTCTCTATCCCCCCCTGCTGGTAGGTGGACACAATCCATTCGTAATGGATTCATCTGCTGCTGATGACAAGGAAGCTAAGTTTCAATGACATTTACCCAATAAAACATCTTGGTATTTTGTTATACTTGATGCTGTACTGGTAATGAAGAAACTGGAGGAACTTACTTGAGGAGTAAACAGTTTTCGATTGGAGAGGAAAGCTTCCCGAAAGACTTTTATGATCAAATTCAATTCCCTCAGATACTGCCGCTCTTCTGCAATTTCCGTTCTCACCAAGTCATAGTAATTAAGTTCCCCTGTAGACAAGGGCTCCTCATCACAGACACACACCAGGCCAATATCATCATCCTGGTCAAACATGTCCATCAAGACCTAGAAAAGACACTACACCATTCAAATCTCTAACCTGAGATTAACATAACAGAAACAAGCATGGGAGAACTCTGCACTACAGAGCCAGGAGGAGGACCAAAGAAAAGGCAGACAAGATGATGACCGACTGAGGTGTCACTGCACCTCAATGGGAAGTGAGAGAGTGCCAGCCCTCCATACCTCCACTGCACCGTCAGTAGTTCATCTGGTCTGTTATGCAGCTGCATGAGAGGGGAACCCCGGCCAGCCATATCATCTGAAGAGAGAACACTCTCTTACCATCCCTCAGAACCAGTCATAACTTCAAAAGTAGTGGTTGGTACAGCAATAGGACTGCAAAGGCAGTTTTGAAATCAAGAAGCTTATTTTATAAAGGCAAAACACACATATACCCCTTTAGAAAAACAGACTCCTAGTTTTATCCCGGTAATGCAAACCCTCACAAAAGTTTACCCTAGGCATGTGTAAACCTGTGGGTGTATGTTTTAGTGAGAACTGGCACATACGACAGTCACACAAGTGATGATCCTATCCCAACCTTACTAATACTGAATCCCTGGAACACCTACACATATATCATACAGAAGTAGTATGAGTGATTCACTGATAGTGCATACTTCTAGTATGTATACTCCTGGAAATTTTTTTAAGAGTCTACTTATGCGTGTAGAAAGCTATTCTACACATATAAGTCCCTTATACTATTTTCTCCAATGTATAAAAGGGAGATTAAGATTTGTTTCTTGGAAACTGGGTGAGAAAATGGAAAATGCAGTGTTAATCATTACTGCTGTTTTTTATTTTACTAATGAAGAGATTTAAACATAAAATAAACAACACAAAAAAAATTGTGAGATCTTGCTGTCTGGGGCATAGCAGAACTTATCTGATCAGGTGAACAAGTGCATTGTGGAATGACTTTTTCATTTGTGGATCAGTTAGCACACATATTAAGATTTTTAAATAAAAACAACAACAGTTCTGGGACTGAAATTTTATGTTCTCCATTGCTGGAAATTTACTTACCTCAAATTTTAAATAGCAGAAAGTGTAGGTCAATAAGATATAAAACTATAAAGACTGTTACTAATTTACAGTTCAACATTTTTATTGATGACAAGGAAATGAAACACAATCAATGATATGAATATAACAAATAGAAAACGCAAAACAGGCACAATAAAACCAAAGAAACATGCTGTCATCAAAAAATTTTCAACAAATACATCCCCCTCCCTCCCCCAACACCCACCCTACCCCATATAATTTATCATCAACAACCAGAAATCCCGTAGGAAACCAACACAAGAACCATTCCTCCCCCTGCAAAATCAAGAATCAGAAATTCAAGAGGCCTTTACTCTATAACCTCTTGAATCAGCATGCAGAAAAATATCCCATACCAACCACCCCCCCCCCCCCCTTTGCAGCACCCGAGGGTCCAGGTGATTCAGTAAAAGGCTCCGCCCCAAATGGGACAGAACTTTACGCTTAGGAGAGCATATGGCATCCCTAGCCTCCCAAAGTGCCAACTGGTATAAGTGGTTTCTCCAACTCCAAAAAGAAGGGGGATCCGGAGAGACCCAAGCCTGCATAATGCATTTGAGACCAACAAGTTTCAATTTCCAGAATAACTGCACTCTCGCCCCCAGCACCACAGAGCCCAGCATGCTCAGTAACCACACTGAGGGCCAATGTGGGACAGGCATAGACAGTGTGTGTGTGCAAAACTGAACCAAAGCAGTCCAAAACAGCTGAATGTTAAGAATGATAAAAGGAACTTTTCCCAGTCTGAAACTTCATATAAAGAACTGAAGGCACCACCCCAGCATGAAACAATTGTAGTTGAGAAATTTAAGCCCTATGCATGATTCTGTAATGGTTTTCCTACAAAGTAGCAGTAGCACCCACCTGAGAAGTATTATGCAATACAGAGAGAAAATCCCAACCAGCAACGAAATACCCTGGTCTTGTTCCCATCTATCATATACTACTCCAAGGTCCTTCTCTGCTAGCTTACCACCAAGTGCTCTATGGATACCCAAGATAGACAGCCTCTCCTCCATAACTGAGGCGAAAAAATCCCGCAAACACTTCCCAACCTGAAGACCCAAGACCCCACCACTGAGACTATCAACATAATGCTTCAGCTAACAATAAGTAAACAAGTCTTCCCATTCTTGTATCTCCGCTCCAATAAGCTCCTGGAAAGGTTTGAAAGCCCCGTTCTGTGCAAGCATATGTTCCAAAAGAACAAAATCCCTGCCCTCTTGAAGGATCTATTTTCTAACCCCCAGCAAAAATTCCTAATTCCCGCAAATGGGAAGCTGATCAGTAGACCACAAATCACCTCCGAACTCCCAAATCGGCAAACTCCACACTCTTGTAGCAGTCTAATACGCACACTCCGACCCCAAAATTTGGGGAAGAAAGAAGAAGGCGCCTGCAATAGGGAAAGGGAATAGGACTTTCTGTGGGTTTTGCAACTACATTCAAAGTGGTTTACATAGTATATACAGGAACTTATTTGTACCTGGGGCAACGGAGGGTTAAGTGACTTGCCCAAAGTCACAAGGAGCTGTAGTGAGAATCAAACCCAGTTCCCTAGGATCAAAGTTTGCTGCACTAACTACTAGGCTACTCCTCCACTCTGAAATGGTGCAAAAAAGGCAGCCTTGTAGAGACAGAGGGTGTAATCCTGAACTTATATAAAAAATCATACAGATGAAGAATCAAACAGGCCTGATTATACCACTTTATATCCGGAAGCCCAAGCCCCCCTGTCCTCCGTTATCCAGAAGCCAAGGAAAATTAATCTTAGACTTTCTGCCAGCCCAACAAAATTGAGAAACCAACCAGGAAAAACTACGTAAATTCTTCATCAGCACCGCAGGGAAAGGGTATGTAATATAACCGACCATTTGGGAAACACAACCATTCAAAAAAGATTTTTGTTTAATGGAGGGGTTACCTGCCAATCGAATTTGGAGAGATTTCTCCACTGTTCAATGAAGCGAATTCTCCAAATTATTTAAGAAATATGTTTCAACTTTTTGTATGTTGGATACTTCTTCTTATTTGAAGAAATTGGCACCACCATCGTTTCAGGTCCATTTATTATCTTAGATAGAATTACAAATTTCTTTGGGTGATTTTCCAGGTAAACTGGGAAATAATTGTAAATCCTTTCTTAAAAGATTTAAAACAGCCAAAATTTTAGTGTCTAATTACAGGCCTGTGGACTCAATTCTCACTTTTTGTTAAGCTGCTGGAAGGTCTAGTTACGGTGCAATTAACACAATATTTGAAACAGTATGATGTTCCTCACACATCTCAATTGGGCTTTCAGGCTTTTTTTTAATTACAGAAACAGTTACAAGTTCCCTGCTGGACAAAGTAAGATTATTATTGAGTGAAGGGAAAAGTGCAGTACTGCTTCAATTTGATTTATTATCTGTTTTTTATTTGGTAGATCGTACAAAATTTGGAGGATATGGAAATTTTCTGAAATGGTTTGAAGAATGGTTTGAAGAATTTTTTTTTAACGAACGATTATACAGGGTCAAATGGAATGGTGGACTATCTTCGCAGTGGTGTAACCCCTGTGGAGTACCGCAGGGGTCCCCTCTTTCCCCTGTATTGTTTAATGTATTTTTGCAATCTCTTGGCTTCCATTTAGAGAACAATGTTTTTTTCCCATTATATCTATGCGCATGCAGATGATATTTTGGTATTAATTCCTATCCCATCAAGTGCCGACATTGATATTTCCAGAATCTATCTTTGTATAAATCTATTAGATAAATGGATGAGTTACCATAAGTTAAAACTGAATACAGAAAAAAACTAAATTTGTGTTTTGACACTAAACCAGAGTATTCCCAAAACTATTACTGTTAACGCTTATAATCATACCATTTCCAAAGTTATAACAATTCTAGGTATTCAGGTCGACAGGCAAATTCAATGGAAATGCAGCAATACACTAGTCAAGAAGTGCTTTTTTATGATGAGAAAATTACGCACTGTTCAGAAATATTTTGACAGACATCAATTTGAGTGCTTCACTCATGCTCTCATATTATCTTAATTATTGTAATTTGATATATTTAGGCTGTACAAAACGGCTTCTGAAGAGACTGCAGTGCAGACTAAAAAATACAGCAGTTCGTTTGACTTTTGGATTTTCTAAAAATGAAAGTATTTCTCTATTTTATATTAGGTTACGCTGGATGCCAATAGAGGCCAAATTATTTTTAAACATGATTGTTTTCTGTTTAAATTTTTACATGGTTTGGTTCCAGATTATTTCTTCTTCCATTTTTTGCTTTGCTATGATTTGTTTTGATTTGAGAAATCATTAGTTTTTCAAACAGCAAGGCTTTGGCAAGATCTTGTTAAATTTTACTCATTTCCTCAACAGTATCTTACATTTAGAAGGAAGATTAAAACAAATGTTTATTTAAGAAATTTATATTACAAGGTGATTAGTAATTTTAGGTTAGTGATATTTTATGTAAGGTTTATGTAATTCCTAGAGATTGTTCTGCCTTCTTGACCTCTGTGACCCGCTTAGAACTGTGAGGTGATAGCGGGATATAAGTCACAAATATAATATAATATAATGTATTCAGGGAGAGGAGCAGATGCCTTCAGCCCTTCAGGTAATGACGAGAGTCCTCCAAAATCCTGTGGATGTTAGCTAAATAAAGGTCCTAAGTCTTTTGTGTGCATCCCCAAATGTATTCCCAAAAAACAAAAAGTAGTATCCGCCCAGAGCGGGAGAAACAAATCACCCCATAACCGTTTAAGAGAGACCTCCGAAACGAAGGTAAAGCCTCTGACTTTTGAAGGTTTAAATTAAAGCCTGCAAAATCACCATATTTGGTAAAACATTCCAAAAGGGCAAGCAAGGAGTCCCACGAGTCCAACAAATGAACAACAAGATCATCCACAAAAGCTGCCAGCTTAAACTCCTGGGCACCCAAAGCCACCCCCTTATGAGGATTGGCATATATGTCTCTAATCAAGGGATCAAACATTAAAATAAACAGCAACAGGAAAAGGGGGCAACCCTGCCTCGATCCACACAGTATGGGAAAACAAATAGAATGTTAGAAATGGAAAACAAAAATGAGGACATTATAATGCCTTTGTATCGGTCCACGGTTCAACCACACCTCAAATAATGTGTGCAATTCTGGTCACCGCATCTCAAAAAAGATATAATGGAATTAGAAAAGGTACAGAGAAGGGAGACGAAAATGATAAAGGGATGGGACAACATAGGCTAAAGCAGTTAGGGCTCTTCAGCTTGGAGAAAAGAGAGCTGAGGGAAGATATGATAGATGTCTATAAAATGATGAGTAGAGTGGAACGGGTAGACATGAATCGTTTGATACTCTTTCCAAAAATAATAGGACTAGGGGGCACGCAATGAAGCTACAAAGTAGTAAACTCAAAACAAATCAGAGACATTATTTCTTCACTCAATGTGTAATTAAACTCTGGAATTTGTTGCCAGAGAATGTAGTAAAAGCAGTTAGCTTAGCAGGGTTTAAAAAAGATTTGGAAAACTTCCTAAAAGAAAAGTTCATAAGCCATTATTAAGATGGGCTTGCGGAAAATCCATTGCTTATTTCTAGTACTGTTTTGGGATCTTGCCTGGTACTTGTAATCTAGATTGGCCACTGTTGGAAACAGGATGCTGGGCTTGATGGACATTCAGTCTGTCCCAGTATGGGAATGCCTATGTTATTATCAGGCTTATTTTCGAAAGAGAAGGGCGCCCATCTTTCGACACAAATCGGGAGATGGGCGTCCTTCTCCCAGGTTCGTCCAAATCGAAAGCTGATTTTGGGCGCCCTCAACTGCTTTCTGTCGCGGGGACGACCAAAGTTCACGGGGGCATGTCGGAAGCATAGCGAAGGCGGGACTGGGGCGTGCTTAACACATGGGTGTCCTCGGCCGATAATGGAAAAAAGAAGGGCGACCCTGACGAACACTTGGCCGACTTTACTTGGCCCTTTTTTTTTTTACGACCAAGCCAAAAAATGTGCCCTAAATGACCAGATGACCACCGGAGGGAATCGGGGATGACCTCCCCCTACTCCTTCAGTGGCCACTAACCCCATCACACCCTAAAAAAAAAATTACAATATTTTTTGCCAGCCTCAAATATTATACCCAGCTCCATGACAGCAGTATGCAGGTCCCTGGAGCAGTTTTAGTGGGTACTGCAGTGCACTTCAGGTAGGCAGACCGAGGCCCATCCCCCCCCTACCTGTTAAACTTGTGGTGGTAAATGTGAACCCTCCAAAACCCACCACAAACCCACTGTACCCACATTTAGGTGCCCCCTTCACCCGTAAGGGCTATGGTAGTGTTGTACAGTTGTGGGGAGTGGGTTTTGGGGGGGCTAACACACAAGGTAAGGGAGCTATGCACCTGCGAGCTTTTTCTGAAGTCCACTGCAGTGCCCCCTAGGGTGCCTGGTTGGTGTCCTGGCATGTCAGGGGGACCACTGCACTACGAATGCTGGCTCCTCCCACGACCAAATGGCTTGGATTTGGTCGTTTCTGAGATGGGCGTCCTCAGCTTCCATTGTCGCCGAAAATCGGGGACAACCATCACTTAGGTCAACCTAAATGTTGAGATTTGGGCGTCCCCAACCATATTATCGAAATGAAAGATGGCCGCCCCATCTTGTTTCAATAATACAGCTTTCTCCGCCCCTTCGCGGGGACGTCCTGCGAGGACGCCCTCAGGAAAACTTGGGTGCCCCGTTCGATTATGCCCCTCCACGTAATCTGAATGAATTCTGTTGTTACTATTATAATGGACTAGCAAAGCATTTCTTGGCTAAGTAATTCAATAGAAACATATTACTACACAGGTTTTATTTTTGTATTTTGGCTTTTGGCACACTGAAGATAACTAATATAGCAACCAGGGATGCTGAATCAGTACACTAAACCATCGCCTCTGACTTCAGCTCTGACTCCAATTCCTATTGATATTAGGCTTTTAATTTTCTATTCTGATCTAAAGTACTGATAAATTTATATAACTTATATTTACCAGTATTTTAGGTTTTAATTCCAGGAGAGAGAGAGGGAGAGCGAGAGATCTTTGTCCTGGGTCTAAAGCACTGGTAAATATAATACATTTACTATTATAAAGTTTTAAGTTTTTATTCTGAAGCTGGAGTCAGACAATACATTTTTATTGACTCCAACTCCACCCAAAATTGTTTCCCACTGTCTCCACAGTCCAGATGGTAACCATACTACTTTATCTGAATTCAGAGTAGCAATTTTCTTGAATAAAGAAGAAGGGAACAAATTTAGGGGCCCTTTTACTAAAATGTGCTAAACTTTGTGGGTCACCCAGCTTAACGTGGGATTTTCCCACACACTACCTGCAAGTTTAGTGTGTCCACAGTTTAGGGCATTTTGTGTGTTTTGGGTTTTTTTTGTTTTGTTTTTGAAGATCATGTGCCCTAATATGCACATAAGAGCATAAGAACAGCCATACTGGGTCAGACCAATGGTCCACCTAGCCCAGTATCCTGATTCCAACAGTGGCCAATCCCGGTCACAAGTCCTGGCAGAAACCCAAATTATAGCAACATTCCATGCTACCAATCTAAGGGCAAGCAGTGGTTTCCCCCATGTCCATCTCAATAACTATAGACTTTTTCCTCCAGGAACTTGTCCAAGCCTTTTTAAAACCCTGATACACTAACCACTGTTACCCCATCCTCTGGCAACGAGTTACAGAGCTCAATCAACTATTCGCTGAGTGAAAGCATATTTCCTCTTATTTGTTTTAAACATATTTTCATGTAATTCATTAAGGGTCCCCTAGTCTTTGTACTTTCTGAAAGAGTAAAAAGAAAAAAAAATCACTTTTACCCATTCTACACTACTCAGGATTTTCTAGACATTAGTGTGTATAACCTGCAAAATGTTAGCACAGGAGCACTTGGAGCCTCCTATTTAACCAGTTATCATGGGCTAATTAAAATATTAACATGCCCATTCCCAAAAATATCTGTAAAAAATAAATACAGCATGGTTTAGCATAGAAGAGCAAGGAAAATTCTGCACAATGCTTTAACACATTTATGCAGTAGCCTGTTCTTACATACTAAACAGATATAAAGAGCTTAGCTCCCTTTAGTAAAAGGGTCCTTTCAACAGGAGTGACTACCTCCCGCGGGAGGTGGTGGAGATGAAAACAGTAACGGAATTCAAACATGCGTGGGATAAACATAAAGGAATCCTGTGCAGAAGGAAGGGATCCTCAGGAGCTTAGCCTAGAATGGGTGGCAGAGCTGGTGGTTGGGAGGCGGGGCTAGTGCTGGGCAGACCTATACGGTCTGTGCCGGGGCTGGTGGTTGGGCGGCGGGGATAGTGCTGGGCAGACTTATACAGTCTGTGCCAGAGCTGATGGTGGGAGGCGGGACTGGTAGTTGGGAGGCGGGGATAGTGCTGGGCAGACTTATACGATCTGTGCCAGAGCTGGTGGTGGGAGGCGGGGTTGGTGGTTGGGAGGTGGGGATAGGTCTGGCCAGACTTATACGGTCTGTACCCTGAAGAGGACAATACAAATAAAAAAGTAGCACATATGAATTTATCTTCTTGGCCAGACTGGATGGACTGTGCAGGTCTTTTTCTGCCGTCATCTACTATGTTACCTCAAAAACATGGGCAAATGCTACAGATACACCAAGATATAAATTGCACATAAAGGAAAGAAAGCAAGAAAGAATAGAAGTTGCCACGGTTTGGCTTATTTTTCAGATTTTTTTTTAATTGACATAGTAGTTTCCTCCTGGAACTAGGACTGGGATCTGGTGCTATAGCTCTTCATTTGCAAATACCTGGAGATTTTCCCCCTATTTTACACTCACCTCTGTCTCTTCCTCCACAGTCCCCACAACATACCTAATCTGGTCACTGTGGTGACTGCCTGGGCAGAGCATCATGCATTTGGCCACTAGAAGCCACCCTAAAAACAACAACTACAATTCCCCCCAACCAACCAAAGAAGCAGAAGACAACTTGGGGATCAAATTGGAAGACTTTCTGACCAAGGCCTTTTCTCTTCTGTTCTTCACATCTTCCACTAATAGTGAAAGGGCAAGAGAAACTGGCTGACAAGAGAAATTTCACAGTAAGAAAGGTACTCAATAGAAATAGAATAAAATAAAACATAGAAAAGAAAATAAGATACCTTTTTTTATTGGACTAACTTAATACATTTTTTGATTAGTTTTCGAAGGTGGCCCTTCGTCAGATCAGAAATAAGCAAATTTTGATAAGTAACAGCATATATAAGTGAAACATCAAAGTATTTCAGTGACAGTCTGAAAGGATGAGGGAGGGGTGGGTTAGGAGAGAAACAGACATGGCTGAGAGGATGAGGGAAAGGGAGATATGCATGGTGATCAGAGGGTGACAGAGCAGTGGTATTTCATGGTTTAAAATGGGCTAGAAAACCCAGATCTTTGTTAAGTCCTGTCTGGTGGGTGTCAAAATAGTTAATCATTTACATAGACATCATATGAAAACCACCAGTGCCAACCAGGATGCTACCTCTGTGGGACAGCACTTTACAAAACCAGAACACTGTACCAATGATTTTATGGTGAGAATACTAAAAGGAAACTTTAAAACAATACAGGAACGCAAGACCTTTGAAGTCAAGACGATTAAATATTTTGACACCCACCAGACAGGATTTAAGAAAGATCTGGGTTTTCTAGCCCATTATAAACCATGATATCCTACTGCTCTGTCACCCCCTGATCACCATGCTCCCTTTCCCTCATCCTCTCACCTAACCCACCTCATCCTTTCAGACTGTCACTGAAATACTTTGATATTTCACTTATATATGCTTACTTATCAAAATTTGCTTATTTCTGATCTGATGAAGAAGGGCCACCTTCGAAAGCTAATCAAAAAATGTATTAAGTTAGACCAATAAAAAGGTATCATCTTATTTTCGTTTCTATGTTTTATTTTATTCTACTTCTATTGAGTGCCTTTAAAAGTGGACTAACATGGCTACCGCATCTCTCTACGCAGTAAGAAAGAAAGAATCAAAAGTTATTTAAATGTTAATAGCAAGTCTTACCTTATCTGCACACATGGACACTTTAATATCCTGCCGGGATATTTCATAATGCCGTATGTTGAAAACGTAGTTACCAGCTAGCTTCAAAATGTCAGCAGAGATGTACTCCAGAACAGCCACAATGTAAAGTGACACATGATAGTCTATCTTATAGCCAAGGATCTCCTGCAAACAAAACAGCAAACTCATTAAAACTTTTTACCATTACACCATAAAGGAAGGGGATGGGGGGAAGAGGGGGAGGGGGAAAAAGATAAAAGTGTTGATGCTGTGAGAATATAATGTGTAGGTTCTGATGTTTAGGTAGATTTCGCGAATTATTGTAAATGAAGCCTGTTGAGTGTGTACTTTATGGCTGCATCAATAAAAACGTTAAAATTTAAAAATTTTACCATATTGCTGTAAAGGGTATGATACATACCTGTAGCAGTTGTTCTCCGAGGACAGCAGGCTGATTGTTCTCACGACTGG
This sequence comes from Microcaecilia unicolor, assembly GCF_901765095.1. Taxonomy (NCBI): domain Eukaryota; kingdom Metazoa; phylum Chordata; class Amphibia; order Gymnophiona; family Siphonopidae; genus Microcaecilia; species Microcaecilia unicolor. The sequence continues at coordinate 163,037,993 of NC_044039.1, forward strand.
GTGACGTCCGCGGCAGCCCCCACCAACCGGAAATAAGCTTCGCGGGACGGTCGACACGCAGGGCACGCCCACCGCGCATGCGCGGCCGTCTTCCCGCCCGTGCGCGACCGCTCCCGCCAGTTGAATGACTAGCAAAAAATATGAAATACACAACTCCAAAGGGGAGGAGGGAGGGAAGGTGAGAACAATCAGCCTGCTGTCCTCGGAGAACAACTGCTACAGGTATGTATCATACCCTTTCTCCGAGGACAAGCAGGCTGCTTGTTCTCACGACTGGGGTATCCCTAGCTCTCAGGCTCACTCAAAACAAGAACCCAGGTCAATTGAACCTCGCAACGGCGAGGAAACAACAGAAATTGACCTACGAAGAACAACTAACTGAGAGTGCAGCCTGACCAGAAGAAATTCGGGTCCTGGAGGGTGGAGTTGGATTTACACCCCAAACAGATTCTGCAGCACCGACTGCCCGAACCGACTGTCGCGTCGGGTATCCTGCTGGAGGCAGTAATGTGATGTGAATGTGTGGACAGATGACCACGTCGCAGCCTTGCAAATCTCTTCAATAGTGGCTGACTTCAAGTGGGCCACTGACGCTGCCATGGCTCTAACACTATGAGCCGTGACATGACCCTCAAGAGTCAGCCCAGCCTGGGCGTAAGTGAAGGAAATGCAATCTGCTAGCCAATTGGAGATGGTGCGTTTCCCGACAGCGACCCCTAGCCTGTTAGGGTCGAAAGAAACAAACAATTGGGCGGACTGTCTGTGGGGCTGTGTCCGCTCCAAGTAGAAGGCCAATGCTCTCTTGCAGTCCAATGTGTGCAACTGACGTTCAGCAGGGCGGGTATGCGGCCTGGGGAAAAATGTTGGCAAGACAATTGACTGGTTAAGATGGAACTCCGACACCACCTTCGGCAGGAACTTTGGGTGGGTGCGGAGCACTACTCTGTTGTGATGAAATTTGGTATATGGAGCATGAGCTACTAGGGCTTGAAGCTCACTGACCCTACGAGCTGAAGTAACTGCCACCAAGAAAATGACCTTCCAGGTCAAGTACTTCAGATGGCAGGTATTCAGTGGCTCAAAAGGAGGTTTCATCAGCTGGGTGAGGACGACGTTGAGATCCCATGACACAACAGGAGGCTTGATAGGGGGCTTTGACAAAAGCAAGCCTCTCATGAATCGAACGACTAAAGGCTCTCCAGAGATGGCTTTTCCTTCCACACGATAATGGTAAGCACTAATCGCACTAAGGTGATTCCTTACTGAGTTGGTCTTGAGGCCAGACTCTGATAAGTGCAGAAGGTATTCAAGCAGGTTCTGTGCAGGGCAAGAACGAGGTTCTAGGGCCATGCTCTCACACCACACGACAAACCTCCTCCACTTGAAAAAGTAACTCTTTTTAGTGGAATCCTTCCTAGAGGCAAGCAAGACCCGGGAGACACCCTCAGACAGACCCAACGCAGTGAAGTCTACGCCCTCAACATCCAGGCCGTGAGAGCCAGAGACTGGAGGTTGGGGTGCAGCAACGCTCCGTCGTTCTGCGAAATGAGAGTCGGAAAACACTCCAATCTCCACGGTTCTTCGGAGGACAACTCCAGAAGAAGAGGGAACCAGATCTGACGGGGCCAAAAGGGCGCGATCAGAATCATGGTGCCGCGGTCTTGCTTGAGCTTCAGTAAGGTCTTCCCCACCAAAGGTATGGGAGGATAAGCATACAGGAGGCCGGTCCCCCAATGGAGGAGAAAGGCATCCGACGCTAGCCTGCCGTGTGCCTGAAGTCTGGAACAGAACAGAGGCAGCTTGTGGTTGGTCTGAGAGGCGAAAAGGTCCACCGAGGGGGTGCCCCACGCTCGGAAGATCTTGCGTACCACTCTGGCATGGAGCGACCACTCGTGCGGTTGCATGACTCTGCTCAGTCTGTCGGCCAGACTGTTGTTTACGCCTGCCAGGTACGTGGCTTGGAGGAGCATGCCGAACCGACACGCCCAACGCCACATCCCGACGGCCTCCTGGCACAGGGGGCGAGATCCGGTGCCCCCCTGCTTGTTGACGTAATACATTGCAACCTGATTGTCTGTCCGAATTTGGATAATTTGACAGGACAGCCGATCTCTGAAAGCCTTCAGTGCGTTCCAGATCGCTCGGAGCTCCAGGAGGTTGATCTGCAGATCCTTTTCCTGGAGGGACCACAGACCCTGAGTGTGGAGCCCATCGACATGGGCTCCCCACCCCAGGCGAGATGCATCCGTCGTCAGCACTTTCGTGGGCTGCGGAATTTGGAATGGACGTCCCAGGGTCAAATTGGTCCGGATGGTCCACCAGAGCAGTGAAGTGCGGCAACTGGTGGAGAGGCGGATGACATCTTCTAGATTCCCGGTGGCTTGAAACCACTGGGAAGCTAGGGTCCATTGAGCAGATCTCATGTGAAAACGAGCCATGGGAGTCACATGAACTGTGGAGGCCATATGACCCAGAAGTCTCAACATCTGCCGAGCTGTGATCTGCTGAGACGCTCTGGTCTGCGAAGCCAGGGCCAAGAGATTGGTAGCCCTCGCTTCGGGAAGGTAGGCCTGAGCCGTCTGGGTATTCAGCAGCGCTCCTATGAATTCCAGAGACTGAGTAGGCTGGAGATGGGACTTTGGGTAATTGATCACAAACCCCAGCAGCTCCAGAAGTTGAATAGTGCACTGCATGGACCGGAGGGCTCCTGCCTCCGAGGTGCTCTTGACCAGCCAATCGTCGAGATATGGGAACACGTGCACTCCCAGCTTGCGTAGATACGCCGCCACCACCACGAGGCACTTTGTAAACACTCGTGGGGCAGAGGCGAGCCCAAAGGGCAGCACACAATACTGAAAGTGCCGTGCGCCCAGGCGGAATCTGAGATACTGTCTGTGAGCTGGCAGTATCGGGATGTGAGTGTATGCGTCCTTTAAATCCAGGGAACATAGCCAATCGTTTTTCTGAATCATTGGCAGAAGGGTGCCCAAGGAAAGCATCCTGAACTTTTCTTTGACCAGGAATTTGTTCAGGCCTCTCAGGTCTAGGATGGGACGCATCCCCCCTGTTTTCTTTTCCACAAGGAAGTACCTGGAATAGAATCCCTGCCCTTCCTGCCCGGGTGGTACGGGCTCGACCGCATTGGCGCTGAGAAGGGCGGAGAGTTCCTCTGCAAGTACCTGCTTGTGAAGGGAGCTGAAAGACTGAGCTCCCGAAGGACAATTTGGAGGCAGGGAGGCCAAATTCAGGGCGTATCCGCACCGCACTATTTGGAGAACCCACTGGTCGGAGGTTATGAGAGGCCACCTTTGGTGAAAAAATTTTAACCTCCCTCCGACCGGCAGATCGTCCGGTACGGACACTTGTAGGGCGGCTATGTTCCCGTGGATCCAGTCAAAAGCCCGTCCCCGGCTTTTGCTGTGGAGGCGCAGGGGGCTGCTTAGGCGCACGCTGTTGACGAGAACGAGCGCGCTGGGGCTGTCCCTGTGCCTGGCGAGGCCTTCGGGCCGGCTGGTTGTACCTACGCTTTGCAAAAGAATAGGGTGCAGCCTGCCGTGCCCGGGAAAAACGCCCACCCGTGGGGGCGGGTGCTGAAGGCGCCCGGTGGGAGAGCTTGTCGAGAGCGGTTTCCCGCTGATGCAGTTGGTCCACCATCTGCTCGACCTTCTCACCGAAAATGTTATCCCCCCGGCAAGGGACGTCAGCCAGTCTCTGCTGGGTGCGGTTGTCCAGGTCAGAGGCACGCAGCCATGAGAGCCTGCGCATCACTATACCTTGGGCCGCAGCACGAGATGCCACGTCACAGGTGTCAAAAATCCCCCTGGACAGGAACTTTCTGCACGCCTTCAGCTGCCTGACCACCTCCTGATAAGGCCTGGACTGCTCCGGCGGGAGCTTATCGACCAGGTCCGCCAGCTGTTGCACATTGGTCCGCATGTGGATGCTCATATAGAGCAGGTAAGATTGGATTCGGGTCACGAGCATGGAGGATTGGTAGGCCTTCCTCCCAAATGAGTCCAGAGTGCGAGACTCCCGCCCCGGGGGCGCCGAGGCGGTATCCCTCGAACTCCGTGCCCTCTTGAGAGCAGAATCCACGACCGCTGAGTCATGGGGCAACTGGGGCCGCATGAGCTCTGGGTCAGAGTGGATCCTGTACTGGGGCTCTGCTTTCTTGGGAATGGTGGGATTAGTTAGTGGTCGCACCCAGTTCCGGAGCAGCGTCTCCTTCAGGACATTGTGCAGCGGTACCGTGGAGGACTCTCTAGGTGGTGATGGATAGTCGAGGACCTCGAGCATCTCGGCCCTCGGCTCTTCCACAGAGACCACGGGAAAGGGAATGCTTATAGACATATCCCGCACAAAGGAGGCAAAGGAGAGACTCTCAGGAGGTGAGAGCTTCCTCTCCGGTGACGGCGTGGGGTCCGAGGGAAGGCCCGTAGACTCCTCTGAGGAGAAATATCTCGGGTCCTCCTCTTCCCCCCACGAGTCCTCATCCTCGGTATCGGACATTAGCTCATGTAGCTGCGTCCGGTACCGGGCCCGGCTCGACGTCGAGGCACCGAGGTCTCGGTGTCGTCGAGCGGTGGACTCCCGCGCCGGCGGGGACGGAGCTCCCTCCATCGACGTCGACGGGGACTCCACCTGCGTGGCTGTCGAGACCGGCACCGCAAGCGGCGGCGGTGTCGACTGCCCCGGCGCCGGGCTAGAGCTCGCCGGCGCCACAGTCATCGGCGCCGAGGGCGCAAGCACCCCCGGCGCCGGCACAGCCTGGCGCATCAGCCCTTCCAGGATCCCCGGGAGGATGGCTCTGAGGCACTCGTCCAGGCCCGCTGCCGGGAAAGGCGGTGGGGCCGGTAAGGGTGTCGGTGCCGGAAGCTGCTGGGGGCCAGGAGACGGCACCGAGGTGCCGGAACCCCGACGCGTCGGTACCTCCACCACCGACGGAGATCTCTCCTCTCTGCGATGACGCTTCGGCGTCGACTCCTCTTCAGGGTGCACCGAGGGCTCCCGGTGACGGCGCTTCTTGTCTTTTTTCCGGTGCACGTCACCGGTGCCGGAGGGCATGGAGGAGGAGGAGGTCGATCCCCCTCGGTCTCGGGGTACCGGGTCCGACAGGGTTCGGTCCCGTGGCTCACGAGTTGAGGGAGTGACCGGGGCCGACTGCCCACGCGGTCTCTCTACCCCACTCTCGCCGGCGGACCGGCGGGCCGACGGGACCTGTTCTCCTGGGGTCGCTGCCATCGGTGCCGATGTCTCGGGCATCGATACCGGTACCGAAGAACCGGTCTTCGATACCGATGCCGTCGAGGTCGACGTCGAGGGGCCGGCGCAAGTTCCAAAAAGACGGTCCCGCAGAACTTGCCTCGCAACCTGAGTCCGTTTCCGGAGACCGAGACACAAAACGCACGACTTGAGATTGTGCTCCGGCCCGAGGCACTGGAGGCACCAAGCGTGGGTGTCGGTCTGCGAGATCGGCCGGCCGCAGCGACCACACTTTTTAAATCCACTCGGGACCTTCGAGGACATCGACGGAAAAATCGCGTCGGCGGAGTCAAAGTCGGCAATGGTGGCTAAAATCACACCACGAAAACTGAAACCGACCGAGCGGCCACTAGGCCGCAACGAGGCGTCCCCGCTAGAAAGCGAGGGAAAAGAAGGAGCGCGTGCTCCACACGCGCAAAATTCTTTTTTTTTTTTTTTTTTTTTAATAAAAGAGAAAGAAGAAGAAGAAGAGGCCGAATAGGCCAAAGCGACGATCCGCGTAAACGCGGTCGAAAAAATCCGGCGGCTGAAACGAGAGAGAGGGGAAAACACAACTCTCTCAGTCGCGGAAAAAAAGTAACTGGCGGGAGCGGTCGCGCACGGGCGGGAAGACGGCCGCGCATGCGCGGTGGGCGTGCCCTGCGTGTCGACCGTCCCGCGAAGCTTATTTCCGGTTGGTGGGGGCTGCCGCGGACGTCACCCAGTCGTGAGAACAAGCAGCCTGCTTGTCCTCGGAGAAAGCTATTTACAACATTTCTTCATTATCCATTGATAGGAGTAGCAAAGAAGATCTCTTGCATAAGATACAAGAACAATGCTTAAGTTCTGAGACCATTAGGAAGTCAGCTCAAATTGAGGAAAACAAAAAGCCAGAGCAGCTTATCACCACATAGGATGGAACAATAACAGGACTAGATTTACTGATATTACCACCTTAGGAGTAAACTTCATACAATGGGACCTGCAGTAAACAACATATGCTAATACTGTGGTGCACTTTGGTAAATCTAGCTCACAGAGTTCTCATATCCAATGCTGGAATGAAGCTCTAACAGACAAAACTGCTACAGTTTTCATACCCAAATATGACGCAAAGATTTCATTTTGGTATGAGGAGCAGCAGTTGTGTTAAGAACAGGGCTAAGAAAATGGGAGCTGGTACATGTCCCTGTATAGCAACTTACCAGATCTAGGTAGGGCTACTAGTAGAATATCTAGTTTATTATAAAGTGTATTCAACTACTACTACTAGAAAGAAAACTGCATGTGACTCAGGGGAGTGGAATGCCTCTTTGGTTGGCAAGACCAAGAATCCTACCTATAAAGAGGCAACACATATTACATCAGGCTCTGGAACTCTTAATATAGCTTCTAATATTAGGAAAGCAGAATAAACTAAATCCCTACAAACTACACACTAGCAGAGTACCACACCTCAGTCATCTATGTACAGCATGGACACACCTTCACCAAATAGAAAATAACAGCACAAATTAAAGTAGAAATATGTAAATAAAAATGAAACTGGAAACCCAAGCAACCAGACAGCACACCAGAGAGATAAAGAAATGCATTTCTTCTTATACTGTACAAATACAAAAATCAGAGATGTACATTTTCCAAAATTAGGAAAGAAAATCAAAAATTTCCCACAAAAGAATAAGCAGGAAAACTGCATGACCCTGGGGAAAACAGGGCTCATGAGGGCAACAGAACTGCCCGTTGGCTGCTGAGGGAAGGCAAGTGCAGTGGACAGAGATGGAGGGCTGGAGGTTCCCCTCAACTGCATTTGCAGACAGGGCATTTTCGATATGACATCCAAGTTGGACTTTGGATGTTTTGCGCTAAACGTCCCAAAACCGAATAGAATGCATGATCATTTTTGAAAGCAGAAAACATCTATTTTTTTTTAAATACCATTTGTAACAAGTTTTTGTGCTCTGTGCGTTTATTGTTTTAGGCCATTTTCAGAAAAAAAAAGGGGTACAAGTGAAAAATGTAGAAAACCACACCATTGGGATGTAGGAGGGACCAGCATTTTTAGTACACTGGACTGCCACACGTCCCAGGAGAGCTAGGGGGCACTGCTGTGGACTTCATATAAATGCTCCTGGGTACACACCTTACCATTGCTCACTTATCTTGTCTACTGGGCCCTCCAAAAGCCACTACCCCCAACTGCACACCACTACAATAGCCTTTAGGGGTGAACAGGATCAGAAGCAGAGCCAGGTTGATGGCGCGGGGGGAGTGAGAGCGGACTTCCGCCAGTGCGGGTACACATTTTCAATGCAGCACACTGAGAAAAAAATAGGCGCTGGAGCTGCCAGAACTCTGTTTGGGAGAGCGGCCACTCCCCTGGCACCCCCCCCCTGGCTACCCTATATGTGGGTACAGTGGGTTTCTGGTGAGTTTTGGAGGGCTCACAGTTTTCACTACAAGTGTAACAGGTAGGCGGAGATATAGGCCTGGGTCTACCTGTTTACAGTGTACTGAACCAACCATAGAGCACTCCAGGGACCTGCATGCTGCTCTAATAGACCTGGCTATAACACCTGAGGCTTTCACAGAGGCTGGTACTATTCTCATTCATATTTTGGGGGGTGAGAAGAGGTCACAGTGGGGGGGAGTAAGAAGGGACCATCTCTGATTCTCTCCAGTGGTCATCTGGTCATTCATGGCACCTTTTTGTGCCTTATTCGTTCTAAAAACAGGTCTAGACCAAAGAATTTAGATTTTTGATCCATTATGGCTGTACAAGTGTTAGGCATGCCCTAAGCTCACCTTTGAAACATCCCTGACACGCCCCCTTGTGGTTTGGAATCACTACAGATGAACTGCATAGTCAGATGTTGCAAAACAGGTTTTGAAAAATACCGACGGATGTTCTGGAGAAAATTTTCATCCAAATACCATAACACTCTTTGAATGTTTTTCTCTTTCGAAAATGAGCTCCAGAATCTCTCATTTCAGTTCAGTTCACTTACCCAAATACAAAATATAGTTAACCACAGTATTATAAATGCACAAACAAAACTGACATGGAACTTCAAGAAGCAACTCTGCACATTCTGCAAAACTGAGAATGAAAAACAGAAATGCATTTCCATTTATGCTGTTCTTGTGAGAGAGTGGGGGCTAATATGTTACATGTCACATTCTACATGAATAATGTCAGCAGCTCAGTAGCCACAATCTAATACGCTCAATCAATACAAGACTAATAGAGACTCCAGTAATACTCCTTTCTCCATCAAAAATGAAGGAAGTTCAGCCATGCCATCCTTTGGGTAACTAGCCTTAGCTTGGTTTGCCCTGGCTTGCCCCTCCCCTCCTACCCCTAGGGCACTCTTCACATACTCTCCTCCTAAACCCAGCCCTTCCCTCATGCTCTTTTCTCTTGCACCCAGTCCTTCTTTCATGGGCTTTCTCCCTGCTCCCAGCCCTCATCGTGCCCTCAACTCCAGTCCCTAGCCCTTCTTTTTCCTGATAACTTGCTGATCTACGTTTTGTACCAAGTGTGTCATTGATAAGAATGAAGGCAGCAGCAGCAGCTGACATGTTGAAGCCTATCATCAATGGAGGAATGCAGTTCCAGGAGCTACAGCAATAGATATCACTCTATAGAGCAATAGGGGGCCTTGCTGCAATAAAATCATTTTGCAGCAGTGGAGCCAGAGTCCACAACATGTGTCAGTGCAACCATCTCACAGAAAAGTCCCATGCAAATGGCTTTTGTGGGGGTGAAGTCCTCTAGCCTTATAGTCTAGCTCCAGTAAAGTACGCAAGAGCAGAAACATAGTAAGGTACCTGCATGTGGCAAGCAAGCTGGGGCAGAAGTTAAAGGTTTTATAACTTCTTCTATCTATTTGCTTGTTGTGAATGGTAGCACACATTAAGTGAAGGGAATTTGGGAGGAACATACTCAGGCAAATGGCCCACCCCATTCCAATGCCTATGCCTCTTATGGAACTCAATATGCAACTGAAAGCCCCATTCTTGTCTCATCTTCCTTCCCCATCAGTGAAATACGCAACCATCAATCTCCCAATAGATGGCTAAGAACATCAACTGCAGGGAGTTTGGCCTGGTGATTCCTTCACTAACTAATCTTCCCACTCTGTTAGTGATCAGTCCAATACCAAGAAAAACAATCTATACCATTTTCACTCGACTCTGGAGTCCCACAAGGAATGATCCTTTCACCTATGCTATTTAACATCTTTTTGGCACCCCTTCTCACATTCAGTCTCTAGGTTTTACAGCATACGTGTATGCAGATGATATCCAATTACTATATTGATTCAACAGACATTCAAATGATTCATACTCTTAACTGTAATTTGACACAGATCACTAATTGGTTACAGTACAACAAGCATATTCTTAATCCCGAAAAATCAAGCAGCATTCTTTTTTTCTAATACGCCAAATTAATCCCTTAATCACACACTATCCTTCCCAACACTACTATTGTCTCTAGACTACAACATACAAAAATACTAGGTGTCATCCTTGATGAATCACTTTCCTTTCAATTTTATCTCTAACATGATTAAAAGCTGTTTCTATAGACTCGGACAAATCCGTTCTATTCGCTCACTAACTGACCCACTGGCAATAAACATTAAATAAGTACATAAGTATTGCCACACTGGGACAGACCAAAGGTCCGTCCAGCCCAGTATCCTGTTTCCAAAAGCAGCCAATCCAGATCACAAATACCTGGCAAGATCCCAGAGAGGCTCAATACATTTTAATGATGCTTATCATAAGCAGTGGATTTTCCCCAAGTCAATTTAATAATGGTCTATGGAACTTTTCCTTTAGGAAGCTGTCCAGACCCTTTTTAAACCCCGCTAAGCTAACCGCCTTTACCACATTCTCTGGCAACGAATTCCAGAGTTTAATTACACTTTGAGTAAAGAAGAATTTTCTCCGATTTGTATTAAATTTACTACTTTGTAGCTTCATCGCATGTCCCCTAGTCCTAGTATTTTTGGAAAGAGAGAACAATTCATATCTACCTGTTCCACTCCACTCTATTTTATTTATCTCTATCATAATCTCCCCTCACTCGTCTCTTCTCCAAGCTGAAGAGCCCTAGATGCTTCAGTCTTTCCTCATAGGGAAGTCGTCCCATCCTCTTTATCATTTTCGTCGCCCTTCTCTGTACCTTTTCTAATTCCACTATATCTTTTATGAGATGCAGCGACCAGAATTGAACACAATATTTGAGGTGCGGTCGCACCAAAGACCGATACAAAGGCAATTATATACCGGTGAGTCTGACGTTGGTGCCGGGCAAAATGGTAGAGACTATTATTAAGAACAAAATTACAGAGCATATTCAAGCATGGATTAATGAGACAAAGTCAACATGGATTTAGTGAAGGGAAATCTTGCCTCACCAATCTACTACATTTCTTTGAAGGGGTGAACAAACATGTGGATAAAGGCGAGCCGGTTGATATTGTGTATCTGGATTTTCAGAAGGCGTTTGACAAAGTACCTCATGCAAAGACTCCAGAGGAAATTGGAGAGTCATGGGATAGGAGGTAGTGTTCTATTGTGGATTAAAAACTGGTTAAAAAAAGATGGAAAACAGAGAGAAGGGTTAAATGGTCAGTATTCTCAATGGAGAAGGGTAGTTAGTGGGGTTCCCCAGGGCTCTGTGCTGGGACCGCTGCTTTTTAACATATTTATAAATGACCTAGAGATGGGAGTAACTAGTGAGGTAATTAAATTTGCTGATGACACAAAGTTATTCAAAGTCGTTCAATCGCGGGAGGATTGTGAAAAATTACAAGCGGACCTTATGAGACTGGGAGACTGAGCGCCTAAATGGCAGATGACGTTTAATGTGAGCAAGTGCAAAGTGATACATGTGGGAAAGAGGAACTCAAATTATAGCTATGTCATGCAAGGTTCCACGTTAGGAGTCACAGACCAAGAAAGGGATCTAGATGTCGTCGTTGTTGATACGTTAAAACCTTCTGCTCAGTGTGCTGCTGTGGCTAAGAAAGCAAATAGAATGATAGGTATTATTAGGAAAGGAATGGAAAACAAAAATGAGGATATTATAATGCCTGAATATTGTGTTCAATTCTGGTCGCTGCATCTCAAAAAAGATATAGTGGAATTAGAAAAGGTGCAGAGAAGGGTGACGAAAATGATAAAGGGGATGGGACGACTTCCCTAAGAGGAAAGGCTAAAGCGGCTAGGGCTCTTCAGCTTGGAGAAAAGGCGGCTGAGGGGAGATATGATAGAGGTCTATAAAATAATGAGTGGAGTTGAACGGGTAGATGTGAAGCGTCTGTTCACGCTTTCCAAAAATACTAGGACTAGGGGGCATGCGATGAAGCTACAATATAGTAAATTTAAAACAAATCAGAGAAAATATTTCTTCTCTCAACGTGCAATTAAACTCTGGAATTCGTTGCCAGAGAACGTGGTAAAGGCAGTTAGCTTAGCGGAGTTTTAAAAAGGTTTGGACGGCTTCCCAAAGGAAAAGTCCATAGACCGTTATTAAATGGACTTGGGGAAAATCCACTATTTCTGGGATAAGCAGTATAAAATGTTTTGTACATTTTTGGGATCTTGCCGGGTTATCTGTGACCTGGATTGGCCACTGTTGGAAACAGGATGCTGGGCTCGATGGACCTTTGGTGTTTCCCAGTATGGCATTACTTATGTACTTATGTACTTATTCAAAGCCACCAATGGAGGCTCCCGAGCTCCGAGTGGTAATTTGACATGTGGAGACCAATGGGACAAGAGGGACTTGTACAGAGATCTCATGTATGCTGTGGCCCTAAGAACTACTTCTATCATCACTGATATGGATCCCAGAACCTGAAGATAGTCTCTCGCATACGACACCGCTTTCTACAGGAGAGCATGTATCTGATCTTGAAGTTTGCAGAAGAAACACTCATCCTTGAAGAGTATCGAAAGAGACTCCGAGATGGTACCAATCGACTCTTAAGAGGGTTTACCACCCAACCGAGGGACCAAAGAAATTGGACCACTAGAGTTATGACTTTCAAAATCTCCTGATACGACTTTGCTCTGATCAACCAATGGTCCAGGTAAGGATGTACTAGAATGCCCTCTTTTCTGAAAGCCACTGCCACCACAGCCATGACCTTCCGGAAAGTACAAGGAGCTGTAGTGAGGCCGAAAGGCAGAGCTCGAAACTGAAAATGTTTGCCCAAAATCGCAAAGCAAAGAAAACACTGGTAGAGCGGACGAATCAGAACGTGCAGATAGGCCTCTATTAAGTATAAAGCCATTAAAAACTCCCCTGAACGGCTATTATTTATTTATTTGTGAACAGACTGCAGGGTGGGAGGAGGGTGGGGAGGGTGGGCATAAAACCCAAAAAAATCATTCTTCTGTTAATTTGTATTTGATTGGTGTGAACAAGTCTTTAATTCATACCTGTTACTAATACAAGCTATAAGTTGTTTGCACTGTGTTATTTTAATAAAAACCGTTGAAACATATTTATTTGTGAACAATTATATCCCGCATAATCCCACCAAGGCAGGTTCTATGTGGCTTACAACGTTTGATGAAAAATACAGCATAATAGTAAGTGCAAAGCAGAGAATAAAGTAGAGGAGGGGAAGAGAGGGAAACAGCAGGGGAAAGGAAGGCGGGGATGCAGAAGATCAAGCAGCTGAGGAGAATGATCGATCACATAGGTAGGTCTTTACGGATTTCTTGAATAGTTTGTGATCGGTTGTGTCTTTTAACGTTGATGGCAGAGCGTTCCAATAACGGGGACACTGGAAGCAAAAAGAAGAGGCAAAGAGCAGCTTGTATCTTAAAGTTCCTGCAGTTAGGAAAGTGGATAGTTGAGATAGGTGTGGGATGACTTCTCGGAATTTCTGGGTAGGAGGTCGATCAGGCTGAACATATAGTCTGGAGCGTCCCCGTATACAATCTTGTAGGTAAGAGCACAGACTTTGAATTCAATCCGTTCTTTGATCGGGAGCCAGTGGAGCTTCTCACGAAGGGGCGCTGCTGCCTCAAATCGAGATTTGCCAAATAGTAGCCTCGCCGCCATGTTCTGCGCTGTCTGGAGTTTCTAAAGGGTGTGCTCCTTACAGCTGTTGTAAATTCCATTGCAGTAGTCAAAATGGCTCAAGACCAAGCAAGGAGCTTTCATATGAAAACTGGAGACTTACAGCGTCCGATTGACCACTTTGAGATCTAAAATCGGATGGAAGGAACCTTTTTTTCTTTGGGACAACAAAGTAAATGGAATAACGTCCTATTCTGACCTCGGAGTCTGGAACCAGACAGATGGCCTGCAATTCAAGAAGCCTTTCTAGGATATCCCTGATCACTCCTGCCTTGAGACGAGACCGACAGACTCCAGGAAAGCATCTGGCAGATGCCATGCAAACTCTAAGGCGTACCCGTCTCAAATAACCTCAAATACCCACTGATTGGAGGTAATCTGGGCCCACCGCTAATAAAACTGAGCTAAGCGACCTCCCACAGGAATTCGAGGATGGGCTCAGAGACCTTCATTGGAAGAGACACACAGGGGATTGAAAGGAAGATTATATATCTCCGCCTCCACATCGGGTACCACGAAAAGAACCTCTGAAAGAACTTAGACTTCTGAACAGTGGCTACTCTGCCTGCTCTGAACCGACGAAAATCCTGGTCCCAACCAGAAAGATCGTGACCTGTTGACCTAGGTAGAAAAAGCGACGTCCAAAGCCAGAAGGATGCTTGGGTGCATAAAGAGAGGCATAACCAGCACGGAAAAGGAGGTGACAGTGCCGTTGTATAAGTCTCTGGTGAGGCCTCATTTGGAGTACTGCGTGCAGTTCTGGAGACCGCACCTATGGAAAGATATAAACAGAATGGAGTCGGTCCAGAGGGCGGCTATGAAATTAGTAAGCAGTCTTGAATGCAAAAATTATAGGGATAGGCTTATGAACCTCAATATGTATACGCTGGAAGAGAGCAGCATGTTAAAAAGCTTGTCAAGACATCTAAATGTTCCATCAATCAATTAATATATTACTGAACATCAATAGATTGACCCCTGAAGAAGGCTGTTCTAGCCGAAACACGGACCGTGTTGGGTCTGAATAAAGGTTTTTTTTCGGAGCATCTTACCCTTGTGTGGCTGACTGATCATTTGATTTTGGGTCCTTTCCACCCCTTTACTGTTGTGTTGAAGTCAATTTAACTATATTTAACAATGGAAGTTGAAGTAGGCAACACTGAGAAGATCTCAATGGGCTCTAAGTCTCCAGTTTTCATATGGGCATTGATTTATTTACACAAATTTACTGAGAGGTATTTGGAACACCCATGAAAAAAGCCTTAAAGACTAAACACAATAACGTGAATATAATGTGAGCAGAATTTGGTAACCAGTGTTAACTCCTTTAAGATAAGGGTAACATTACAATCCTGTTACAATGGTTACAAGCTGACTCTCCTAATGTGACCCAATGGCTTAATAAAGTGAATGCCCTCATAGTTCTGGATCACCATCGTGCAGGCTGGAACCACCCAGGTCATTGGGCTAAAGTTCAACGTATTTGGGAGTCTTTCTGGCTTGCCATTTCACATTGGGTTCGCAGCTGGATTTTGAATTGTTGAGTTTTGCTTTTTTACACTGCTCATCCTCATACTTGCTTCCTAGATCTGGATAAGAGTTCACCAGATCTGGAAGATTGTATTTGGCTGGTGGGAAAAATGGGGTAGGGGGAGGATAGGGGGATTGTGGGTAGTTTGGTATAAAACAAAAAACTTCTTTGGATATGTCATGTTGCTGTTGTTGTCTGTTTGATTGCTCCAATAAAGATTTATATATAAAAAAAACAAATAAGGGTAACATGATCAAACTTTTTTGCTCCTAAGACACGCAGCTGTAGTCTTTTCAAGCTAGTCTTGGTAATACTTTGAAACAAAGTATTATAGTAATCCAATGTACTTGTTACAAGAGCATGAACAATTTAAACTAAGGGCCCTGTTTACTAATCCGCGCTGTAGGCGCACTAACATTTTTAGCGTGCGCTAAAAATTAGCACGCGCTAACACTAGATACAACTATGCATTAGTGCAAGCTAAAAACACTAGCGTGCCTTAGTAAACAGGGCCCTATGTTGGATTTATTTTTAAAAAATGTTTAACTGATGAACTATTCACGATTGCAAATAACATGATCTAACAACATAGCTAATATGCTTGTCAAATTTCAGTGAACATAAAATCCCAAAGTAATAATTTCTTCCTTAAGAAGAAGGAACTTCCCTTGCACTCTTGGCTGAAGATTTAGATTTATGAGATATCCACTTGGCACAAGATTTTTCTGCATTCAAAATTATTCACTCAACCATTTATCAAGCAAAATCCATTTACAATTAAGATCATGCATTACATAAGATTTGTCATCCTTCATAAAAGCAACCAATTGAATGTCATCTGCAAAGAAATGGAATTTAAATTTCCAAATTTCAAGAAGCTTAGCCAAGGGTGCAAAATACAAATTGAAAAGCACGGTGAGAGTAATGAACCTTGAGGTACTCCTCTACCCAGAGTAATCTGAGAGGTTATTTCTTGATTCCAAAACACAAGGAGGCAAAGAAAATTGGAAGGGTAGGAAAGGAAAGATAAATTCGGCCTTACCTGCTAATTTGCTTCCCTTTAGTCCCTCCTGACCGGCCCAGAATGTGACTGATGGGTTGTGCACGCCTTCCAGCAAATGCAGACTGAGAAAAAACTGTGACTCTAGAGAGCCAATAAGAGCCCTTGCCAGCTAGAGAAAGATCCAGTAATAAGGTACCAAAGCAGAAGAAAACCCAAAGAATAAATAAATGGCCTGTGCATCTGAAAGCCTGAGCAGCTACCGGCACATTGCCAACATAGGGTGAGTGCCTCCAAACATATTGTGTCAAAAGATATGCCCCTGCATATCAGGATCCTTAAAGATCCACAACATTTAAAAAAAAAAATAAACAAACTACAAAACCAGCAACACAGCTGAAATATCTCTAAACCCCTGAAAACACAGAATACCTAAAGGGAGGGATCTGGGCCGGTCCGGAGGGACTAAAGGAAAGCAAATTAGCCGGTAAGGTCTAATTTATCGTTCCTTAGCGTCCCTCTGGAACGTCCCAGAATGTGACTGATCGGAAGTAACAAAGCAGTTAAATTATGGGAGGGACCCTAATAGCCCCGCCGTCAAGACGTGTGCCCCGAAAACAACTTGCTGATGACTCAGGACGTCCAAGCAATAGTGCTTAGAAAAAGAATGCAAAGACGACCAAGTCGCCACCCTACAAATGTCCTCCGGAGGCATCAGACAACACTGTGCCCAAGAAGCTGCCTGACCTCTTGTAGAGTGAGCCTTAACATGCTCTGGAACAGGCTTCCCGGAAAGAAGCTAAGCTGAGGCAATCATCTCTTTAAGCCACCGAGAAACAGTAGGCTTAGAAGCCATAAACCCTTTGTGTGAACCTCCGATCAGAATAAACAAACAATCGGATTGTCAAATCTCATCTGTAGACTTGATATACTGTTTCAACACCCGTTTGACATCTAAACGCTTCAAACGACGCTGCTCCTCTGAGCCAGAGAAAGAGCCTAACACAGGTAATACCACCGGTTGAGATACATGAAAACGAGTCAAAACCTTGGGAAGAAAGGAAGGAACTGGTCACAAAACTACCCGATCGGAACAGAACTCCCAAAACAGAGATCTACACAACAGCGCCTGCAACTCCGAAACTCGCCTAGCATACATAAGACCTCAGGGGAATTAACAACACAAACAGAGGAAATAGCAGAGGTGTTTTGGGATTTCTATAATCAATTATACCAAGCAGAACAAGACAAAACAAGGGAGGAAATGGACCAATATTTACAAGAGCTTGACTTGGTAAGAGTGACCAAAACAGAACAGGAGGCTTTATCAAAGGCTATAACACTAGAAGAGATTGAAGAAGCAATAGTAGACCTCCCAAATAACAAATCCCCGGGACCTGATGGTTTCCCCACCAGATTTTATAAAAGATTTGCGAAAGTACTGGCTCTTATATTGTTGAAAGTAATTACCTCTTTTGAGGAAGCGCAAGAGCTGCCATACTCATGGAGGATAGCAGAAGTGATTATACTCTTAAAGCCGGGCAAGGATCCGCTCCAGTGCGGCTCTTACCGACCAATATCTCTTCTGAACACTGACTATAAGATTTTTACCAAGATAATGACCCGCCGCCTCCAAGAGCTAATGCCATGACTGGTGCACGAGGACCAGGCTGGCTTTATTGCAGGGCGCCAAACGCATGACAACATTCGGACATTACTCCATGTTATACAGCAGGTAAAGGATGAAAGAACACCGACAATAGTTTTCTCGGTCGATGCCGAAAAGGCATTTGACCGAGTAAGCTGGGATTTTCTCTTTGCTGTAGTGACCCAGATAGGCATAGACGGACGATTTCTGGCATGGCTGCGACTGCTATACACGAAAACGATGGCAGTACTAAAGATAAATGGGACAAACACTAACACATTAGAGCTGCATAGAGGCACACGACAAGGCTGTGCAATCTCCCCATTGCTTTTTGCATTATCAATCGAACCCCTCGCGAGGATGATCCGAGCGCATAAAGACATAAGGGGAGTGATTCGTGGGCGGCGGGAACATAAAATAATGCTTTTTGCTGATGATGTCCTCCTGACATTAACGCATCCAACGCAATCAATACGGGAGGCAATGGAGGTAATGGCCTGCTATGGGAACATGTCGGGTTTTAAAATCAATATAAATAAATCAGAGATTTTAAATCTTACAGTTGCACCTAGGGAGGTACAAGAGATAAAGGACAAATATCCGTTTATATGGGCCAGTAAGTCAATTCGCTACTTAGGGATATAGGTCACCCCGGAACTAGGGGATTTATATCAAGCAAATTATCCCCAAAAAATTAAAGAACTCTTTGAGGAATTAGATAGGTGGGAAGGTCTCACCATCTCGTGGCTGGGAAGAATCCATGCCATAAAAATGATACTTCTACCCAAGATTCTATACCTGTTCCTGGCCATCCCGATACATATCCCACAGAAATTCTTCCAACAGCTAAATAGGAAAATGTTTGCATACATCTGGAGAAAGAGACCTGCTAGGGTAAACAGGACCATGATGTTTCAAACACCCACAGAAGGGGGGATTGGAGTACCAAACTTCTATTTATACTACCAGGCAGCTCAATTGAGAGTATTAGCGGAATGGACTCCCAGAAACAATAAAAAGTGGTTGCACTGGGAGAGATCGTGGCTGGGCACCCGCTTCATAGGTGATACATTGTGGAAGCAGGGGTCCGAAATTTTGTCCATAGCTAAAAGGGCTCCAGTGGGAATTAGTCTTCTGCTGGAGACATGGCTCCAGATACGCTGGAGAGTCTTTCCGGAGAGAAGATACTTTCTACAAATGGCCATCTGTGGGGCTCCGGGATTTCCATTAGGGGAGACAGAGAACATATATAAAAGATGGGCCCACAAAGGGTTATATATGCTGGGCCAATTATGGAATGACGGGGGAATCAAAGACTTTGAAGAACTAAAAGAGGAATATGATTTAGAGGACCGGGAAATGCCGTTCTATCATAATGTGAGGAATTTCATTAGAAGGCGGGCAGGAGAGGAACTGGAACTGGCGGAAACAGCACTGGAGAAGGCAATTAGAGGAGGAGGGGGTAAAGGGGCGGTAACAAGATTATATAGGGCATTCTTAAGACTCTCCACCCCTCAAGACTGCTATATCAGACGATGGGAGGAGGCCCTTCACAAAACATTTACAAGGGAAAGCTGGGTGAGGGGAATTAGATACCTATTGAGGACCTCCATCACCCAATCGGTGGTCGAGAATGGATATAAAATATGGTACTGGTGGTACTACACACCAGATAGACTGCAAAAGATATACCCTAAAGTATCAGCGAATTGTTGGAAAGAGTGTGGTCTGAGAGGTACATTTATACATATATTGTGGGAATGTCCCAAGATACAGGACTTTTGGACTCAGATCCGAACAATGGTCCACCAAGTAACAAAGACAGATTACCCTAACCGGGCGGAATATTGTTTATTGCATTTCCACCCGGGAAAATGTAAGACACATCAACATAAAATGGCTAACCAGATTTTTGCGGCAGCCAAACTGACAGTGGCAAGGGCTTGGAAACAGATGGAGATGCCACAAATTCAAGCTGTAAAAATTAAACTTGATTATTTGTACCAGATGTCAAAACTGACCGCATTGAGAAAAAGGCCACTTACTTAGGTTTCATCAAATTTGGCAACCATATGAACAGATGAGAGACTCTAACACATCATCACATTAAGTGGAGGGGGGAGGGGGAGGAAAGGGTGAGGGCTTGTTAGACTTGGTTTGCAAACTTTATTATGGAAGAAGAAGTAAATAAGTTGTATACATGTTGACATTTGCAGATCTGAATGGTTGTAACTATTATGTTAAAATATAATAAAGAAATTAAAAAAAAAAAAAAAAAAAAACTCGCAATGGTGCCAAAAGAAGGGCACAAAAAGGGAGAAAATCCATACGGGCGGCCAGAAAGGCCGCACGTGCAAACGAAAGGAAACTTATAGGGGAAAACTAGAAAATAACAGGAAGTTTTTTTTTTACAAAGAAAAAACAGCTCAAACACAAGCTGACATGCGAAAACAAGGAAACTCGGCGAAAAAAGCCGGTGAAGTGAAGGCTCTTCTTCTCTGGGGCAACAGAGCAACCAGAAAACAGCCGCTCTGACCGCGGAAAAAAGAAGAATGAAGAGGGAACCTCGCGCGACAGGCGGGGAAAATGGCCGCCCATGTGCGGTGTGCGTGCCCGCTGCTCGAAGGCTCTAGCAAGCTTTGTTGTAGAAAGATTTTACGGATCTGGGGCTGCAGTGGACATCACCCATCAGTGAGAACAAGCAGCCTGCTTGTCCTTGGAGAACCTCTAGTACCCACTGGTCCAAAGTAATCTGGGCCCACCTTCCCTGAAATTGTGCCAACCGAGCACTTATTTGGACGGGAGGACGACGAAAAAGAATTTTCAGCTTCCCTACCTCCACTACCACCTCCTCAAAGGGACAGAGTCCTTTGAAAAAACCTGGAGCATTGAACAGGAAATACTCTGCCCGGCCGATAACAATGAAAATCACGGCCTCTACCTCGACCAGAAAAATTACCATGCCCAGACCCTCTGGGACGATTCTCAGGCAGCCTCAGAACCTTAGCCTCACCAAGGCTATGTACCAGCTTGTCCAATTCCTCACCAAACAGAAAAGAACCTTTAAAAGGAAACTTACTAAGCTTGGACTTAGAAGACGCATCCACCGACCAGCCACGCAGCCAAAGAGACCGATGGGCCGCGATGGAAAGAGCCATAGACTTAGAAGAAGCCCGAAGCAAATCATAAAGAGCATCTGCCAAAAAGGCCGAACCCATTTCCAACTTCAGCATCCACAGCTGAAAGATCATCTGAAGTACGGTCCAAAACTCTTTATGACCAGCGAAAACAAGGTCTTGCTACTAAGGACCCACAAATTGCGGCCTGTACTGCCAGAGCAGAAACATCAAAGGAATTCTTCAGCAAGGATTCTATACAGCGATCCTGGGTATCTCGCAAAGCCGTTCCTCCACCCACGGGAAATGTGTTCCACTTGGTAACTGCGGACACCACCGCATCTGCTACTGGAGGGCGCAAGAGATCTTTATCCAAGTCTGGAACCGGATAAAGCCTAATCATAGATCTAGCAAGCTGAAAAGCAGAATCAGGAACCTCCCACTGAGCCTGAATAATATCCCTAATATCTTGATGCATTGGAAAAGATCTACCTATCCTGCGAATACCCTTTACCAGCAAATCTACCTTTCTGGGCTCCGCTACTTGGGCATCTTGGTCCTCAAAACGCAAAGTAGAAGAAACCTGCAAAACAAGCTCCTGCAGGTCATCTTTATGAAAAATCCTTACCACTGAAGTATCCTCCCCTGCAGGAAGAGAGAGTTTGCTCCATCTTCTGGCTGTTCAAGGTCCTCAGAAAATTGCTCTTCAGGGAACCATGCTGTCTCTTCTAAAGATGGCATTTCCTGTTCAGGGACAAAAGAAAAATCCTCTTCTGCCTCCAAAGACTACCTGACCCGCTTTACAGCCATAGCGGAACCCTCCAGAGATCTCTTTCCTGAAGGGTCTCCTGGAGAAGCTTTTTGCAGCAGAAAGGCTTGGTACATGTGTACCACAAATTCAGGAGGAAGTCCTCCTTCACCCACTGAAGCCAAGGGAGTCTGAAGCAGACAGGGGCGCAGCACTCAAAGAGGCATCCAAAATGGCAGCACTTCCTCCCGAAATTGGCACCGGCAGCGAGGCTGACCCGACCGCAGCTGAAGTGCCTGAATCGGACACCCCCCCACCCCCCCCCCCCCGACGGCGCCGAAGATTTCACGGCCCCTGCACCCTACTCCACTAAAATCTCCGCTGCGGTGCAAAATTTACAGACACCGCTCGCGCCTAGTCCCCACCTCTGACAGACGGAGCATCGGCGAAGTTTTTCTGCCATCGCTGACGGCTGCCCAAAAAACCGTGACGAAATCCCACAGGCACCAAATAAAAGAAAAAACAATATAGGAGCTGCTCTGGTCATTGAAAACAAAACGCGTCTTTTTTTTTATTTTTTTTTTTAAATAGCTGCCTCTCCCTGCATCCAAAGCTCTTCCCCCAAAGAGCTTGAGGAAACTGCTTGTCTTTTTAAAAAATTTTTTAAAGACTGTGAGCTAATTAAAGAAGCCCAGCTTCAAATAATATCAGGGAGGACATGGGTAAAAAAATCTTTTTTTTTTCTCTGCACATATTCAACAGATCGCCAAAACCTGTCGTTTCTTTATCTACAACATTAGTAAAATTCGCCCCTTCCTTTCTGAATACGTTACCAGAACCCTTATCCACAGCCTTCTCACCTCTCGCTTGGACTATTGCAATTCACTTCTCACTGGTCTGCCACTCAGCCATCTCTCTCCTCTCCAATCTGTTCAAAATTCTGCAGCACGACTTATTTTACGCCAGAACCGTTATACCCACACTAGCCCACTCCTCAAGTCACTTCACTGGCTCCCTGTCCGCTTCCGCATACAGTTTAAACTTCTCGTACTGACCTTTAAATGCATCCACTCTGCAGCCCCCCCCCCCCTCCATTACCTCTCCACTCTCATCTCTCCCTACATTCCTCCCCGTGAACTCCGCTCACAGGACAAATCTCTCTTGTCGTCCCCCTTCTCCTCCACTGCTAACTCCAGGCTTCGTTTCTCTCACGGCACCTTATGCTTGGAATAGACTTCCTGGACTTATACGTCTAGCTCCATCTCTACCTGTTTTCAAATCTATGCTGAAAACTCACCTTTTCACTGCTGCTTTTAGCTCCTAGCCACTACTCAATTGCCCTCCCCTTGTCCCTTCCTTCTTTCTCACCCATTACTTCCCTCATCCGTAAACTGTCTTGTCTGTCTGTATTATTTAGATTTTAAGCTCTTCTGAGCAGGGACTGTCTCTTTGTGTCATGTGTTCAGCGCTGCGTGCATCTGGTAGCGCTATACAAATGCTAATAATAATAATAAAAGAAAAAGATAAAGAATGAGACTGAAGGGCTCATCACCTTCCACCTGCTGGAGACTGAGATTACTGTATCTTTCTCTTGCTGGCAAGGGCTCTTACTGGCTCTCTAGAGTCACAGTTTTTTCTCAGTCTCCACCTGCTGAAAGACGTGCACAAACCATCAGTCACATTCTGGGCCGGTCCAGAGGGACGCTAAGGAAAATCAGGTTAAAGCTGAATAATATGAGAAAAGTTACAGAGGAGTGAAAACAAATGCCAATGAATGATAAAAATGGAAGCTGATAATAGAATGAGGGAGAAAAAGAGGGAAACAGCATACTTTGGGCCCTATGGTAGAAGTAAAGGAGCAAATGACCATTGTTCCATTATCCCAACTGAAACATACATTTTTAAAGATCATCTATAGTTAGAGTAGTCTCTTTCTGAACCTATACTATAGACCGTAAGAAAATAAAGTATAAATTGAACATATTTAGGAACAACCAATTTTAAACATATATGCATCAAAATTCCCACTTACTCCGTTCCAAAATTTTGTTTTTGCCCCTCCCTTTTTACATCTATATAATCATCATCCCAGGGTCCAGTCAAGCAGATATAAATCAACCAGAAACATTTGAATATAGCATTAATCAAATTTATTAAGTAATGTATATGGTGAAATTTATCATACCTGTTTAATTTCCTTTCCTTTGGTCCGGCTGCATCATCCTGACTCGTGGGTTGCATTCCCCGCCTACTGGCAGATGGAAGTTAAAAAAGCCTGACTTTTCCTAGTGACACTACTGGTATAAGGGGCTGATGCTCTGTGGAAAACTTCAGTATGCTTCTGCCAAAGCAGTGAAGTTTCTTAAACCACACCCATGCCCCACTAACCACTGCAGCTATGACTAAATCTGAAATCTTTTTTTTTAACTACTCGAGAGAAAGATAGAGACCCTATGAGTCTTGTCAACCAAAGTCTTCTGAGGGGGAGTCAAAGGACTTTGACTGCCATCTGCTGCTTCCTCTCCAGGCTCGAGGGGACTGTCCCCAGCACCTACTGATGGAGAGGGGAGTGGCTCAGTTGAACCTGCCCAACTGGGTGGTAACCACTCCATGTTGTTCTTCCCTCTAATTAAGGCGGAACATAAGGACAAGCCCTCTAGGTGTCCCAACACCTTATTTCCTTATTTTCCTCTTCACCAGGAAGAGAATATAACACACTTGACCTTGGACACTTTCAGGCTAGAATCAAGTATCACAGCCTAAGGAGATGTCATCTCCTGCTGTCAAATATATCAAGAAGGACTTGGGGGGGGGGGGGGGGGGGGAGGCCTCGGACCACCCAGAACAATATCTCTGATGGTCCATTCAAGGGCTACCTAGAGATCAAGCCTTAGAAATTAAGGGTCACCAGCAGCTCTCTCCCACACAACCTACTCAAGGAGACACTCTCCTCCTCCTCCTCCTCTTACCTCCCATCAATGGAATGATCTAGCACCCCAAGCATCGCCAAAGGCCTTCTATTCAGGGACATACATTAGGGCTGGAAAAGATTCAAAACAGAAGCTGAAGGTGCTGCCAAAGCAAATCACACCAGATTTATTTTATTCCATTTATTTTTTATTATTTTAAGGCCACATAATTTTTTTTCTCCATATATCACAAGCCTAATCTGGCCTTAAAGACACTCAGGGCCAGAATTAGTAACAGAATGGAAGGGTACGTTTCCACTACAATGGGCACAGGGAGCGGTAACATACTTGGGCGTCCAAATCCCGGCTGACCTCAAAACACTTTACACCTTAAATATGGATAAAATGAAGAACAGAGTGGGGAAGACACTTCACAATTGGCAAGCACTTCCCATCTCATTAATGGGACGAGTGGCTCTCTACAACATGATCCTGTTTCCTACATGGATTTACGCTTTCCAAATGCTGCCAATGTATCTGAGCGGGAAAGATGAGAGATGGCTACATAAACAGCTCAATAAATATCTGTGGCAAGGCAAACGAGCGCGAATGTCCATCAAGCGAGTCATGCTTCCGCGAGATAAAGGAGGACTGGGCCTATTGGATCTGAGACTCTTCTCAACGGCGAGCTCAATGCGGCACCTCTCCGACTGGTTTCGGAACAAGGAATACTTTACAAACACACAAACAGAGACACAATGGTTTCGACACCAACACTTTGCAAGTTGGTTGCATATGCCCTCAGAAACCAAAAAGACTGTGGGGGCGGCGGCTCCAATTTTTCAACCTCTGCAACGGACGTGGAGATGGTTGACAAAGCATTTGGACTGACCACGGCGTCCTCACCATTATTACCAATTAGGGGCAACCCAGCATTCCCTGTGGGGGACACGTCCAAGATATTCAAGAACTGGGAGGAACATGGAGTTAGATACCTGTTTCATGTGGTGACAGAGCAAGGTACGATAAAGCCATTTGAAGATTTGTGCACGGAATTCAAGTTGGACAAGAAAGATGCATTCGCATTTATGCAATTACGGCACTATATTCAGTCCCTTCCCAGCTCATCGCTTAGCGCGGGAAGCTGGGAGACATACAACATAATGTTGGGTCTGGATGATCAAACACGGATACCATTTAAATGCTTTCACTGCCTTCTTCTGGAACAGGTAAAGAAATATGACTATGGCAAAGAAGTGAGACAGTGGACAACAGATTTGGGAGTAACTGTTACAGCAGAACAGCTGGAAAATTGTGTACAAAGGACCTATAAATTGACTGAAAATGCATGCTGGCAAGAAACGCAATATAGGTTTATACTACGCCTTTACGTATCACCACACAGGGCCTATAAAGCGACACTAAGAGACAATGATGACTGTGCAAAGTGTGGTTTAGCAAATGCTCATCTAGGCCACATGTTTTGGTCATGCCAAAAGGTATATAAATTCTGGAAAGCCCTGGCAGAGCAGGTGTCAGACATGTGGAAAGTAAAATGGCACCACTCCCCGAGACAATTATTTCATAGATTTACAATACAAAGTCATAAACCGGCTGGCATGGAAACCTTTTTACAGAGGACAGTCTTAATGGGGGAAAAGGTGATCTTGCAAGTTTGGCTGTCTTCAGAAAGCCCAACGATATCGCAGTGGAGAGCACTTATGATCCACATGTGTTCCCTAGAAAGGAGAAGAATTACAGACTTAGCTTCCAAAAAAGGAGATGACTACTGTAAGATATGGGCCCCATTTTGGGAGACTTTGACTGCAACGACAAAAAGTAGAATATTAAACTCTTGAAAGTAAGGGAAGGGAGGGAGTGGGGAGGGGGGGTAATAGGTCAAGGGAAGGGAGGAGAAGGCGGGATAGAGGGAGGGGGAGGGTAATAGGGGGGGAAAGGGGGGAAAATAAAAAAGGAAAACAAGGGGCACTGTTTTGGTTGTAAGGACTGTTATTTATATTGTATTTTACATGTTTGTTCTAAGTTTCCTTGTGTACCGATGTGAATAAACAAGATTTATAAAAAAAAAAAAAAAAAAAAAAAAAAAGACACTCAGGGAAGATTAACTTCTGTAGTGAAGCAGACAGTCCCTTCTGCAAGCTATTCCTACTATTAACCCCTCTAGTTGGAAGGAGGTGAAGAGTAACTCTGAGATGCATGGGACATCAGGTGCTGAAATATTAACTCAGTACAGACCTAGAGCTGTGCAGGCCCTATCATGACCAATGGTAGATTTATATTTCATGAACTTTCCCATTTCTCTGAGGTAGAGATGCACAAAACCTAATGAGACAGCAATGTGGTTTTTACACTGGTTCTAGCTGGTTTACCGAGCAAGGAGTACAGCAAGACATGCACAAAAGGGTTCTCCGAGCTCTTTTCCTCTCACGGTAGCAGCTAATGAAAATTGTATGCAAAGCTATTATAATGAGCTAATTAGTATACAAATGTGCATACAAAGCGATGAACAGCCATTTCCCAAGCGATGCACAGCAGCAGCCCCTACCTTAACCGTGGAAAATTTTACGTGAGGTCAGGAGCTGCTGGCACTGCCTGGTAGCTGGCTGAGGAGAGCTGTCAGAGTTGTGGACCAGCCAGTCCTGCGAGGGAAATGTCCACTGTCATGTAAAAAAAAAAAAGAGATGCTTTTTATCAAATAATACTGGTGATAAGGAAGATCATGAACTCTGACAGTGGACTCCATAAATACAAGATTTTGAAGTTGATGCACCAAAGCCTTGCAAGGGCAGAAGAATCTCCGGGAAGCCAATTGCTGTGGCTCCAGCTTGGCTGTAGCTGGGGGCAAAGTGGCATTCGGGACCAGCCTGGCTCTTATTAGCCTCCCATGAGTTGCCAAGGAGTAACTGTCCTCAGCTTCAGGTTCCAGCAAGGAGCGATCAGGATGAAACGGCGATGCAAGAGGAACCTGCAGAAGCTGCAGCGAAAGCTGGCTCGGCAGAAGCACACCTATGATCAGGGGCGCTGGAAGGTTCTCTGCCAGGAGCAGCGAGGAGAAGACGAGGGATCCGAGGAGATACCAGACCAGCAGAAAGAGCAGAAAACAAAACAAAAAAAGGCTTCATACATGCAGATTGTCTGCGTGTATAAAAGTCTCCTGAGGCATGCGCAGAGCAGCCATGCTCAGCAATTGGCTACTCCACGCATTCTCAGCTGGCCAACTGGCTTCCCCCTCTATGGAGGAAATTGCATGCAAGTGAGTAAGCAGCTCATCTGCACGTGATTTCCTTCATGCATGCCCAGCTTTTAAAAATCGGTGCGCAGAAACGGGGATCGGTAAGGTAAGAGGTGGTTGCGGGGAGTTTAGTGCATCTTGGCCTGAGAGAAAAAGTATGCTGGGTCCTTTAATGCAAAGCTCTAATAAAAATGTTGAAGAAATAGGTTCCTCAAAAGAAATAGGTCCCTCAAAGTGAACAGTGCCAGGTCTTACTCCACAGCTCAACTGAACTGCTCCAGTATTGCTTTTGGCTAGGTGCTAAAGATCCGTGCCTGCTTGCCTGAAGAAAAAGAAACCACCTGGAGGGAGGGGGCCTCAAACCCCTCTGAGTTATCTGTTTCCCCCTCCCCACCTTGCTGAGGCCTGCAGCCAGAAGAGCACCTCCTCCACTGAGGCTTGCAACCAGAAATGCTCCATAAAAATTACTTCATATGTGTGAGCTGAGCTGGCAGGAAAGACCAATGCTTTGACCTAGTTGTTCTGCACAAACACTGAAGAGTTATTCTGTTGGTTTGAGGAGAGGACGCAATCTACTTAATTAAGCTCCTTTCAGAGGAAGGAAGCAAACAGCAGTGAACCAAAGAAAGGAAGGAGCGGGGAGAAGAACCTGGACTCCTGCAAGTATCATCCTTGCTCTAGGCTCAGTACAGTTGCTTTTATGCCTTGGCCTGCTGGCATGTCCAGCCATGTGCTCGGTGCACCCGAGCCTGCCCTATGCAACTGGAACCATGACCCGGGATTCGCTGTGCTTCTGCCCTTGTCCCCCTCACCTGACTCTCGGGTGTGGGTCCCCCCCCCCCCCCCTCAATGCTCAAAGAAGTCGTTCTATTTTGTTTTTCCAAGTAACTCCATTCCCTTCCAAAGGAGAAATAGAGCTAATCCAGGCAGCCCAGCCAATTCTTGTTCTCGCCCCTCCCCCCCCCAAAGAGCTGCCGGGAGGGGGAGGACCATGAAGGGTGCAGGATGTCAGAGGGGTGGTGGAGACCCACTCCCCCTACAGCAAGGGCCCCTCCGTAACTGAGCCAAGAGTCTCACCAAGTTAATGCCCATGGGCAATGGTTTGGGGTTGCAGAGTCATACCCCATCCCATACGCTCAACCAGGTCTGGTCTATGGATCCAAAAACCTGGGAGCAAGGCCCTAAGGCTCATCCATGCTGTGCAGCCTTATCCTAACTGATGAATCTAGGTCAGTGGCCAGGAGCACCTGACTGCACAACTTACCATTTGCTAGAGGCAGAGAAAATACTAGAGTTTTCCCACAAAGCACCAGCTCCTTATACCAGTGATGCCACTGGGAAAAGTCAATTTCTCTAATTCCATCTGCTAATAGGCAGGGAATACAACCCACTAGTCAGGATGATGCAGGCTGGATGTTAAATAAGTATTGTTTTTGCATCAAAATTATACATACTCGTTTTCCTTTTCTCTCCCCATTTCCAAATACTAAATGTAAGCAGAACAGTTTGAAATTAGGTTTCTTGTTCCCTACCTTTAACAAAGGATGTATTTTTTCCACCGGCAGGAGGAGAGGACTCCTCCTTTTCCGCTTCTCAATGGCAGATTGTGCATCTGCTATTGCCCACTTATCGATAGGGTAGGGGAATGTCTTCTGAACTCTTTCCTGGTTAAGTAAAGAGAAATAATACTGTCATTCAATTATAGAAAAAAAAAACAAAAAAACAAAACAAAGCTACAAACATGGGAGTGCAAGTGAGAATGCGTTACAGAAGGGATCGATGCCAACAGAAGTGTAGTAAAGTTGAATGCACCCTGCTCCTAATCCCTATCTCCCCCTTCTCATTCCATAATTCCCTTTCTTTCTCCGCCCCTCCCTGCCCTATGATTCCCTAGCCCCTCCAATTTCTACCACTTTGTCATTACCCAGTGAGATCCCTTCTCCATCTCCCTCCTCATCCTCAATATCTTTACCTCATTCTCCATTCATTTTCTCCCTTCCCAGCTCTAAGATCTCTTTCTTCAAAAAAAGAACAAAAATAACCCATTCACGGACACAAGAAAAGTCAGATTCACAGTACTTAATAAATAAATCTATGCAATTGTATGCAAACGTGCTATATAATGCCACAGGAAACTGGACATTGAAAATATCCAATATTTTCCTAATAGTTTTTCACAGGCTTGGCAGAAAAATAAGAAAAAGCTAACCCTTAGCTGCACTGTACTAATTACACATCATACAATTAGGACAACTCTTCTTATGTCACCTGCATATTTCCATACATATATTTCACTGCTTTAAGTCAGTGCTTCTCAAACCTCTCCTGGGGGTAAGCCTAGTCAGTTGTGTTTTCAGGATCACCACATGATATTTCCATATATTAGAGTTTCAGTGTATGGAAATCTCTCTCATGGATATTCAGTGTGACAATCCTGAAAACATGGTTGGCTAAATATGCCTCCAGGAGAAGGTTAGAAGCACTGCTTGAAGGAAAAATTATTCCTTACCTGATAAATGTCTTTCCTTTAAGTCACAGCAGATGAATCCAGAGACTTGTGGGTTATGTCCATCTACCAGCAAGTGGAGATAGAGAACATCGACTGAAGTGTGCCACATATACAGTATACTCCTTGGCTAATCAGTATGTCTCATAACAAAGCAGAAAGAACAATCAACAGGTTATAACATCTCCTTCTTCACATCTCAATGAGATAAAAACCAGAAACCACACGAACCTAGGAAGCAGTAATAAGAACCCCAAACAGAGAAAACAGATTAGGGTGGGACTCTGGATTCATGTAGTATGACTAAAGGAAAGAAAATGATCAGGTAAGGCATAATTTTTCCTTCCTCATCAGCAGAAGATGAATCCAGAGACTTGTGGGATGTAGCAAATCAGTCTTTAAATAGGGCTGGAAACAGAGACAACAGCGGAGAGTACCAATGCCCCAAAAGATGCCTACGACTGCGCTGCAACATTCAGGCGATAATGCTTCATAAAGGTATGCAGAGACTCCCATGTTGCTGCTCTGCAGATTTCATTGAGAGACTACACCCGAGATTCTGCCCAGGATGTCACAAGAGCCCTGGTTGCATGAGCTCTGAGAGAAGCCGGTAGCTGCTTGCCTGAAAGAATATAAGCAGAAGACATTTAATATTTAATCCAATGAGCATGGTTGGCTTAGATACTGCAGCCCCTCCTCCCCGGTTCCCTGGCCAGAGCACAAACTGGTGGTCAGAGCTTCATAAACCGCAGTCACAATAAGTATCTAGTCGTAACAGCCAAGGCCATTTGCTTGGCCGAAAATAGACAAAGAGAACTTTAAAGGACAGCTTTAAAGAGGATTCCAGCTTCCTATCTTGGACATCCTTCAGAGCTATGCCAGGGTAGTCTTTTTAGTCACTGCGGCCATCTTAAGAAGCTTAAACTTCTCCAATTCTTCCTGAGAAATGGGACAGAGGTGAGACATACCCCTGATCACCCTCAGCTTAGAATCCAGAATGGACCACTGCAAAGAGATTAACTTCCGCATAGCCTCATGGACCGGAAAGGATTTCGGAAGTGTTTTTAGTACCATCTTAAGATTAGATGAAGACAGTTTAATGAGCTTCAGGAAACACAATATTCAGCACCTGCAGGACTTTAGTGATGGAGGGCAGGTCCTCTCTATGAGACATACTGACAGCTGTGAGATCATCTGCCTCATCCTTCAAAATTTCACCTTCCTCCAACTCCTCAGGTAACCCAGAAGACACAGAAGCCATGGAAACAACCCCCCAAGAGGGTAGGAGGAGGAGACCAAATCAGGTCCAGAAACCACACCTGTATGTCTCTTCTTGGATAGGGTGTCCGATAGCAGAAACTGAGAAGCATGCACCGACACAGAACCAGAGTGAGACCCTTTCATATGCATAAGCAAAACAACTCTGGCGACAAAGGCTCCTGGGAAGAAGCTGGATCATGAAGACAAAGAGACAGGAGAAAGAGAACTGAACCCCGAAGGAAGAACCAGAGCCTGCTTATTCCCCAAAGAGTACTCACCCAGAGAAATCGCATCACAGGATTTCAAAATAGCTGCGGCTGCCAGCATAGAGGCAGAGGAGGAGGGAGAGAGATGTTCAGAGCGAGGCAAAGACTCTCCCGTGTGGGAATACGACAGCCCTGCTGTTTCCCACACCAAACACAATGTGACATGGGCCTGAGGACAATCCGCACACTGTCCCGATGCTGCTCTATCCTGTCCACAGTGAGCGCAGCACTTAACAACCTCTGTCTCCATGGGAATAGTGAAAACTACTGAATCGTGAAGTGAAACCCAACAGACAAAGCGAAAGTTACATACCTGTAGAAGGTATTCTCCGAGGACAGCAGGTTGATTGTTCACACTGATGGGGTGACGTCCAGCGGCAGCCCAGGACCGGAAAAAAGTTTGCTAGTCTCGCGCTTCCGTGCGTACCGCGCATGCGCGGCCGTCTTCCCGCCCGATCGCGAGCGTGCTCGTCAGTCCAGTACATAGCTAAAGTAAGGGAAGACACAACTCCGAAGGGGAGGTGGGCGGGATTGTGAGAACTATCAGCCTGCTGTCCTCGGAGAATACCTTCTACAGGTATGTAGCTTTCGCTTTCTCAGAGGACAAGCAGGCTGCTTGTTCTCACTGATGGGGTATCCCTAGTCCCCAGGCTCACTCAAAACAACAAACATGGTCAATTGGGCCTCGCAACGGCGAGGACATAACTGAGATTGACCTAACATTTTAACACCTAACAGAGAGTGCAGCCTGGAACAGAATAAAAATAGGCCTGGGGGGGAGGAGTTGGATTCTAAACTCCAAACAGGTTCTGTAACACCGACAGCCCAAACAGACTGTCGCGTCGGGTGTCCTGCTGAAGGCAGTAGTGAGATGTGAATGTGTGGACAGAAGACCACATCGCAGCCTTGCATATCTCTTCAATAGTGGCTGACTTCAAGTGGGCCACTGACGCACCCATGGCTCTAACATTGTGAGCTGTGACATGACCCTCAAGAGTCAGCCCAGCCTGGGTGTAAGTGAAGGAAATGCAATCTGCTAGCCAATTAGATATGGTGCGTTTCCCTACAGCCACACCCCTCTTGTTGGGATCAAAAGAAACAAACAATTGGGCGAACTGTCTGTGGGGGCTTGTCAGCTCCAGATAGAAGGCCAATGCTCTTTTGCAGTCCAATGTGTGCAGTTGACGCTCAGCAGGGCGGGTTTGAGGCCTGGGGAAGAATGTTGGCAAGACAATTGAATGGTTCAGATGGAACTCCGACACCACCTTTGGCAAGAACTTAGGGTGAGTGCGGAGGACTACTCGATTATGATGAAATTTGGTATAAGGAGCATGAGCTACTAGGGCTTGAAGCTCACTGACTCTGCCTGCTGAAGTTCCTGCCACCAAGAAAATGACCTTCCAGGTCAAGTACTTCAGATGGCAGGAATCCAGTGGCTCAAAAGGAGGTTTCATCAGCTGGGTGAGAACGACATTGAGATCCCATGACACAGTAGGAGGTTTGACGGGGGGCTTTGTCAAAAGCAAACCTCTCATGAAGCGAACAACTAAAGGCTGTCCAGAAATCGGTTTACCCTCTACACGGTAATGAAAAGCGCTGATAGCACTAAGATGAACTCTTACGGAGTTGGTCTTAAGACCAGACTCGGACAAGTGCAGAAGGTATTCAAGCAGGGTCTGTGTAGGACAAGAGCAAGGATCTAGGGCCTTGCTATCACACCAGACGGTAAACCTCCTCCGGAGAAAGAAGTAACTCTTCTTAGTAGAATCTTTCCTAGAAGCAAGCAAGACTCGGGAGACACCCTCAGAAAGACCCAAGGAGACAAAGTCTACGCTCTCAACATCCAGGCCGTGAGAGCCAGAGACTGGAGGTTGGGATGCAGAAGCGCCCCTGCGTTCTGAGTGATGAGGGTTGGAAAACACTCCAATCTCCACAGTTCTTCGGAGGACAACTTCAGAAGAAGAGGGAACCAGATCTGACGGGGCCAGAAAGGAGCAATCAGAATCATGGTTCTGTGGTCTTGCTTGAGTTGCAGCAAAGTCTTCCCCACCAAAGGTATGGGAGGATACGTGTACAGGAGGCCCTCCCCCCAATGTAGGAGAAAGGCATCTGACTCTAGTCTGCCGTGGGCCTGAAGTCTGGAACAGAACTGAGGGACCTTGTGATTGATCTGAGTGGCAAAAAGATCGATTAAGGGGGTGCCCCACGCTTGAAAGATCTTGCGTATGACTCTCGAGTTGAGAGACCACTCGTGAGGTTGCATGATCCTGCTCAATCTGTCGGCCAGACTGTTGTTTACGCCTGCCAGATAGGTGGCTTGAAGAAACATGTCGTTCCGGCGAGCCCACAGCCACATCCTGTCAGCCTCCTAACACAGAGGGCGAGATCTGGTGCCCCCCTGCTTGTTGATATAATACATGGCAACCTGATTGTCTGTCTGAATTTGAATAACTTGATTGGACAACTGATTCTTGAAAGCCTTTAGAGCGTTCCAGACCGCTCATAACTCCAGGAGGTTGATCTGCAAACCGGTTTCCTGGGGGACCAACTCCCTTGAGTGTGAAGCCCATCGACATGAGCTCCCCAACCCAGGAGAGATGCATCCATCGTCAGCACTTTTTGTGGCTGAGAAATTTGGAATGGACGTCCCAGGGTCAAATTGGATCGAATTGTCCACCAATGCAGGGATCTGAAAAAATATGTGGACAGTAGGATAACATCTTCTAGATCCCCCGTGTCATCTTCTAGATCCCCCATGGCCTGAAACCACTGGGAAGCTAGGGTCCATTGAGCTAATCTCATGTGAAAACGGGCCATGGGAGTCACATGAACTGTGGAGGCCATGGGGCCAAGCAATCTCAACATCTGCCGAGCTGTGATCTACTGAGATGCCTGCACCCAAGAGGCGAGATTCAAAAGATTGTTGGCTCTCAGCTCGGGAAGGTAGGCACGAGCCATCTGAGAATCCAGCAGAGCTCCTATGAATTCTAGGCTTTGAACTGGAAGAAGGTGGGACTTTGGATAATTTATCACAAACCCCAGTAGCTCCAGAAGTCAAACAGTCATCTGCATTGACTGTAGAGCTCCTGCCTCGGAGGTGTTCTTCACCAACCAATTGTCGAGATAAGGGAACACATGCACTCCCAGTCTGCTAAGAGACGCCACTACCACAGCCAGGCATTTGGTGAACACTCTGGGTGCAGAGGTGAGACCAAAGGGTAGCACACAATACTGAAAGTGCCGTGTTCCCAGACGGAATCGCAGATATTGCCTGTGAGCTGGCAATATTGGGATGTGAGTGTAGGCGTCCTTTAAGTCCAGAGAGCATAGCCAATTGTTTTCCTGAATCATGGGAAGAAGGGTGCCCAGGGAAAGCATCCTGAACTTTTCTCGGACCAGATATTTGTTCAGGGCCCTTAGGTCTAGGATGGGACGCATCCCCCCTGTTTTCTTTTCCACAAGGAAGTACCTGGAATAGAATCCCAGCCCTTCTTGCCCTGGTGGCACGGGCTCGACCGTATTGGCGCTGAGAAGGGCGGAGAGTTCCTCTGCAAGTACCTGCTTGTGCTGGAAGCTGAAAGATTGAGCTCCCGGTGGGCAATTTGGAGGTTTTGATATAAAATTGAGGGAGTATCTCAGCCAGACTATTTGAAGAATCCACCGATCGGAGGTTACAAGAGGCCACCTTTGGTGAAAAAACGTTAACCTCCCCCCGACCGGCAGATCGTCCAGCACAGATACGTTTATCTCAACTATGCTCTGCTGGAGCCAGTCAAAAGCCCGTCCCTTGCTTTTGCTGGGGAGCCGTAGGTGCCTGAGGAGGCGCACGCTGTTGATGTGAATGAGCGCGCTGGGACTTAGCCTGGGCAGGCTGTCGGGAAGGTGGATTATACCTGCGCTTATTATAAGCGTAGGGAGCAGTCCTCCTACCCCCGAAAAAACGTCTACCAGCTGAGGTAGATGCTGAAGGCGCCCAGTGGGAGAGTTTGTCGTAAGCGGTATCCCGCTGGTGGAGCTGATCTACCTCCTTTTCGACTTTCTCGCCAAAAATGTTATCCGTGACACGTTTTTGGACTCTACCGTCTAAGTCAGTGGCACGCAGCCATGAGAGTCTGCACATCACTATACCTTGAGCGGCAGCCCTGGATGCAACATGAAAAGTATCGTAAGCACCCCTGACAGGAATTTACAACACGCCTTCAGCTGCCTGACCACCTCCTGAAACGGCTTGGCCTGCTCTGACGGGAGCTTGTCAACCAAGTCCGCCAACTGCCTCACATTATTCCGCAAGTGGATGCTCGTGTAGAGCTGGTAAGACTGAATTTTGGACACGAGCATAGCAGAATGGTAGGCCTTCCTCCCAAAAGAATCCATAGTTCTAGATTCACGCCCCGGGGGCGCCGAAGCGTAATCCCTAGAACTCTTGGCCTTCTTAAGGGCCAAATCCACCACTCCAGAGTCATGAGGCAACTGAGTCTTCATCAACTCCGGATCCCCGTGGATTCGGTACTGGGACTCAATCTTTTTGGGAATGTGGGGATTAGTTAATGGATGCATCCACTTCTCCAACAACATCTGTTTCAGGATGTTATGCAGAGGAACAGTGGACGATTCCTTAGGAGGGGATGGATAGTCCAGGACCTCGAACATCTCAGCCCTGGGCTCATCCACAGTCTCCACCGGGAAGGGATTGGCCGTAGACATTTCCCGGACAAAAGATGAAAAGGAAAGACTCTCCGGGGGAGAAAGTTTCCTCTGGGGCGAGGGAGTAGGATCAGAGGGCAAGCCACAAGACACCTCCTCCGAGAAGTACCTGTCATCCGCTTCTGCTTCCCACGAGCCCTCCTCTGCGGATTCGGACATAAGTTCATGAACATCTGTCCGAAGCCTAGCCCTTCTTGATTCCGAGGATTGATGTCCATCGCGATGTCGAGAGGAAGACTCCCGCACCGGAGGCGATGAAGCTCCCTCCATCGATGACGGCGGAGAATCTGCCTGGGTAGCACTCGTCCCCGGCACCGCAAGCGGTACCAGAGTCGGAGACCGCACCACTGGTGATGAGCCAACTGGCGGCGCAAGCACCGACGGTACCGGTCTCCCAGAATCTCTGGGAGAACGGCTCGGAGGCTCTCGTTAAGAGTGGCTGTAGAGAAAGGCAAGGGCACCGGTACAGGAGAAGATGTAAGAACCTGCCTGGAGCGCGGAGGCGGTACCGGGCTGTCCGGAGATGAGCGCACCGACACCTCTTGAATCGAGGGTGAGCGGTCCCTCCAGCATCGGCGCTTCCCGGGTGTCGAATCTTTCGGCGCCCCGGAGCTCTCGGCACCGTGTCGGGACGGTGACCGATGCTTCTTAGCCTTCGCTCGAAGCTCGGTACCGGTACCGCCTGGTGCCGACGAGGAGGACATCGAATCCAAACGACTCCTCGGGGCCGGGTCCGAAGAAGGACGGTCCCGGTGAGCCTGCACTGCAGGAGTCCTCGAGGCAGGTGGAGACCCACTCAATGGCTCACTGCTACCAGCATGGGGTCTCTGGACAGCCATTACCTGCGCTCCGGAGAACGACGCACCTTCCGATGCCGACACTGACACCGGCGATGACCTCGGTACCGCTGGCTCCGTCAACGTCGAAGAACCGGACCAGGCTCCGAACAAGTCGTTCCACTGAGCCAAACGCACCGCCTGAGTCTGCTTCTTCAATTGGAGACACTGAAGACAAGCGTCAGATCGATGACTCTCACCTAAGTACCGAAGACACGAAGCGTACCTGTCAGTAAGGGAGATGGTCCGGCGGCACTGCGTGCACCTTTTGAAGCCGCTGGTAGGCTTCGAGGACATGGGCGGAAAAAATCGCACCGGCGAGGTCGAACGCGATGGTGCCTGAGAAAAAGACACCAAAAGAAAAAAAAGAGGACCGCCTGGGCGGCCCAAAATGGCCGCGTGAAAAACTAAAAGGAAATTTACGGGGAAAAAAACAAAGAAAGTAAAGGAATTTTCTTTTTGTTTTTTTTTTAAACAGAGAAGAAAAAAAGAGGAGTCAAAGACACTCAGAGAAAAAATTCGCCGAAAGCGGCCGAAGAAACAAGAAAAAAGCGCAAGAGGTCGATCCTGGGCAGAGAAGTGGCAAAGCAGCGTTCCCGAACCGCAGAAAAAAGAAGACTGACGAGCACGCTCGCGATCGGGCGGGAAGACGGTCGCGCATGCGCAGTACGCACGGAAGCGCAAGACTAGCAAACTTTTGTTGCTAGGGACGTTTTTTCTGGTCCTGGGCTGCCGCTGGACGTCACCCCATCAGTGAGAACAAACAGCCTGCTTGTCCTCGGAGAATAAAAATTTAAAGCAGTACACACATTAAAAAAGAACTCACCCCTCCTGCCGGTCTCACTGCCCAGGCTGTGCAGTGAAAGCTGACAGGAGCGCAGCAGTAGCCCCCCTCCTAAAAGAGCCGCAGCAGTAGATTTTGTGCTAGGTTTGCCCCCCTCAACAATGCTGAGCACTTTCCTCCCCACCTTTTTTTTTTTAAAGTCCTGTGAGGAAGGAGAGGAGGCGAAGAAACCGGGGGGGGGGGGGGGGGGGGGGGGAGCACAAACCTGGCACCACCATCTGTACCACTTGAGAAGGCAACAAGCATCCTAAACGTCCCCAAGCTCTACTAAACCAGGAGAACCAAGAACAGGAGCAATACTGAAGATGAAACCAGGAGTTCGTGAGAGCATGTCTGTTGCCTGCTGGAGATAGAGAACACACTGATTAGCAAAGGAGCATACCATCCCATATGTAGCACACTTCAAGTCAGTGTTCTGTATCTCTAACTGCTGGTAGATGGACATAACTCACAGGTCTCTGGATTCATCAACTGCTGATGACAAGGAAGTAAAGTTGTCCTATATATAGTACAGACAAAGATGCCAATAAGCCAGGCTTGCCCAAGTTCAGTCCTTGAGGGCCATAAATAGATCACATTTTCAGGATACCCCTAATGAATATGTATATGAGAGATTTGCAAAAAATGGAGATAGTAGTCGTACAAATCTCTCATATGCATATTTATTAAGGATATCCTGCAGACCTGAAGGATTTAACCTGGATAAGTGTACAATAAACTATTCCACCCTCCTCCTCAGACAACACTCATCTCTCTCATTTCATCCTTGGAGTTTTACCCTCCCAAATATTTCTACACTAGTAAAAAAGCCCCGTTTCTGATGCAAATGAAACGGGGGGCTAGCAATGTTTTCTTCTGTGTGCATGTGGGAGTGTGTGTGTCCCTGCCCTCTGGCCTCTCTCCCCTCCCCCCTCTGAGTCCTTCACTGTTACAGAGCCAGCGATTTGATTTCGTGCTCTGCTGTTTTCCTTCACTGACTGTGTTACAGAGAGGGCGGGGCAGACACTCATAGGGAAAACCGGATATCTCGCCCCCTTCACACTTCCAGCTGGAGGCTTCATAGAACGTTGGTTTTGCCTTTTATATAGAGAGATATTTTGCTTACTCACTCTACTGAAATATCTGAAGGGGAGAGACATGGGACTAAATCTAGGAGACAAACATCTTAACTGCTATTCTCCTCAACCAGCTACCAGTCAAACTACAATCTTTCTAGTTCTTTTGAGTGCCACAGGCCCATAATTTAATGCATAGAGTTCCCGTAGACTAACCGGTAAACAGATCCCTTAATGTCTACTGTCAGTACAGCACTCTTACCTATATTCATGCTAAGTCCCAATATCACTGAAACAACCAGTTTTCTTGCAGCTTTATCTCACTGTCTCACAAACACAAAAATCATTTTCTCTTTACAATAACCAGCAAAATCTCTCTTTGCAAATCTGAATATCTTGTCACATTGCTCAAGTAAGAATATTAAGCAAAATCTACAAACGGATTTTCTCTTAGGCAAACAATGAAAGCAAATCTTATTTATTAGCTAATTGGTCTACATATTAACCTTTCAAATATTCATAAAATCACAATATAACGATGCACGGCTCTGTGAACATCCAAATAGTGAAGAGAGTCTGGACTGTACTCCCTAGAAAAAACATGAAGAGTAATCACCTGGTTATGGTGGAAAGGAGAAATCACCTTTGGGAAGGAAGGTACCAAACCACCTTGTCTCTGAAAATCAAAAGGAACAGCTCCCAACAGAACACTAAAATATTTGAAAGGTATTAATCTACAAACGAACCTTTTCCAGAGATGAGAAGGTAGCAGAACTAAAGGACATGAATTGAGGTTGCAGGGGGGCCGACTCAGGAATAATATCAGGAAGTACTTTTTCACAAAGAGGGTGGAAGATACCTGGAATGCCCTCCCGCAAGAGGTGGTGGAGATGAAAACGGTAACGGAATTAAAAAATGCATGGGATAAACACAAATGAATCCTGTATAGATGGCATAGAACTAAACAAGCTTAGTGGTGATTAGATGGCAACATCAGTAACTGGGAAGCAAACCTAGTGCTGGGCAGACTTCTAACGTCTGTGCCCTGATCTTGGCTGGACAGATTCAGCTTCAGTAACTACAGAACAAGGCCAGTGCTAGGCAGACTTTTACAGTCTGTGCCCCGAAAATGGTAAGGGCAAATCAAGTATATGTATCTGGTATCACAACATACCTGGAGTGGAGTAGTAGCCTAGTGGTTAGTGCAGCAGATTTTGATCCTGGGGAACTGGGTTCAATTCCCACTGCAGCTCCTTGTGACTGTGGGCAAGTCACTTAACCCTCCATTGCCCCAGGTACAAAATAAGTACCTGTATATATGTAAATCGCTTTGAATGTAGTTGCAAAATACCACAGAAAGCGGTATATCAAGTCCCATTTCCCTTCCCTTTCCCTTATACTATCAGTTTATCTCGTTGGGCAGACTAGCCAACATGATAACCACCAAAAAGACCACCTTCAAGGCAAGGTCTGTCAGTAGAGTACTTCAGATGTTCCAAGGACACCCTGACCAAGGCCGATAACAGTAAATTCAGATATAAAGGAAGAATAATCCTCTGGAATGGAGGGTGCAAATGCCTAACGCCTTTGAAGAACCTAGATTCATCTAGATGAAAAGTCAACAGCTGGCTCTGCATTGGACTCCAAAAGTCTGTAATCGCAGCCCACTGCAGTCTGAGAGAGGACACAGCTAAGACCTCCCCGAAAGCCACTCGCAATGGTTGAATATCACTGTCGTGTAACAAAGAGAGGGAATCAAAGACAAAAAAAGACCAAGCAAAAAAAAGAGCACAAAGGGCCTTTAAAAACAGAAGGGAACACAGTTTTTTCATTCAAATAATCCTTTAATGGTGAACTTTGATTGAAGAGAGACCCGACACGGGCCGTGTTTCGGTGCTACCGCACCTGCGTCAGGGGTCATAAGGAGCATTCAGAGGATAACTCCAGAAGAAGAGGGAACCATATCTGCCACGGCCAGTACAGTGCAATCAGAATCATGGTTCCACGGTCTTGCTTAAGTTTCAACAAAGTCTTCCCACCAGAAGTATGGGAGAGTATGCATACAGAAGATCTGTCCCCCAACTAAGGAAGAATGCGTCTGATGCTAGTCTGTCATGGACCTGAAGCCTGGAATAGAACTGAGGGACCTTGTGGTTGAGCTGAGTGGCAAAAAGATATGCCGAGGGGGGTGCCCCATGCTCAGAAGATCTTGCGGCCAATGCCCATATTGAGAGACCACTCATGTGGTTGCATTATTCTGCTCAGTCTGTCGGCCAAGGTATTGTTTTTGCCCGCCAGATAAGTGGCTCAAAGTAAGAAGCCATGTCGGGGAGCCCAATGCCACATCCGGACTGCCTCCTGATACAGAGGGCATGATCTGATGTCCCCCTGCTTGTTGGTGTAATACATTGCAACCTGATTGTCTGTTTGAATTAGAATAATTTGATAAGACTGCCAATCTCTGAAAGCCTGTAGAGCGTTCCAGATCGCCTGGAGCTCCAGGAGATTGATCTGAAGATTCGTTTCCTGGGTATGAAGCCCAGCTGGGTAGAAGATCCCAACTCTGCCTACACCCACGAATGTAAGGATCTCCTTCACCTTTGTAACCTGGACATCCCTCCTATACAACCCACCCACATCAAAGGGCACTCGCTCAACATCATCTCTTACAGATTCTCTACAGACCAAAACATCTACATATCCGATATCAAATGGTCTTCCACCCCCTGGTCGGATCATCACAAATCGACACTATCCCTACACTGGCGAAAAAAAAGGCCCACAGTACAGAAACTGTCCTACTCACTCTAATATCCAAATTCAAACAGGAAATTTCACTTGGAAACAACATCCTCCTTATACAATTCGACTTATCCAGTGCATATGACATGGTAAATCATAATATCCGAACCAAACTACTAGATAAACTTGGGATCAGCGGAAATATCATTAATTGGATAAAAGGCTTCATCACCTCAAGATCTTACCAAGTTAAATCAACCACAACTATCTCATCTCCCTGGACACCAAACTGTGGTGTACCTCAAGGATCCCCTTTATCACCAATCCTCTTCAATCTTATGATGATCCCCCTAGCCAGAGCTCTATCCACACATGATCTTAACCCTTTCATCTACGCCGACGACGTCACCATATTTATCCCCTTCAAATCTAATCTAACAGAAATCTCTGATAAAATAGCCTTGGGCATGAACATCTTAACCTCTTGGGCCAACGCCTTTATGATGAAAATGAACAAAGAAAAAAACACAATGCCTAATCCTCTCATCTCCACACTCCGCACTCCTCCCAACTAATCTTAATACATCTGACATCACAATCCCCATATCTGACAACCTGAAAATCCTTGGGGTGACATTAGACAACCATCTGTCGCTTGAAAATCACACAAAATCCACTACAAAGAAAATGTTCAACATGATGTGGATACTGAGACGCGTTAAGACCACATCTCCCCCTTGAATACATTCCGGAACTTGGTACAATCCACGGTACTTACTCACGCTGACTACTGCAATAGTATCTTCTTAGGCTGCAAGACCCATATCCTGAAAAAACTTCAGACTGCCCAAAATATAGCAGCAAGACTCATTTTTGGCAAACCACGTTTTGAATGCGCTACACCGCTTCGTAAAAAACTTCACTGGCTCCCTATCCGAGAACGTATCAATTTCAAGGTCCAAACGCTAATCTACAAGATTATCCATGGTGAATCCCCGGGCTCAATCTGTTTGACCTTCCCACCAGAAACATGTCTGAAACTTCGCGAACTTACCTCAACCTACATTACCCCAATTGCAAAGGAATCAAGTACAAAACATATTATGGATCCAACTTCTCCTTCTTAGGCAGCCAACTCTGGAATGCCCTCCCCAGACCTATCCGTTCAATCAGTGAATATCTTCCCTTCCGGAAATCGCTAAAAACCCATCTGTTCAAGCAAGCCTACCCAAATGACCCAAACTAAACCTACAAATCCATCTACCAACACATATCCAAGAAACGACGACAATGACCAAGATTACATCTCCCTTCAAATTCCCTATCCCCATCCCGTACACCACCTTCCCTCTCTTTCAGCAGTCTAATATACTTAATTTATATTCTCTCTAGCAACACTATGTAACCACTATTACTATGTAAGCCGCATTGAACCTGCTTTGAGTGGGAAAGCGCGGGGTACAAATGTAATAAGTAAATAAATAAATAAATCTACAGGAGCCCCACATTCCAGGAGAGATGCATCTGTCGTCAGCACTTTTTGTGGCTGAAGAATTTGGAATGGAAGTCCCACAGTCAAACTGGAT
Source organism: Microcaecilia unicolor (assembly GCF_901765095.1). Lineage (NCBI taxonomy): Eukaryota > Metazoa > Chordata > Amphibia > Gymnophiona > Siphonopidae > Microcaecilia > Microcaecilia unicolor. The sequence goes on from NC_044039.1 coordinate 163,081,351, forward strand.
CGAACGGTCCAACACTGAAAGGAGCTTACAAGCTCTGAGGACACTTGGATGATATCATCCAGGCTCCCCGTGGCTTGATAGCATTGAGAAGCAGGGTCCACTGAGCTGATCTCATGTGAAAACGTCATGGGTGTAACATACACCGTGGAAGCCATGTGGCCCAACAATCTCAACATCTGCTGAGCTATGACCTGCTGAGAGGCTCGAACCCTGGAAGTGAGTGCAACAAGAGTGTCCGCTCTCGTCTACGGAAGGTAGGCTCAAACTTTCTGTGTATCGAGCACGGCTCTTATGAACTCCAATCTCTGGATAGGGTGAAGATGGGACTTGTGTACTTTATAACAAACCCTAGTAGCTCGAGCACCTGCATGGGCTCCTGAGCACCGTCCGGAGAAGTGTTCTTTACTAATTGTCGAGATATGGGAAAACATGGACTCCCGGTCTGTGTAGCGATGCTGCAACTACTGCTAGACAATTGGTGAAGACCCTGGGAAAAGACGCAAGGCCAAAAGGTAACACGTGGTACTGAAAAGTGGTGGGCTGGAAGTATAGGGATGTGAATAAATGCATCCTTAAGTCCAGAGAGCATAGCCAATCGTTTTTCTGAATCATTGAGAGAAGGGTGCCCAGGGAAACCATCTTAAACTTTTCTCGGCCTAGGAATTTGATCAGGGCCTTTAGGTCTAGGATGGGATGCATCCCCCCCTCCCCGTCTTCTTTTGCACAAGGAAGTACCTGGAACAGAATCCCTGCCCTTCTTCCCCTGGTGGAATGGGTTCGACCGCACAGACCTTCAGAAGGGTAGAGAGCTCCTCTGCAAGTACCTGCCTGTGCTGAGAGCTGAAGGAATGAGCTCTCGGTGGGCAATTTGGAGATTTGAGATGCCAATTGAGGATGTATCCGATGCAGACTATTTGAAGAACCCACCAGTCAGAGGTTTTAAGAAGCCACTTTTGGTGAAAAAATTTCTGCCTCCCCCCGACCGGTAAGTCGCCCGGGTCGGACACTGTTATTGTGGCTATGCTCTGCTTGAGCCAGTCAAAAGCTCATCCCTTGTTTTGCCTGGAAATCAGTAGGGGCCTTAGGCGCATGCTGTCGACATGAAAGAGAGCGCTGGGATTGAGCCTGAGTAGGCTGGCGAGCCAAAGAGCTGTACCTACACCTAGGATAGTAATAGGAACCCCTCTTTGGGCATAACAGGGACTGACAGAGGGGACTCCCAGTTCCTGCCGAGGACTTCCTTGAGTACCTCGCGGACACGTGCAGTCATAGACTCCTTAGGAGGAGATGTGTGGTGCAGGACCTCGAGCATCTTGACCGTGGGCTCATCCTCCACTTCCAAAGGAAATGGAATGGCATCAGCCATTTCCTTTACAAAAGATAGAAATGAAAGGCTCTCTGGAGGAGACTTTCTCCTTTCAGGTGGAGGGGAGGGTTCAGAGGGAATTCCATAGGACTCATCTGAGGAAAAATACCTTCGATCCTCCTCTGAATCCCATGAGTGCTCTTCCTCAGTGTCGGACAATACCTCCCAATAGGAGGGTCGAGACCAAACCTGCCTTGATGCCAAGGAGCACGTCATGGAGAACGGTGTCAAAAAGTCGGCTTCCGCCTTGACTCCAGCAAGGCTTCCTCCACTGATGTCGAGGGACTGCCATCTTGGATGGCAGCTGACACCAGGGCCACATGCAGCTTCGATATCGGAGGATGCACTGCAGGCTGAAAGCCAAGTGGGGCAGCTCAGGGAGCAAGGCCCAGATGCGCTGAACAAGGGTCAACACCGAGAAAAGCTGGGGTGTCAGTTCAGGTGCAGGTTGCAGAACCATGGGGTCAACACGTGAGCTGGATGTTGGGATACCAGTGCATCGGCACCAATGCTTCTCGGGTTCCAAATCCTTTGACGTCCGCCCGGCACCATGCGTCAAGAGCAACTGATAACGATGCTTCTTGGCCTTCGCCTGAGGCGTATTATCAAGGCTCCTTGGTGCCGACAAGGACGACAACAAATCCACACATCGCCTTGGAGTCAGGTCTGACAATGGACGGTCCCAAGGGCCCTGCATAGTAGGAGGCCTTGAGGCAGGTGGAGCCCCACTCGATGCTTCACTGCTCCCAGTATCCAAGGGTCTAGAAGCAGCCATGCTTACCGACGCTCCTGATGCAGGTGCGATGTTCAACGTTGATGCTAACGCCTCTAACCTCGATGCCGAGGAACCAGACTTGGCTCCAAAAATCCTCTTTCGTTGAGCCTCTCTGGAAACCTGGGTCCTCTTCTTCATGAAAAGACAGAGAACACAGTTAGTGGGGCTATGGTCAGGCCCAAGACACTGCAAACACTAAAAATGGGTATCTTTTTCAGAGATCGTCCGATTGAACCGGGTATAGCGCTTGAAGCCACTGGGAACTTTTGTGGACATGGAAGAAAAACCTTTGTCGGCTAAAATAAATGACGTGATGGTGCCTGAAAAAGGGACAAGGCACAGAAAAAGAAAGGGAAAGTTTTCAACTGAAGTCAAGGCCTGAAAGCGGCATGATGACGATGAAAAATGAAAGGAAACTTAAAACAGGGCAAAATCACTAAAAAAAATTGAAGGAAAATTAAAGGATGGAGATTCCAACAACAGGACCACAATAAATGACGAAAAATAAACGAAAGGCATGTAAAAAGCTCTCTAGGACCGAGCGATGTGAGAAGGCAGTTAAACACACTCTCTCCTCACTACGGAAAGAGAACTAAGGAGACCACATTCTCGTGGAGGGCAGGAAGACACTCGCTAATGCACAGTGCTCCACAAAGCTCTCATTTAGCTTGGGTAAATTCCATACCGGGTGAAGCAGGTCAGCATCACCCACTTGTGAGAATTATAAGCCTGCTTGTCCTCGGGGAAACACTGCTTCATAGTCACTTTCAGGTGCAATGAGACAACTTGTGTGAGAGGAGGAGGAGAAGCAGCAGAAGAGTATGTGACAGCAGCTTTAGCCTGCAATATTTTTGAAGCTGTATCTTAGGCATATTTAGAAAATTGATGCCCGACAAAAATTTTAGGAGCCAGGCCAAAAAGTTATTTTGCCTGCCTTGCATCTTTTTTTTCTCTTCTTTGGTGTGTTTTCACATTTTTGTTTGTCTACATTTTAGTCTATGTTCGGTTTTTGTCTACTTTATTTATTTATTTTATTTGTTACATTTGTATCCCACATTTTCCCACCTATTTGCAGGCTCAATGTGGCTTACATATTACCGGAGAGGCGTTTGCATACTCCGGTGTAAACAAATACAAAGTGATGTGGTAAGATAAAGTTCATGTGGGACAGCCACATTAGGGAATCGTTCAATGGAAGAGTTGTGTTATGTCCATTTCATACGTTAGGTATGTTGTGTTCTGTTTTAATACTTCTTTGTATTTTTTTCTGTTTTGTCTAATACATATTTTCTTGTGATTATGATATATTTTTAAGTTATTCTCTCTCACCTTATTCCTTCTTTGCTGCCTCTATTCTATGTGAGCAAGGAGCAGCTCACTTTGGACCCCAATCTGCCTTAGCAGTAGGAGCTCCCGTCAGGGTCTGGGCTGCCTCAGTGATGGTGACTCTCCTCAAGCCCCAGACCTGCATCAGATGCCAATATTCAGACACCCTGTTAACCTTCTGATCAGCAATTTTCTAGCCCTGTTAATAGCAATTCCTGTCTTCTCAAGGAAATAATAGATAGCATCCACCTCATCAGCTCAGGGGCTTTACACAGTGATGCATTCATACCCTCTCTCCCTCCAATACAACTATGCATCACAAGTGCAAACCAGTGGCATTTGTTGAGATTCACCACAGAAGGTTCAAGTAAATGCTTAGTCTTTTACTTTACCATCCTCCATTGTCCCCTCTCAACCCTCCTTCACTAGAACCCACCCTGACAAACTCACACTTTCCTTTCATGAAGTCCTCTCCTGTTCCCATTCTAATTTCCCTACCATCATCATTACTCATACAAAATGTATTTACATATCCCCAGGAAAATAAGAGCTAAATGTACTCACCTCTACATCTTGGACAGTTCGTGGCTGTGCAATGCATAGCTTGCTGAGCAGCTGAAGAATTAGTTCTTCAATATAATACAGAGAATCTTCTTTTGCTGAGAGATTGGGATGAACCTGCTGCTGGACCTGCAAAGAAACAATTATTTTAGTTCAGTAAAAGAGAATGCAGAAAAAGTTCATGTTTACTTATAACCTGCCTCACATGAATGACAATAACAAACTATTTACACTAATCTACAAAGAAATTCCATAATTCCTCTAATACTGTGAGCAGAGGAGCAGCAGCCAGGTGAAATTACTGGAAGAAAGTACAACCTAGCATATATATTAAAGCTGAGTACAATGTGGTTTAAAAAAAATTTTTTCTTTGTAAAAAAAGAAAATTTATCTGTGTGTGCTCCTTCTTAAGAGCTGAAAGTCAGAAATACCATGGTATGGATAATGTACACGATCTGCTATGACCACTTACTCTTACTGCCACTTTAGTTCAAGCAACACTCTTTACAGAACAGCTCAGTAGTACTGAAATGGCACCATTATAAAGTAGACCAGTAACCTATTTGAGCTAAAACAGGATAAAAATCCAAATCACTGTTAATGACTGACCTATGAGAAACCGGTACCCATCTGATGTAATGTTGCAATGGGAAGAACAAATGTTTTGCCAGTATTGTCCCCTTCTTTGTGAACCACTCTACCCAACAACCCCATTCTGCATTTCCTACATTTCCATGAATGCTCCATAGTGCAAAAGTCATGGAAACACTACTGAAAGAAAGGATAATTCACCATCTATACTTCACTGGGTTTTCATGACAGCATGTTTTCACTGCAGCTCATATTAAATGAATCTTATTTTCTTCTTCAACTGGGTAACCAGAACATTAAGTTGAGAGCATGTGGTTTACTTGGATTTCAGCAAAGCCTTTAATTCTGCCCCACATAGGTGACTTGGGAATAAACTGCGTACTCTGGAGGTCAGTCCTAAGGTGGTGGACTGGATTGAAAACTTGATGGCTCACTGAAGACAGAGGAAAGTGGTAAATAGAACTCCTTGGAGGATAGGAATGTAAGGAGTGGAGTGGACCAAGGATAAGTTCCCGAACTAGTTCTGGTCAATATCTGCAAAAGTGATATTGAGGAAAGCTTAAAAGGAAGATTGACATGAAAAAGAGGCAGTAGACAAAATGAGAAGCCATCTAAAAGAAAAGAGAACTGGTCAAATATTTAGCAGTTAAACCTTTAATGTGAAAAAAAACATACAGAGTAATGCATTTACAATGCAGAAATCCAAAGGCATTCCCTACAACAGGTATAGGGAAATGCCAACAGACGCAGACATGAAGAAAGACTTTGAGGTACATTACTATATACTTCTTCACATTAAAGGCTTAACTGCTAAGCATCTGACCAGTTCTCTTTTCTTTTAGACCACTTCTCATTTCGTTGGAAAGAGAATGGAAACCAAGCATGGGGTACCTCAGCTCTGAATAGCAGTAAATAACATTTTTCGCACTTTGAAGAAAACATGGGAGGTAACCTGCACAGAGCAGCAGTTAGAAAACTAACTGCATTACTGGGCACTAGAAGAACCATTTTAATCTTGATCTATTCTCATCTATTATGCTACTATCAGGCTTATTTTCGAAAGTGATCGCCGGCGATCTTCCGTCATAAATCGGGAGATGGCCGGCGATCTCTCAAAAGCAGCGAAATCGGTATAATCGAAAGCGGTTTTTTTGAAACCATTGCCGCTTTCCCATCGCCGCGCCAGCAAAAGTTCAAGGGGGCGTGTTGGCGGCGTAGCAAAGGCGGGACATGGGTGGGCTTGGGCGTGGCTACCAGATGGATGGCTTTCACGGATAATGGAAAAAAAAAGCAGCGTTAATCAGTATTTCGCTGGGTTTACTTGGTCCTTTTATTTTCACGACCAAGCCTCAAAAAGGTGCCCCAACTGACCAGATGACCTCCCCATACTCCCCCAGTGGTCACCAACCCCCTCTCACACTAAAAAAACTAAAAATAAAAACCTTTTTTTTCCAGCCTCAAATGTCAAACCCAGCTGCTGCCTGACAGCAGTATGTAAGTCCCTGGAGCAGTTTTTAATGGGTGCAGTGCACTTCAGGCCGGCAGACCCAGGTCCATCCCCCCCCCCCCCCTACCTGTTACACTTGTGGTGCTAAGTGTTGAGCCCTCCAAACCCCCCCCCCCCCCCCCCGGCAGTGATGGCGAACCTTTCAGAGACCGAGTGCCCAAACAGCAACCCAAAATCGAATTATCGCAGTGCTGGTACTCATTATGGGCGGGGTCACCACATATGACTCCACCCCTATGATATCCACACCCCTTACACCAGCCATGGCGCATATAAACAGACATAATTGAAAATATTATAGGAGAAAAAAATAACATGATTTTCTTCCATTATAAATCATTTCTGTAAGCTGTTACAGCTCCAGTATACTCAGTGCAAAATAAGACAGCAGATGTAAATTCTCAAATTCGACATATTCCAAACACTAAAATGAAAATAAAATGATTTTTCCTACCTTTGTTGTCTGGTGATTTTGTTTTTCTATCCATATTGGTTCTAGTCGCTGATTCTGCTGCTCTCTATCTGTTCTCTTAACTCAGTTTCCAGGGCTTCCTTTCCATTTATTTCTTTACTTTCCTCCTTTCTTCTTCATTTCTTGCCCTCCATCCATGTCCAGCAACCATCCTCTCCCCTCTAGCCACAAATGTCCAGCAACCCTCCTCTCCCCTCCAGCCACAAATGTCCAGCCACCCTCCTCTCCCCCCTGCCCTCCCTCCCACCTCCCAGCACCACCCAGCAAAAGGCCTCCCTCCCACCCAGCACCCAACATCAGGCCTCCCTCCCACCCAGCACCTACCATCAGGCTTCCCTCCCACCCAGCACCAGGCCTCCCTCCTACCCAGCACCCAACATCAGGCCTCCCTCCCACCCAGCACCCACCATCAGGCCTCCCTCCCTCCCATCACCCAACATCAGGCCTGCCTCCTACCCAGCACCCACCATCAGGCCTCCCTCCCTCCCATCACCCAACATCAGGCCTGCCTCCTACCCAGCACCCAACATCAGGCCTCCCTCCCTTCCACCCAGCACCCAACATCAGGCCTCCCTCTCTCCCAGCACGCAGTAGAAGGCCTCCCTCAGTAGCAGGCCTCCCTCCTCCCTCCCACTCACCCAGCATCAGGCCCCCCTCCCACCCAGCAGCACCCAGCACCAGGCCTGCCTCCCGCCCTCCTTCCAACCAAACAAGCAACCATCAACCCACCCACCCGTCCTCCCTCCCTCCCATAGGTGGGACCAGAGCTTGAGAGGCAGAAAGGAAGGCGCGCCGAGCGAAGAACACGCGCTTCACTGCCGCTGCCAACGCACGTCGCCTGAATGAACTCGAGGAGGTACGCTTTTAAAAATTAAGAGGAGAAGGGGGTTCCTGGTGCTGGGAGGGAGGGAGGACGGGCGGGTTGATGGTTGCTTGTTTGGTTGGAGGGAGGGCGGGAGGCAGGCCTAGTGCTGGGAGGGAGGGAGAGTGGGCGGACCAGCGATGGCGCGCGTGCCAAGGGAGAGGGCTCTGCGTGCCATAGGTTCGCCATCACTGGGCTATGGTAATGGTGTAGAGTTGTGGGGAGTGGGTTTGGGGGGGATTTGGGGGGCTCAGCACCCAAGGTAAGGGAGCTATGCACCTGGGAGCTATCTGTGTATTTTTAAAACATTTTTAGAAGTGCCCCCTAGGGTGCCTGGCTGGTGTCCTGGCATGTCAGGGGGACCAGTGCACTACAAATGCTGGCTCCTCCCATGACCAAATGCCTTGGATTTCGCCGGGTTTGAGATGGCCGGCATTTTTTTCCATTATCGCTGAAAAACAAAACCGACGATCTCAAACCCGGCGAACTCTGGCATTTGGCCGGGCTAAACCGTATTATCGAAAAAACGATGGCCGGCCATCTTTTTCGACAATACGGTTCCGGCCAGCTGTTGCACCGCCGCCAAAATAGTTCACCGGCGACGTTCGATTATGCCCCTCCACGTTATATAAAATACCCTTTCAGCCGGAGAAGCAACAAGAATGGACACACAGGAGGAACAGCCCAAGATACAGAAGAGGAACTCTGGCAAATCTACCAGTACTTCACTTCTGAACAAGAACCATTATCATTCAGATAACCTTGCACAAGTGAATATAGAGTAACTTTTCAGTAACCTCACAAACAAAGGCTGGCAGCACTGATACCTGCCAAGTCACAGAAAAGTCCATGTGAACAGAACAATCTTTTACAGGCCTCCACTGAATAAAGTCTCAAGAGGCACTACACAATCACACTTGTACATGGAAGGAATTCCCCTGGTGTTTGGTATGCCAGTGCTAACTGGCTCAAAGGGACTTTTTCATGCCTGGAACAAAAGATAATATCTCAATTGCAGAATTTCATCGCTGAAACAGAAGAAGGGCAAACTATGAGTGAGTGGGAAAGGAGTAAGGAAATAAAGACTCAGGAAATCCAATATTTTATTATTCAATGTATCATTTATGGTAATGCTCAAGCTGGCCCATGGCAATAGACAAACACTCTGCCACATCAACCAATACCTGGGATTTGGTATTTCCATTACATCCCACAGATCAATCCAGAGATTAATTGTTATGTCCCCCCTCCGGAAGGTGGAGATTGAGCGAAAACCAGAGCTCTGTCATAAAGGATAGTGTATACTCAGTATTCTCTCTCTCTATCTCTCTCTGCAGCTCTCTGGATGGTGCTTGCTCCTAGCCTGTTCCCTCGGGTTTAGTTGAGCAGGGGGTCTTGGCTTTCGCTGCCTGCCTGTTGGGGGTACACCTGGTGGGGCCAGGTCCCTCCCCCTCTTTTTTTTTAACTACCACCACTTCCCCAACTCTCTTTGCTTGGGACTTTACCCTAGAGGTTTGATCTCCTGTCTCTTAACAAAACAAAATAAAATAAAACAAAACAGTGGAGCCAGAGGAGGTTAGGGCGTCACTGGAGGCAGCGGGTGCCACTGCACTGGTTCTGCAGTTACTCTGCCTCGGTTGTCTACAGACTCCTGGAACTGTGAGTGTTTTTTATTTCCCTCCCTTCCTGTCTGTGCCAGTGGAGCGTTTTGGAACTACTCCCGTTGGGACTCCCCGGTGAGCAGTGTCAGGACCCTATGCTGCCTGCTCATTCGTAGCAACCGGCTTTCCTCCAGCTGGTCAGCCCTCAGGCTCTTCGCCAGGGCTGGCAGAAGGGACACAGTGGGGTTCTTTTGACAGGCTCTATGGCTAATGGTCACCTCAATGGCCATTTTGAGATTTTGGTGCCATTTTCTGGTGGGTGAACTTCTCCTGCCTTCGGAAAAAAAAATAAATTACTTTAGCCGGCGGAAGACACAGGAATGCAGCTTTCTGTCCTCCCTTCCCATCGGAACCTGGCTCTCCCTTCTGCAGCACTCACAGAGGGGTGCTGTCAAGGGCAATGGGGGAGCCTTTCTGGAGAGGTGGCTAGTAAGCCTTTCTTCCCTCACTCGTCCCCATGCTTGCTGGGCCGCGGTTTTTGTCTCAGCACTTTGACAGCATTCATGCCTGTATGTTCAGCTGGTCAAATAAAAAAAAAAAAAAAAAGAAAACGAGGACACAGCAGGAAGTGCAGTGGAAGGGAAATAAAAACTGTGGCATCAAGCAAACAGAACAGCAAGAACTGCGCTGTATTTCCCTTCCACTGCAGGTTTCTGGTTCTGCTGTCTCCGAGGTTGCCCTTCTTCCTTGTGGCTTTAGTTCCTCCTTGCAAGTTCAGCCTTTTCTGGGGGTGATTTTTTGGGCCAGCCACCACCAGGTACAAAATGCAATGGTGATCTCTCTACACTGCACGCACTTAGTGCACCTTTTTGAGAGTGGCCTCCCTTGGGATGCTGTGAGATTGACCAACTGTTTCTGGTCCTATGAGTCACCTTGGTCCTTGTGGGAGCCCTCGGGCTTTCTTTCCTGTCCGCACCTTCTTTGCTGAGCCCTAATTCTTATAGGTGGTGCACCTTTCAAGCGATGGAACTTTAAAGACGGACCCCATGGCCACCAGTTCTTGCAATGTAGTTAGCACTGCTTCCCACTTAGTAGCAGTAGAGCATCGGGACTCCAAGAAAAAATCTCCGACATGCGAGGTGAACTCTATCCTGTAACCTTCTTTGATAACCTCGAGAACCCATTGATCCGAGGTGATCTCAGCCCACTTCTGGTAATAGAGGGTCAGCCGACCCCCCTATTTCCAACCCCAGAGTGGACTGGCGCCCAAAAACAACTTCACTCACCGGAGCGCCGTTCAGACACGAAATCTCTCCTGTACTCAAGCCTTCTGACTCCATGGTCCAGTAAACTGCCACCACACTTCTCAGAGGGGAACTCCTGTCCTATAGAGGCTAGCTCCTTAACAGCACTGCCTGGCTGAACTCTGCCTGCCACCCCCCATCTTTTTTGTGAGGAAGTTTATCAGAGCAGCAAAGGCACAGGGAGAAAGGGCTTTTGCAGGGTGAGGCAGGAACAGGCAAAGCAAGTATGCCTCTAAAGGGGGTCACAGACCACATACACCCCTAAGTCTCAACTAGCTAAAAGCCCAGGAGACCCCAAAAGCCCTGTGAATCCAGGAGCTGGGACAGATCCATCCAACACCTGCAGGAGATAGAGATATACTAAATGGCATAGAGGCTGGCCATCTGGTATGGCTCCCTCCAATTTAGTTCGTTATCTCCACCTGCTGGTAGACGGATACAACCCACTGGTTTCTGGATTCATCTGCTGCTGACGCTATGGAAGGCTGCACTTTAGGCCGTGTCCTCCTCTTCTGCTATGCTGGTTCTGACTGTTAGAATTTGAACCAGGTGGGTCTCTGCAGAGCTCCACAGATCAAATTCAGCAGTCCGAGCCACCACAGCAGAGGGCACGCCCCCCCCCCCCCCCCAAAATGCAGCCACCCTCCTCCTCTTCCTTGTCCACCTGTACTGACGAGCTCAACAGAGAGAGAGGAGGTGAAGACAGCTAGGGGGAGAGTGCATGCCAAGATGAGAAAGAGTTATAGTGGGGAGTATATTGGGGAGGTTTGAGCACACTAGGTATGTGTTCTTGGGGAGGGGGAGGGTTGAAAGAGATTGGGAGAGGGGGGTCAGAGAAACAGCTAAGGGAGTGTGTAAACTGTGGGGAAGGATTATCAAAGAGACCTAGAGGGTTTGTGTGGGGAGGATGTATGAGAAAGAGCTATAGCTAAGTCTATATGGGGAGTGGGAGGGAAAGTTGAAAGTGGACTATGCCTGAGAGAGGTATCAGAGAGGGATGGACGGAGAACCTGGGTCTTGCTGGGGGATGAGGAGAAAGGGAGTGAGAAATTTGGGTGGGTTCCACTTTGGAGAGATGCAGAGAAAATAGGGGAATCGAACCTGCCAGGAGGCAGTGGGGTACCTACCTTGGTTGCCAGCCAGAGGGGAGCACCTCCCTCCTCCAGGCGTGTACCCCACCCCCACCCCACACTCCCTCCTTGAAGCAAGGGGGTGCACTGACCAGTCACGCAGCTATCAGTTCTGCCGGTCCCCTGCCCTGGAACAGGAAAATGACTTCAGTGGAGGCAGGGGACCAGCAGAGCCGCTCAACTGTTCAACACACCCACTTGCTGCCTGTACTGCACCCGGGGCTGCCTGCCCCCACCCCCCCTTGACATGCTACAGCCAGGAAGCAAAGAGAGAGGGGAGATCAAGCTTAGGGATGTATTCAAGCTAGATGGGGATGAGACTGCTAGGGAGTCAGCAGCATCATTTCTCAACTGGCCCAATGGCTTGGACCACAGTACACCAGCTACTGGAAACTCAAGTTAAGGTCACCTATTTGAAAACGGCCAGCACAGCTTTGGATGCATCCCAGAGGCAACTGCTAGAACCTCAGCAACCAAGGAAGATGCCCAGTCAGCAAGTCTTGGAGGAGGACTTTATTCCAGCACCTGGCCAATGAAAGATCCTATGTCATTTGGATAGGCTGTCCAACATGTGGAGTAAAAACTAAAGAGGTATTTATAAAGAGAAAATTGTGATTTAAGGAAAAAAGTAACATTTATTTTAAGGATGTGTGCATGCAAAAATTAATTTGGTTTCATTTTTTTTTTAAGCCTGAATTTTTCCTTATTTGAGTGTTTTTCTCATTTCACATTTTTGTTAACAGCACTTTTTTTTAACACATACTGTTACATTGGTTAGTGCACATTAAATCGAATTAGCACACACTACAATTTTTAAAGGTGGACTAATGAACTGAAAGGCCCTTTTATAAAGCTGCATTAGGTGCTAATGAGGTAACTCCAAAATGTGCGCATGCTAAAAAAGTATTTCTAACCTTTTCTTGAGGGGGGAGTGTCATGGGCATAGAGTGGGTGTTCCTGTGCTAACCAGTTAACACATCTATATTGCCACATACTAACTGGTTAGCATAGGGATACCAAGTAAGTCTCTAATGCCTACAAAATGGGTGACAATACACGCTCATGTGGTAATTTTTAAAAATGGCCATGCACTAATAGGAACATTAACACATAGCCATTAATACAAAAAAATAGAAAACAGTCCATTTTATAGCTGTGGGAAAGACCCATGTGAGAACACAGCCACTTTGTCACAGCTTAGTAAGAAAACCCCTGAATGCATACTAACAAATGCACATTCCTAGTGCCTCAAATCAGTTCAGCAAGTGTTGAGAAGTAGAAATTGGAATATTTTAGCACTTAGTAAAGTACTGGACAGGAAGAGCAACATGGTGGTGCCATTACACAGCTCTGACCTTCTGATAATAGAATGCTTCTTCTTCAAGTGCTGTTTAATTTCCATCAGCCTAATGGTGAAAAACAAACCCTATGGGGAGGAACATCCAAGAACAACAGAACCCCACAAAATGAGATCAACTGAAATTCCTGGGCATTTCCTCAAACTGTATCTTACTTTGTAGAAATACAAGCCGGTTTTCTTATACTCCATGCTTTAACGGCATTTAATGGTTTCTGTGGTTTCAAACACTTACTTGAGGACAAACCTGGCCATGCTTCTGGATCTGCATCTTTAAATTTCTAAAAATATCTTTAATTTTGCATTACATAACTTCATAAAATATTTAATGGAGCAATGTACCACTGCAGAACGCTGACAGTACTCCGTGCATCCAATGTTTTCTTGTATATTGAGAGGTGATGTATTTGAAAGACTAGCTCACAAGTGCATCTGCCGAGCAGATCATGGTCACCAAACACCTCCTATCCTCCCAACCTTACCATGGCCCCTTCCTTCCTATCTCATCTGCAAGTTTTCATGCAGTTTGGGTGCCAGTAAACTTCCTGCCTAGACAATATCCATGAGGAAACAACTTAAATAACAGCATAACAGCACACAGCAGCAAGAACCCCCTGTTTCCCCCCAATCTCAAAATATATGCCCATCAAGATCACTTCAGACGCTATCTGGGCTGCCCTAGAATCCCTCCACAAGGTTTGCACTGTTTTTGTATCTATTTCATTGTCCAATTCCAATTTATATAAAAATGTGGAATCTCAACTCACTACCCAGAGAAGTAAAGATTCTGATTTGTTGCCTAATTAAAGGAAGCACAAGGAGTGGATGAGTGGCCTAGTGGTTAGGATGGTGGACTTTGGTCCTGGGGAACTGAGGAACTGAGTTTGATTCCCACTTCATGCACAGGCAGCTCCTTGTGACTCTGAGCAAGTCATTTAAACCTCCATTGCCCCACGTAAGCTGCATTGAACCTGCCATGAGTGGGAAAGCGCGGGGTACAAATGTAACAAAAAAAAAAAAAAACCTGGAAAAAGCTTTTGTTAATACAAAAAATTGAGAATTTGGAAAATGGCACAATATCTTTATATCTGTGTCTGCTGAATTTCCCCTTGATTCATTCTTGTACTTTACCCCTGTATTCTGTATAGGTTGCTCAAAGTTGAGTGTGCAATTTTGGGCATGTATCACAGATCCATGTGCAAACTAATTAGCTAATTTACTGATATTAATTATTGGTGTTAATTGGTAGTAATTAGGAGTTAAACATAGATCTGCCCTACGCCGTATTCTATAATATGTGCACCTACATTTCATAGCACACAACTCCAAGGGAGTGTGGCCATGGGAGGAAAATGGGTGAGTCAGGGGCACTCCTAGAAATTAGGCTCGATATTATAGAATACCTGCACTTACACACCTAACTGCCATCAGTTGAGCATAAGCATTTACACCAGCCTTCAGCAGGCATAAATGCTCACACCCAAAGTTAGACGCAAAAGAGGTGCTAAGCTAGTATTCTGTAAAGGTTGCTCTGCATAGAGCGCCCTTTTTACAGAACACTAGCTTAGGACAGATCATCCCAGCACCTAACGCTGGGCACCATTTATCGAATTTCCCTCCATGTGATCTTTCTCATAGAGAGTGGATCTACAAAAATAAGAAAAATGGATGAATGTTTGGCAGTTAAAATTTAATGCAAAGATGTGCAAAGTGATGCACTTGAGCAGTAAAAATCCAAAAGAGCAGTATGTGCTATGGGGTGAGAGACTGACTCACACAGATCAGGGGCGATAGTGTCTGAGGACCTCAAGTCGTTGAAACAATGTGACAAGGTGGTGGCTGTTGCCCAAAGAATGATTGCCTGGATAGAGAGATGTCATGTCTGTGGTCATGACTCCTCTCAGACTTACCTTATTTCTGGGGGTCAGCTTCTGAGCTGGCTTCTGTCTGTCCTTTCTGAGTTAGTTCTGTCTCTGTGTGCTGGCTGCTTCCAGCGTGGCTCTAATTACTCCACTATAATGCACCTGTGTGTGTATAATGCACCTGTGTGTGTTGCCTGAATTAGCTCTGTCTCTGTCTGTGGGCTGCTTCCAGCATGGCTCTGATTGCTCCACTGTGCTGCACCTGGGTGTGTTGAGCCTCTCTATGCTTCAGTATGCTTTCTGCCTGCTTCTTGGTTTGTGCTCTCTTACCCCTCTGGTGACCAGAACCGGTGGCTGCCATAGACTGTCTTGCTGTCCCCTACCCGTTCCAGGCTTCTGCCCAGTCCGGTCCGGATCTTCCAGGCTGCCAGACTTGTCTTTCTTGTTTGTGCCTGAATAGCACCTGTAGTTGCCTTGCGATTGCTGCAGTGAGCCTCAGGTGCTGATGGGCTTTATTAATCACCTAGAAACTTCTGTGTTTGCCTTTGCATCGCCTAAGGTCCCTGGTAATCTGGTGTGCTCTGTGCACTTCTGCCTAGTCCAGTTTATTGTCTGAGATTCTTGCCTGATTCTAGTCTAGTCTTTGTGTAGTTTTTCTTGTACTGTATTGCTTGTTTCCCAGTCTTGTTTCTTGTTTGTATTTCTCTGTCTAGTTCTTGGTTGTCTGTGTTTCTTGTTTAATGGCTGCCTGGCAGCTTTCAGTTCTGTGTCTTACCTGTCTGTGTTTCCTTTCTTAGTGGCTGCTTTGCAGCTTTCAGTCCTGACCCTTAACCCTGTCCATTTCCTGCCTAGTGTAATATTGTCTGTCTGTGAGTCCTAGCCCTGTTTCCTGCCTTGCTGCCCATGTATATTCCTTTCCCCTCTGACCCTTAGTCCTAACCCTGTTCAGCCTAGTTGGTATCCAGTTCCTGCCCTGTCCGGTAAGTCCTGCCGGCCACCTGCACCCAGGGACTCAACTCCTGGGGAAGGGTGGCCAAGTGCAGGTGAAGTCTAGCTGTCCCTGCCAGAGTTCTGCCTTGTCTCTGGTGTGGGGTGGTTTTGCCTGCCACTGCTGCTCCACGGCAGTGGCCCAAGAGCTCACGAACCTAGTTTCTGCCTTGAAAGCCTGACAAGATAGACATAACCAGCAGAAGAAAGGTGTTGATGTCCCTGTACAAGTCGTTCATGAAGGCCCACTGGGAGTACAGTATCCAGTTTTGGAGGCCATATCTCTTCAAGGACATAGAAAGACGAAGCGGTTCAGAGGAAGGTGATAAAAATGGTACAGGGTTGTACCATAAGATGTATAGGGTTGTGCCATAAGATGTATGAGAAAAGACTGGAGGACTTCACTATGTATGTGCTAGAGAAAAGGAGAGAGAGAGGTGATATGATACAGACATTTAAGTACCTGAAAGGTATTAATATTCAAACGAACCTCTCTGAGACATAGGGGAAACAGAACTAAAGGACATGAATGGAGATTGCAATGAGGTAGACTTAGAGACTTAGGAATAACTTAAGGAGAGGTGGCAGAGTCAAAAACAGGTTTCAAAAATATGTGGGGTAGACAGGGGATGCTTAGGCAGAAAGAGGATGGAACACAATATGGCTGTTGAGTTGTTATCTTGGGCAAGAGTAATAGGAACTGAGGTCGATGCTGGACAGACTTCTACAGTCTGTGTCCAGCAAATGGCAAAGTACAGGTGAAGCTTCAGCAACTTCAGTGTTGTAGATCTCTTTATTGTCACATGCTGCAAAAGTGAGGGTGCTGTGCAGCTCAGGGGGGAAGGGAAGACATCTTGATTAGTAAGTTGAATACTGTCATCAATACTTGGAGTCTTGGTTATAACCACATATTACCCCAATCATGTTTGGCAGTCTATATGGTTGGCATGGTGAAGACTTGACAAACCAGTATCTAAGCATTGGTGACTGGGGCCTGCACAGAGTGGCGGGCACGCCACTGGCCACCTTAGGCAGACTGGATGGACCATGTGGGTCTTATCTGTCATCATTTACTGTGTTACTATGTATTTCCTAGAGAGACTTAAGTATCCAGAGGCGGAACTACCTCCGATGCACAGATTTTATTATTTGCCTACTGGAGCTGACCGGGAGAATTTACCAAATGTTCAAGTTCAAGCTGAAATCCTAATATAAATACCCAATATTACAAATAGCAATAATCATTAAACCTCTTGCATAAAAGCTCTTTGGAATAAAGTGAGTGCCACCAGCTTCAACCAAAACCGACGAGTCACCTTATAGTGCAAATGAATTACTCTCTGTACAGTACTGATGTAATTATTCAAGTTGGTTAAGATGTCAGCAGTACAGGGTACAGAATTCACATTCATGGATCAATGTGGACAGTACTACTAATTAGTACATTTTGATTTTTGTGGGCAGACTCAGCCCTCTCTCATCCCACAGACAGTGACAATCTGCCAAAGGAAGGGCTTGTCTTGGCAATATGTTGTAGAATCTCATTCGTCAGTGCTGACTGTGCCAGAAAATGCTTATGAAATAACATAATTTATTAGTTGCATTAAACTGAGTGCCCTCAACAAATAAATAAATACATACATACATAAGGTGCACTTGATACAGTCCTTTGATAGAGTTAGCTGGTGTTATGACCTCTGTATTTTTTAGATGCTCACAACCCACACTTTGAGAAGCATTGAATTAAAAGCTTTATCCAGCATCCTCGCATTCACTAACAGAACCCAAACATCTAGCTGCCTGGCAAACTGGCCTGTGATAAGCTGGATATTTTCCAGCAAGAGAGCTCTTTCTACAGAGTTATCCACAGAAAAGACCCTGACCACAAATTCCAGAACCTTAGAGCTGCCAGTTCAAACTGTGCAACTCCCAATTTTTGCAAAAGTGGCTGTAAATGTCCAGATCCGTAGTCTGGAAGTCATCTAGGAACACTGTGGAGAATAAAACATAGGAGCCAGTGCACACCCTTGTTCTGAGAATGAGAAGAGGATGTGAGGATTCATGATACTCTTGCACCCAGAATAGCATCCCTTCATGAAACAAACTCCTGAGTAGCAAATCTTCTAGAGATTTTATCACAGTCTTTGTGGCCAATTGCATCAAAGGCCATTGTCAGGTCTATGATACACAGAGCCTGAACTTGCTCAGCACACTTCTCCTGAATTTATCTGGCTGAAACCACCATATCAATGGTCTCTTAGCCAAGTCTAGAATCACACTATCAAAGAGTTGCTCCACCATTTTATTGAGAATTATTCTCACCAGCAACCTCACAGTAATAGACAGCAAAGAAATATCATGGTGCTTATTGTGGAAAAAATTATGTTCTTACCTGATAATTTTCTTTCCTTTAATCATACCAGACCAGTCCAGACTAAGGAGAAATTAGGCCTTACCTGCTAATTTGCTTTCCTTTAGTCCCCCCGGACCGGCCCAGAATGTGACTGATGGGTTGTGCACGCCTTCCAGTAGGTGGAGACTGAGAAAAAAAAACTGTGACTCTTGAGAGAGCCAATAAGAGCTCTTGACAACCAGAGAAAAATCCAGTAACTAAGTACCAAAGCATAAAGAAGCCAAAGAACCGTCTGTGCACCCGAAAGCCTGAGCAGCCACCGGCACCTTGCCAACACAGGGTACGTGCCAAAGAAAACAGTGTCCTCATAACCACAGAAATATGGCTAGAACTGAGAGACTAGAAATTTCTTCCAATTTTGTTATTCATTTTATATATATATTTTTATTTATTTATTTTTTTGTAAGAAATCGTAAACAAGCAGCACAGCTCCCAAGAAATAATCACAAACTATCACCGAATAAATCTGAATATCTGAAGGGAGGTATCTGGGCCGGTCCGGAGGGACTAAAGGAAAGCAAATTAGCAGGTAAGGCCTAATTTCTCCTTCCTTAGCGTCCCTCCGGATCGGCCCAGAATGTGACTGATGGGAAGTAACAAAGCAGTACGATCATGGGAGGGACTCTAGCAGGCCCGCCGTCAAAACCTGCGCCCAGAAACCAGCTTGCTGACGTCTGAATACATCCAAACGATAATGCTTTGAAAAGGAATGCAAAGAAGACCAAGTTGCCGCCCTACAAATGTCCTCAGGAGGCACGACACCGCTCCGCCCACGAAGTCGCTTGTCCTCTGGTAGAATGTGCCTCCACGCCCTCTGGAACGGATTTTCCAGAAGGAAGGTAAGCTAAAGCAACCATTTCCTTAAGCCATCGGGAAATAGTGGACTTAAAAGCTATAAGGACCTAGCGCTAAGCGCCCGGCAAAATAAACAACCGATCGGAACGACGCAAACCATCGGAAGACTTGACGTAATGTTTAAGAACCCTCTTGATATCCAAACATTTCAGGCAATGATGCTCCTCCGTTCCAGAAGAAGAACTTAGCACAGGCAGTACCACCGGCTGAGAAACATGAAAACGAAACAACACCTTAAGCGGAAAAGAGGGGACCAGACGCAGGAACACCCGATCCGAGCAACTCCAAGAACGATGATCTACAAGAAAGAGAAGTGGAACGATGCCTACCAATGAGCATAGCAGAAATGACTCCCGCAGAGAAACGTCTATTAACTAACCTCGCCCGCTCAAGAGCCAAAATGCAAGACAAAATCGACCGGGGTCTGGATGAAGAACCGGTTCCTGCAACTAATAAACCTGCAAGGACTGCGAACCTGAGAGGGGAACCGGCCAACAGATTTCGAAGATCAGCGTACCAGGGACTGAGAGGCCAATCCAGGGCTAACAAAATCATTGTACCCCTGAGCTATTATATTCTAGATCAGATGACCTAAAAGAGACCATGGCGAGAACGCATAGAGGAGACCCTCTGGCCACGGTTGAAGCAGCGCCTCGAGTCCTTGGACCCAGGGGGTCTCCTCGGTGACTGAAGTATGCTGGCACTTTCGCGTTGGCTGCCAATACAAACAGATCTACTGACGGGAATCCCCAGCGAAGCACGAGACTCTGGAACGCATCGTCGCTAAAAGTCCACTCCATGATTATCAGAGAGGTGCGACTGAGAAAGTCTATCTGCACCTGTTTCACCCCTGCCATACGGACCACCGACAGATCTAGCAGATGACTCCCCACCCAGCCTAGAAGAAGAAGAAGAAGCGGCCTCTAGCTCAAACTGAAGACCTTTGTTTCTTCTTGGCAATTGAGATAGGCCACTGCCGTGGAATTCTCAGACAGGACGCAGACTGACCTGCTTTCTAGCAATGGACAAAAGGCTCAAAATGCCACGCGTACTGTCCTTGACTCTAAGAGGTTGATGGAGCTATATGCCTCCTCTGGAACCCAGAGACTTTGAGCAAACTGTCCCAGACAATGTGCTCCCCAGTCCTACAGACTGACATCCGTCATAACCATTGTCCACTGTGGAGCATCCAGCAACCTTCCCCTGGCAAGATGAAGATAAGGAGGTACTGAGAGGGCTCCAAATCGAAGAAGATAAGGAGGAATTGAGAGAGCTCCAGATCGCCTTTCAACAGGGCTTACTACGTATCCGAGGACAGCACACAAAAAAAAAACTGGGTAAATGGCAAAGTACCTTGTAGCCTCTTTAGGAGTGACTTAGCAACGACCAACCAATCCCTCTCAGTAAAGGTGAACTAGAATACCCTCCAACCTGAAAGTTACAGCCACTACTACCATGAAGTTGGAGAAAGGTCGATGTCAGACCTGCGCGTTCTCATACAAAATAGAGTGCTGCCGAGCATGGAATTCAGACCAGGCTATGCCTAGCAGCCGGACAACCCCGGGTGTCACCTGTGCTGACCGCCGTTCCCCAGAGGTTGAGCCCCTAGTTGCAAGCGGGCGGCCTGCAGGGCTTACGAGAAGGAGCAGGAAGCAGGGTGATGAACATGACAGCCAGACAGGCAACAGGCAAGAAAGTGAATCCAGGTACAGGCAGTAGGCAGGCAGAAGACACGAGAGTAATGCAGGTACAGGCAGTCAAGAGGTAGACAGCAGACACAAGAGTAATCCAGGTACAGCTACCAGAAGTACTGTGTCAACCGTTGAAGGATGAGAAGCCTGTGGAAAACAGCCCTGACAGCTTCTGCTCTGAGACACGGATGACAGGGAGACTCCAGGAGAGTAACTGGCAACTTCCTCGCAAACTCAAATGCACTTTGCTTCTGTCTTCTCCAAACCAGCAACGCTGACAAAACAAAACTGGAAACACTAACGACAGCAGAGACTAGTAAGAAGGGAGTGTCAACAGGATTAAGCATTATAGGAGAGAGAGACCTTGACTGGTTTATAGGAAGACTATGGCAAATCCAAAGGACTTTGAAAGTCAGTGACATGCAGAAAGGAAGAAGAATTGCAAATCATAAGAAAAGGGGAAGAACTGTGAAATCAGCTATGGAAATAGTGCTAACTATGGCCTTGCCCAGGGCTAAAGACTTATGCCTACAGTGTGCCACATGCAAGCCTAAGAAAGGTGCTTCAATTGACATTTTGCAAAAGAAACAAAGAAAATATGCCAAATATATGGGAGGAGCACGGGGAGACCATGGACATGGCCTGAGAATGGCAAAGACAAACCAAACTCGGGAATCCATATAAAGTTATATAGGGGAAAGAGAAAGGGAAATGGGACTTAATATACTGCCTTTCTGTGTTTTTTTGCAACTACATCCAAAACGGTTTACATATATACAGTTACTCACTTGTACCTGGGACAATGGAGGGTTAAATGACTTACCCAGAGTCACAAGGAGCTGCAGTGGGAATCGAACCCAGCTCTCCAGGATCAAAAACCGCCACACTAACCACTAGGCTACTCCTCCACTCCATGGAATACATGGTATAAAGAACGGAGAGGAAAAATAAAAACCCCAACGGGCAATGCAGCTAGCTGAGAACCCGGGGAACTGGGGTAGACCCCCACTGTAAACTCCTGCACCCAAAGACATGGAAACTTTTTTTTTTTACCTAAGAATTGGTACAAGAGCGGGTTTGCACTAGTATGTCTATCGTGAATGTGCCTTCCTGCCATGCTCAGCAACAACTCACCCTAAGCTGAAGCATCAAGGCACAGAATTGCTCCTTTTTGTGGCATTCTATGTTCTGAGTCCGAGAGACTGAATTTCCAGACAGCCATGCATGAACAGCTAGAAGATATGGAAACTGCCTACGGAAGGAACTTCTCCAGGCAGCCAACCATTCTGAATCAAAACCATGGACTCAGCATTCCCAGAAAATTCTTTGATCTGCGAACAATTATCATGTCATAGAAAAGACCCAACAGGGCCTTTAGCAAGATAACAGGGTGACCCACCAGATTCGAGAGAACCATGGAACGCACAGAGGTAAGAATAAAAAAACCCTCAGCGAAAATAAAGTAGAGGGAGCAGGGATAATATGGCTAGTACACATGAAGAGCGCTGCCCACATCCCGTAACACTAAAGAAATAATTAGTAATATGGAATTCATCCCTCCAGACGGTGCTACTGGAGAAAATAAGGGCTGAGAAGAAAAATCTTTGAACAATACAACCGTGAAAGAAACCGGCCGCTCTCCCTCGGCAGGACCTTCTGTAAAAATGGCAGTGTTTCCCGCCGACACTGAAAACAGCAGCTGTCAAAGCTTTCCCAGCAGCAAAAGGATAAACGTGCGGCATTTCAAAGAGAACCACCAAATCGGCAGAGCGAGAAGTCTTCCAAGACTAGAAAGAAATGTTACTGCCTCTCCCAAATTCAGAGACTCTTCCCCTGAAGAGTCTGAGCCGTTGCAGGACCCACATAGTGAGCCAGCCAAGAGCAGGGAGGACTGGGGGGAGGGGCCGCAACCAGCACCGCAGGCGAATGAGGAGGGAGACAACGGAGCCACCGACGGAACTGAGCCTGCTGCTACAGAATCAGCCGAAATGGACCCCCCCCCCCCCCCGACACCGCTGAGGATGAAGACAACGTCCTTACCCCTTCCCCCGAAGAAGCATCCACAGCGGTGCAGAATTTACAACACCCCGCCGCTGACAGACTAAACAGCGGCAGAGCTACTCAGCCATCACTATTAAATTATTTATATTTCTTTAAAGCGGTACACACAGTCCAGCACAGCAGAGGCAAAACACAGGGGAAATCAAAACGGGAGCTGTAATGCCTGATATGGCAAGGAAACAAAACGATCAGAGCTCTGACCTTAGGATTTTTTTTTTTTTTTACTTGTGGCTGCCTATCCCTGCCTCTAAGGCTCTTCCCCTGAGGAGCCTGAGGAAGCTGATAATGTACAGAATAGACTGACTGTACAGAAAAATTAACTGAGCTATAATTATTAATTATTTTTTTTCATTATTTACTTTCAATGCAGAATCAGTGAGGCTGTCTCTCCTGGCTTACAGGACACTCTTCTGAGAAGGGGCTGAAGCAGTGCCAATTAAACTTCAGTCCCTAAATCAAACATATGGGGACTTTTTAAACAAAGCTCAGAAACAATATCAGGGAGGACAAGGGGGGAGAGACCCGGCCACCCAAGTTTAGCACCCCCATGGCAATAAAAAGGCCCCTGCGGACCTTTGCCTCCACATAACAGGCTTTCTGCTTGTGAGAAATAAAAGGGTGCACAGAGAATAAAGCCAATAAGAGAAAATATAGAAAAAATACAGGACATACAAAAAAAATAGAGAAGTACAAGAATGAGACTGAAGGACTCACCACCTTCCACCTGCTGGAGACTGAGATTACTGGATCTTTCTCTGGTTGTCAAGGGCTCTTACTGGCTCTCTCAAGAGTCACAGTTTTTTTTTCTCAGTCTCCACCTACTGGAAGGCGTGCACAACCCATCAGTCACATTCCGGGCCGGTCCAGAGGGACACTAAGGAATGGGTTATGTCCATCTACTAGTGGAGAGAGACAGAGAAAATAGTTCCAAGTAAACCACCTCTTAAGGGCATCGTGCAGCCTGGAATGTTCAGTATTTCGAATAGCAAAGCAATGGTGCTCTGAAGTCTAGAAGAACACACAGTTAATACCAAACAGGCAAACTCTTGGAGCCAATATGCAGAACCCTCACTGTTCCTGCTTGGCCAAAGGCAACTGAAACCTCCCCTCACAGTAAAGTAAGCGGGAGGGAATCTACCATACATGAATACAACCAGTATAAATAAAGGTAAGAAAGGACAAAACAATTCCAAATCTCAAGAGGGAAGACAAATAATAAAAATTAACACATCCCCTACTCTAGATGTCCCCTACCAATCAATCCAACTGGGATACATAAATGCAAGATCGGTAGTTAACAAAACAATAACCATAACGGACTGGATCACTACAATCAATCTAGATCTACTGTTTATTACTGAAACCTGGATTCATGATCTCAAAGACCCCATCATCCTAGATTTATGCCCTCCAGGCTACAAAATTACCCATTGGACAAGAAATGGAAAAAGAGAAGGAGGCATAGCGGTAATTTATAGATCCCATTTCACTGTTACAACCAGGGGTGTGCTGGTAAATTTTTAACAACGGGATCTCTCTCTCTCTCTCTGGGCAAAGCCAGCCCTGCAATTTTGGGGGGGGGGGGGGGGGGGGAGGGCATGGGTGGACTGGGGGAATAACGCATGCCCCTCTCTCTCCACAGCATATAGCAAGGTTTTCTTCAGAGTGTGCATGTGGGAGTGTGTGTGTCCCTGCCCTCTGCCCTCTCTCCCTTCCCCTGTGCTGTCTGTCCCCTCTGCTCTCTGTCCCCTCCCCCCTCCCAGTCGAGTCCTTCAGTGTTAAGTTTCCTGCTGTGCTGTGTTTGTGTTAGAGAGAGTGAAGGCGTCTCTCTCCCCTCCCCACTCTGAGTCCTTCACTGTTACAGAGAGAGCGATTTCGTGCTGTGCTGTTTTCCTTCACTGTTTGTGTTACAGAGAGAGCGAGGGTGGGGCAGACACTCATGGGGAAACCGGATATCTCTGGCGCTTCACACTTCCGGCTGGAGGCTTCATTAGAACGTTGGTGGTGCCTTTTATATATAGAGATATCCTAGAATACTTCGGAATAGGAGGTAACGTTCTAAGCTAGTTCAAAGGCTTCCTAACCACAAGATCTTATCCAGTGATATCTAATTCGAGTATGTCAGCTTCATGGACACCCGAGTGCGGTGTTCCCCAAGGATCTCCACTCTCGCCAACCCTCTTCAACCTAATGATGACACCACTGGCCAAATCGTTAACCACTCAAGCCCTTAACCCATACATATATGCAGATGACGTCACGATTTACATCCCGATTAAACGTGATTTAAATGAAATCACCAATAACATCAATCATAGCTTCCAAATTATGCACTCTTGGGCAAAAGCATTCCAACTGAAGCTTAATGCAGAGAAAACTCAATGTCTCGTACTTACATCACAATATAATACTAATAACTTCACCACTATATCCACACCAAACGTTTCCCTTCCCATTTCAGATTCCATGAAAATTCTCGGAGTAACCATTCATCAGCATCTCACCCTGGAAAGTCATGTGAAGAATACAACAAGGAAGATGTTTCACTCAATGTGGAAACTTAAGAGAATTAAACCTTTCTTCCCCAGGGGAATCTTTCGTAATCTAGTATAATCAATGGTACTGAGTCATTTAGACTATTGCAATGGTCTTCTTGCTGGCTGTAAAGAACAAATCATCAGAAAACTTCAAACAGCCCAAAACACTGCAGCCAAACTTACATTTGGAAAAACAAAATACGAAAGTGCTAAACCCCTAAGAGAAAACTTATACTGGCTTCTTCTGAAAGAACGTATAACTATCAAAATATGCACTCTGGTGCATAAAATAATTCACGGTGATGTCCCGACCTACATGTTAGACCTTACTGACCTGCCACCCAGGAATGCTAAAAGATCAGCATGCACATTCCTAAATCTTCACTTTCCCAGTTGTAAAGGTCTAAAATATAGATTAATACATGCATCAAGCTTTTCATACTTGAGTTTGCAAATGTGGAACACTCTACCACTTGACCTGACAATAATTCACAACCTAATTAACTTCTGTAAGGCACTGAAGACATATCTCTTTAACATGACATGCCATAATGACTCTAATTGGAACAGTAATTCACCATCATTTATTTAATAATCTATTATTTTCTCCCTATATCGTATTGTCTAATTTTATTATGTAATCCACGTTCAAAACGTGATACCAATTGTATGTAATCCATGTTAAATATGTGTTACCTGACTGTTCATTATATCATCCATGTTCTATGTGGGAAAATTAGGTTCTTACCTTGGTCATTTTCTTTCCTTTAGTCATAGCAGATGAATCCATTACGAATGGGTTGTGTCCATCAACCAGCAGGGGGAGATAGAGAGCACTGAAAAACCATAGTGCCTCATGGCCAGCTAGCTCCATCTGCCTCTTCAGTATTTGAAGCTTCCAAAGCAGTGTTACACCGCAAAGTAGAATAACATGAACTTTCCTCACAGCGGATGAACGCCCCAGAACAGGAGCAATAACACAAAGGAGGGACAAACTCAACCTCCAATAACAGAAGAGAAATCCTGAAGACTGTTTTCCAACTTCTCCCAATGAGGGAACGTACCTACAGAAAAACTGAACATACAACAACATCAATCACACAATGAATCACTGAGGGTGGGCTCATGGATTCATCTGCTATGACTAAAGGAAAGAAAATTACCAAGGTAAGAACCTAATTTTCCCTTCCTTGTCATCAAGCAGATGAAGCCATTACGAATGGATCTCTAGATAGGGTGGGAAAAAGCCACACCACGCGACAGCACTTGTGCTCCAAAATGCGCGTCTCTCCTGGCAGCCACATCCAGCCTGTAATGTCGGGCAAAAGAGAGTTTAGAAGCCCATGTTGCTGCACTGCATATCTCTTGAAGAGAGAGTACTCCAGTTTCAGCCCAAGAAGAGGGAATCGCTGTTGTGGAATGTGCCTTGAAGGCTTCAGGCGGAGGCCGGCCAGACAGCAGATAGGCTGAAAAAATAGCTTCCTTGAGCCAGCGGGCTACAGTGGCTTTAGACGCTGGAGACCCTCTGCGCGGACCTGATAACAGGACAAAAAGATGGTCAGAGATCCTAAAAACATTTGACATGCGCAGATACTGCAACAGAGCCCTTCGCACATCTAGAAGGTGCAACTGGCCAAAGGCTTCCGGAAACTCCTCTCTGGAAAAGAAAGGCAGGAAAATAGGCTGGTTTAGGTGAAACGCTGAAACCACCTTAGGCAGGAAGGAAGGCACCGTACGTACCATAACTCTGGACTCTGAGAATTGCAGAAAAGGGTCTCGACAGGACAGCACCTGGAGCTCAGACACCCGTCTCGCCGAAGTAATGGCCATCAAAAAGACTGTCTTTAGGGTCACATCCTTCTCTGAAGCTCACCTTAGCGGCTTGAAGGGCGAACACTGAAGGCCCTTTAAAATTAACCCCAGGTTCCAGGCCGGACACGGAACCCACACGGGAGGACGGAGCTGAAGCACCCCTCTAAGAAACCGTGCCACATCCGGATAAGCAGCCAGGGAGAGGTCAGCGACCTTCCCTCGAAAACATGCTAAGGCTGCCACTTGAACATGCAGGGAAATATAGACAAGGCCTTTTTGTAAACCATCCTGCAAAAAGTCAAGTATCGGCGAGACAGAAGCCTGCATAGGTGTAATCGCTTTAGCAGCACACCAAGCCTCAAATTGGCGCCAAATCCTGGCATAAGCCACTTAAGTGGAACACTTGCGGGCCTGTAGGAGAGTGGAAATGACTTTACTGGAATAACCCTTGTCTCTCAATTGCGTCCTCTCAATAGCCATGCTGTAAGACCAAAGCGGCAGGCGTCCTCCATGGTCACCGGTCCCTGTGACAACAGATTCGGTACCAGAGGCAAAAGAAGGGGATCCTCTACCAGCATCCGCCGGAGGTCCGCATACCACGGCCTCCTGGGCCAATCCGGGGCAATGAGAACCACCTCTCCTTGATGTAGGCGAATCCGCAGGAGTACTCGCCCTATCAAGGGCCACGGAGGGAACACATACAGGAGGCCAGGGTTGAGCCAAGGCATCCAACCCCGCCGAGCGAGGATCTCTCCATCTGCTGTAAAAGCACGGGACTTTGGCATTTGCGCTTGAGGCCATAAGATCCGCTACGGGCGTCCCCTACTTGGCACAGATCTGAAGAAACACTTCGTCTGCCAGTTCCCACTCCGCTGGGTCAATTTTATTCCTGCTTAGATAATCGGCTTGCAAGTTGCTCTGACCTGCAATGTGAGCTGCTGACAGAAACTGCAGATGAAGCTCGGCCCAATGGCAAATCTGCGCGGCCTGCGTGGCCAGTGTTCTGCACTGAGTGCCACCTTGTCGATTTATGTAGGCCACTGCTGTCGTGTTGTCCGACAGAACTCTGACTGCCAATCCTTCCAGGGTCGAGTGAAAAGCCAGAAAAGCCTGGAAAATTGCTTTCAACTCCAAGCGATTGATGGACCACTCCAACTCCTCGGGTGTCCAGAGACCCTGGGCATGCCTTCCCAGGCAATGTGCACCCCAGCCCTTCAGGCTGGCATCTGTCACCACCAGGCACCAATCGGGGAGCGCTAGCGGCATTCTTCGCCACAGCATGCGGTCTGAAAGCCACCACGCCATACTGACCCGGGCCGCAGGGAGCCACGTGAGACTGCACTGATAATCCTGAGAAATTGGAGACCATCGTTGAAGCAGGGAGCACTGCAGAGGTCTCAGGTGCGCTCTCGCCCAGGGCACCACTTCCAACATGGCCATCATCGACCCTAACAGCTGGACAATGTCCCAAGCGCGGGGGGCGAGGCATCCTAAGGAGCAGACAGACCTGGTTATGAAGCTTGCACCGCCTTTGCTCGGGAAGAAAAACAAACCCCGAAGCTGTGTCGAACCGGACCCCCAAATATTCTAGTGATTGAGAGGGGGTCAGGTGACTTTGGGCCATACTGACGACCCAGCCCAGAGATTGAAGTACTGAGATCACTCTGGCTGTTACTTGATGACTCGCCTCTGTCGAGTCCGCTCTGATGAGCCAGTCGTCTAGGTACGGGTGAACCTGAATACCCTCTCGCCTGAGAAAAGCAGCTACTACCACCATTACCTTGGGAAAGGTTCGGGGAGCTGTGGCGAGGCCAAAAGGCAAGGCCCGAAACTGAAAATGTTTCCCATCACCGCAAACCGAAGAAACCTTTGGTGCGGGGGCCAATTAGGAATGTGCAAGTAAGCTTCTTTCAGGTCCAAAGATGTGAGAAACTCTCCTGGCTGTACCGCCGCAATGACGGAGCACAGGGTTTCCATGTGAAAATGCCGCACTCTTAGAGACTTGTTGACTTCTTTTAAGTCGAGGATGGACCGAAAAGACCCTCCTATTTGCGGCACCACAAAGTAAATGGAGTAACGGCCAGAGCCGTGTTCGGCGGGAGGCACCAGGGACACTGCCCCTAGGTGAATCAAGCCTTGCAAGGACTCCTCTACCGCCGCCCGTTTGACGGCAGAACCGCATCGGGACTCCACAAACACGTCTCTCACCGGGGCACTGAATTCTATTCTGTAGCCATCTCTGATCAGGTCCAAAACCCACTGATCTGAGGAAATCTTGACCCACTCCTCGAGAAAGAGGGAAAGCCGTCCTCCTATTGCAGGAATCGAGGAGAGGGCCAGTGCACCATCATTGAGAGGGTCGCCCTTGAACTCCAGGCCTTGAGCCGGTCGCTGCAGAACGCTTGTCCGAACGAAAGGAGTTCCTCTGCTGAAAGCGGGCACGAGAAGTGAACCCAGCAGAACGCCCCGGGCGGTACCTTCTAGCTTCACGGAAGCGAGGTCTGTAAGAGGAGGGAACCGCCTGACCCTTGGAGAGAGGCCTCGACCTATCCTCGGGTAAATCGCTGGGGTTTAGCATCCCCCAGGCCTTTAACAATTTTCTCCAACTCCTCACCAAACAGGAGAAGGCCTTGAAAGGGCAACTTCACCAACCTTTGCTTAGAGGCTATGTCAGCCGCCCAATGCCGTAGCCATAGAAGGCGGCGAGCCACCACCGCCATCTGTTTAGCTGAAGCTCTGACCAGATCATAAAGGGCGTCAGCCAAAAAAGACAAGGCCGACTCCATCCGTGGTGCCACCTCAGTAAGGGGCTCCGCTCCATCCCCGGACTGTTCCACTGCCTGTTGCAACCAAGCGAGGCAGGCTCAGGCAGCATAGCAGCTGCATGCAGACACCCGTAAGGATAGGCCTGAAATTTCAAAGGACCGTTTCAGAGCTGATTCCAGGCGACGGTCCTGCATGACCTTCAGGGCAACTCCTCCTTCAACAGGGAGGGTATTCCTCTTTGTCACAGCAGTGACTAGGGCATCCACTTTAGGCACTGCTAGGCGCGACAAATGCTCCTCACTTAGAGGGTATAATTGCCCTGGCGACTTTCAAAGGCCCCTCGGGATCAGCCCATTGAGCCGAAATAAGCTCTTGGATGGAGTCACGCAAAGAAAAGGTTCGAGCAGGCTTCTTAGTACTTGCCATCCTCAGATTACCAGAGGAGGCTTCGCCACTCCCAGGATCTTCAATAGAGAGGGCCTGCAGGGCATCAGAAATAAGCGCTGACAGCTCGTCGCGGTGGAAACTCCTCAAACACGGAAGGATCATCTGGATCCGGTGGCAATCCTGCACCTTCCTCTGGCTCTTCAGACCACGCGGGCCTGCCAGACCCCTCAGAATCCTCACATCCCAACCACAGGGGGGGAGAAGGAGGGTGCGCCACTCTCTGAAGGGGAATTAATCCTTCTGCGCTTGTCTTGATGGCTGCAGACCTGCGCTTGCCACAATGGGAACAGCGCTTAACAACCTCCGCACCCATCGCCAAAAATGGCGGAAAATTCAAAATGGCGGATTCGCGCCAAAAACATCCCGATCGCGGGCCCTCCCCCCGAAGGAGCTACAAAACGCTCTTACCTCACCAGACCGAGTCCTCAGAGCTCCGGTCACGCTGCACAATCAGAAGAAAACCTCTTTTCTTGAATCGCAGCACCAAAGCGCGACGCGACTTTTTTTTTTTTTTAACGCTGTGAGGAAAGTTAGAGGCAACAGCAATAGAGGCAAATTTCCAACTCCGAAGGATCAGTAGAGTGGGAAAGGCAGGGAAAGGACAAACCAATGTGCCTGCATCCACAATGGAGAGTGTGGAAAAAGACAGGGACAGGGCTAACCTATCTGTCTACATCCACATCGGGGGCCGGGTAAGGCAGGGAAAGGGCAAACCCATATGCCTTTAAAATGGAGCTGCAATAGCCCCCAACACCCCTGCTAACACTGGTCAAAGCACAGGAGCCACCCCAGGCAGATTTTTTTGAAGGAGCTGAATAAGCTGCGTCCACCCTGCCAGGGAGATAGAGAATACTGGAGAGGCAGATGGAGCTAGCTGGCCATGAGGCACTATGGTTTTTCAGTGCTCTCTATCTCCCCCTGCTGGTTGATGGACACAACCCATTCGTAATGGATTCATCTGCTTGATGACAAGGAAGTATTACCAATTGTATCTGTATTCTGAAATGGCATAAGGCATGACGGAAAATTGTAAGCCACATTGCGCCTGCAAATAGGTGGGAAAATGTGGGATACAAATGCAACAAATAAATAAATAAATAAATAAATAAAATACTGAGCTTGCTCAAGCACATAGAGATCTACCCCTGAATCCGGGGAAAGAACTCCATGATCCCAAGTAACAGGAGTCATACAGAGCTGGCACAACAACAAGAGCCAGGAGATTGAATAGAGAAGATGAAGTAGGCAGTGCTGTAGGACATTCCAGCGTATTGAAGTGTCGTGGAACAGCCAGGGATACCTAAAGGAAACAACACTCTGACAGACTTCAGCCAGTGAGGGCATCTGGACTGGTCTGGTATGATTAAAGGAAAGAAAATTATCAGGTAAGGACATAATTTTTCCTTCCTTGTCATCTATACCAGACCAGACCAGACTAATGGGATGTAGCAAAGCAGTTTCCCAAAGAGGGAGGGAGAAAAGAAGAATGCAGAAGGTTGAAAAATCAACAAAGCTATACACACAGCAAAAAAAATGATCAGCAGAAAAGGATTTGAATATCCAAACCACCAGGCTACCAAAATTGAACAGACAATAGAAAAGGAACTGAAGCCGTAGGACGTAAAACAAATGTCCTGAGCAAAAGAAAAATTACATACCCCTGTCCCGCGAGTAGTAAAAGAAGCAGCAAAAGATACTCATGCCAAAGGACCTCCCTTAGAAGGAAGGCAACAGTCGTATCCGAGCAATAAGGAGAAGAACAGTCCCTCCTAGACCAGGATCCACTTCTCCGAACCCTGGCAGGACAAAGACTAACTCCCAAACCTGCCGGTCTGCCTTGAGTCCAAGATGGTCGGATGAAGCGACCTTAACAAGTACTAGGAGTATGCAACCCCAAACAGTGCGCCACACTTCATAGAAGGAAGCAAGGCCCAAGAACCACTCAGACCCGTGCCTAGTGAGAGAATCAAACTCCACAGAACAAGAAGAGACTCCAGAGTCGAGAGAACCAACTAACTGGAGCGCTAGTCTCTCCAGGAGAACCATGAAGAAAAGGGCAGCAGCATACCAGGGTACAACTGCAGAAAGAGTAATCCTCAACCAGCTCGCTCTGGACTTAGAGAAGAAAGAACAGAGCCAAGAGAACAAAAGGAGACAAAAAGTTGAGAGCCACACTGTGGAGAAAAGACCACCAAGGTGCCAAGTAGCTACAAAAGGAGCAGAGACGAATTGAAACTCTAGCAATGGAGAAGCTTCTCATCAGGCACCAAGAGGCTACAGCAAGAAAAGGTGTCACAGGAATGGTAGCTAACAGGAGACAAGACAGCCTTGTCTAGCAGTCTAAATGGAGTGTAAATGCTTCTCAAAACTCTGAGACACTATAGCACACCAAAAAAACTGAGCACATTTAATTATTGATTTAATTTTTTTTGTTTTTGTTGTTTTGTTTTTTTGATTTTTTGATTTTGCAATAAGGTTTCTGGTTAAGTTGTTGAGTACCAGTATTGAAACCGATTCTTTAAGAAAACCCAGAGTTTGGACAGTACTAAACTACGGTATGCCACAGCTGCTGAGAAGTTACTGTATCCAACCCGCAGAAAAAAGCTGGGGTTGACCGACAAAGTGAAACGGTGCCCAAAAGGTAAAGGTGAAAATATGCTCCACAGTCAGACTGAACTGTGCTCAAGGGACAGAAAAGAAGCTGCTGTGCTCATCAGGCAGAGTTGGATCCGTGCTCAACAAGAACAAACAGATTTGCACTCAAAGCACACAAATGTGCAGACAGGCCTCAGAAAAGTCTAGCACAGTCAAAAACTCCTGCTGGAAGGCGTGCACAACCCATCAGTCATCGTCTGAGCCAGTCTGGAGGGATGCTAAGGAAAACAGCAGACCTCCATTCTCCCTCATCCACTTACTCTTCTTCCCTCTGTTGCTGATGCTTCCAAAGCATGAAGGCTGCAACAGCAGCAGTGATAGTGGCAGCAGTAGCAGAAGTCAGCACAGGGCTCTGTGTGTCAATGAGCACTTGCAGACCCCAGTATTCTGCACCGGTTTCCAGTCTAACAGGAAGCCCATGCAGGAGGGAAGGGAAGAGTCTGGGAACATTCACTGACTCATAGGCCTCATGTTGACTGCCATTACTGGGCACAAATGGCAGTCACAATCTGGGGGGGGGGGGGGGGGGGGGAAACAGCCTTCTTTCTAAGACTACATCTTCTGATGTGACCCACTCTTACGAAAGCATCAAGTTAGAAGCTTTATCCAGGATTGAGACATTTGCTGACAGAACTCTCCAGGCTGCATTAAGAACCACATTTGTTTACTGTGAGGGACTTTGCTAAATTTCAACCCAATCCTGCAGACATGAAAATCTGATGGACTAGTCAATTTCTACCTCAGCCATCACCTTGACAAAGAAATTGTGAAATAGTATTTTTAAAGTAACAACTAATTTCAGGGTACAATGCAGACAAATAGAGCTCTGACAAGAGGCAAGAAGAACACAAGCAGAGGTTTAAACAAACAAAACAGGAGGCAGACCCTTGAAAGTGATTCACAGTCTGAAGATGACAGTTAAGGAAGAGAAAAAAAAGAAAATTTCCATGTTTTTAAAACTGAACTAACAGGCCAAACCTGTATTTTAACTGCACTGCCAGATACAAATGTCAAACTATTGCAGGGTGTGTCTGCTCACACTACACTAGTATTATACCACTAAGTACAGCATAAGACTCCATCCCAAGCACTGACTGGCTCTAAGGTCCACAGCTCATTTACATCTGGATACCAGGGTCCAACAGTGATCTTAGCGCCTGTTTGCAATCTTCTTATATGACAATCAATATTGCTTTTAATAAGCAAATTATTACATACCGGGTTAGAAAATATTTTGGGGGGAAAAAAGTAATCTTTCAGGAACCATGAAGAAATTTTCCTTACAATTTACTATTGGTCATTTGTTTTCATGTTTATTTCTTTACACCTTTTTTTTTTAATCCTTTGCACATTATTTCCTCTTTTCTATCCTACACCTTCATCCAATCCTCTTTTCCTGTTATGCCCAGAGCCTCTTGATGATACATAGCAGCAGGGTGATGCCCTAAGCTGATGATGTGACTTCTCCTACATATGGCCCCCTGGCAGGGGGCTATACCAGGTCATGGACATGCTCAACAAAAGGAGGGCTATGGCAGTATTGCTAGGTTGCATTTGTCTATCGGCTTTGACAATTGGCATCTATTGGGCACTTAACATACTTGGTACTAAATTTTAATCACCTGAGCATGCTGGTACCCGAGATTTTTCCAGCCCTGATAAAGCATAGTTATAGGGAAACATGAAACTTAATGGATACATAAGATTGCGTTGGAGTAAAAAAACACATAGTAAAACTTTTTTTTAGGTATATTAAAAGCAGGAAGCCGGCAAAAGAATCAGTTGGACCGCTAGATGACCAAGGAGTAAAAGGGGCGATCAGGGAAGACAAAGCCATAGCGGAGAGATTAAATGAATTCCTTGCTTCGGTCTTCACCGAGGAAGATTTGGGTGGGATACCGGTGCCGGAAATGGTATTCGAAGCTGACGAGTAGGAGAAACGTAATGAATTCTCTGTAAACCTGGAGGATGTAATGGGGCAGTTCTACAAACTGAAGAGTAGCAAATCTCCTGGACCGGATGGTATTCATCCCAGAGTACTGACAGAACTAAAAAATGAGCTTGCGGAGCTATTGTTAGAAATAAGTAATTTATCCTTAAAATCAAGCATAGTATCAAAAGATTGGAGGGTGGCCAATGTAACACCGATGAGATCCGGGAAATTATAGACCGGTGAGTCTGACGTCAGTGCCGGGCAAAATGGTACAGACTATTATTAAGAACAAAATTACAGAGCATATTCAAAAGCATGGATTAATGAGACAAAGTCAACATGGATTTTGTGAAGGGAAATCTTGCCTTACCAATCCACTACATTTCTTTGAAGGGGTGAACAAAAGGGGAGCCGGTTGATATTGTGTATCTGGATTTTCAGAAGGCGTTTGACAAAGTACCTCATGAAAGACTCCAGAGGAAATTGGAGAGTCATGGGATAGGAGGCAGTGCTGTATTGTGGATTAAAAACTGGTTAAAAGATAGAAAACAGAGAGTAGGGTTAAATGGTCAGTATTCTCAATGGAGAAGGGTAGTTAGTGGGGTTCCCCAGGGCTCTGTGCTGGGACCGCTGCTTTTTAACATATTTATAAATGACCTAGAGATGGGAGTAACTAGTGAGGTAATTAAATTTGCTGATGACACACAGTTATTCAACTTAGTCGTTAAAACGCGGGAGGATTGTGAAAAATTACAAGCGGACCTTATGAGACTGGGCGTCTAAATGGCAGATGACGTTTAATGTGAGCAAGTGCAAAGTGATGCATGTGGGAAAGAGAAACCCGAATTATAGCTACGTCATGCAAGGTTCCACGTTAGGAGTCACAGACAAAGAAAGGGATCTAGGTGTTGTCGTTGATAATACGTTAAAACCTTCTGCTCAGTATGCTGCTGCGGCTAAGAAAGCAAATAGAATGTTAGGTATTATTAGGAAAGGAATGGAAAACAAAAATGAGGATGTTATAATGCCTTTGTATTGCTCCATGGTGCGACCGCACCTCGAATATTGTGTTCAATTCTGGTCGCCGCATCTCAAAAAAGATATAGAATTAGAAAATGTGCAGAGAAGGGCGATGAAAATGATAAAGGGGATGGGACGACTTCCCTATGAGGGAAGGCTAAAGTGGCTAGGGCTCTTCAGCTTGGAGAAAAGGCGGTTGAGGGGAGATATGACAGAGGTCTATAAAATAATGAGTGGAGTTGAACGGATAGATGTGAAGCGTCTGTTCACGCTTTCCAAAAATACTAGGACTAGGGGGCATGCGATGAAGCTACAATGTAGTAAATTTAAAACGAATCGGAGAAAATTTTTCTTCACTCAACGTGTAATTAAACTCTGGAATTCGTTGCCAGAGAATGTGGTAAAGGCGGTTAGCTTAGTGGAGTTTAAAAAAGGTTTGGACAGCTTCCTAAAGGAAAAGTCCATAGACCGTTATTAAATGGACTTGGGGAACATCCACTATTTCTGGGATAAGCAGTATAAAATGTTTTGTACATTTTTGGGATCTTGCCAGGTATCTGTGACCTGGATTGGCCACTGTTGGAAACAGGATGCTGGGCTTGATGGACCTTTGGTCTTTCCCATTATGGCAATACTTATGTACTTATAATGAATTTATTTAAGTTGTTCTGGGCTCACATACGCACTTCTGGAAAGCTGACAAGCTTCAAAACTTTTTTTTTTTTTAAAAGTCAGGGTAACAAGTTTTGCTGTAACTCCCCATCCCTCTTAGCTCATGATCAGCCTGTAGCAGCTGCTCCCCCACCCCAATCACAGCTAAAACTTTAAAGCCAAACAGTTGATCCTCTTCTCCCTGCTTAGAGCTGGCTGTTCCCTCACCAGGCAAAGAAACAAATGGGGTTCAAACTCTCCACAGGAACGGAAACCAAACAATAAAGGGGTGGAAAGGACCCAAAATCAAATGATCAGTCAACCACACAAGGATAAGATGCTCCAGAAGAACCCTTTATTCAGACCTAACATGGTCTGAGTTTCGGGGTCAATCTATTGGTGTTCAGTAATATATTGACTGATTGAGCATTTAGATATCTTGGCGAGCTTTTTATATAACGTGCTGCCAATATAAATGCATTTTGTTCTCTCACCAGGACCTGGACCTTTCACAGCCAACAGCAACTCTTCTTCCAGGCACAGGCACCAGGTGGCAAAGGGCCCTGTTTACTAAGGCACACTAGTGTATTTAGCACTTGCTAACAATAGAGCGTGCACTAATTTTTAACACGATCTAAAAACGCTGGTGCACCTACATTACAGCTTAGTAAACAGAGTCCAAAATTTAGGCACCTAGGAAACCTAGCACCCGGGATTTTTCTAACTTTGTTCACATAGTAAAAAAAAAAAAAGAGAGAGAGAAATGTGTTTGAGAAACTGTTAAATCTGCTGGAACAAATGTTCAAGAACAGCAATACAAACTATTTAAAAATGTTAAAAAGGATCATTTATATTTGTGGCACAGTTCCATATTCTTATTCAAACTAACAATAACCCACTGCAAAATATAGCCAACATTCTTAAGTGTTTCTGTTCCTGATAGTGTATTCCTTAAAATGTTATTTTTAATTTTTTTAAATGTTTACATTTTTTTTTAAACTTTTTTTTTACAGGGTAAGAAAAGTCTCAGAAAACAGAGTAGCTTCATGCTCTCCTCTTCTCAATCATTGGCTCAAAAACCTCCCCTAATTTTCATATTTCTAACAGGAACACCATGTTGCATGCAGTTTTTTTAAACTACTAGTACTTTTCTCAAAAATTGTCAAAAAATCCTTAATGAAATTTCACTTCTCAGTTCAATCTGAAGACAATCAGGCTTTATTTCTCAACAGCAGAAGACAGCACAATTCTCATTAGAGGAGGTAGGAGGGGGTTCTTCCTTACCTACCCTGTGTCCACCTGCAAGGGGGGTCCCAATGGGGCCCATGGAGTTTTCTAGGTCCAAAGTTTAATACAGATGAGTAAGCAGGCCCTGCAGGCAAAAACTGGCTCTCCCTCCTCTAGTGGGGCCCCATTCTGGGTTCTAAGCACTGTAAGGAAGACCTGGGCATTCCAGAGGACTCAGGGTCCTAGGATGCTGCAGCAGAGAACTCTGAGGTCCTTTCTGACTCCCAGTCTCTTGTGGATCCAGACTGCTCACTGCCCACCCCCCCCCCCCAGGGGGAGGAGGAGCAGTCCCATGTGATCCAGCTCTTCTGACATAAGGAAATTTCTCATCTTATTGATGAGGTAATGCAGGCTCTGGGCATGTTGAAGGTGCCTGCCGAGAACTCCTCTGAGGGAGATCCTCTGCTGGAGAGCCTTGCAGGACCCCCAAAGCATTTCCTGCTTCACAAGGCCCTCCAAAAGATGATGCTGGTAGAATGGGAGACTTCAGCGTGGCCCCTCGGGGGAGAGGGGGGGCTAGGGCACTTGATCGCCTTTATCCTAGTTAAAGGATATAGGAATGCAGCGGGCTTTGATCCTGGTTACCTGGGTTCAATTTCCACTGCAGTTCCTTGTGACCTTGGGCAAGTCACTTAACCCTCCATTGCCTCAGGTACAAAAAATTTTTTTTAACTTAGACTGGGAGCCCTCTAGGGACAGAGAAATCACCTGCATATAATGTGCACAGTGTTGCACATGTCTAGTTGCGCTATAGAAATGATTAGTAGTAGTAGTACTTTATGCCTTTGCCCCTTAGGAGGTTGAGAAGTATTGGGTGTTCCCCAAGAACACTTTGGTTACGGTGGTAACAAACTGCTGTTCCAGTCCAGGGGGCCTCAGTACCCCGGAAGCTCTATGAGAAGAAGGTGGAGCAACAGCTTTGCCTTGCCTTTTCTTTATGGGCCTCAAGCATTCAGGCCACTATTTGCAGCGGCTATGTGGCCAGGGCTCTGCTGAGTTGGTTGCAGTAGTTTTCTGAGTTCCCGGAGGTCTCTTGCCTGGAGTCGGGGACAGCCTTTTTGGCAGATGTCCTTTACAACCTGGTCCATCTTGCTTCCTGGTCCACAAGGGCTTCAGAAGTAGGGCACCAATGGCTATGTTTCCTCCACTGGGTTATGGAGGCAACTTCTAAGAAGCTTCCGAGTCAGCTGTCCTTTAGGGGACATTTGCTGTTTGGTGAAGACCTGGAGAAACTAGTTAAGGATATAAGACAGCCACAGCCTCTCCGTCTCCTGGAGGGATCATGCCAGAAGAGTGGGCCACTTCAAGGTGGCTTGGTGCTCCCTGGTCCACCTTCAGAGTAGGGCAGATTCTTCAAGGCGGGTTCCTTTATTAGCCCCAAAAGGACCAGAACCTCAGGTGGAACCACAGCCCATCACAACAGATATCTGTGCTTTTGTGTGTGTGGGGGGGGGGGCACTTCCAGTTCCGGGTCTTGCCCTTTGGCTTGGCTATGGTGACCCACACCTTTCCCAAGGTGACTGTTGTGGCGGTATATCTGCCTCACCAGGGCATTCAGGTTCATCTCTACCTGGATGACTGGTTGATTCAAGACGACTCAGCTGCAGAGGTGATTCTGATCATGTCTCAGGTCATTTTCCTTCTGAAACCTCTGGGTTGGGTCAAGAACTGGATCAAGAGCTATCTGGTTCCATCTCAGTCTCTTGAGTACCTCGGAGTCAACTTTGACACTGCCCAAGAGATGGTGTTCCTTCCGAAGGACCGGGAAGAGAAGCTGCAGGCACAGAAGCCCATGTTGTGCAAGCTCAAGCAGCCCACGGTATGGGACTGCTTGCAGCTTCTGGGGTCCATGGCTGCGACTCTGGAGGTGGTAGCTTAGGCAAGGGCACACATGCTGCCACTGCAACAGGCTCTGCTGTCCTAGTGGACTCTGTCCTCTCAGGACTTTCATCATTCCCTGTCTCTTGTCATCCAAGGCACGGCTCAGTCTGGCTTGGTAGGAAAGCCCAGAGCATCTTCCGAGGGAGGTTCCGCTGGATTCTCCTCAATGGGTCCTAGTCATCACGGATGGGAGTCTCCTTGATTGGGAGCTCACTGCCTAGGTCAGGTGGCACATGGGACCTGGATGAGCCAGAAGGCAGTGTGGTCCTTCAATCGTCTGGAGACCCTAGCAGTCTGCCTAGCACTGAGGGAGTTTCAGCTGCTCCTCAAAGGGAAGGCAATCAGAGTGATGTCGGACAATGCCACAGCAGTGGCTTACATCAACAAGTAGGGTGGAACCAGGAGACTGCTCTAGAAGCAGAGTATCTCTGTCGGTGGGTAGAGGCCCATCTGCAGGCCTCTCAACGATCAATACTGAAGGCAAATACAATGTGCAGGCGGACTATCTCAGTCGCTCTCTCTTCTGGATCCGGGAGAATGAATGCTGGGGCAGCAGGCCTTTCAGCTCATTTTGGACTTCTGGCCCACTACACTAGGGCTCAGGCCACTTCAGGAGCGGATGCCGGGGCAGTTGCACCTGAGGAAGTTTGTAGAGCAGCGATTTGGTCATCACTCCATTGCTTTGCAAAGCACTGCAGATTGGATGTGTTGGTCAGAGTCCATTCAGACTTTGACAGAGCCATCATTCAGGGGTCCTTGTCTTTCCCCCACCTAACAGATCTGCTTTAATACATACCACTTGTGCAGAACAGAGTAAGTAAGAAAATTTTCTTTCTAGTCAGCTACACTGTTCTGCAACTCACCCTTGGAAGAATTTGGCCCGGAGTTCTAGGTGTGCTCTGCAATTCCTTTCAGTTCTTTCAAAGAAAACTGAAATAGAATAAGAGAAATCTGTCCTCATACTGACTGCCAACAATATGGGGTTCCCGTAATACTACCATATCTTTTAAAATGCAGGATAGCGAGTGCCACTCTCCAATGTTGTGCTCGCTTGATTATCACTGCAGCTGCAGTGGTTGATGGGGCATGGATGAATTACAGAAACGGACCTTCAGCTACATGGACAGATGCATACTGAATTGTTCCAGGGAGCATCCCAGCTTATATCAATAATATCACTGGTAGAATTCAGTTTTCTCTACCTCTACCTGCTAGTAAGAAGGGAAAACACCCACTTGTGAGGAACAATGTAGCTGACTAAAGGAAAGAAAATTATCAGGTAAGACAAATTCTCCTTAAATTATATTTATGCCACTCTTCCACATAAACATTCCCTCCAGTAAGAGGAAAAAAAAATCAAACATCAAAAATGTTTATCATCAGGGAGCAGGCCAAGATGGCAGCATGAAGTCTGGCTGTTGTATGACGTACGCTTACCTTTGCTGATTTCCTTGGTCTTCAATGCCTCACGCAAAGTGTAAGGGGGTTGTGAAAGCGGTTCCCCTGATTGCTAGAACTTCATCCCCAGTGCAGCATGTGCTATGCATCCAGGACCTCCATTAGCGAAACCAGATTGGTTTCCCCAGTTTTGGCTGTGGGTGAAGGAGAACCCACAATCCTCTGGTTGGATGTTATGCTTTCCCCTCCGGCTCTCCTTCTGCCTAAACACCTGTTGACCCAGCTGCGAGGGAACGTCCTCTCACAGAAGTAACACAAGAGAAGGCTCCTGTTGGGGGGGGGGGGGGGGGGGCGAGTGTGCTGCTGGACTCAACAGTGTGAGAACTAACAGTGAGAATCAGTTGGAAGCCTCAGCTGAACCCCTCATGGAGGCGTCTCTGGAGAATATTTGGAAGATTCTTCGGAAGCTAGATGCAACAGTTGAGAAGTATTTGCAAAAGTAACTCATCTTACAACTAAAACTCAAATTTCATGGCAGAGTGTGGAAGGTTCTATGATTAATTTTATAGCTCAGAAAACATCTGTTAAACAAGAGATAAGAGGTTTACAACAAGTGACTACAGCTATTGTAAAGGATAAGGTTCTTTTGCATAGAAGAATTGAACAGATCTCTATATATAAAAGGCACCACCAACGTTCTAAATGAAGCCTCCAGCCGGAAGTGTGAAGGGGGAGAGATATCCAGTTTCCCCATGAGTGTCTGCCCCGCCCTCGCTCTCTCTGTAACACAAACAGTGAAGGAAAACACAGCAAAGCACGAAATCAAATCGCTCTCTCTGTAACAGTGAAGGACTCAGAGGGGGGAGGGGAGAGAGGGCAGAAGCCCTCACTATCTCTGTAACACAAACACAGCACAGCAGGAAACTTAACACTGAAGGACTCGACTCCAAGGGGGGAGGGGACAGAGAGGACAGACAGCACAGGGGAAGGGAAGAGAGGGCAGAGGGCAGGGACACACATACTCCCACACGCACACAGAAGAAAACCTTGCTAGCCCCTGTTTCATTTGCATCAGAAACGGGGCTTTTTTACGAATTGAGAAATATAATAGCCGATCAAACCTTCATTTTTTTGAACTTTTCGAGGTCTCCAAGAATCCTGCCTGTTGACATATTGAGAAAATATTTACTCAAAGTTTTAAAAGCTTCTTCTGAAACTATTCTCCCTCTATAAGTGTATTATATTTCTTCAATAAAATTATCAGGGGGTGGTCCAGAGACTTTGGTTCAAGGAACAGGAGATTTGAATATTTCTGCTCTTTTGGAAACACCTTTAAATGAAAATTCTGAGACAGCAACATTAATAGCATCTCTTACTTTTGAACAAGACTATAATGCTATAATGAGGATGTAATGGGGCAGTTCCACAAACTAAAGAGTAGCAAATCTCCTGGACCGGATGGTATTCATCCCAGAGTACTGATAGAACTAAAAAATGAGCTTGCAGAGCTATTGTTAGAAATATGTAATTTATCCTTAAAATTGAGCGTGGTACCAGAAGATTGGAGGGTGGCCAACGTAACGCCGATTTTTAAAAAAGGTTGCACAGGAGATCTGGGAAATTATAGACCGGTGAGTCTGATGTCAGTGCCGGGCAAAATGGTACAGACTATTAAGAACAAAATTACAGAGCATATTCAAAAGCATGGATTAATGAGACAAAGAGGCATATTTTCAAAGCACTTAGCCTTCCAAAGTTCCATAGGTTTCTATGGAACTTTGGAAGGCTAAGTGCTTTGACAGTAACCAAAAAAGTCAACATGGAGGACGACTTTCCCTCTTTCTCGAGGAGTGGGCCAAGATTTCCTCAGATCAGTGGGTCTTGGACCTGATCAGAGAAGGCTGCAGAATAGAATTCAATGCCTCGAAGAGACGTGTTTGTGGAGTCCCGATGCGGTTCTGCCGCCAAACAGGCAGCGGTAGAGGAGACCTTGCAAGGCTTGATTCATATAGGGGCGGTTTTCCCCTTGCCTCCCGCCGAATGCGGCTCTGGCCGTTACTCCATTTACTTCGTGGTGCCACGAAAAGGAGGGTCTTTTCGGCCTATCCTAGACTTAAAAGAAGTCAACAAGTCTCTGAACTTGCGGCATTTTTACATGGTAACCCTGTGCTCCGTCATAGTGGCGGTACAGCCAGGAGAGTTTCTCACATCTCTGGACCTGAAAGAAGCTTACTTGCACATTCCAATTTGGTCCCCGCACCAGAAGTTTCTGCGTTTTGCGGTGAGGGGAAAACATTTCCAGTTTCGGGCCTTGCCTTTTGGCCTCGCCACAGCTCCCCAAACCTTTCCCAAGGTAATGGTGGTAGTAGCTGCTTTTCTCAGGTGAGAGGGTATCCGGGTTCACCCGTACCTAGATGACTGGCTCATCAGAGCAGACTCTGTAGAAGAGAGTCATCAGGTTACAGCCAGAGTGGTCTCAGTACTGCATTATGCAGCAATAAAACAAATTCAGGGGAAAATGGCTCACCCTGGCCTCCCGGTTCCAGTCCGGGGGAAACAGCTCTTTTATCAGCCTCCACACGAGGCGCCCCTCCAGGCTCAAACCCCTCCACCTCAGCGGGGGTCGCGTCATGCTGTTCAAAAATGGCGCCCGTTGCCAGCTCCACGGAGTGGGAAGGAACATCGCTCGCCATGCTCGGGCCGGCTCTACCGTCTAAAAAGCACGCCTTACAGAGCCCCGCTGCAGGTTTGCACTTGCCACAAACGGAACAGCGCTTAACTTTCTCAGCAGCCATCGCCGAAAGCAGCGGAAATTCAAAATGGCGGATCCGCGCCAAAATCGTCCCAACGCGGGCCCTCCCTGGAGGAGCTACAAAATGCTCTTACCTCACCAGACCGAGTCTCCGAGCTCCGGTCACGCTGCACAATCAGAAGAAAACCTCTTTTCTGTGATAGCAGCACCAAAGCACGACGCAACTTTTTTTTTTTTAACGCTGTGAGGAATGTTTGAGGCAACAGCGA
This sequence comes from Microcaecilia unicolor, assembly GCF_901765095.1. Taxonomy (NCBI): domain Eukaryota; kingdom Metazoa; phylum Chordata; class Amphibia; order Gymnophiona; family Siphonopidae; genus Microcaecilia; species Microcaecilia unicolor. Next base: position 163,125,480 of record NC_044039.1, read on the forward strand.
AAGAGGCAAATTTCCAACTCCGGAGGATCAGTAGCGTGGGAAAGGCAGGGAAAGGGCGAACCTATGTGACTGCATGCACAGTGTGGGCAAAGTCAGGGACAGGGCTTGCCTATTTGTCTACTTCCACATCGGGGGCCGGGTAAGGCAGGGATAGGGCTAACCTATTTGCCTTTAAAGTGGGCACCATCAGACACAACACCCCTGATACAACTGGCAAAAGCACAGGAGCCACCCCAGGCAGATTTTCTGAAGGAGCTTGAACAAGCTGCAACCACCCTGCTAGGGAGACTGAGAATACTGAAGAGGCAGATGGAGCTAGCTGGCCATGAGGCACTATGGTTTTCCAGTGCTCTCTATCGCCCTCTGCTGGTTGATGGACACAACCCACTCGTAATGGATTCATCTGCTTGATGACAAGGAGATATATATATATATATATATATATACACACACACACACACACACACACACACCTTTCATTCAATAAAAATCAACAGTTACTAAAAAAAAATAATTTAAATCTTATTTTCTAGAGAATAATTAAATTAGCACCATCATTTCGATCCATTGCTTGTAAATAGGACAGGGCTTTTTTTTTTTAGCTATAGACAAATTTCTTGCAGCATACCGAAGCTCTTTATCAGCTCACAGAAACTTTGTACATCTGGATCGCTTTATTTAAGGATGGCAGGAGAGGACAAGAATGGTTTTGCTGGCCCTATCCAGATGCTTTAGAGGTTAATACACTCCAGCACCAGACCAGAAACTCCAGATACTGCCAAAGTTTACATCAATCACAATATTACTCTCTGTGGTAAGTCCTCTGATCAAAGGCCTTTCTGAGATGTTTCCACATACCCTATAAACAAAAATGTCGAAACCTATGACTAACCCCAGACTTGATTCAGCTTTCCCTCTTAGTTCTTTGTAAGGGGTTTTCCATAACAGTGATACACAACATATTAATGAAACACTGCAATATTTCACCTTGTTTAACAAGGAATAGAGCAATCACACTATTTATAATGCCATCAACTAATTTCTCTGTGTTTTTTGTTTTCGCTCTTACATCATGTTTCCTGTAAAGTCCACAAGTACAGACCCCATTTTGTTTTATGATGTATCTCTTTGATTTCCTAGGTCATTCCTCATTTTTGTGCAGGTCTTTTTCTGCCGTCATCTACTATGTTACTATGTTACTATTTTTGCTCTTCTTCTCTCCATTTTATGGTCAGTATGTGTTTCAGAATGCAGAAAAATTCTAATTTTGGGCTATGTATAAACTGTTCAGTTTACCTAGTTCTTTGTCATGTTATCTCTTATGTGAAATATAAAACCAAAGATCACAGTTAATATTTATACATTTTTGGTTCTCTTTTTAATGCACAGAAACTGTGCCCAGCAGGGTTTGCTATAACATAGTAACATAGTAGATGACGGCAGAAAAAGACCTGCACAGTCCATCCAGTCTGCCCAACAAGATAACTCATATGTGCTACTTTTTGTGTATACCCTACTTTGATTTGTACCTCTGCTCTTCAGGGCACAGACCGTATAAGTCTGCCCAGCACTATCCCCGCCTCCCAACCACCGGCTCTGGCACAGACCGTATAAGTCTGACCAGCACTATCCCCTCCTCCCAACCACCAACCCAACCCCGCCTCCCGCCACCCGCTCTGGCACAGACTGTATAAGTCTGCCCAGCACTATCCCTGCCTCCCACCACCGGCTCTGGCATAGACCGTATAAGTCTGCCCAGCACTATCCCCGCCTCCCAACCACCAACCCCGCCTCCCACCACCAGCTCTGGCACAGACAGTATAAGTCTGCCAAGCGCTAGCCCCACCTCCCAACCACCAGTCCCGTCTCCCATCACCGGCTCTGGACAAGACCGTATAAGTCTGCCCAGCACTATCCCCGCCTCCCACCACTGGCTCTGCCACCCAATCTCGACTAAGCTCCTGAGGATCCATTCCTTCCGAACAGGATTCCTTTATGCTTATCCCACGCATGTTTGAATTCCGTTACTGTTTTCATTTCCACCACCTCCCGCTTGACGGCATTCCAAGCATCCACCACTCTCTCCGTGAAAAAATACTTCCTGACATTTTTCTTGAGTCTGCCCCGCTTCAATCTCATTTCATGTCCTCTCGTTCTACCGCCGTCGCATCTCCGGAAAAGGTTCGTTTGCGGATTAATACCTTTCAAATATTTGAACGTCTGTATCATATCACCCCTGTTTCTCCTTTACTCCAGAGTATACATGTTTAGCTCTGCAAGTCTCTCCACATACGTCTTGTAACGCAAATCCCATACCATTCTCGTAGCTTTTCTTGCACTGCTTCAATTCTTTTTACATCCTTCGCAAGATACGGCCTCCAAAACTGAACACAATACTCCAGGTGGGGCCTCACCAACGACTTATACAGGGGCATCAACACCCCCTTTCCTCTGCTGGTCACACCTCTCTCTATAAAGCCTAACAACCTTCTAGCTACGGTCACCGCCTTGTCACACTGTTTCGTCGCCTTCAAATCTTCAGATACTATCACCCCAAGATCCCTCTCCCCGTCCGTACCTATCAGACTCTCCCCGCCTAACACATACGTCTCCCGTGGATTTCTATTCCCTAAGTGCATCACTTTGCATTTCTTCGCATTGAAATTTAATTGCCAAACCTTAGACCATTCTTCTAGCTTCCTCAGATCCTTCTTCATGTTTTCCACTCCCTCCCGGGTGTCCACTCTGTTACAGATCTTAGTATCATCCGCAAATAGGCAAACTTTACCTTCTAACTCTTCGGCAATGTCACTCACAAATAAATTGAACAGAATCGGCCCCAGCACCGATCCCTGAGGCACTCCACTACTCACCTTTCCCTCCTCCGAGCGAATTCCATTACCACCACCTTCTGGCGTCTGTCCGTCAACCAGTTCCTAATCCAGTTCACCACTTCGGGTCCTATCTTCAGCCCATCCAGTTTATTTAAGAGCCTCCTGTGGGGAACCGTGTCAAAAGCTTTGCTGAAATCTAAGTAGATTACGTCCATAGCGCGTCCCTGATTCAATTCTCCTGTCACCCAAAGAACTCAATGAGATTCGTTTGGCACGATTTCCCTTTGGTAAAACCATGTTGTCTCGGATCTTGCAACTTATTGGCTTCCAGGAAATTCACTATCCTTTCCTTCAGCATCGCTTCCATTACTTTTCCAATAACCGAAGTGAGGCTTACTGGCCTGTAGTTTCCAGCTTCTTCCCTATCACCAGGTTTTAATGCCCCTGTATAAGTCGTTGGTGAGGCCCCACCTGGAGTATTGTGTTTAGTTTTGGAGGCTGTATCTTGCTAAGGATGTAAAAAGAATTGAAGCGGTGCAAAGAAAAGCTACGAGAATGGTATGGGATTTGCGTTACAAGACGTATGAGGAGAGACTTGCTGACCTGAACATGTATACCCTGGAGGAAAGAGGAAATAGGGGTGATATGATACAGACGTTCAAATATTTGAAAGGTATTAATCCGCAAACGAACCTTTTCCGGAGATGGGAAGGCGGTAGAATGAGAGGACATGAAATGAGATTGAAGGGGGGCAGACTCAAGAAAAATGTCAGGAAGTATTTTTTCACAGAGAGAGTGGTGGATGCTTGGAATGCCCTCCCGCAGGAGGTGGTGGAGATGAAAATGGTAACGGAATTCAAACATGCGTGGCTTAAACATAAAGGAATCCTGTTCGGAAGGAAAGGATCCTCAGGAGCTTAGCGAAGATTGGATGGCAGAGGCGGGGCTGGTGGTTGGGAGGCGGGGTTAGTGCTGGGCAGACTTATACGGTCTGTGCCCTGAAAAAGACAGATACAAATCAAGGGGCTGGTGGTTGGGAGGCGGGGATAGTGCTGGGCAGACTTATACGGTCTGTGCCCTGAAAAAGACAGATACAAATGAAGGTAAGGTATACACAAAAAGTAGCACATATGAGTTATCTTGTTGGGCAGGCTGGATGGACCGTGCAGGTCTTTTTCTGCCGTCATCTACTATGTTACTATGTTACATTTTCCCACCTATTTGCAGGCTCAATGTGGCTTACATAGTACCGTGATGGCGATTGCCAATTCCGGTAAGAGAAATACAGAGTGGTCAAGTGTTAATGTTCATAAATGACAGAGTATATTAAGTATTCAAGGACAGAGAGTTAAGTTTTGTCCAGTTCTGGTAAGAGTTTCGATCGTGTTGCAGGGTTCAGGTGTTTAGGCTGGATCATTCTGGTATGCCTTTCTGAGCAGGTTGGTTTTTAACGATTTCCAGAAGTTTGTTCGGTCGTGCATTGTTTTCATGACGTTTGGAAGTGCATTCCATAGTTGCGTGCTTATAAAAGAGAAGCTGTATACATATGTTGATTTATATTTTAGTCCTTTGCAGCTAGGGTAGTGGAGATTTAGGTATGTGAGTGTTGACCTTTTTGTGTTCCTGGTTGGTAGATCTATAAGGTCTGCCATGTAGACTGGGGCCTCACCGTGAATAATTTTATGTTGAAGAAATGGGACACACTTAAAGATCTGAAGTGCTTTGTGACTGACTTGGTAAAAGCACACAAATGGAGTGGCGATAAGATAAAATTGAATCAGTGTGAGTGCTGGTGGATTTTTGAGCTCAAAACCTTGGACCCCCGTGTGGGTTAAATTCATTGACAGATTGGAATGCTTTCTATTCAATTAACATCTACATTTTTCAGATAACCAATTTGTTTGTGCTAAATTAAGAAATTACAATGTGAAAGGAAATGACATAATTGTTTAAATTAGTTGATCCTTTGGCGTCTGACGTTAAAGTACCATTTTGTATCATGATTGGCTCGGAACACGACAAAAATGATAAAGGAGATGGGACGACTTCCCTAGGAGGAAAGGCTAAAGTGGCCAGGGCTCTTCAGCTTGGAGAAAAGATGGCTGAGGGGAGATATGATAGAGCTCTATAAAATAATGAGAGGAGAGAACGGGTACCCGTCAATCTCTTGTTTACTCTTTCCAAAAATACTAGGACTAGGGGGCACAAAATGAAGCTACAAAGGGAAAATTAGGTTCTTACCTTGGTAATTGTCTTTCCTTTAGTCATAGCAGATGAAGCCATTACGTATGGGTTGTGTCCATCAACCAGCAGGGGGAGATAGAGAGCACTCAACTTTTCACAGTGCCTCATGGCCAGCCAGCTCCACTGCCTCTTCAGTATTTGAAGCTTCCAAAGCAGTATGGCAAACCGCAATGGGAATAACATGAACTTTCCTCACAGCGAACCATGGCCCCTTAACAAGGGCATGAACTCAAAAGGAGAGAATGAACACATCCTCCTGGAGGGAATAAACTCGTCCTTCTTATTGTATAACTGGAGGGGATACACGCAACCTCCTGGAGGGGATAAACTCATCCTCCAAAACATAAACTGGAGGGAATGGACTCATCCTCCTATAAGTGAACATGAATCCTGAAGACTGTTTTCCAACTTTCTCCCAAGGAAGGAACTTCAGGAAACAAGAACAGAACTTGAAACAGATTCACAGCATACAGACAATCATACAGGGAGGGCTCATGGCTTCATCTGCTATGACTAAAGGAAAGAAAATTACCAAGGTAAGAACCTAATTTTCCCTTCCTTGTCATCAAGCAGATGAAGCCATTACGTATGGGATGTAACAAAGCAATCCCTATATAGGGAGGGAACAAGTCACACCACGCGCTAGCACTTGTGCTCCAAAACGCGCATCCCTCCAAGCAACCACATCCAGCCTGTAATGTCGGGCAAAAGAGAGTTTAGAAACCCATGTTGCTGCACTGCATATCTCTTGTCGAGAGAGTGCTCCAGTTTCAGCCCAAGAGGAAGAAATCGCTCTGGTAGAATGCGCCTTAAAGGCTACAGGCGGAGACCGGCCGGCAAGCAGATAAGCTGAAAAGATAGTTTCTTTGAGCCAGCGGGCAATAGTGGCTTTAGACGCTGGAGACCCTCTGCGAGGACCTGATAGCAAAACAAACAGATGATCATAGATCCTGAAAGAGATAGTAACTCGCAGATACTGCAGCAGAGTCCTGCGCACATCCAACAGGTGCAACTGCCCAAAAGATTCTGGAAACTCCTCCTTATCAAAGGAGGGCAAGAAAATAGGCTGGTTTAGGTGAAATGCTGAAACCACCTTAGGCATGAAGGAAGGCACAGTCCGAACCGTGACCCCGGACTCTGAGAATTGCAGAAATGGGTCTCTACAGGACAGCTCCTGGAGCTCTGACACCCGTCTCGCCAAAGTAATGGCCACAAGAAAAATGGCCATTAGTGTCAAATCTTTCTCCGATGCTCGCCGAAGCGGCTCAAAAGGAGAAGCCTGCAGGGCCTTCAAAACTAGCCCCAGGTTCCAAGCTGGACAGGGTGCTCGCACGGAAGGCCGGAGCCGAAGCACCCCACTAAGAAACCGTGCCACATCTGGATGAGCAGCTAAAGACACGCCTTCAACCTTACCACAAAGGGAGACCAACGCTGCCACTTGCACGCACAGGGAATTATAGGCCAAGCCTATTTGTACACCATCCTGCAAAAAGTCAAGTATTGGCGAGACAGGAATCCGCATGGGTGTGTTTGCTTTTGAAGCACACCAAGACTCAAACTGGCGCCAAATCCTGGCATAAGCCACAGAAGTGGAACGCTTGCGGGCCTGCAGGAGAGTGGAAATGACTGTGTTTGACTAGCCTTTGTCCCTCAATTGTGCCCTCTCAATCGCCATGCCATAAGAACAAAGCGGCAAGAGTCCTCCATGGCTACCGGGCCCTGTGACAACAGGTTCGGTACCAGAGGTAAAGGAAGGGGAGCCTCCACTAGCATCTGTCGGAGGTCAGCATACCAAGGCCTCCTGGGCCAATCCAGGGCGATGAGGACCACTTCTCCTGGGTGCAGCCGAATCCGCAGGAGCACGCACCTTATCAAGGGCCACGGAGGGAACACATATAGTAGGCCCGGAGGCCAGGGCTGAGTCAAGGCATCCAACCCCGCCGAGCGAGGATCTCTCCGTCTGCTGAAGAAGCACGGGACTTTGGCATTTGAACTTGTCGCCATAAGATACATCACGGGCTTGCCCCATTTGGCACATATCTGCAGGAATACTTCGTCTGCTAGTTCCCATTCTGCTGGATCAATCTGATGCCTGCTTAGATAATCGGCTTGCACGTTGCTCTGACCTGCAATGTGAGCTGCCGACAGAAACTGAAGATGCAGCTCGGCCCAGTGGCAAATCTGTTTGGCCTGCGCGGCCAGTGCTCTGCACTGAGTGCCGCCTTGTCGATTTATGTAGGTCACTGCTGTCGTGTTGTACGACATCACTCTGACAGCCAATCCTTCCAGGGTCACTTGAAAGGCCAGAAGCGCCTGAAACACCGCTTTCAACTCCAGGCGGTTGATGAACCACTCCGACTCCTCGGGTGTCCATAGACCCTGGGCATGCTTCCCCTTGCAATGTGCGCCCCAGCCCTTCAGGCTGGCATGTCACTACTAGACACTAATTGGGGAGCGCCAGCGGCATTCCTCGCCGCAGCATGCTGTCTGAGAGCCACCACTCCATGCTGAGTCAGGCCGCAGGGAGCCAAGAAAGTCTGCATTGATAATCCTGAAAAACTGGAGACCATCTTTGAAGTAGGGAATACTGTAGAGGTCTCAGGTGCGCTCTCACCCAGGGCACCACTTCCAATGTGGCTGGCATCGGTTCCAGCAGCTGGACAATATCCCAAGCTCGCAGGCGGGGCATCCTCAGAAGCAGACGGACCTGATTCTGAAGCTTGCACCGCCTTAGCTCGGGTAGGTATACATAGCCCAAGTCTGTGTCGAACCTGGCCCCCAAATATTCTAGAGATTGCGACGGGGGTCAGGTGACTTTTGGCCATATTGATGACCCAGCCTAGAGATTGAAGTACTGAGACCACTCTGGCTGTAGCTTGATAGCTCTCTGTTACAGAGTCTGCTCTGATGAGCCAGTCGTCTAGGTATGGGTGAACCCTGATACATTCTCGCCTGAGCAAAGCAGCTACTATCACCATTACCTTCGAAAAGGTTCAGGGAGCTGTGGCGAGGCCAAAAGGCAAGGCCCAGAACTGGAAATGTTTTCCCAACACCGCAAACCTCAGAAACGTCTGGTGCGGGGGCCAAATTGTTTTGTGCAAGTAAGCTTCTTTCAGGTCTAGAGACGTGAGAAACTCTCCTGGCTGTACCGCAGCAATGACGGAGCGCAGGGTTTCCATGTGGAAATGCCACACTCTCAGGGACTTGTTTAATTCTTTTAAGTCCAGAATAGGGCGAAAAGACCCACCTTTTCGCGGCACCACAAAGTAGATGGAGTATCGGACGTAGCCGTGTTCGGCGGGAGGCACCAGGGACACGGCCCCTAACTGAATCAGACCTTGCAAAGTCTCCTCTCCCGCCACCCGTTTGATGGCAGGACCGCATCGGGACTCCACAAACACGTCTCTTACTGGGGCGTTGAATTCTATTCTGTAGCCATCTCTGATCAGGTCCAGAACCCACTGATCTGAGGAAATATTGGCCCACTCCTCGGCAAAGAGGGAAAGACGTCCTCCGATGACAGGAAGCGAGGAGGGGGCCGGCGCACAATCATTGAGAGAGTCGCCCCTGAACTCCAGGCCTAGAGCCGGTGGCTGCGGAACGCTTGTCCGAGCGAAAGGAGTTCCTCTGCTGAAAAACGGGCATGAGAAGTGAACCCAGCAGAACGCCCCGGGTGGTACCTTCTAGCTTCACAGAAGCGAGGTCTATAAGAGGAGTGGACCGCCTGGCCCTTGGAGGAAGGCCTCGGCCTATCTTCGGGCAAGCACTGGGGTTTAGGATCTCCCAGGCCTTTAACAATTTTCTCCAACTCCTCACCAAATAGGAGAAGGCCTTGAAAGGGCAACTTCACCAACCTTTGCTTAGAGGCCATGTCCGCTGCCCAATGTCGTAGCCAAATAAGACAGCGAGCCGCCACTGCTACTGCCATTTGTTTAGCCGAAGCTCTGACAATATCATAAAGGGCATCAGCCAAAAAGGACAAGGCCGACTCCAGCCACATCCGAGAATGGCTCCGCTCCATCTCCGGGCTGTTCCACTGCCTGTTGCAACCACGCCAGGCAGGCTCTAGCAGCATAACAACTGCATGCAGACGCCCGAACAGTAAGACCTGCAATTTCAAAGGACCGTTTAAGTGCTGATTCCAGCCTACGGTCTTGTATATCCTTCAGGGCAACTCCTCCTTCCACAGGGAGGGTATTTCTCTTTGTCACCGCAGTGACTAGGGTATCTACTTTAGGCATTGCAAAGCGAGCCAAATGCTCCTCACATAGAGGGTATAATTGCCCCATAGCCCTGGAAACTTTCAAAGGTCCCTCGGGGTCAGCCCACTGAGCGGAAATAAGCTCTTGGATGGAGTCATGCAAAGGAAAGGCTCGAGCAGGTTTTTTGGTACTAGCCATCCTAGGATTCACAGAGGAGGCCGTGCCACTGTCAGGCTCTTCAATAGAAAGGACCTGTAGGGCATCTGAAATAAGCGCTGGCAGCTCATCACGGTGGAAAATCCTCACCGCGGAGGGATCATCCAGATTCTGTGGTAATTTTGCACCTGACTCTGGCTCCTCAGACCACGAAGGCCTGCCAGAACTCTCCGAATCCTCACAGCCTGACCACGGAGGGGGGGGGGGGGGGGGGGGACAATAGAAGGGGCCTCAGACGACCTTTGAGGGACAGCTCTTTTCAGCATGTATGCTTTATGCAATAACAACACAAAATCAGGGGAGAAAAACTCGTCCTGGGCACCCAGATCCCGTCTGGGGCTAGCCGCTCCCTGAATAGCCTCAATTCGAGGTCCCCCCCCCCCCCCGGGCTCAGGGCTCTCCGTCTCTACGGAGGCCGCGCCATGCGGAGAATTCAAAATGGCATCCGCTGCCAGCTCTGAGCGGAAAGAATCATCGCTCGCCATGCTCGGGCTGGCTCTTACACCTGTACAGCACGATTTACATAGTCCCGCTGCTGATCTGCGCTTGCCACACCGGGAACAGCGCTTTACATTCTCTGCAGCCATCGCCAAAAACGGTGGGAAAATTCAAAATGGCGGTTTCGCACCAAAAACGCCCCGATCGCGGGCCCACCCCAGAGGAGTTAGAAAACACTCTTACCTCACCGGACAGAGTATCACAGCTCCGGTCCCATAGAAGAATCAAAGGAAAACCTCTGTTCCTTTTTTTTTTTTTTTAACGCTGTGAGGAAAGCAGAGGTAATAAGAACTCCGGAGGCTCAAATGAGTGGGAAAGGCCGGGAAAGGCGAACCAATGTGCCTGCATCCACTGAGTGGGAAAGGACAGGGAAAAGCAAGCTAATATGTCCACATCCACGGGGGCATGGGTAAGGCAGGGAAAGGGCTAAGCTATGTGCCTTCAAAGTGAAGCTGCTATAGCCTCTAACACCCCGGCTAACAACTGGCAAGCCAGGAGCCACCCCCAGGCAGATTTTTGATGGAGCTTGAAGAAGCTGCAGCCACCCTGCTTGGGGAGATAGAGAATACTGAAGAGGCAGTGGAGCTGGCTGGCCATGAGGCACTGTGAAAAGTTGAGTGCTCTCTATCTCCCCCTGCTGGTTGATGGACACAACCCATACGTAATGGCTTCATCTGCTTGATGACAAGGAAGTAGTAAATTTAAAACAAATCAGAGAAGATATTTTTTCCCTCAACATGTAATTAACTTCTGGAATTTGTTGCCAGAAAATGTAGTAAAAGTAGTTAGCTTAGCGGAGGCTTAAAAAGATTTGGATGGTTTCCAAAAGGAAAAGTCCACAGACCGTTATTAAAATGGACTTGGGGTAAATCCACTGCTTATTTCTAGGATAACAAATTACTTAAAAGTAGAGCTGCTGAAAGAGTACCGTTGCCGCTAATATCATCCGTGATCAAATAGCTACTGCTGATAATGGAGGAGGAGCCTCATAAACTTACACAGCTAATTTCATTTCACTCTCCAGTGAATCTAAGCTTGTGTGCGTGTTTATAATCATTGGCTCACCTTCCTCCTCCCTCCTATGCAGTATCTGCTATTTCATGATCACTCTCTAATTAATATCTTAGATGGCTATTGATTACTTATCTGAAACAACCGGCATGCCCCTTTCCCCGACAGGTGCCTGTTTCGCAAAAACACTTTGTCAGGGGGAGGTCTCTATACCGGACCTGCAACAAAATCAAACTTGTAATCCTCCATAAAAATCAATGCCATACTGCTAACACCTACTCTGTACAAATCCCTCACTCCAAACTCACCGGTTTGTCTCACTCATGCCTTCTATGCGCCATCTGCTTACACTCAACATGGCACTAGCCCCATTATAACTCCATCCAACAGGAAACCGCTGTTGCAACGGACTGACCGGAAACAGCTGATACGGAGCCCGCCTCCGCTACAGCAACAAGCACCAAGGATGGCTTACGTACACACATTTCCGGTTTATCATCGACTAATTTACTCACCCAAGTTATCCTCCTTCCTAGTCTTTATAAGGAAAAAAACACTGTGCCTGCCTTTCCTGCGTCCCAATTCCTCTAAACTTGCCCACATCCCATGTCTGCCACTCCTCTGCCAAGTTGTTTTGGATATCTAGCCCCCTGTTAGTTCGCCTCATTATACAGTTTGATCCCAGACTGCAAAAATTTTTAAATTGAATAGTGGCAGTTCATGAACAGAGTCCTATCTTCATTCTAGAGCAGAGATCCCCAAAGGTCTTGACTCCCAATACACATTTGGGGTGCACCATAGAATTTCACTGTCCTCTACCACCAGGGGGTGCTTTTCTGAAGCAGCGCAAATTGGACTTGCAAACACGGAAAGATTGGCGAGTACTGTTCTACAGATTGTGCAAGCAATCGATCTCTTGCTCGTATTTCAAACAAACCTGGCTCTCAATGTCAGCACCTCTCTTCTCTCAAACTTATGCTGAACAGTAAAAACTAATTTGTAAGCAATAGAGTCCCAGAAGCTTCCACTTTTCACATAGTGATAAAGAACAAAACTCCTGAATTATGGTCCCATCATGCAACACAGGAATTCAATATGCCAACAGCTGCCCCAGCAGAAGGAAAGCAATCTCTCCCAACACAGGGAAAAGGCAAGTTAAGCAATTACCTTAGCATGGGGAAAGCCTTTTGCTTTAGTGACATACCTGCACTTTTATATCTGTACTAATCAGTAGAGCTAAATTGTATAAAAGCACTAGCGATAACAATTAAGTTGTTTTACAGATAATTAAGAAAACTGTCATCAAGTCCCCTATCCATCTCTTTCTTTCTTCCTCTTAAGCACGAATGCAATTATTTCAGCCTATAGTACTCCATAGCAGCTTCCCAATAAGGAGTAATGCCTTCTGTTATATTACTATCATGTATTCCATTACCATGCAACCCAAAATCCTTCTGGAATACCAAATGTCTATACTCTTATTTCCACTATCCATGATGTATTGTAAGCCACATTGAGCCTGCAAAGAGGTGGGAAAATGTGGGATACAAATGCAATAAATAAATAAATACTTGGCTTGGAAGTCCTCCAGGGACAGGAAAATACCTACAATACCTGACTGTAACGCCCCTGAGTTACAACTGAAAATGTTGTGAGCTAAATTTAAAATATATATTTATCATTATTTGATTTACTACCAACCTCCCCTTCTTCTCTCCTCCCATCAGACTTAATACGCTCCATTCCAAACTTTCTCACAGATAACCATGTTACAGAATTGTAATATCTTATATATAGCTTACTTGACCTATTAACCTATAAATTTGAAAACAACAACTTTCATCTAAGTAACCATACTTGAACTTAAACTCCCTGGGTCAGATCGCAGTAAACTCGAGTTTTCCCTCTACTGGAGGGAAAATACTAAATCAATGAAAAATAAAAGTACTACAAACCCCTCACAAAACTAGAGGAAAAATAAATACCACAACCTTCTGGTCTAAAGTCTTGAAGAATTCTGCTTTTCCTCCAGCAGAAAATAACTTCATGATTAAATGGGATGACCTATGCAAAATGTTTTAAATAGCATAGCACCCCTCAAATCTACATCCAAACCAACCCAGAAAAATCTCACCTTGGTTTAATCAATCTATCCTTCTTTTGAAAAGGAAATGTAGAAAACTGAAAAGAAAATGGGCTAAAGACAAATCAAACGAAAACAAATTAAATTGGAAAATTGCCATCAGAACATATAAAAATGATATCAAAATGCAAAAACTCAATACTATAACAAATAATCAGTGGTAATTTCCTTAATACCAATAAACTTTTCAAACTGATAGAAAGTCTATTATCCATAAAAGAAACCACAACCACTGAGTCTCCATCAACAGCAGAGCAACTAGCTACTTTTTTCGAACAAAAAAAATAGTTAAAATCAGAGGAGAACTCAAATTAAAAATCAACCATCAAGATATTTACGAAAAACAGACACACATCAATAGCCACCAACAGAATCTGGTTTTCCTTTCAACTACCAACCATGACACAGTAAAACATTACCTACTAAAATACTCAACCTCACAATGCATACTAGACCCTTGTCCTAGTTACCTTATGAAGGAAGCTCCTAATATATTGATTAATCTGCTTCAGCAGCATATCTCCTTCCTACCATTCCACGATACTTCCCTGATATTAAAGGCTCTATTATCCTAACACCAAAACCAAAATATAATTCAATCAGCATAACTGATGTAACACAGACCAGTAGCCTCCATTCCTTTGATGATAAAGGCAATGGAAGGAATAGTAGCTGCACAAACGATGAACTACCTTTCACATTTCTTCCTACTACAAAAATCGCAATCAGGTTTCAGACCATGCTATAGCACTGAGACTGTCCTTACCACCCTAGTATAAAATCTCAGAAAGAAATTAGCAAAAGGTCTAAGATCTCCATAATGCAGTTCGATATGACTAGCACGCATTCAATGTAGAAGATCATATCTTACTAAACATACTAACTTTGGCATATGTGTCATAGTCCACAAATGGTTTCAAGGATTCCTGAAATCAAGATCTTACAAAGTGAAAATGCAAGGAACCTTATCCTGTCCTTGGTCACTGGACTGTGGCGTCCCTCAGGGCTCTCCAATATCACCCATACGGTTTAATGTAACGATGTCACAACTAGGTAACAGACTAGAAACATCAGGATTCAAAACATTCATATATGCAGACGATGTTACCATATACATAACCTTCAAAAAGAACATTCAAGACATCTTACAAAAGGCAAAACTTGGCTTAAATTGGATGGAAACCTGGGCCACAGAATCCAAATTAATAAAGAAAAAACTAAACTAAATTCATGGTCATTACCAACCTATTTGACCAAAAAGCCTACAACAGTTTCACAACTGACAACACTTCATTCCCCACTGACAATAATCTGAAAATTCTAGGTATAATTATAGACAAACATTAAAACATTTAATACTCCAGTTTCATAGTAACATAGTAGATGACGGCAGAAAAAGACATGCATGGTCCATCTAGTCTGCCCAAGATAAACCATCTAGTCTGCCCAATCTTTCAGGTCTCTTTGGAAACTAAAAAAGGAACAGACCCTATTTCTCATCAGAAACATTCAGACTATTGGTACAATCATTAACATATCCCAATTTGATTACTGAAATGTCATATATGCTGACTGTAAGGAGTACCTGTTGAAAAAATTCCAAACAGCTCAAAACACTGCAGCCAGGTTCATGTACAAAATATCTCGTTTTGAAAGTGCCTCCCCTTGATTAATCAAATTACACTGGCCTCCCATCAAAGCGAGAATCACCTTCAAATTATGTACCTTTATCTTTCAAATCCTAAATGGCACAGCTCCAGACTATATGGTACCATTAATAAACTTACCTCAAAGAAACGCTAAATATGAGACAAAAAAAACCTTTCAGACTACAACTCCCAAATTGCAAAAAAAAAAAAAAAAAAAATGATCTACAAAACTGTCCACTTTGCAGACTTCACTTACCTAGGAACCAAATGGTGGAACTCGTTATCACCCAAAATAAGAAATACACAGGAATATATTAGATTCCGCAAAATCCTCAAATTGTTCCTATTCAAACAAACGCTCACAAAGAACAAGCATATCCCAAACAACTAATTATTCCCTGAATGGTTATTACTCTATTTGCAGAAGCAGGTAGTAGGAAGCGTAGGCTCTTCTCAAAGTCCGGAGAAGACGTAATTGTGAAAATCAACTCTTTATTGTAAGAAAATCAGAAAAGGAGGACGGAAGACTAAACGACAGTTGGCGTGGTTAAATAGTGAGGGAAAGGAAGCTATTAGAGCTAAAAGAAAATCCTTCAGAAAATGGAAGAAGGAACCAACTGAAAATAATAAGAAATGGCACAAGGAATGTCAAGTCAATTGCAAAGCGCTGGTAAGGAAAGCTAAGAGGGACTTCGAAAAAAAGATTGCGTTGGAGGCAAAAACATATAGTAAAATGTTTTTTAGGTATATTAAAAGCAGGAAGCCGGCAAAAGAATCGGTTGCACCGCTAGATGATCGAGGAGTAAAAGGGGCAATCAGGGAAGACAAATCCGTAGCGGAGAGATTAAATGAATTCTTTGCTTCGGTCTTCACCGAGGAAGATTTGAGTGGGATACCGGTGCCAGAAATGGTATTCGAAGCTGACGAGTCACAGAAACTTAATGAATTCTCTGTAAACCTGGAGAATGTTATGAGGCAGTTCTACAAACTAAAGAGTAGCAAATCTACTGGACCGGGGGGTATTCATCCCAGAGTACTGATAGAACTGAAAAATGAGCTTGCGGAGCTATTGTTAGAAATGGGAAAATTAGGTTCTTACCTTGGTAATTTTCTTTCCTTTATTCATAGCAGATGAAGCCATTACGTATGGGTTGTGTCCATCAACCAGCAG
The DNA here is from genome assembly GCF_901765095.1 of Microcaecilia unicolor. NCBI lineage: Eukaryota > Metazoa > Chordata > Amphibia > Gymnophiona > Siphonopidae > Microcaecilia > Microcaecilia unicolor. The sequence goes on from NC_044039.1 coordinate 163,141,448, forward strand.
GGGGAGATAGAGAGCACTCAAATTTCACAGTGCCACATGGTCAGCTAGCTCCACTGCCTCTTCAGTATTTGAAGCTTCTAAAGCAGTATAACAAACCGCAACGGGAATAACATGAACTTTCCTCACAGCGAACGATGGCCCCATAACAAGGGCATGAACTCAAATGGAGGGAATGAACACATCCTCCTGGAGGGAATAAACTCATCCTCCTCTTTGTATTTATGGAGGGAATACACACATCCTCCTGGAGGGAATGACCTCAACCTCCTATAAGTGAACAAGAATCCTGAAGACTGTTTTCCAACTTTCTCCCAAGGAAGGATTAGAACTTCAGGAAACAAGAACAGAACCTGAAACAGATTCACATCATACAGACAATCATACAGGGAGGGCTCATGGCTTCATCTGCTATGACTAAAGGAAAGAAAATTACCAAGGAACCTAATTTTCCCTTCCTTGTCATCAAGCAGATGAAGCCATTACGTATGGGATGTATCAAAGCAATCCCTATATAGGGTGGGAACAAGTCACACCACGCGCTAGCACTTGTGCTCCAAAACGCGCATCCCTCCTAGCAGCCACATCCAGCCTGTAATGTCGGGCAAATGAGAGCTTCGAAGCCCATGTTGCTGCACTGCAAATCTCATGAAGAGAGAGTGCTCCAGTTTCAGCCCAAGAGGAAGAAATCGCTCTTGTAGAATGTGCCTTAAAGGCTACAGGCGGAGGCCGGCCGGCAAGCAGATAAGCTGAAAAGATAGCTTCTTTGAGCCAGCGGGCAATAGTGGCTTTGGACGCCGGAGACCCTCTGCGAGAACCTGATAGTAAAACAAACAAATGATAAGAGGTCCTGAAAGAATTAGTAACTCGCAGATACTGCAACAGAGTCCTGCGCACATCCAACAGGTGCAACTGCCCAAAGGATTCTGGAAACTCCTCCTTAACAAAAGAGGGTAGAAAAATAGGCTGGTTTAGGTGAAACGCAGAAACCACCTTAGGCATGAAGGAAGGCACGGTCCAAACCATGACCCCGGACTCTGAAAATTGCAGAAATGGGTCTCTACAGGACAGCGCCTGGAGTTCTGACACCCGTCTCGCCGAAGTAATGGCCACCAGAAAAACGGCCTTTAGTGTCAAATCTTTCTCTGAAGCTCGCCATAGCGGCTCAAAAGGAGAACCCTGCAGAGCCTTCAAAACTAGCCCCAGGTTCCAAGCTGGACAAGGTGCCCGCACGGTAGCACGGAGCAGAAGCACCCCTCTAAGAAACCGTGCCACATCTGGATGAGCAGCTAAAGACATGCCTGCAACCTTACCATGAAGAGAGGCCAATGCTGCCACTTGCACCCGCAGGGAATTATAGGCCAAGCCTTTTTGTACATCATCCTGCAAAAAGTCCAGAATCGGCGAGACAGGAGCCCGCATGGGTGTGATTGCTTTTGAAGCACACCAAGACTCAAACTGGCGCCAAATCCTGGCATAAGCCACGGAAGTGGAACGCTTGCGGGCCTGCAGGAGAGTGGAAATGACTGTGTCTGAATAGCCTTTGTCCCTCAATTGCGCCCTCTCAATCGCCATGCCATAAGACCAAAGCGGCAGGCGTCCTCCATGGCTACCAGGCCCTGTGACAACAGGTTCGGTACCAGAGGTAAAGGAAGGGGAGCCTCCACTAGCATCTGTCGGAGGTCCGCATACCAAGGCTTCCTGGGCCAATCCGGGGCGATGAGAACCACTTCTCCTGGGTGAAGCCGAATCCGCAGGAGCACACGCCCTATCAAGGGCCACGGAAGGAACACATACCAGAGGCCCAGAGGCCAGGGTTGAGCCAAGGCATCCAACCCGGCTGAGCGAGGATCTCTCCGTCTGCTGAAAAGCACGGGACTTTGGCATTTGAGCTTGTCGCCATAAGATCCATTACAGGCTTGCCCCATTTGGCATATATCTGCAGGAATACTTCATCGGCCAGTTCCCATTCCGCTGGATCGATTTGATGCCTGCTTAGATAATCGGCTTGCACGTTGCTCTGACCTGCAATGTGAGCTGCCGACAGAAACTGTAGATGCAGCTCGGCCCAGTGGCAAATCTGTTCGGCCTGCGCGGCCAGTGCTCTGCACTGAGTGCCGCCTTGTCGGTTTATGTAGGCCACTGTTGTCGTGTTGTCCGACATCACTCTGACAGCCAATCCTTCCAGGGTCACTTGAAAGGCCAGAAGCGCCTGAAACACCGCTTTCAACTCTAGGCGATTGATGGACCACTCCGACTGGTCGGGTGTCCAAAGACCCTGGGCATGCTTCCCCTTGCAATGTGCGCCCCAGCCCTTCAGGTTGGCATCTGTCACCACTAGGCATCAATCGGGGAGCGCCAGCGGCTCGCCGCAGCATGCTGTCTGAGAGCCACCACTCCATGTTGAGTCGGGCCGCAGGGAGCCAAGAGAGTCTGCATTGATAATCCTGAGATACTGGAGACCATCGTTGAAGCAGGGAATACTGCAGAGGTCTCAGGTGCGCTCTCGCCCAGGGCACCAAATCCAAGGAGCCCGTCATCGATCCCAACAGCTGGACAATGTCCCAAGCTCGCGGGCGGGGCATCCTCAGGAGCAGACGGACCTGATTCTGAAGCTTGCTTTTTTTTTTTTTTAAACGCTGTGAGGAAAGTAGAGAAAACAGCAAAAGAGGCAATCAAATCAACTCCGGAGGTACAGAACAGTGGGAAAGGCAGGGAAAGGCGAACCAATGTGCCTGCATCCACCAAGTATAGAGTGGGAAAGAGCAGGGAAAAGTGAAACTAATGTGCTCACATCCACTGGGAGGATGGGTAAGGCAGGGAAAGGGCTAACATATGTGCCTTTAAAGTGAAGCTGCTATAGCCTCTAACACCCCGGCTAACAACTGGCAAGCCAGGAGCCACCCCCAGGCAGATTTTTTAAGGAGCTTGATCAAGCTGCAACCACCCTGCTTGGGGAGATAGAGAATACTTAAGAGGCAGTGGAGCTAGCTGACCATGTGGCACTGTGAAATTTGAGTGCTCTCTATCTCCCCCTACTGGTTGATGGACACAACCCATACGTAATGGCTTCATCTGCTTGATGACAAGGAAATGTAATTTATCCTTAAAATCAAACATGGTACAGGAAGATTGGAGGGTGACCAACGTAATGCCGATTTTTAAAAAAGGTTCCAGAGGAGATCCGGGAAATTATAGACCGGTGAGTCTGACATCGGTGCCGGGCAAAATAGTAGAGACTATAATTAAGAACAAAATTACAGAGCATATTCAAAAGCATGGATTAATGAGACAAAGTCAACATGGATTTAGTAAAGGGAAATCTTGCCTCACCAATCTACTACATTTCTTTGAAGGGGTGAACAAACATGTGGATAAAGGGGAGCCGGTTGATATTGTGTATCTGGATTTTCAGAAGGAGTCTGACAAAATACCTCATGAAAGACTCCAGAGGAAATTGGAGAGTCATGGGATAGGAGGTAGTGTTCTATTGTGGATTAAAAACTGGTAAAAAGGTAGAAAACAGAGAGTAGGATTAAATGGACAGTATTCTCAATGGAGAAGGGTAGTTAGTGGGGTTCCACAGGGGTCTGTGCTTGGACCGCTGCTTTTTAACATATTTATAAATGACCTAGAGATGGGAGTAACTAGTGAGGTAATTAAATTTGCTGATGACAAAAAGTTATTCAAAGTCGTTAAATCACAGGAGGATTGTGAAAAATTAAAAGAGCACCTTATGAGGCTGGGAGACTGGGCGTCTAAATGGCAGATGATGTTTAATGTGAGCAAGTGCAAAGTGATGCATGTGGGAAAGAGGAATCCGAATTATAGCTACGTCATGCAAGGTTCCACGTTAGGAGTCACTGACCAAGAAAGGGATCTAGGTGTCGTCATTGATGATATGTTGAAACCTTATGCTCAGTGTGCTGTTGCGGCTAAGAAAGCAAATAGAATGTTAGGTATTATTAGGAAAGGAATGCCTTTGTATCGCTCCATGGTGCGACCGCACCTCAAATATTGTGTTCAATTCTGGTCGCCGCATCTCAAAAAAGATATAGTGGAATTAGAAAAGGTGCAGAGAAGGGTGATGAAAATTATAAAGGGGATGGGACGACTTCCCTATGAGGAAAGGCTAAAGCGGCTAGGGCTCTTCAGCTTGGAGAAAAGGCGGCTGAGGGGAGATATGATAGAGGTCTATAAGATAATGAGTGGGGTTGAACGGGTAGATATGAAACATCTGTTCACGCTTTCCAAAAATACTAGGACTAGGGGGCATGCGATGAAGCTACAATGTAGTCAATTTAAAACGAATCAGAGAAAATATTTCTTCACTCAACGTGTAATTAAACTCTGGAATTCATTGCCAGAGAATGTGGTAAAGGCGGTTAGCTTAGTGGAGTTTTAAAAAGGTTTGGATGGCTTTCTAAAGGAAAAGTCCATAGACCGTTATTAAATGGACTTGGGGAACATTCACTATTTCTGGGATAAGCAGTATAAAATGTTTTGTACATTTTTGGGATCTTGCCGGGTATTTGTGACCTGGATTGACCACTGTTGGAAACAGGATGCTGGGCTCGATGGATCCGTTGGTCTTTCCATGGCAATACTTATGTACTTATGACTCAACACAGCAGCCGTGTTTCAGCGCTTCACGCGCCTTCCTTAGGAGTCTTATGATATATAGTTGCTTGTGTGAAACAATGTTTTTATTTTAAAACAACATTTTCACAAAGGATATAAATATCATCCACTGTCAAAACAGAGAAAGTGCACCGGACTCTTGGCCCACGATACACTGCGGACTCCAGAAAAAAGTCTGTGAAGGGAGAGAAAAATTCTAGCTTGTAACCTTCTCGCACCACATCGAGGACCCACTGGTCCAAAGTAATTCTGGCCTACTCTGGAAGAAACAGAGAAAGCCGACCTCCGATCTGCTCTCCTCCCAAGTGGACCTGCGCCCCATCATTGGGAAGCCCGAGAAGGAGCCCCCTGACGAGAGGGGGGTCCAGCCGTACGCTTCTCGTTGCGAAAGGAAGAACGCTGCCCAAAACGAGGATGCTGAAAGGCTGAAATTGGACCGCCCCGGGTGATACCGTCACGTCTCTCTGAAACGTGACCTCGAGGCTCCCTGCCTGGAAGTAGACTTGGGTCTATCCTCCAGAAGACGCTGAGATTTGGAATCCCCCAATCTTTAACAATCTTTTCTAGGTCTTCCCCAAAAAGCAGTTTCCCTCAGAAAGGTAATTTAATAAGCTGTTGCTTAGAGGCCTTATCTGCGGCCCAATGACGGAGCCACAGAAGACGCCGAGAAGAAACTGTCAAGGCCATGAGTTTGGCCGAAGCACAGACCAAATCATACAAGGCATCCGCCAAGTACACCAGCCCAATATCCATCAGCGACATCTGAGGAGTTCCCGGCATATCAGACTCCGAAATCGAATCCATGACAGAATGTAGCCAACTGCGATAAGCTCTAGCCGCATAAGAACTACAAACAGAAGCTTGAAGTGTCAAAGCGGCCACCTCAAAGGTATGTTTTAAAGAGGCCTCTAGCCATCTGTCTTGCATATTCTTAAGTGCCACACCACCTTCCACTGGAATAGAAGTCTTCTTAGTGACCGCCGTCACCAGGAGGCATATTTTCAAAGCAATTAGCCTTCCAAAGTTCCATAGAAACCTATGGAACTTTGGAAGGCTAAGTGCTTTGAAAATATGCCTCCAGGGCATCCACCCTAGGTACAGCGAACTGCTCTCAATGGTCCGCTGAAACCTGATACAGCCGGGCCATAGCCCTGGCCACTTTCAGCCCCCCCATCCGGATCCACCCACTGGGCCGTAATCAACTCAATAGCTTCATGTACCGGAAAGGCCTTAGAAGGTCGTCTGGTACTAGCCATCTTGGGGTTGACCGCCTGAGAAGCCGCAACCTCAGAGTCCTCTATATTCAGGGCTTCCAGCGCCTGAGAGATAAAGGAGGACAACTCCTCCTTATGGAAAATCCTCACGGCAGAAGAGTCCTCTGGTTGGTCAGTAAGGACACCGTCCTCCACGTCCTCTACTCCCGTCTGCTCCGAGAGCCACAACAGAGGAAGCTGTAGGCGACTGTATGCAGGACCCCTCCTCAGACCCCAAAGAAAGCCTAGGCTTTTTAAGGGAGGAGAAATCCTCTGAGGGAAAACTCAAAATCTCTTGGTTACCCCCAGACCCCCTGAGAGGATCAAAGGCCGAAGTTGTCACAGCCTTTGAGGGGGGGGGGGCAAGATCCTTTTCAACAAAAATGCCTGATGGAGTAGCAAAATAAACCTGGCGAAAACCCCTCCCCCGCAGCAGAGGAGGTCGCAGCCAGTGCACCTGCACCACTGCCCACAGTGCCTGATGGCCCCCCCCCGACTCCCCTACCAGTGGAGAAGAAGCTTTGCCCAAAACCGCTACTGAAGCCGGCTCCGCAACCAATCGCAAAATGGCGCAAGAATTTGCCAGGCTCCGGGCGGGAAAGCACGCTCTCAGAGGGGGGGGGGCCACTGCTCCATCGAGTCCCGCCAAATCAGTGCACCCAGTGTTGCAAATGCCCGCTGCCAAACGCACGCTGCTTCCCGCATCGGGAACAGTGTTTTACCACCTCCGCTGCCATCGCCCGCCCCCGAACAGGAACCCAGCAGGACTTACCCCGGACCGGGAAAGCGCGGGAACTGACAGCTGAGCCGAAGAAAAAAACTCTCCGACTCCACTTCAAGGCAGGCTCAGACAAGCAGGCAACAGAAAACAGGACTCAGACTACAGTAACACAAACCTGCTCTCAGCAAAAACACACTTCCCTGTGCTTCTGTTTCTCTTTTAAACAAATTCTATGGTTCTCTTTTTTTTTTTTAGTGAGGAGGCAGAAACAAACAGGGAAGGAAAGGAACAGCAAAAGCCTGTTCAGAGGGATTTTGAGGTGCAGCAGGGACCCAGCAACTGCGTATGCTGCCAAAGGGGACACCACCAGTCCGCCACCCCCGGCTCAAACTGGCCACCGGCCCAGGAGCACCCTCAGAGGCCTTGGGCTCAGGAGCTGGAGAAAAAGCCGTCCACCACCTGCTGAGGTAGAGACATACTGACTGATGAAGGAGCTGGCCATCTGGCATCACTGCCTTTAGTTTATCTCTATCTCCACCTGCTGGTAGGTGGACTTAACCCACTAGTTCCTTGATTCATCTGCTGCAAGTGACTAGGAAATCTCCAATATATTACTGGGACTTGTGGATCAATGTGACACATCTGTATTATTTAATAAACTCTTTCACACTTCTAGTCCCAGATATTCACTTTTTTCCACCGTCAATTTTACAAAGATATTACTTATAGCATGTTCTTTAAAAACATTTCCCAACTCTCGCCTCAGTGGTGCTTAATTGTCCAAAAATCATTGCTGGACAATTAAGCACCACTGAGGCGAGAGTTGGGAAATGTTTTTAAAGAACATGCTATAAGTAATATCTTGTAAAACTGATGGTGGAAAAAAGTGAATATCTGGGACTAGAAGTGTGAAAGAGTATATATATGGTCCCTTGATAAGTGATAGACATTAGGGTCTGCCTTTTAAATCTATTATTTAATAAAGACATATACGTGAAAATTAGTTAACAGAGTGCTATATTAAGTTATTGCAATCACTTTCACATTTTTGTTTGAACTGCAAATATGAGAGCCCAGTGATAGCATATGAAATGTGAAAGATAGCTTCTCATGAGGCTTATACTTTGATGTGACTTGGAGAGTTAATAAAAGAAGAAATAACCCTATTACGTCTCATTTGACACTCTGAGGTCTCTTATTAATATAACATCACATACATGTTGAGTTTGTTCCCATTTGCATCTAATATTCTTCAACAGGAATTTGGTATAGCTTTTTTTGCATTAGTCATTGAGCAAGATAAGGAAAAGATTTTCTGTAACCGAAAGCCTGAGTTTACCCACAGGTCTCTGTAAAACTACACAAGACAAAAAGAAAGACTTTTTTTCTAAGTTATGCCAGGAGGCCTTGAGCTTAGGTCTACAGATGCATGTTAGACTGCCTTGTAAATGTCTTGTGATCTGGAATACTTAAAAAGTATTTTCTGTTGAACCATCCCAGTTACATTTGTTTTTAGAAAGTAAAAAGAAAGCCTTAAGGTCCTTTTACTATGCTGCAGTAAGCACTAGCACATGCTTACTGCAGCTTAAAAGGGCTTACCATGTGACATGCTGAAGTATGCTGCGGTAATTTTGCAATGTGCGCACATAAACCACGTGCTAAAAAAATATGTTTTCTTTTTTTCACAATGGAAGTATCTGGGAGGGGCGGAGAGTGGGCATTTATGCACTAATCAGTTAACAAGTCTGCATTACCATGCATTAACTGATTAGCCCAGGATTAGCATGTGAGCCCTTCCGCCTACAAAATAGGTGTCAGTAAGTGCTCGCGTGCTAATTTTTGTTAATGACTGTGCGCTAATAGCAACAGTAGCACATGGCCAGTAATTCAGAAAATAGAAAATCGGATGACTGTGCTAAAAATGGCCTTTGCGCATGGGAAAGACCCCTGTAGGGGTGCGCTAAGGCCACTTTTAGTGCAGCTTTGTAAAAGAAACCCTTAGTGAGAATTATGGGCTCGTAGTCATGAGTGGCCTCAGTTTGTGGGCGTGTGATGTATTGGGATTTGTATCATGCTTGATTTTCTTAAATTTATCTTGTAGAATTCCTCCTATTTATTTTTCTTTCCCCCTTCTTTATGTTCTACTGACGCACAGTATGGGCATCTTATCAAGCCGCGCTAACAGCTCACGGTGCGGTGATGCCAACAAAGCCCATTCATTTATAATGAGCTCTGTCAGCACTGCCTCATGGAAGACACTAATGCAAATTGATAAAAGAGGTCCTAAGTTATTTTTTGCCTGATTATATGTAATTATTGCTTGTTTTTTGTATTGTGATGTTCTCCTTTCTCTATCAAAGTTTGATTAAATATATATCATTTTAAAATTACAATAATTGAACACAAAAAAATCTGAGAAATTACAGTAGTGTAATAATATCCATAATCAACAGAGGTGCAACCTAGAGTACAATGAATAAGCTAACTGCAGACAAAGCAGTGACAAGAGCACTGTTCAGATACAACTAAAATACAGCAATTACACTTGTGTAAAAAGAAGGAATAAAAGTTTTTACATGGAAAGGGCAAAATGTCACTACACTAATAAAACTGATCCATTAATAATGAAACAGAAATGAAGATTCTGGAACAAACTCAACATTTCTGGAGCGCCTTTTGGGGAAGACCCTTGTACCATTGCAACTGGTAATCATGTTTGGTAAACTGGAACACTGTGGCCCACTTACAAGATGAGAGACAAAACTGTTTTATAAAGCTAGTGTTAGTGGTAAGAAATGCATCCTACAACAGTGAATCTCATGATGCCTGTCTGACAACCAAACGTAAAAAACACTTTTGGGCAATTCGGGGTCCATATATTCAATACTTACCACCCTGATTACGCAGTCTTATCCTTAACGAACTGAACTTGTGATTACCATCTGTATGACTGTACATTTGGACACCACTAATTTGACCTGGAAGGGAGGGAATGGAGGGTGAAAGATAGGTCTGTGGGGATAGGGTATATTGTATCTGATTCTCATGGTAAAGAGTCAGAAGAATCCAAGCTCTCTCCAAACTTTGCCAATATTGTTCCTCATGATTTTTTAATGTTTTCCTGTTGGATGTCTGCTTTATCGTTATGTACTAAAAATTAATAAAAAACGTTTGACCATAATAATGAAACAGAAAAATGTCAGACTTCCAAAAAAATGAAGAGTTGTTTTTATCTATTGTAATTCTGTGCAATTTCATGTATGTTGGACACCACCAAGATCACAAAAACAGAAAAAGCTTTAAAAAAGGATCTACACTATCTAGACTCTATAATGGAAGGACTGGACAAAACAACAGTCATGTAGTGATGTTAAGACCCATCTTGACTGGCAACGAGTGAAACTGCAGACTGACATTTGTGTTGTTTCCAAATGACTTTCAGGGCAGATTCAGTCTGTCATTCACGTGTATTACCAGACACCACACTACCCTGATACAGAGAAGCTAAATACAGTTTAAAAAATCCATTTTGGCAAAATACTGATAAGCCACTCTTCTTCTCAGTAAGAATATTTCTCTATCTGGGGTACTAGGCATACCTGGAATTGAAAATAATAACCATGGGGAAAATAAAAACAAATCAAACCTAAACCTATTCAATTTCTTGCATTTCCCAGGTAGAAAGCAGTCTCAGGGTATCACATCCCAAAATAACTGACCAGAAAGCAGCAGTCCAAGAAGAGCAGAAGGAAGTTCACCATAGTACTCAGTTTCCTGAACTGTGCAATTTTAATTAAGATACCCTGCACTATGGGGTTGGAAACCAACTTTCAACACATCCTCCCATGAGCACAAGTACCATGTGCAATCATGAAGAAAACACAGAAACCATACAAGTCAGCAAACCCTATTAAAAACACGGGAAAAGCGCATTAAAAAAAAAAGACTCACAAGCCGTTGTATACCAGAGTATTACACAGTGAGAAAATCCACCCATATAACTTTACTATTATCTGATTACTCACCTCATCCAAAATGTCTTAAGGCAAGTCACAATTTAAAAAGCTATTTTTCCAGAACAAACTTATGAAAAACTACTTTAAAACATCATTTACAAAAGCAAGCTTTAAGTTTTCTTTTAAATAATCCATAACAAACCAAGGGAGTCTTTTACTAAAGGTCAGCACAAGTTGTCTGCAACAGGGCCAATAGGAACAAAATAAGTCCTGTGGCAGATAACATGAACTAACCTTAGTAAACGACAACCCCCAACTGTCTAAGCGCGAGTGTATTTAGTCATGTGGGGCCCCTCAGTTCGCTTTAATCTACACCCCCATTAATTTTTCAATAACTGTAATTATGCTGAATGCAGTTGTCTTGCTGGAACATACGCCTTAAGATGTTCTTCAAATAGGCCGGTGCATCCAGCTTAAGAGCAGTAAATGCTAAACATAATATGTTAAACAGTATTCCCTGTCTTGGTTTTCAATAGGATTTGAGGGTCGGAGAGACTATTTTTCACATGCATAACCTGCCGGATAACTGCACTAGAAAGACTAAATTATTAGCTCTTCGAAATACTGTGATTGAGTATGCCTCACTATTTACTCACTGAGAAAACTACACACACCAAAACCCTATCTTTCAAATAAACACTGCAAAACAATTTGCATCCCACAAGCGGTCCATGGGGTAGCAAGTACCATAGGGAAAACAAATCGTTTATTAAGATTTACTACTACTATGTAATAAGGACCCTAAATAATCCCAGTTCCTTACTCCCCGTAAGAGAGAACAATTCAATAAAACTAGTTTGAACAATATTGCTCATTCACGCTTCAGATTCGCTCACAGAATCTACTTAACATGTCCTTCCAGGAAGTGCCTGAGTTCATCATCTGTATAAAAGTGAACCCGTCCCGTTCATCAGTGAGCAAAATCGGGATTGTCTACTCTTCTCTCTATGCATGCCATGCATCCAACAGTAAACAGATTGTGCCAAGTTCCCCCACCAAACCCTAGCCAGGAGCCGAGGGAAAGAGAATAACTCAAGGCCTACGCGTTAGAGTCCGTTGTTCAAGGACGCTAATAATACAGCCAGTAACTGATTCGGGTTTCTCACTGCATCCCGGCTGCCTCTTTCCTGATGCATGCTCTCCTGAGCTTCCTGCTATCATGGGAGTACTAGAAACTGGGATCATTTTACATCAATTGCCAGCCTGCTGCAGATCTCCAGATGATTCTCCTGGTCTGTTGTCAGACTTTTTTCCCACATATACTGACCCTGCGATGCTGGAGACACACATACCCTTACCAGGGGCTCAGGCAGGTTCCTAACCCCCCCTGGCCTACTTCGCCTTTCTCCTGTGTCTAAACTCGGCCGCTCTCCTTCGGCAAAGAAATGTGAAGCAAAAGGCACCCACCTTCCGCAAGGCAGGTACAAAGAGGCCCCGCCATCGCTGGCTGTTCTCCTCACTGAAGAAATCATAAGTTGGTGGCTGAGGCTGCATGGTCCCGGTTCTCCCCGCCGCATCAGCGCCGGCGGCCCCCTCCTCCCTCAGCAGCGAAGTCTACCGAGGGCGAGCATCGGGCCGCCACCGGCCTGCAAAGCTTTCCCTGGAAGGGGCAGAGCCCGGCAAGATTGCAGGGCCGCCGGATCGAGGTTTTTTTTTCTCTCCCCTTATTCTCCAATATGTATTTTTAATAAGTTTCCGAGGTGTTATAACATTTAAGCGCTTTCTTTCCACCTTTCAGTCCATGACGGTGCACGAATCACGTCCCTTCCTCCTCCGAAATCCTGAGAAAAGGCTTAGGGGCTGATCCGAGTTCTGCTCTGTCTCGTCCACAGCACGGCGGCACACAGACGCACGTCATTCGTGCCCGGTGTTCCGGAGCCCGAAGAGCGAAGGTTTCCGTGCTGAACACAGCGGCCTCTCTAGCCCGCCTGCCTCCCCCTAACACACTTTTGGCAGCTGCGCTGTGGGGCCGGCGGCACACTGTCAAGGCGCTTGCTTTGCCTGCCGCATATTACGGCTCGGGCTTACGGACTCCCACGACTCGTGCATTCATTTTTTTTTTCCTCTCCGGTCTCCACGCGCGCGTAGAACCGCTCCCCACAAATCTCCGTCGTTCACTATCTCTACCTCATTATAGTCGTCCTCCAATCGCGGTTAAGGCAGTACAGTATATGTGTGCGTGTGTGCGCGCGCGGCTGGTCGCACTTGCGAACTAGAAACGCGCAAACGGCACGAGCCAACAGTTATAGGTCCGCGCGCCTCGCCTTGAAATAGTGTATGGCAGTTTGGCAAGAGCTGCGGTTTGTGATTAATACGGTATAACAAAAAGATAGTTTTACAGCACACGCGGTCAAATGTAAATAATGACAGTAGATTGACTAGGTATATATTTGCATTTTGTTGAGTTACTTTTCAGTCAGCAGAATATTCCACTGTTTTCCAACATGGGTTCGTGGAAGGTAAGAGAGCTAATATTTCAAAATAATTCGTGGAGGGGGTAAGTTCTTTATATATTACCCTTCTCAGTCTGAACACAGTGAAGAAGTTTGCTCGACTTTGGCAGTGCTCAAGCACTTACTGTACCTACAGAGTTGGCATCTATGGCAACAAACTCAAAGGTTGCCCTGCCCACGATTTTGTTTCGCTCCTCATTTTATTTGGACACATCCTCTAGATTTTGGTTTTTACAGTTAATTGTTTTTATTGGTTTTAATACAGACAAAAACAGTGAATAACAATAACAACCATTAATAAAGCACATTTTTAAATCATACAAATTATTATTTATGATGATGTAACAATCATTTTTATTGGCAAACATTACCACAAGTTACATGTCTTCAAATTATTGCATTTACCATTTACAATTCTGACTCTATTCCTTCCCTAAACCCCACCCCTCCCACCCCAAATTCCCTTTAACTGAATATCACACCAACATTTTCCAGGCATCTGTGCCTGGCCCTCAGTGAGTAGTGTCTCAGAGGTCTATTTGTTCAACAGAGGGCTCCTTGCCACAGGAGTCGTATTCCAGAACGGGCTCCAACACTGCTGTAGTTTCTCCCCTCCTGCTGAGGCAAAGTCATGTATTCCCATCCGCTCCATTCTTAGGAAAGTAATCATCCGTATTCTCCATTGTTGAGCTGTGGGGTAGCTGTTAGATATCCATTCTGCCAAAATAGCTATAATAGCTTTCTGCATAAATCTTTTCAAACTACTTGGAGAAGGTGAGCTTAAGGTGGGACACCCAAACAAGAGTGCTGAATCATAATGCCACCTCGCCTTCCACATTCCAGACACCTGTGACATTATGTCTTTCCAGAACTTTACAATCCCTGTGCAAGTCCAAAACATGTGTCCCAAAGTGGCCCCTTCTGCTCCACACTTCGGGCATGTTCCCCACGGCAACATTCCCATATAAAATGCACGGCGTGGGGAAATAAATGCCCGGAGGACAAATTTATATTGCATTTCCCAATGCGTGGAGAATGTCGAGTATTTGCGGATGGCCAGTACGTGTGCTCTCAGCTGCTCCATTGTCAGCCATAGCAGAATGTCTTCCTTCCATGCATTAAGCAACCACAAGTAGTTTAGTTCCGGGGTAGTGTCGGTGATGAAAGAAGAGTGACACTTTCTGTTGTGCCTCTAAAGAATAAGCTGCGGAGAGCTTGAACTAAACATCCTCTGCCAGGTCACTTCATGGTAAAGTGCTAACATAATGCCTCAGCTGAGCATAGTGGAAGACTTCTCCGGAAGGGATTGAGTATTCAGATTGTAAATCCTTAAAGGGTTTAAGTTTGCCTTCTGCTGTCACCACATGTAGCAAATACACCATCCCATTTCTTTGCCACCTGAGGAAAGAAGGATAGAAACAACCCGGCTAGAACGCCGGATTGTTACAAATTGACAAATAAGGTGTCACCTTTGGTGAAAAACGTAATCGGCACACCCACTTCCATATCGCTTTAGCAGTGGTCATGATAGGCAATAATTTCAATAATTTTGGTATTGCACCACCAGAGACATGTAAGAGATTACTAAAATGTACATTAGGTAGAAGTTGAAGTTCCAATGATGTGTTAAAATAATCAGAAGTTGAGCGAAACCAGTCGTTGACATGTCTCATACCACTTGCTACTGTTATGTTTCTCATGCTTATTAATCCCAATCCGCCGTATTCCACTGGTATTTGCATCGCCAGCAATGGGAGGCGTGCTCTTTTCCCCCTCCAGAGAAAACCCCTTAACAGTTTATTCAACTTCTGTTCATCTTTTATCTTCAAAAATAGTGGCAACGACTGAAGTACATACAACCACCTTGGAATAACAAACATGTTGTACAGAGCTATTCTACCCAGCAAGGATATTGGAAATGCCTCCCATGCCTGAAATCTCTGCTGAGTTTCTTGTAATAAGTGTTCCTTAACATTCCTCCGGACCAGGATTGGACTGATGGGTTGTGTACGCCTACCAGCAGGTGGAGACTGAGAAAATTCTAAGACTAGAGAGCCAATGAGAGCCCTGGCCATATGACCCTAGCCTCAGTATTTTCTCAGTCTCCAGCAGGCAGGAGGTGAGCCCATTAGTCTCTCTCTCTCTCTTTTTCTCTTTAAGCTATTAGAGATATTTATAATAGTTCTTCTGTGCCTGGAATCTCAATTAGAGGCTTGACAGGTTTTATTTTCTTTTCTTTTTCTTTCTTTGACAGCCTCTGGGGTGACAGTCAGGCATTCTTTTAGCTGCAGTTTCTGTAAAAAAAAAAAAAGGGCAGCTGCAGTGTGGTGCAGGTGGCAAGCTAAGCAGGAGCAGTCCAGGCCCACCACTGGAAGGGGGACCAGGCATCATAAGAGTGGTAACAGTAGCTAGATTAAAAAAAAAAAGACAAAAGCCACTGGGAATATCCTTGCAGCAGTAGCAGCCACAGGCAGTTTCTATCTCGTATGAATTGTTCTTGGGTATATATATTTCTTCTCGTAACAGTTGTTTCTATAGTATAAATGGTATAAATAACAATATTGTGCAACTGCAGCGGTTGGTATTTTATCGAGGGGCTATAGCCAATTCTGGCAATTCTATTCTTTTTCGTGTATCACATATTTTCTATGTGTACATGTTTAATTTTTTTCTGTTCTTCTCACCTCTCTGGTTTCAGGTGAAGAAGTAATATGTAGATGACATTCGCTATCTGTTCCTATGTGGCCAGTAGCCTAGGACCTAACGCTATAATGTGAGGCTTTGTAGTTTAGGACTCCTGTTTACACTTTCTGCAGCTCAGGAGGGTCTATTTTTCCTCTGTCCAGTGGGGAGGCTATGCCTTAGTCTTTGCCAAGTTTCGTTCAGACGTCTTTTTATAGGCTACATGTTGCTATCACTGCACTGCAGGCGTGGTAGGAGACATTTGACAGAGGCTCTCAGATCTTCAAGCTATTTGCCCAGTCTCTTCTTACAGTACGGGCACGGTCGTTATGCCTTTGGCTTTGTAGTTCCCAGGAAGGAGAAGTTTCCTTCGTCCTATTTTGGATCGCAAGTCCGTCAATCATGCTTTCCAAGTCACAAGTGTCGAGCCGTCATAGTGGCGGTTCGTGCAGGACACTGTTTTAACGGTATTCGATCTGAAGGAAGTTTATCTGCATAGGACCGGTCTCTAAAACATTTGTGTTGTTTGCAGTTCTGGGACACCATTTTTCGGTTTCGGCCCCTACCATTTGGTCTCGCTACAGCCTCTTCCATTTTCTCCAAAGTTTTGGTACTGCCTGGTGGCAGTGGCTCTCAGGAAAGAGGGAATTTTAGTTTCCCGTATCTAGATGACTGGCTATGAAAACGGTAACAGAATTCAAACACGCGTGGGATAAACATAAAGGAATCCTATTCAGAAGGAATGGATCCTAAGGAGCTTAGCCGAGAATGGGTGGCAGAGCCAGCCGGTGGTGGGAGGCGAGGATAGTGCTGGGCAGACTTATACGGTCTGTGCCAGAGCCAGTGGTGGGAGACAGGGCTGGTGGTTGGGAGGCGGGGATAGTGCTGGACAGACTTATACGGTCTGTGCCCTGAAGAGGACAGGTACAAATCAAAGTAGGGTATATACAAAAAGTAGCACATATGAGTTTGTCTTGTTGGGCAGACTGGATGGACCATGCAGGTCTTTTTCTGCCGTCATTTACTATGTTACTATGTATTCAGGGAGTCTTCTTATCAAGAGAGTCAGCAGGTCTCAGACCCAGTGGTACCTTATTTTTTGCAGTTCTTAGGTTGGCTAGTAAGAGTGGTCAAGAGCTATCTGATTACTTTGCAGTCTCTAGATTATTTAGGGGTTACCTTTGACACGGCATGCGGTCGTAGGTTTGTTCTTCCCCAGGTCACAGTTCTCCAGCTGCGGTCTCAGATTCAAGGATTACTTCTAGGTCGCGTGTTTATGTTTGACATTACATTCAGGTTCGGTTCCAGGGCAGCGATTATAGAGGTAGTTTCCTGGGCCAGACCTTTCAGGAGGTCTTTCTAATTTTCTCTCCTATCCACATATTCCTCTCGGACGGAATCCCTTCAGCTCTCCTATCCACATATTCCTCTCGGTCGAAATTCCTTCAGCTGACGTGGTCTCTGCATTCCCAGCAGCGCAGCAGTCTGTTCTGGTGGTTCAAGTTGTCAAATCTCACTGCAGGTATGCCTTTTCAGTATACACAGTGGACAGTTTTTAGCGATCGTCAGTCTCTGCGGCTGGGGAGCCCGCATGTTTTGTGGTTTCTTTGGGCAATTTTCCACTCCTTCGATTTAGCAATTTCTGTAGCTCTGGAGGAGTTTCGTTCCCTAGTGGCTAGCAAGGAGGTGATAGTTCTATCGGACAATACCATGGCAGTGGCCTATGTCATCCGTCAATCAGGAAAGAAGAGTCTTCTCTTCAGACAACAGACGGCGAGTTTCTTGGCATAGGCAGACATTCACCTTACTGCCATTTTCAGTCTTTCCTGTGGCAGGAATAAAAAAAAAATGGATTCTCAGATCTTGAACATTTTCAACTGATGAGATTTTTGCATTGCAGAGTGGGCCGGCTAAGTAACTGACTTGTAAGGCTTGCTTGATTGGTAAGAGGCTCATTTTGAGTCCATAGGTTAGCGACTCTCCCCCGGACCTCTGGCATTGGAGGAATAAATTACATGAGTTCATGCTTTTTGAGCGTCAGGATGTTCTAAGCAATGAAAGCAATTTCTTGACATTTGGGGGCCATATATACAATCTTTGCACACTCGGGGCAGAAGTCTGATTGTTAATTCTCTTTGATCCCTGGGAATTGGAGCTTGTTTGTCTTCTAGGTATGGGAATGATACAGAAGGTACCTTTATATAGGATTTGTAGGGTTAGGTAGAGGGGGGAGGGATTTATTGAGGAGTTTAGTTCCAGTTATAGTAGGTGCTTACTTACTGCTTGCAATGGGTTATGTGTCCCTTTTTTTTATTATTCTTTAGTTGCTGTGTAAGGGACACTTTTACATTAGCTGCCAGTGAGACGCACTGTAGTTTTGTCTTGGGATTAGGGATGGGGGGAGAGAGGGAGTTGATAATAGCTTGCTGGGAATTGGATGTATTATGTTGGGTGTGTTTCTTGGGGCTTGGTCTTGAACATGTTTCTGGTTGAGGATTGTGTGTAAATGAGTAACATTATTTTCTCTCCCGGGAACCGGTCTATGTTAAATAGTAAGGGGTGGGGGAGGAAAGGGGGGGTTAAAATTTGATGACAGATGTTATTCTTGCATGGTCTTTATCTTTGTGCAAATGTTTATTTTGACTTGTCAATAAAAAAGTGTTGAAACTAAAAAAAAATGTCTCCCTTTCTGTCAATAAATGAGCCAATTACTGCTCTTGCACTAACAGGAAGGGAGACTTTTTTTTTCTCTTCAGGAGAAACCGATGCATATTACCACCTCAGTGTGTGTTGTGTTTTTCTGAGGATGCACACTTTTTACCACAGTGGAAATTTGCATGACACTAGTTTACTGCACTGAGGTTAATGTTGTTTGTGCTATATTGCCCATATAATTTGCTATATGTTGGTAGGACAAAAAGGAAGTTGCAAACAATTACTCCTAGAGTAGAGGTGGGTAACCACCAGTCCTTGAGGGCCACATTCCAGTCAGGTTTTCAACATTTCCACAATGAATATGTATGAGATTAATTTGCAAGTACTACTTCCATTTTGTGCAAATAGATCTCATACAAATTCGTTGTGGCCCTTGAGGACCATGGTTACCCACCCCTGTCCCAGTGTATAAAAGTTGTATTAAAGGAGGAGTGAATGAGGTAGCTATGTAAAGTTTCAGGGAACATACGTTTGAAAACATCAACATTTTTCACAATTTTGTATCACTCTTTGATCCTCAAGAAGAGGGTCCCTCGCTCTGTTACAGTTTACCCAGATAACCCTTTTAAAGCGTCTTATGTCACAAAATATATTATTTTTTTATAGTTACGATAATACTAATCTCTTAAAACTGTTGTAGTTCAGCTTTTATGTCCTTCACTTTTTGCCATTTTCCTTCTGATACACTTCAATTGTCAATATTCATCCATCACACATAGTAGAGTCTTTGGAGATAATTGTATACAGGGGCGTATCTGCGTGGGGCCACAGGGGCCTGGGCCCCCGCAGATTTCGCCCTGGCCCCCCTACTGCCGTCAACCCTCCCCTCCGTCGCTTACTTTTGCTGGCGGGGGACCCCAACTCCCGCCAGCCGAGATCCGCTTACTCCTCCGAGTCCTACCTTTAAAAATATTTCTTCAGCTGGCGGGGGACTCCAACCCCCGCCAGCCGACCCGAGATCTTCTTTAACTTTCTTCTATCTTCGTCCTCCGCGTGGCCGACGTGTTGCTGCTGTTGTGCAAAGCTGAAATCCAGTTTCGGAGTCTGACTGACGACATCAGACTCCGAAACTGGATTTCAGCTTTGCACAACAGCAGCAACACGTCGGCCACGCGGAGGACGAAGATAGAAGAAAGTTAAAGAAGATCTCGGGTCGGCTGGCGGGGGTTGGAGTCCCCCGCCAGCTGAAGAAATATTTTTAAAGGTAGGACTCGGAGGAGGAAGCAGATCTCGGCTGGCGGGGGTTGGGGTCCCCCGCCAGCAAAAGTAAGCGACGGCGGGGAGGGAGGGTTGGCAGCGGGAAGGGAGGGGGGTGTCCGGCAATGGCGGGGAGGGGGGGCGGGGGAGGCTAAAATATGCCCTCTGGCTCTGGCCCCCCTACCGCCGGAGTCCAGATACGCCCATGATTGTATAAGATTTTTTTGCACATAAAACAGCATAAGTGCACACACAGAGTTTATAAAATTGTCCAGGGGCATGCATGCATAAAAGTACATGAGGTGCCGATGCAGGTCTCACTGGCCCCCTTTTAATATCACTAGACCATCTTTTCTGCTACTGGTGAGTCCCCACTATAATCCCTGTTGCAGCTCATCCAGCACTGTAAGTGGAGAAGAGGTATGGCACGATAATTGTCATAGCAGTAGAAAGTATACTTGCTGTTTGCATTAGTATAATTATTATAGCCCTACTGACTTTTTCCTATAAAGTCCAGCGCTACTGTCTAACTCTAGGAATAATTCTATAAAGAGGGTGCCAACATTTAGGTAATATATAGAATAAAATATACAGAATTAATTTACAAATGAACTCAAAACTACTATATACAACACAAAAATAAACTTTAGACTGGTGTTGCATATTTAGAAATTATGGGTCTTTGCATTTTATGTGAAATGTTAAAGATCCCAATTTACCTGCATAATTTACACATTTTATTTGAAAACTAGTCATACAAAAGTAGCATTAAAAGTAGAATTCTTCTATAAACAGCTTAATCTTCCCTTTAAATCAGTTCAAATCTCTGCTCAGCTTCAGTTGCAATCATTTTTGCTATTGCAAGGGACGAGGTAGCAGCAGGAGATGGAGCATTTCTGACATGAAGAACCCGACTTGCAATAGCCCCGATACCGCCATCAAACACAAAGTCATCTACCAGGTTGCCATTGCCGTCCAGGGCTTGGGCTCTTACTCCGGAAGGGCCTCTAGAAAATTAAGGCAAAGAACACAGAACTAGAGGTTAATTCTTGGGGACAGAAGCAACAGATTTACAGAGCAATAGCCTTCAACAGATGCATAGAATGTAAACAGAATGGGGGAGGGATGCATACAGAAAATGAGACCGAAAACAGCTTTTAATTTGAACTATTTTTCTTTGAAGGACAAATAATATATAAATATACAGTGCCTTGTTATAGTCTTCACACCCTTGTACATTTTTCACATTCTGCTGCTTAAAAAATGCATCGAAGTAGGAGTTTGTTTTACTGATATACTGAACATATTCTATTAATGTGAAAGAACACCCTTTGTAATAGCAACCCCAAATTGATCCCATTTCCAAAAACTGCGTTAACAAAGTTTATAATAAGATAAATATAGACCATCCCCCGGACTCTATATATGGTGGTCAAAATTGCGTGAGGAAATTTGGGCGCATGCCCAATTTCCCCGAAAAACAAACCAATTAGTGACAATAATTGGGTGCTAATAATTACCAACATTAATTGACAACAATTAGAATTTACATGCACATTTTGCTAGGCGTATTCTATAAAGATGCGCACGTAAATTCTAGTGTGTGGATCTGAAAAGGGGGCATGGGTGGTCCAAGAATTTGTCTGTAGTTACAGAATACGTCCGATCTGTGCCTAATTTAGGCGTGGGGATTTATACCAGGGTTTCAGCTGGTGTAAATCCTTGCGCCTAAAAGTTAGGCATTAAGAACATTAGAATAGCCAAACTGGGTCAGACCAATGATCCATCTAGCCCAGTATCCTCTTTCCAACAGTGGCTAATCCAGGTCACAAGTACCTGGAAGATACCAAATAGTAGCAACATTCCATGTTACCAATCACAGGGTAAGCAGTGGCTTCCCCATGTCTATGTCAATAGCAGACTATGGACTTTTCCTCCAAGAACTTGTCCAAACTTTAAGCCCAGATACACCAACCACTGATACCACATCTCCAAAGAGTTCCAGAGCTTAACTATTCTGTGAGTGAAAAAGTATTTACTCCTATTTTGTTTTACCTTTATGTTTCATATCATTTTTATTAAGGCAATTAGCATAAAGACAAACATAAACAGCAATCAAACATCAATACAAAGTACCCCTCCCATCCTTCCACCCACCATTCCAAGAACCAGTACCACTTATATTTAAGAGGAGGACAAGAAAGTCATAAATTCAGCAAACGACTATGTGCTGTGGAAGATGTGTTCCAGAATGGAGACCAAATCCTTTGGAGTTGATTCCCCCTGGTTGAAGTGATATCTTGGATCCCCAATTGCTCCATGCTTAGCAGAATCATCATCTGGCCATGCCACTGTTGAAGTGAGGGTCTGTGTGGGGTGAGCCACTCCAGATGAATGATCCTCTTGGCCACTATTGTTGATCTAGAAACGAAGCTCTTCATACCTCAGGGCACTGGTGAATTCAACCAAGGTCAATCAAAAAGGAGCAGGGGATCTAAATGCGAGTGCAGTTTCCAAAGTTGAGAGATATGATGCAAAATTGTCCTCCAAAAAGGTGACAAGCTGGGGGCATGTCCAGAACATATGTCCCAATGTTACTCCATGCATACCACATTTCATACAGGAGCCGGTGGAGGACAGCCCCATATGAAATGCCTGTCGAGAAGCCACATAAAGTCGAAGATCACATTTCTATTGTAGTTCCCAATAGGAAAAAGTTATAGTTCCTCTGCAGAGTGATAAAATGTGAGCCTTAAATGATGCTGCAGACAATAAAATGGAGAGATCTGTGCTTCAAAGGGCAGCTAAGCAATTGTGATTAAGTTCTGTCATCATGTCCCAGAGATGCAGATGATGAAAGGAAAGTGGCACATTTTGCTGCGCCCCCAGAGTATATGCTGTAACAAGTTCCTCTTGACCATCTTCTGCAAGATCTTCCCAAGGTAGGCTGGCAACATAATGACGTAACTGAATATAATTAAAGCGGTCAGTAGCTGGCAGTGAAAATTCCTTTTGGAGGGCAGGAAAGGTAAAATTATGTATCATACCTTATAATTTTCTTTCCCTTAATCATAGCCGATCAATCCATAGACTGGTGGGTTGTGTCCATCTACCAGCAGGTGGAGATAGAGAGCAATTTTTTGCCTCCCTATATGTGGTCATGTGCTGCCGGAAATTCCCCAGTATGTCGATATCAAAGCTCCATCTGCAGGACTCAGCACTTAGAGAATTACACCCACAAAGGGACACTCTGCCCAGCTCACCACCGCTGAAGCGGGGGAGGGGAAATATTCCAGCGCACCACCGCCGGGGCTGTGGGTGGGAAACCACACCTGCCGACGTGGGGGGAACTGGCTTATCCTGCTACCGCAACTGCAGGAGGAGCTGGCTTACCCTAACACCGCCGAAGCGGGAGGGATACAAAGCTACCCTACAGCCGCACGAAGCGGGAGGGAGCGCCGGCATAATTTGGTTATCAATCCAGCTACCACCGAAACGGGGGGAGAGGAAGCAGCAGCTCACTGTAACACAAAATCATCTCAACTTGAAGAGACTTCAATTGGAAGAACTTGAACACGAAGACCTCTTGAACAGGAAATGAAGACTGAACTTGAACCTGAAATATAACCAGAACACAAACAATACAGATATCTGGGAGGGGCTATGGATTGATCGGCTATGATTAAGGAAAAGAAAATTATCAGGTATGATACATAATTTTACCTTCCCTATCATCAAGTCGATCAATCCATAGACTGGTGGGATGTACCGAAGCAGTACTCACCCAGGGCGGGACATGGAAATCCCTGAACGCAAAACTGAAGCCCCAAACTGGGCCTCGGCCCGAGCAGCCACATCCAAGCGGTAATGTCGTGAGAAGGTATGAGCCGACGACCAAGTAGCTGCTCTGCAAATCTCTTCCAAGGAGACAGATCAGGACTCCGCCATCGAGGCTGCTTGTGCTCTAGTAGAGTGTGCCTTCAGCTGAATAGCCGGAATCTTCTCTGCCGCCACATAAGCTGAAGCGATCGTCTCCTTGACCCAAGGTGCCACCGTAGGCTTAGATGCCTGCAGACCCTTACGAGGGCCTGCAAACAGCACGAACAGATGATCCGACTTCCGGAAATCATTGGTCACTTCCAAGTATCTGATGATGACCCGTCTAACATCCAGGTATTTGAGCGCAGGGTACTCCTCTGGGTAGTCCTCCCTACGAAAGGAGGGTAGGTAAAGCTGCTGATTCACATGGAATCAAGAAACAATCTTGGGCAGGGAGGAAGGCACTGGGCAAATCGATACTCCTGCCTCAGTGAATCGCAGGAACGGTTCTCTACACGAGAGCGCCTGGAGCTCGGAAACTCTTCTGGCTGATGTGATAGCCACCAGGAAGACTGCTTTCAACGTCAGGTTCTTCAGCAATGCCCTTGGCAAGGGCTCAAAGAGCGGCTTCTGCAAGGTCCGTAGCACCAGATTGAGATCCGCCACCTGGACTTTCAGCGAACTGAGCGACAGGCCTTTCTCCAGCCCCTCTTGCAGGAACGCCAACACTGAAGATATTGGAGCAGTGAAGGGTATACAGAGCCTGCCTCGCACCACGACGCAAAGGTACGCCAAACCCTGGCATAAGTGGTGGAAGTAGAGCGCTTCCTCGCTCTCAGCATAGTGGCGATGACCTTGTCTGAGAAGCCCTTCTTCCTCAGCCGCTTCCGCTCAAGAGCCAGGCCGTAAGACCAAAGGGGGAGGGATCCTCCATCACCACGAGACCCTGATGTAAGAGGCCCCGCTCCGCTGGCAGCCGCAGAGGGCCGTCCACCGAGAGTCTGACTAAGTCCGCATACCAGGGACGTCTGGGCCAATCCGGACCCACCAGGATCACCCGGCCCGGATTCTTTGCCACCCAGCCTAGCACCCTGCCCATCATGGGCCAGTGCGGGAACACATAGAGAAGCTCCCGTGCCGGCCACTGCTGGAGAAGAGCATCGACTCCCAGAGATCGAGGGTCCCGTCCTCTGCTGAAAAAACGCGGCACTTGGCAATTGGCCAAGGCCGCCATCAGATCCAGGCTCGGCCGGCCCCAGCGTTTCGTGATGTCCAAGAACGCCCGAGCAGACAGTTGCCACTCTCCGGGATCCAAGGTATGGCGACTGAGAAAGTCCGCCTTGACATTCATGACTCCCGCAATGTGGGCCGCCGACAGCTGTTCCAGATTCGCTTCCGCCCACAGGCATAGCTTCATGGTCTCCTTGGCTAGAGGGGCGCTCCTGGTGCCTCCCTGGCGATTGACATAGGCCACAGCCGTGGCACTGTCCGACAGGACCCATACAGGCCTCGGCTCCAGTACCGGGAGAAACTCTAGAAGCGCCAACCGAATGGCTCGGAGCTCCAGGAGGTTGATGGACCATTTAGTCTCTGCAGGAGACCAGAGCCCCTGCGCTGTCCGTCCCAGGCAGTGGGCTCCCCAGCCCGTCAAGCAGGCGTCCGTCGTGACGACAACCCACTCCGGGGTCGGAAGAGGCATTCCTGCGGACAGCTTGCCTGGCCTCAGCCACCAGCTCAGCGTCTTTCGCACCGCTGGATCCAAAGAAAGGCGTACGGCGTAATCCTCCGAGACTGGAGTCCACCGCCGCAGAAGAGAGTGCTGTAGTGGTCTCATATGAACCCTGGCCCAAGGCACTACCTCCATCGTGGCCGTCATGGTGCCCAACAGCTGCACATAGTCCCAAGCTCAAAGAGTAGAGGAGGCTAGGAACTGGCCCACCTGGGTCTGAAGCTTGACGCTCCGGTTGTCCGGCAGGAACACTCTGCCCACTTGGGTGTCGAATCGAACTCCCAGATACTCCAGGGACTGAGTCGAGCGCAGCTGGCTTTTCTCCCAGTTGATGATCCATCCCAGGGAGCTCAGAAGAGCAATGACCCTGTCTGTAGCTCTCCCGCACTCCGCATAGGAAGGGGCTCGGATCAGCCAGTCGCCCAGATAGGGATGGACTTGCACTCCCTCCTTGCGGAGGAAGGCCGCGATGACCACCATTATTTGGAGAAGGTCCGCGAAGCCATAGCCAACCCAAATGGGAGGGCTCTGAACTGGAAGTGTCGGCCCAGCACTGCAAAGCGCAGAAAGCGCTGATGAGGCGGCCAGATGGGAATATGTAGGTAAGCTTCCTTGATGTCCAGGGAGGCCAGGAATTCTCCCTTTTTCACTACAGCTATTACGGAGCGGAGGGTCTCCATCCGGAAGTGCCGAACTTTCAAGGCTTGATTGACTCCCTTGAGGTCGAGAATAGGCCGAGCAGACCCTTCTTTCTTTGGTACCACAAAGTAAATGGAGTAGCGCCCCTTGCCAAGCTGATCTACTGGCACCGGGACCACCGCGCCCAGGCGGATCAGGTTGCTCAAAGTCTGCTGCATGGCAGCTGCTTTGACCTGAGACTTGCAAGGAGAGTTTACAAACCCGTCTCTTAGGGGTCGGCAGAACTCTAGCTTGTAGCCGTCTCTGACGACTTCCAGAACCCAAGCGTCTGAAGTTACCCTGGTCCACTCGCCCAGAAACGAGGACAACCTTCCTCCTATCTGCACTGGGCCATGGACCAGGTCCCCGTCATTGGGCACGTGACCCTGGGGGCGGGCCGGAGGACGAACCTCCGAGACGGCGGTCCCTACAAAAGGAATGCTGCTTGGGGGAGAAGTTCCGTTTGAAGGAAGCGGAGGCAGAGAAGGCCGACTTGCCCGGGCGATACCAACGGGCTTCTTGGAATCGGCCCTTAGAGGAACCAGGACGGGCACTGCCGGCCCGAGTCCTGACCTCCGGCAACCTCTTGCCCTTGGACGTGCCAAGCTCCGTCACAATCTTGTCCAGCTCGTCCCCAAAGAGCAGCTTGCCTTTAAAAGGCAACTTGGCTAGGCGAGATTTAGAGGCATGGTCAGCAGACCAGTGCTTCAGCCAGAGCCACCGCCGCGCAGAGACTGTGTGAGCCATGCCCTTGGCCGAGGCTCTCAAAACATCATACAGCAAGTCTGCCAAGTAGGCCAGACCCGACTCCAGGGTCGGCCATTCCGCCCTCCAGGAAGGGTCCGAGGGGGAAGCCCGCTGCAAAACAGTCAGGCACGCCCTAGCCACGTAGGAGCCGCAAACCGAGGCTTGCAAACTCAGAGCGGCCGCCTCAAAGGACGACTTTAAGGCCGCCTCCATTCTCCTGTCTTGGGCGTCCTTCAGGGCAGTGCCACCTTCCACCGGCAGCGCCATTTTCTTAGTCACGGCAGTGATTAAGGAATCTACCGTGGGCCAGACAAAGGCTTCCCATTCCCCCTCAGGAAAGGGGTACAGGTGGAACATAGCCCTGGCTACTTTCAGGCTCGCCTCAGGGGCATCCCATTACGCTGAAATTAAGGTCTGCATGGCTTCATGAACGTGGAAGGTTCTAGGCGGGCGCTTCGTTCCCAGCATAATGGCGGAGCCAGTAGAGGCTGAGAGAGAGCCTTCCTCCGGAGAGGCACTCTTCAAAATGCTCATGGCTGCACAAGCAGGTTGGGCAAATCCTCTGAGCGAAAAAGCCACGCTGCAGAGGGGTCGTCCGCTCCATCCAAGCGGGGATCAGTCTCTTCCATCGATTCCGCTAAGGATCTCTGGGAGAACTCAGACATGCTGCCGTCATCCACATCAGAGTAGACCGAGTCCCCCGAGGGTGGAAGATCCACCCGAGGGCGCTTAAGCATAGAGGCCTCATCACCCCGATCAGAGAGGTGGGCAGGGGCAGTGTTCTGCATAAGAAAGGCCTGATGCAGCAGCAAAATGAACTCAGGGGAGAAACCCCCCAGTCTGTGCATTTCTGCAGCCTGTGCCGCAGCCCTAGAGGAGCCGCGCAGGAAGAAGGGCGTTTTAATTTCGCCGACTTCTTACTGTCACCTGATTCAAGGGCGACCAAGCTGTTAACGTCTCTCATCTCGAGGGCGGCCCAAGAAGAAGCCGACCGAGCCGCGTGGCCGGTCACGACTGGGAGGGCGGCCAGCGGGGGATGGGTGCCTAAGGCGGGAAAGGCCGCCGCGCCAGAGGAAAAACCTGTGAACTCTCCCGGTTCCGAAAGGGCGCCCAAAAAGGGCAACTCTACCTTCGATCCCCCCGCTTCCCCGCTAGGCGCGCGAACGCGTTCCGGGGAGCGTCTTTTCGCGCCCTTGCCATCTGAGGCCATAGCCACGTGGAGACCGTTTGGGGAACCCCCTGCCCGCTAGTAAAAGGTAAAAATTACCTGCTTCTTGCTCCGAGCAGCGACGACTTGTTCTAGTGAGCAGCTGCGAATGGACGTCCTTTTTGAACGTTTAAAAAAAAAGTTTTTGTTTGTTTAATGGAGCCAGCGGGAGGGGGGAGAAAAGGAGGGACCTGGCACCACCAGGTTTGCACTTGCTCACGAAGAGCCCTCAACCCCAGGTACTCAACAAAACCTAAACAATTAGGCTTGGAGACCTAGCCAGAGCTGCTGCTGTGTGACCACACACCTGCTGAGATAGAGAACATACTGGGGAATTTCCGGCAGCACATGACCACATATAGGGAGGCAAAAGATTGCTCTCTATCTCCACCTGCTGGTAGATGGACACAACCCACCAGTCTATGGATTGATCGGCTTGATGATAGGGAAAGACTTAATTTGCCTCTCTCCCATCACCACTTGGAGCAAATAAATTATTCCTCATCGGTGCCACCCGCAAAAAGTAGAATAATGCTGTCCTGGTGGAAAGGCCAGGTTCCTGCAGATGGCCAAAAAAGGTGTGACTTTTCATGAAAAACTATGATGTCTGCAAACCCATTGCCAGACCACCTTTGCAGTGGGAAAGATGGAGGAGATTTTCAGGATCGTAGAAGGCGCGCCCTCCGTCCCTGCCAGAGAACCTCTGCAAATATCAGGTTAAACATTTTTCATCAGAAACCTTGAGGAACAATGGTAACATCTGAAACACATGTAACCATCGAGGCACAATAAACATATTAAAATGAAATGCGCCCCAACAGGGATAGGGGTAACACACTCCACGCCTGTAATTTGGTGCTAGTTCCTTTAAGCAATTGAGTGACAATCACAGAGTAGAGCATAGACAAGTCTGGGGGAATCTAGATCTTTGAGGGGGCCCTCTGCCTGTGCTAAAGGAAATAACCCCTCCCATGTTGCCTGCATGTCCGCTGTCACTGGCATCGCGTAGGATTTTTGAAGATTGAGCCTAAAACCTGAAAGGTGACCAAATTGACAAAGTAAAGAAAGCAGGGTAGGCAGAGCGTCCTGAGGGTTAGTCAACACCACCAGTAAATCATCCGCAAATGCAAGGTTTTTAATGTTATGGCCAATGTACCCCCCCGGAAGCACCTCGGGTATGTTCAGGACGTGTAACAAGGGCTCCATGGAGAGTAGAAGTAACAGGTGAGAAAGGGAGCATCCCTGCCCTATAACCTGAGAGATAGCAAATGGGGTAGTACGCATCCCATTAATCAAGATAGAAGGGAGGGGTGAGCGGCGGCGACCTTGGGGGGGGGCGTGGCCTCGTGCTGCTATCATGCGGTTGGTCAGTGCTGCGTGTGACGTCAGCCTGATCTACCGAGCCTAGCAGACCAACTCCGAAGAAAGCCACGGACACAGGCAGCGTTGGAGATGAGAATTATTATATAGGATGATTGTGCCTAAATGGCTTTATATATTTCAGATGCTCCCTCTTTATTTGAGGACCTGTGATGCATATACTATTCCACTTCAAGTCTTTCCTTTTTAAAATAAAAGCCAAAGTCTGTAAAGGATAAAGCCAACCAGATTCTACCATTCAAGGATATGGGTAAAGCTTTTCAGGCCTCTATTAAATGTTTCATAGACCGCAATAATGGACAGAGGTTCAGGGCATAAAACCAAACTAAATGTCTGGGAATCATCAAGCCCAAACATTTTGGTTGCATCCCCCATCCACACCAAAGAAAACTCGCCCTGCCAACGTCTTTCCCTACCATCCTGGAGGCTCATGGTCAAAGATTTCCCACAATTAACTATAAGGCCTGAAACTTCTGCATATCTCTGAAGATGGAAAAGGACATGGGTCAGGGAAGCCTGTGGCACCCACATCATCACCAGCAAATCATCCACCTCACCCAAAGATCTTGCAAAAATGTACTTTAAAAGAACTACAGAGGTTTCCGGCAGAGACTAGGAAAAAGTTGACTGTTCAACAATTTCAAGATTACTTGACAAACGGGAGTGTCAAGACGGCAGCCACTACTGAAGGAAAACTGTATGAAGTAGTGCAAACTATTTTCCAAAGAAACACTTAGAGGACACTTCATGCATGTGGAAGAAGGTTTAATGGTCTGATGAGACCTAAGTGGATATGATTCTGTGTTTTTATCTATACCAAAATGATATTTACGGCTTAAACACAGAATATCACCCTATTAGCACCATGCCTACAATAAAACATGGAAGTGGCAGCATTACGTTTGAGGATGCTTTGCAGCAAAAAGGACAGGGTGGCTTGAAAGAACTGAAGGAGAGATGGACAGTGCAAAAATATAGGCAGGTTCTGGCAAGAAATCTATTCCAGTCTGCCATAGAACTAGGACTGGGGAGAAGATTCACCTTTCAGCAGGACAATGATCTTAGACTCAAAACAAAAGCAACAACTGAGGGAGATCAGCAAGAAAAAAAGTGAATGTCACTGAGGGGACTTATCCAAACCCAGACCTGAATTCAGTATAAAATCTGTTATAAGACTTGGAAGACTGTTTTCCACAGATGATTCTCAACCAACTTGAAAGAGCTTGAGCCATTCTGCTAAGAAAAATGGGCAAAAACTTACCATCCCATTGTGCAAAGCTTGTAGGCCCTTATTCTAAATAACTCATGGCTGTTACTCCTGCAAAAGGGGACTTCTACTATGTACCAAGTCAAGGAGTGTGAAGAGTTAGATAAATCAAACCTCTGGCTTGTTACATTAATTTTTGAATATTTCAGTACAATTTTTTCACATTGAAAGCATAGAGTATGTTGTGTTAATCAGTGAAACAAACTCCTACATTCATGCATTTTCAATTGTATTTTTTAGGCAGCAGAATGTGAAATATACACAAGGATGTGAACGCTTTTGCAAGGCACTGTGTGTCTTAGCATTCTTCAGCAGCAGGTATGGTGCTTTAACTTGATTCTCTTTTAGACCAAAGTAAGATTAGACTTTATAAAAAAAAAAAGTATTTTCTTTTTAACAGAGTAGAAGTCCAAAAATCAAGATGCTGGAAATTCGGACCATCTAAGAATCTGGACCCCAAAGTATTGTGGTATCCAGAACACTCTCCCACCCCCTTCCCCATATATGATCCAGCGTCTCTCCTTCCACTCCCAGCCCTGCCCGTGACTCTCTTTCGCACTCACTCTCACCCATTCAGAAGCTGCATCAGAAGGGGCAGGATGGGATAGAGGGGAAAGGTCTGGTGCAGGCCGGAGGCAGCCTGTAAATTAGGATGCCGCTAGCACAGCAGTACAGAAGACTTCTATACAGGTGAGAGCTGCGGGCACAGCCAGGAGCGGAGGGAGAGATGCTGTATCGTGTGTGGGGGAGGGTGGAAAGCATAGCGAAGGGGGCCTTGGGCCCCCCTTTGGGCTCAGGCCTCTGGGCACCCTCCCATGGAGGAGAGATGCTGGAGGGGGAACAGAGACACTGGATGGGGAAGAGAGACAGAGATGCTGGATGGGGAAGAGTGACGAATAAGTCAACAAAATTTGCCTGTTTATCTCTTTATTCTTCCTTAAATTTGAATTTTAAAAGTACTGCCTAAGAATACAGAAAATCCATACTGACCTGAGCAGTCTGGATTTCTGGACTTCTACTGTATTTTTGTAATAGAATTATTTTATACATAACAAGTTCTCTTATTAAAAAAAGAAATAGTAAAAGCAACAAAGTTTAAAAAGAGGGCCCACGTCAGTCATAGTACAATTTTAAGTACAATAAAAACATACTGTAGAATTATTTTGTCCCACAAATAATCAAAGACGCAAATGTGGTCTTATATTTGGTGAGTTTTGAAAATTGACTTCCATCCTCACAGAAGAGTCAGGATTTCTCTTTATAAACTGAATTCTGCTACCCTCTTGTGGCAGAAGAAAGATGCTGCACCTTCTTGATAAAGCCTTCTACAAAAGAGGGATATGCTGCTTTTCTAAGTGAACTGTTTAAGAAGACAAGTAAAAACACATGGTGCATGCCAATTCCACTGTTTAAAAAATAGGAGAGGGTGTGAAAACCTGGCAATTTTCTCTGCCTCTTTGGGCTTCTAGTTCAATCAGAACTGACCTCTGTCCAGTGCTATGTGCTTTCATTCACATAATTTTTTTTAACACACTTCTTCCTTAGTCCAACCATTTCAGTGACAGTCATTTGGTCATGGGCAAAGTCATAGTAACATAGTAGATGACGGCAGAAAAAGACCTGCACGGTCCATCCAGTCTGCCCAACAAGATAAACTAATATGTGCTACTTTTTGTGTATACCTTACCTTGATTTGTACCTGTCCTTTTCAGGGCACAGACCATATAAGTCTGCCCAGCACTATCCCCGCCTCCCAACCACCAGCTCCGCCTCCCAACACCGGTTCTGGCACAGACCGTATAAGTCTGCCCAGCACTATCCCCGCCTCCCAACCACCAGTCCCGCATCCCACCACCGGCTCTGGCACAGACCGTATAAGTCTGCCCAGCACCATCCCCGCCTCCCGCCACCGGCTCTGCCACCCAATCTCGGCTAAGCTCCTTAGGATCCATTCCTTCTCAACTGGATTCCTTTATGTTTATCCCACGTATGTTTGAATTCCATTACTGTTTTCATTTCCACCACCTCCCGCGGGAGGGCATTCCAAGCATCCACTACTCTCTCTGTGAAAAAATACTTCCTGACATTTTTTCTTGAGTCTGCCCCCCTTCAATTTCATTTCATGTCCTCTCGTTCTACCGCCTTCGCATCTCCGGAAAAGGTTCGTTTGTGGATTAATACCTTTCAAATATTTGAACGTCTGTATCATATCACCCCTGTTTCTCCTTTCCTCCAGAGTATACATGTTCAGGTCAGCAAGTCTCTCCTCATACGTCTTGTAACGCAAATCCCATACCATTCTCGTAGCTTTTCTTTGCACCGCTTCAATTCTTTTTACATTCTTAGCAAGATACGGCCTCCAAAACTGAACACAATACTCTAGGTGGGGCCTCACCAACGATTTATACAGGGGCATCAACACCCCCTTTCTTCTGCTGGTAACACCTCTCTCTATACAGCCTAACAACCTTCTAGCCTTGTCACACTGTTTCGTCGCCTTCAAATCCTCAGATACTATCACCCCAAGATCCCTCTCCCCGTCCGTACTTATCAGACTCTCCCCACCTAACACATACATCTCCCGTGGATTTCTATTCCCTAAGTGCATCACTTTGCATTTCTTCGCATTGAATTTTAATTGCCAAACCTTAGACCATTCTTCTAGCTTCCGTGGGTCCTTTTTCATGTTTTCCACTCCCTCCGGGGTGTCCACTCTGTTACAGATCTTAGTATCATCCGCAAATAGGCAAACTTTACCTTCTAACCCTTCGGCAATGTCACTCACAAATATGAACAGAATCGGCCCCAGCACCAATCCTTGAGGCACTCCACTACTCACCTTTCCCTCCTCCGAGCGAATTCCATTCACTATCACCCTCTGGCGTCTGTCCGTCAACCAGTTCCTAATCCAGTTCACCACTTCGGGTCCTATCTTCAGCCCATCCAGTTTATTTAAGAGCCTCCTGTGGGGAACCGTGTCAAAAGCTTTGCTGAAATCTAAGTAGATTACGTCCATAGCTCATCCCTGATTCAATTCTCCTGTCACCCGATCAAAGAATTCAATGAGATTCGTTTGGCACGATTTCCACTGCATCAATTTGGAGGAGAGCTCTGTACTTTGGGCAAGCAACGTAGGATGAGCAGGGTGCTGTATTTTTGGCCAATCAGAATGGGTTGGGAGAGGCAGACTTGTGAATTGTCAGCTCAGAGCACTCCAGGTCAAGACAGGGGAAACTGGGAAGTGGATTTTGGCCACTTGATTAGCAGCTCTATCACTCTAATTTCAAGTACTTGACTTAGGTTAAGGTTAGTGCACAAGTTCCTTCTTAGATACAGAAACTGTCCACCACCTGCTTGATTAAAAAGAATTTTCAAGCACACTTTGATATCCTGCCTGTACATATTCCACTTTATGAATTGCTGTAGGTGTTTGTCTTTGGAACAATGCAAGCATTAAGAGGAGAACTAGAAGTAAATTTCAGAGAACGATATTGTACCCAACATGCCCTGTTCTGTGGTTGTATGCAGAAAACTAATCCATTCAGAGACTAATCTAGAAAGCATGCTTTACAAGAATCACATTTTCAATAAGTATGGAAGAGATGACGATGCCTTTATTCATAGGATTTAAGTGTGAGAATACAAAGAATTTTTGACCAGATATTCTCAGTGTGAAATATTATCTTTCTAACTCTTGTCTGCTTGCCTGTATAGAGAAATTCAGTTTAGGTACATCTTACTATTCTGGCAAATGTATTACTTTCCCAGGAGATACATTACTTTAAATTGGATGGCGATGTCTTTCCATCACCAAAGCAAAAAGCAGTAGACAATGCAATAGGTCAAATGTAAAGACCATAAAACCTGAGATGCCAAAGCTTGGGGGAAGAAGGATGCTGAGGGAGCTCCTGACATACTGCATATATATTACCTTGAAATGAGAAAGTCACAAGATGACACAAAGTAGACAAACATACTAGTTTATAGCCATTCATGTGTTTTGTGGTTGGGAAGAAAAAATATACTTCCTTGTGATCTATACCAGACCAGTCCAGACTAATGGGTTGTGTCCATCTACCAGCAGAAGCAGACAGAGAAAATAGTTCCAAGTGAACCGCCCCTTAAGTGTATCATGCAGCCTGGAATGTTCAGTATTTTCTGTCTCCTAGCGGATGGTGGATGGACCGTACAGCTGCTCTGGATTGCTGGCTAGTACCTCCTGTCCCAGATTCTTCTGGTGACAGTGCAGCCAGGGGTGTGCTGGTAGCCGTGTTGGGGCTAGTTTTAGATGATACTCGGTGGTCCTGAGTTCCTCATTTGCCAGCTAGGGTGATATCGAGTGACCCTGGTTCCCTCCCCTACCTCCCCTGTCTGTCTTTATAGCAGGGTGATGGTTGATTGTGGAATGGAGTAACTTGTGTCCCCTGTGGGGGTTCTTCTCTTCTGTGGTGATAGGTATATCTGAATTTCTGCCTCTGAGGTAAGCCTTTATTTATTCCTGTCACTAGTGAAGAAGATTGTTTAAAAAAAAAAAAAGAAGAAGAAGAAGAAACTTTGTTTGCCCTTCTTTCTCTTGCCTGCTACCTGATTTATTTTTAGTTAATTCTTCTCGGGGCCTCCTTTATTTTTGGTGGGTGCTGTCGTTGCATTTGGCTTCACTGCTCTGCTCTCTCAGGTTTTGTCAGGCCGTTTTGTTCCCTCGCAGTGTTTTTGCTCTTTCCCGCCTTTGGCAACATATTCTACGGGGCCGCTTGCAAAGTTTCTTTGAATTTCACTGGCCAGCATCTGATTCTGATCTTCGACCCTTCTGAGCTGGTACCAGCTGCTTTGATTTTTTTGTGGGGCACGGTTCGTGTCTGGATCACGAAACTCAGTTGTTTTTCTCCTCTTCACAGTCCTAGAAGGTGGCTGGTTCAGAGGGCAGCCCCGTTGCTGGAACTTGTACCTTTGCGGTTTGGAGGTCTTAGTCTGCCGTTTCCAAAGTGGGGGAAGTCTCTCGCTGGCTCTGTTCGGCTGCAGGCTTGGTCTTTTTAGTCCAGGGCTATTTTTTCTTTCCTGACAGCCTTTACGCAATTGTTGGTTGGTTCTTTTTCAGACCGTCCAGTCTCTGCTGCTTCAGGCATCTTGCTTGAGACGCCCCTGCTATTTGATTCTTGTTTTGGCAGCAGTTTCTCCTCCCTTCCTTAGGGAGGTTCTGATTCTGTCATCCCCGTGGATCCCTCCTGTCTGCTCTGGTTTGTCTGCAGGGTACTTTCCTTCTGGCGGGGGTCCAAGTTGCCCTGCTGTGCAACTGCTAGCTCATATCCCTCTTCTGAGTACCCTTGGAAGCGCCATTCTTGCCAGTCTTTTGCTTGGACTCATTTCAGTGTCCATTGACCCTGGTACAAAATAAGTACCTAAATATATGTAAACCGCTTTGAATGTAGTTGCAAAAACCTCAGAAAGGCGGTATATCAAGTCCCATTTCCCTTTCCCTTCCCTTTACGGGAATGTGCCTTTTTAGGACTAGTTTGCTACACCTCTTCCTTGCATTCCCTTGCTTTCGGGCAGGAATTTTAGCCTGGCACAGGCGGATTTTACCTTTTCTAGTTTCAGGCACCTCTCTCCTGGCACATTTGGCACTCCTTCCTTTTTCTGTAAGGGGCGCAGTTCTTTCCTGCTGAGCAGATCTATTGCTGTGCATCAGGATTATCGCCTCTTAGCTCTGTGCTTTTCTCTACTTTTCTGCAGGGAAGTGGCTCTGTTCTAGGTCTGAAGTTTGACTCTCCCTTAGCTGGTTTTTCCTCGATTTGGTGTCAGTGGACAGCTTCCTCTTTGTTCCTGGCCTGGCAAGAGTTTTTTCTTCCTCACTGCCTTACAGCTGCATTTTGCTCCCTATGGTCTGAAGATTCCAGATCTGTGGTGCTTACCTCCCTCTTGGCGGGAGTTCTTTCTCTACGTTGACTGCTGCTCCGTTTCGGTTGCCTAGGAGGGCGGTCATTGTGGCTCAGAGACCACTTGGGAGCTGAGAGTGTCTCTTGGGGCATGGGGCCTTCTCTTCTTGTAGTTTTAGTCCCTCAGGGCCAGGGGAGTGCAGTGCCAGGTCTGCATTTCCACAAGTTGTGCTCCTTTCTTGTAGGCCTCCTGGTAGTACCTTCTTCTCTGGCTGTTCCCTGGGGCTCCATCTATGCATTTTGCTTGTTGAGCACTGCTCCATCACTGCATTTGAGCACAGCTCCATCGCTGTATGTTGAGCATTGCTCCATCACTCTATGCTGAACACAGCTCCTATGTTGAGCACAGCTCCATCGCTGCATGTTGAGCGCAGCCCCATCGCTGCATGTTGAGCGCAGCCCCATTGCTGCATGTTGAGCGCAGCCCCATCGATACATGCTGAGCATAGCTTCATTGTTCCATGCATTTCCACCGTTCCATGTTGGGCACAGTTCCAGGTTGGCCTTATCTCCATCACTGTATGTTGAGGACAGTTCTATCATGGCATGTTGAGTGAAGTTCCTTCACTGCAACTTTTGCAACCTTTCATCTCTGCATGTTGAACGCAGCTCCATTGTCGCATGTTGAGTGTAGTTCTTTCTCTGCAGGTCTCAATGTGGGGCGCAGTCCTGTGTCTGCATGTAGAGCATGGCTCTATGTCCGCCTGTGGAACGCAGCTACTTGTCTGTGTGTGGCATGCAGCTCTCTCTCTCTGCATATAGAACACAGCTCCCTGTCTGCGTGTGAAGCGCAGCACCACCGCCTGTTGAGTGTAGCTCCATCTCTGTGTGTTTAGCACAACTCTTCTCTGTAGATCGGGCGCAGTTCCAGGGCAGTATGTGGAGCATGGCTCTGTGACTGCAGGTGCAGCACAGATTCATGTCTGCGTAGGAAGCATAGCTCCTTGTTGGCGTCTGGAGCACTGCTCCTTGCTGACGTCCGGAGCACTGCTCCTTGCTGACGTCCGGAGCGCAGTTCCTTGTTTGTGTATGGAAAGCAACTCCTTGTCTGCGTTTTATACACAGTTCCATCACTACTGCAGCTTCAGTTCTGCAGGTACCTCTAACATCCCGCTTTTTAAGTGGGGCACTGCTCTCTGTCTGTTACTCTCAGCTTCTTCTCTGCTTGTTCAATGCATTTCTATCTTTGCCAGAGGTGTGCAACTCCTTCTCTGTCCATGGTGCGTGGCTGTTTGTGTGCTTTGAGTGCAAATCCATTTGTTCTCGTTGAACACGGATCCTACTCTGCCTGATAAGCGCAGCTTCATTTCTGTCCTTTGAGCACAGTGTAGTCTCTGACTGTGGAGCGTATTTTTACCTTTGCCTGTTGGGCACTGTTTCACCTTGTCAGTCAATCCCAGCTCTTTTCTGCAGGTTGGATACAGTAACTACTAGGCAGCAGTAGCATGCCACAGTTTAGATTGCTAGATAAGGCTGCCTTGTCTCCAGTTAGCTACCATTCCTGTGGCACCTTTTCTTGCTGTAGAC
Organism: Microcaecilia unicolor; assembly: GCF_901765095.1. Classification (NCBI taxonomy): domain Eukaryota; kingdom Metazoa; phylum Chordata; class Amphibia; order Gymnophiona; family Siphonopidae; genus Microcaecilia; species Microcaecilia unicolor. The sequence goes on from NC_044039.1 coordinate 163,179,410, forward strand.
TCCTGGTGGCTGGCAAGAAGCTTCTCCATTACTGGAGTTTGAATTCTCTCTGCTCCTTTTGTGGCTTCTTGGCACCTTGGAGGTCTTTTCTCCACAATGTGGATCTCAACTCTCTTTCTTTTTGTCTCCTTTTGTTCTCTTGGCTCTGTTCTTTCATCCCTAAGTCCAGAGCGAGCTGTTTTAGGAGTACTCTCATTCTATGGTTGTACTTTGGTATGCTGCTGCCCTTTTCTACATGGTTCTCCTGGAGAGACTAGCGCTCCAGTTAGTTGGTTCTCTTGACTCTGGAGTCTCTTCTTGTTCTGTGGAGTTTGATTCTCTCACTAGGCGTGAGTCTGGATGATTCCTGGGCCTTGCTTCCTTTCTTCTATGAAGTGTGGCGCACTGTTTGGGGGTTGCATACTCCTAGTACTTGTTAGGGTCACTTCCTCCGACCATCTTGGACTCAACGCAGACCGGCAGGTTTGGGAGTTAGTCTTTGTCCTGCCAGGGTTCGGAGAAGTGGATCCTGGTCTAGGAGAGACAGTTCTTCTCCTTGTTGCTCGGATACGACTGTTGCCTTCCTTCCAAGGGGGGGTCCTTTGGCATGAGTATCTTTTGCTGCTTCTTTTGCTACTCTTGCAAAAAGGGTACATAATTTTTCTTTTGCTCGGGACATTTGTTTTACGTCCTATGGCTTCAGTTCCTTTTCTGGTGTCTAACTCTGTTCCATTTTTGTAGTCTGGTAGTTCGGATATTCAAATTCTTTTCTGCTGATCAGTTTTTTGCTGTGTGTATAGCTTTGTTGATTTTTCAACCTTCTGCATTCTTCTTTTCTCCCCCCACCCTTTGGGAAATTGCTTTGCTACATCCCATTAGTCTGGACTGGTCTGGTCTGGTATAGATGACAAGGAAGGAAAAATTATGATCTTCCCTGATAATTTTCTTTCCTTTAATCATACCAGACCAGTCCAAATGCCCTCCCTGGCTGAATTCTGTCAGAGTGTTGTTTCCTTTAGGTATCCCTGGCTGTTCCACGACACTTCAATACGCTGGGTTGTCCTACAGCACTGCCTAATTCATCTTCTCTATTCAATCTCCTTCCACTTGTTGTTGTGCCAGCTCTGTATGACTCCTGTTACTTGGGATCATGGAGTTCTTTCCCCGGATTCAGGGGTAGATCTCTATGTGCTTGAGCAAGCTCGGTATGGACCATTCCCTCCCACTTACTTTACTGTGAGGAGAGGTTGCAGTTGCCTTCGGCCAAACAGGAACAGTGAGGTTCTGCATATTGGCTCGAAGAGTGTGCCTGTTTGGTATTAACTGTGTTTTCTTCTAGAATTCAGAGCACCATTGCTTGGCTATTCGAAATACTGAACATTCCAGGCTGCACGATACCCTTAAGGGGCGGTTTACTTGGAACTATTTTCTGTCTCCTTCCGCTGGCAGATGGACACAACCCGTTAGTCTGGACTGGTCTGGTATGATTAAAGGAAAGAAAATTATCAGGTAAGAACATAACTTTTCCATAAGTAAAAAAACATATCTTTCAAGGAAAATGAAGATCTTTTTGGTATATGTGTAGGAATGGGAGTAGCCTTTCTTACCTGCGAATGTCAGCAATAGAAAGATCGGGGATGAACCTTTGAAGCTGCCTGACCTGGGCAGACAGGAAGAAGCCTCTGTACATTTCACCAATTCCAAACCACAAATTCTTCAACACCAGTTTACGAAGGCCTCTGAAAATCACAAATCAATTGGAATTTACCAGTAAGCACTGCCGGACTTTCACATGGCCCCTGATACTATCTGACTGTTCTGGCAATATGGACAGCAGGTCAGCCTATTTTGTAAGTAAACTGGATTCTCAAATGTAATATCTGATAAAGAAAGTCCAGAAAGCGGCATGGTGCTCAGCGCCAGGAGCAGGATAGTGATCAGCCTATGAAAGAACCCATGCAGCTGAGGGGAAAGAAAGAAAATCCAACAGAACAGCAAACTAAAGGCAGATTAGGGTATAAGTTAGGCAGAAGTAAAAGGATAGACTTTTAAATTACTTTTCACTAGAACAAGCTCAAGTAGGATGCACACCTTCTTCCTTCATTTATTATCCTGTGAAAGAGCTCAGCTTTAGTAACATTTGATATACTGCTTCTCATAAATTTCACATTTATTTCAATTCCTCAATAAACCCCATTTACAATCACAATTATAATTATTAAAGTTCTCCAATTCCCCTTTTCACAATTAAATAAACATTCTCCGAGGACAAGCAGGCTGCTTGTTCTCACTGATGGGTGACGTCCTTGGCAGCCCCTCCAATCGGAATCTTCCTAGCAAAGTCCTTTGCTAGCTCTCGCGCGCACCGCGCATGCGCGGCCGTCTTCCCGCCCGAAACCGGCTCGAGCCGGCCAGTCTTCTTTCGTCCGCACTCGGTACGGCTGTGTTTTTTGTCGTGTCGAGCCCCGGAGAGTCGACCTCGCGCGTCCGTTTTATATTGACGTGTTTTTCTTCGGAAAAGTTCTTTAAATTTGTCGGGAAGTGCTCCGAAAACCCCCTTGGGTCTCGTTTTCCCTTCCCGTATTTCCAGTTTTTGCCCCGGTAAGTTTTCTTTCGTCGTCGGGGTAGGCCTTCTTTCGGCCTCGGTCGAGATTTTTCTCCCTTAAAGTTTTGGTGCTCCAAATTCGTCATTTCGGATTTTGACTTCGCCGGCGCGATTTTTCCGCCCATGACATCGAAGCCTTCCAGCGGCTTCAAGAAGTGCACCCAGTGTGCCCGGGTAATCTCGCTCACTGATAGGCACTCTTCGTGTCTTCAGTGTCTGGGGGCCGAGCACCGTCCCCAGAACTGCAGTCTGTGTTCCCTGTTACAAAGGCGGACTCAAGTAGCGAGATTAGCCCAGTGGAACGTTTTGTTCTCGGGCTCTTCGTCGGCATCGGCACCGGGGTCATCGTGTGCATCGACGTCATCAGCGTCCAGACCTTCATCCTTGGCTGCCAGTGCATCGAGTGCATCGAGGCATCGGCCCTCTGCATCGGCGCCGAGACATCGGATAGCTGCATCGACGTCGGTGGTACCGGGACCTCGTCTCCTGATGTCGTCGGACGGTGGTGCATCGAGTGGAGTGCAGGTGAGGGCTGTCCATTCCCCTGCTGGTGGCGGTGAGCCCTCGGGTGGGTCTCCTCCTACCCTGAGGGCTCCTGCGGTACAGCCCCCCCGGGATCGACCCTCTTCGGTCTCGGCCCCGAGGAAGCGACGGATGGATTCTACGTCCTCCTCGTCGGTGCCGGGGAGCTCCGGTGACATGCTTCGGAAGAAGTCGAAGAAGCATCGACACCGGTCCCCTCCCCGTGTCGGCACCGAGAGCTCTGGGTCGCCGAGGGAGTCGGCACCCAGCAGGCATCGGCACCGAGAGGACCGCTCACCCTCTGTTCAGGAGGTGTCGATGCGCTCCACTCTGGACAACCCGGAACAGCCTCCACGCCCGGAACAGGTTCTGACATCGACGCCTGCATCGACCTCTATGCCTTTCTCTGCAGCCGCTCTGAACGAGAGCCTCCGGGCCGTTCTCCCAGAGATTCTGGGAGAGCTGTTGCGCCCTACCCCTCCGGTACCGGCGGTGCTTGCGCCTCCGGTACCGTCGAGCGTGGCGCCGGCTGGCCCATCGTCCGGGGTGAGGTCCCCGACGTCGGTACCGCGTGCGGTGCCGACTGCGGCCACCTCCCAGGAGGGCTCCCCGACTACGTCGGCGGAGGGAGCTTCGCCGATGCGGGCGAGGGAGTCTACCTCTCGACGCCCCCATCGTGGACGTGGCTCCACAGAGTCGAGCCGGGCGCGGTTGCAGACGCAGGTCCGTGAACTTGTGTCTGACACCGAGGGTGAGGCCTCGTGGGAAGAAGAAGAAGACCCCAGATATTTCTCTGACGAGGAGTCTGAGGGTCTTCCTTCTGATCCCACTCCCTCTCCTGAAAGACAGCTTTCTCCTCCCGAGAGTCTGTCTTTTGCTTCCTTTGTCCGGGAGATGTCTACGGCCATCCCCTTCCCGGTGGTTGTGGAGGACGAGCCCAGGGCTGAAATGTTTGAGCTCCTGGACTATCCTTCTCCACCTAAGGAAGCGTCCACTGTTCCCTTGCACCATGTCCTGAAAAAGACATTGCTTGCGAACTGGACCAAGCCACTAAGTAATCCCCACATCCCCAAGAAGATCGAGTCCCAGTACCGGATCCATGGGGACCCAGAGCTGATGTGCACCCAGTTGCCTCACGACTCTGGAGTTGTGGATCTGGCCCTAAAGAAGGCTAAGAGTTCTAGGGAGCATGCTTCGGCGCCCCCGGGCAAAGACTCTAGAACCTTAGACTCCTTTGGGAGGAAGGCCTACCATTCTTCTATGCTCGTGGCCAAGATTCAGTCTTACCAGCTCTACACGAGCATACACATGCGGAATAATGTGCGGCAGTTGGCGGGCTTGGTTGATGCTCTTCCCCCCGAGCAAGCCAAGCCTTTTCAGGAGGTGGTCAGGCAGCTGAAGGCGTGCAGAAAATTCCTGGCCAGAGGAGTGTATGACACTTTTGATGTTGCGTCCAGGGCCGCTGCTCAAGGTGTGGTGATGCGCAGGCTCTCATGGCTGCGTGCCGCCGACCTGGAGAATAGACTCCAGCAGCGGATTGCGGACTCGCCTTGCCGTGCGGACAATATTTTTGGAGAGAAAGTCGAACAGGTGGTAGAGTCTCTCCACCAGCGGGACACCGCATTCGACAAGTTCTCCCGCCGGCAGCCTTCAGCTTCTACCTCTACAGGTAGACGATTTTTCGGGGGAAGGAAGACTGTTCCCTATACTTCTGGTAAGCGTAGGTACAATCCTCCTTCCCGACAGCCTGCGGCCCAGGCTAAGCCCCAGCGCGCTCGCTCTCGTCAGCAGCGTGCGACTCAGCAAGGCCCCGCGGCTCCCCAGCAAAAGCAAGGGGCGAGCTTTTGACTGGCTCCAGCAGAGCATAGCCGACATCCAAGTGTCAGTGCCGGGCGACCTGCCAGTCGGAGGGAGGTTAAAAGCTTTTCACCAAAGGTGGCCTCTCATAACCTCCGATCAGTGGGTTCTGCAAATAGTCCGGCAAGGATACACCCTCAATTTGGCCTCCAAACCTCCAAATTGTCCGCCGGGAGCTCAGTCTTACAGCTTCCAGCACAAGCAGGTACTTGCAGAGGAACTCTCCGCCCTTCTCAGCGCCAATGCGGTCGAGCCCGTGCCATCCGGGCAAGAAGGGCTGGGATTCTATTCCAGGTACTTCCTTGTGGAAAAGAAAACAGGGGGGATGCGTCCCATCCTAGACCTAAGGGCCCTGAACAAATATCTCGTAAAAGAAAAGTTCAGGATGCTTTCCCTGGGCACCCTTCTCCCCATGATTCAGCAAAACGATTGGCTATGCTCTCTGGACTTGAAGGATGCCTACACACACATCCCGATACTGCCAGCTCACAGACAGTATCTGCGATTTCAGTTGGGCACACGCCACTTCCAGTACTGTGTGCTACCCTTTGGGCTCGCCTCTGCGCCCAGGGTGTTCACAAAGTGCCTAGCTGTAGTAGCAGCGGCACTTCGCAGGCTGGGAGTGCATGTGTTCCCATATCTCGACGATTGGCTGGTGAAGAACACATCCGAGGCAGGAGCCCTGCAGTCCATGCAGATGACTATTCGCCTCCTGGAGCTACTGGGGTTTGTGATAAATTATCCAAAGTCCCATCTTCTCCCAGTGCAGAAACTCGAATTCATAGGAGCTCTGCTGGATTCTCGGACGGCTCGCGCCTATCTCCCAGAGGCGAGGGCCACCAACTTGTTGTCCCTCGTCTCGCGGGTGCGAGCGTCCCAGCAGATCACAGCTCGGCAGATGTTGAGATTGCTGGGCCACATGGCCTCCACAGTTCATGTGACTCCCATGGCCCGTCTTCACATGAGATCTGCTCAATGGACCCTAGCCTCCCAGTGGTATCAGGCTGCTGGGGGTCTAGAAGACGTGATCCACCTGTCCACGAGTTTTCTCGAATCCCTCTATTGGTGGACAATCTGGTCCAATTTGACTCTGGGACGTCCTTTCCAAATTCCTCAGCCACAAAAAGTGCTGACAACGGATGCTTCTCTCCTGGGATGGGGAGCTCATGTCGATGGGCTTCACACCCAAGGAAGCTGGTCCCTCCAGGAACGCGGTCTACAGATCAATCTCCTGGAGCTGCGAGCGATCTGGAACGCTCTGAAGGCTTTCAGAGATCGGCTGTCCCATCAAATTATCCAAATTCAGACAGACAACCAGGTTGCCATGTACTACATCAACAAGCAGGGGGGCACCGGATCCCGCCCCCTGTGTCAGGAAGCCGTCAGCATGTGGCTCTGGGCTCGCCGTCTCGGCATGGTGCTCCAAGCCACATATCTGGCAGGCGTAAACAACAGTCTGGCCGACAGACTGAGCAGGATTATGCAACCTCACGAGTGGTCGCTCAACTCCAGAGTGGTGCGCCAGATCTTCCAAGCGTGGGGCACCCCCTTGGTGGATCTCTTCGCATCTCGAGTGAACCACAAAGTCCCTCAGTTCTGTTCCAGGCTTCAGGCCCACGGCAGACTGGCATCGGATGCCTTCCTCCTGGATTGGGGGGAGGGCCTGCTGTATGCTTATCCTCCCATTCCTCTGGTGGGGAAGACTTTGTTGAAACTCAAGCAAGACCGAGGCACCATGATTCTGATTGCTCCTTTTTGGCCGCGTCAAATCTGGTTCCCTCTTCTTCTGGAGTTATCCTCCGAAGAACCGTGGAGATTGGAGTGTTTTCCGACCCTCATCACGCAGGACGAAGGGGCTCTTCTGCATCCCAGCCTCCGGTCCCTGGCTCTCACGGCCTGGATGTTGAGAGCGTAGACTTTGCCTCTTTGGGTCTGTCAGAGGGTGTCTCCCGCGTCTTGCTTGCTTCCAGGAAAGATTCCACTAAGAGGAGTTACTTCTTTCTGTGGAGGAGGTTTGCCGTCTGGTGTGACAGCAAGGCCCTAGAACCTCGCTCTTGTCCTACACAGACCCTGCTTGAATACCTTCTGCACTTGTCTGAGTCTGGTCTCAAGACCAACTCTGTAAGAGTTCACCTTAGCGCAATCAGTGCATACCATTACCATGTGGAAGGTAAGCCGATCTCAGGACAGCCTTTAGTTGTTCGCTTCATGAGAGGTTTGCTTTTGTCAAAGCCCCCTGTCAAGCCTCCTACAGTCATGGGATCTCAATGTCGTTCTCACCCAGCTGATGAAACCTCCTTTTGAGCCACTGAATTCCTGCCATCTGAAGTACTTGACCTGGAAGGTCATTTTCTTGGTGGCAGTTACTTCAGCTCGTAGAGTCAGTGAGCTTCAGGCCCGGGTAGCCCAGGCCCCTTACACCAAATTTCATCATAACAGAGTAGTCCTCCGCACTCACCCTAAGTTCTTGCCAAAGGTTGTGTCGGAGTTCCATCTGAACCAGTCAATTGTCTTGCCAACATTCTTTCCCCGTCCTCATTCCTGCCCTGCTGAACGTCAGCTGCACACACTGGACTGCAAGAGAGCATTGGCCTTCTACCTGGAGCGGACACAGCCCCACAGACAGTCCGCCCAATTGTTTGTTTCTTTTGACCCCAATAGGAGGGGAGTGGCTGTAGGGAAACGCACCATATCCAATTGGCTAGCAGATTGCATTTCCTTCACTTACGCCCAGGCGGGGCTGGCTCTTGAGGGTCATGTCACGGCTCATAATGTTAGAGCCATGGCTGCGTCGGTAGCCCACTTGAAGTCAGCCACTATTGAAGAGATCTGCAAAGCTGCGACGTGGTCATCTGTCCACACATTCACATCTCATTACTGCCTGCAGCAGGATACCCGACGCGACAGTCGGTTTGGGCAGTCAGTTCTTCAGAACCTGTTTGGGCTTTAGGATCCAACTCCACCCCCCGAGGGCCCCGTTTGTTCTGTTCCAGGCTGCACTCTCAGTTAGTTGGTAAATTTTTTAGGTCAATCTCAGTTATGTCCTCGCCGTTGCGAGGCCCAATTGACCATGGTTGTTGTTTTGAGTGAGCCTGGGGGCTAGGGATACCCCATCAGTGAGAACAAGCAGCCTGCTGTCCTCGGAGAAAGCGAATGCTACATACCTGTAGAAGGTATTCTCCGAGGACAGCAGGCTGATTGTTCTCACAAACCCGCCCGCCTCCCCTTTGGAGTTGTGTCTTCCCTTGAAGTGTATTGTCTTGCTACATACTGGACTGGCCGGCTCGAGCCGGTTTCGGGCGGGAAGACGGCCGCGCATGCGCGGTGCGCGCGGGCGCGCGAGAGCTAGCAAAGGACTTTGCTAGGAAGATTCCGATTGGAAGGGCTGCCGAGGACGTCACCCATCAGTGAGAACAATCAGCCTGCTGTCCTCGGAGAATACCTTCTACAGGTATGTAGCATTCGCTTTCTCTTTACCATTTGCTCTGTAGTCTGGACTGACAGGTGCAGCAGTAACTGGGAAGGTTAGAACAAATATCAATTAGCAGAAAAGGCAATCAGTACTGTGTGCTCCCCTTTCACACTGGTGCGGCCCCAGTACCATTACCTCCCGCATGATCTGGTGCGGGAGGTAATGGTGCTGGGGCCGCTTGATAACAGTGATAATAATATGATCGGATTTGATATTAGCTTTGAAGTAAGTATACATAAGAAATCAAATACGTTAGCGTTTAACTTTAAAAAAGGAGACTATGATAAAATGAGAAGAACGGTGAAAAGAAAACTTAGAGGAGAGACTGCAAGGGTCAAAAATTTACATCAGGCGTGGATGCTGTTCAAAAACACCATCCTGGAAGCCCAGGCCAAATATATTCCGCGTATTAAAAAAGGAGAACGGAAGACCAAACGACAGCCGGCGTGGTTAAATAGTGAGGTGAAGGAAAGAGCTAAAAGAAAATCCTTCAGAAAATGGAAGAAGGAACTGACTAAAAATAATAAGAAATGCCATAAAGAATGTCAAGTCAAATGCAAAGCGCTGATAAGGAAAGCTAAGAGGGACTTTGAAAAAAAGATTGAGTTGGAAGCAAAAACACATAGTAAAAATTTTTTTTAGGTATATTAAAAGCAGGAAGCTGGCAAAAGAATCAGTTGGACCGCTAGATGACCGAGGAGTAAAAGGGGCGGTCAGGGAAGACAGAGCCGTAGCGGAGAGATTAAATTAATTTTTTGCTTTGGTCTTCACCGAGGAAGATTTGGGTGGGATACCCGTGCCAGAAATGGAATTTGAAGCTGACGAGTCGGAGAAACTTAATGAATTCTCTATAAACCTGTAGGATGTAATGGGGCAGTTCTACAAACTGAAGAGTAGCAAATCTCCTGGACCGGATGGTATTCATCCCAGAGTACTGATAGAACTGAAAAATGAGCTTGCGGAGCTATTGTTAGAAATATGTAATTTATCCTTAAAATCAAGCGTGGTACCGGAAGATTGGAAGGTGGCCAACGTAATGCCGATTTTTAAAAAAGGTTCCACAGGAGATTCGGGAAATTATAGACCGGTGAGTCTGATATCGGTGCTCGGCAAAATGATACAGACTATTATCAAGAACAAAATTACAGAGCATATTCAAAAGCATGGATTAATGAGACAAAGTCAACATGGATTTAGTGAAGGGAAATCTTGCCTCACCAATCTACTACATTTCTTTGTAGGGGTGAACAAACATGTGGATAAAGGTGAGCCAGTTGATATTGTGTATCTGGATTTTCAGAAGGCGTTTGGCAAAAGTACCACATGAAAGACTCCAGAGGAAATTGGAGAGTCATGGGATAGGAGGTAGTGTTCTATTGTGGATTAAAAAGTGGTTAAAAGTAGGGTTACATGGTCAGTATTCTCAATGGAGAAGGGTAGTTAGTGGGGGTCTCCAGGGCTCTGTGCTGGGACCGCTGCTTTTTAACATATTTATAAATGACCTAGAGATGGGAGTAACTGGTGAGGTAATTAAATTTGCTGATGACACAAAGTTATTCAAAGTTGTTAAATCACGGGAGGATTGTGAAAAATTTCAAGCAGACCTTACGAGACTGGGAGACTGGGTGTCTAAATGGCAGATGACGTTTAATGTGAGCAAGTGCAAAGTGATGCATGTGGGAAAGAGGAATCCGAATTATAGCTACGTTAACAAGGTTCCACGTTAGGAGTCACAGATCAAGAAAGGGATCTAGGTGTCGTTGTTGATGATACGTTGAAACCTTCTGCTCAGTGTGCTGCTGCGGCTAAGAAAGCAAATAGAATGTTAGGTATTATTAGGAAAGGAATGGAAAACAAAAATGAGGATGTTATAATGCCTTTGTATCGCTCCATGGTCCGACCGCACCTCGAATATTGTGTTCAACTCTGGTCGCTGCATCTCAAAAAAGATATAGTGGAATTAGAAAAGGTGCAGAGAAGGGTGACAAAAATGATAAAGGGGATGGGACGACTTTCCTATGAGGAAAGGCTAAGCGGCTAGGGCTCTTGCTTGGAAAAAAGGCAGCTGAGGGGAGATATGATAGAGGTCTATAAAATAATGAGTGGAGTTGAACGGGTAGATGTGAAGCATCTGTTCACACTTTCCAAAAATACTAGGACTAGGGGGCATGCGATGAAGCTACAATGTAGTTTGTTTCTTCACTCAATGTGTAATTAAACTCTGGAATTCATTGCCAGAGAATGTGGTAAAGGCGGTTAGCTTAGCGGAGTTTTAAAAAGGTTTGGACGGCTTCCTAAAGGAAAAGTCCATAGACCGTTATTAAATGGACTTGGAGAAAATCCACTATTTCTGGGATAAGCAGTATAAAATGTTTTGTACATTTTTGGGATCTTGCTGCGTATTTGTGACCTGGATTGGCCACTGTTGGAAACAGGATGCTGGGCTTGATGGACCTTTGGTCTTTCCCAGTATGGCAATACTTATGTACCAAAAGCTCCGAGAAATCAGTGTCTGATGCACTGCTCTATACTCATTTCCAGACCAGTAATATATTCTACATTTTAGTACTCTAAGGAACAGATTTTTTTTTTTCTCCGAGGACAAGCAGGTCAAAGGTATTCTCGCACGTGGGTGACATCATCCGACAGAGCCCAGTGCAGATACTGCCTAGCACTTACAGGGTTTAAAAAGTTTTTGGCAGTGTTGCAACGTGCATGAGTGGGTGTCTTTCTGCCTGATGCGTGGGCATGGGTTCCTCAGTCTCTGTTTTTCCGTGGAGCTAGGAAGTCGTGTTTTGGCAGTCTCCCCTCAGTATTTCTTTCTTGTGCTTTTTCATTTACCTTCCGGTGCAGATAATCATTCTTTTTCCTCATCTTTTACTTTTAGTTGCTTTCCATGTATTATTTTAGTTCTTTGTGGCCCTTAAAATTTTATTTTTTTTCACAGTTCTTTAGGCCTGAGCACCAGCCTCATTTTAAGACTAGCCCCTTTTAGATCTCAAAACTGAGTATTTTAATTTATCCAAGATTCTTTCTTCAATGTCTAAGAAGATCTCCAGTGGGTTCAAAAGATGCACCCAATGTAATTGTGTCACAGACTTGCACAGTTGGTGCATCTGGTGCCTACGACCTGACCACCAAGCTGATTCTTGTTTTTTGTGTTTGCAAATGCAGTTACAGAAACAGAGAACACGTATCCTTGAAGGCCAGTCCATCGACATCGGCACCGGAAGCATTGACCTTGATAGCTACCCAGACTGCTCCTACCACTGGGAATGCACCGGCATCAAGGCGGTCTCCACCTCCCTTGGCTTTGGGCACTAGTAGTAGGCCCTGGGACCAGTCAGCATCAGATCCAACACTGAGGATGCACATGGATTCCATGTCATTCCCATCAGCATCCAGGGACTATAACACCAAGTCTCAAGGGAAGCCTAAGAAGTATCAGCTTGGTGTGGGGACTCTGGGGTATCGGCATCCTGGCACCCGAGAAGTGTTGGCGGTGAATGAACTGCTCCCCCTCTTTAGTAGAGGTGCTGATGCAACAGTCTCCAGGCACACAATGAATCCAAACGCTGTACTGCAGGCCACCTCTCTGATGTGACTTCCTGTTTCCTCGGAGGTGGGCTGCAGTACAGGAAAAAAATTAACCTAGGCAGGAGAATCATCCTTATGCAATTTCATATGTCAAGTGCATTCAATGCAGTAGACCATAATTTGCTACTTATACTAATAAGCAACTTAGGTTGCTAAATTGGTTCCGAGGATTTTTAAAATCTAGATCCTATCAAGTCAAATCTCCTAATTCCATCTCCCCCCAATGGGCTCTAGACATTGGAGTCCCATAGGGATGATATAACCAGTGGCGTAGCTAGGGTAGTTGACACCCGGGGCCGGTCATTTTTTAACCCCCCCCCCCCCCCCCCCCCCCGAAATCCAGTACTAGGCATACCGAGAATACAAAACACTCAGGACCTATAGAGCAATTCTACCATACCATAAGCAGTAATTTGTACGAGTCACACAAGGAAAAGGAAAGCATCTTAAACACTACAGTGAGCACTAGAACATCAATTCACCTATTGTAAAACGAAAACAGACAGATTAGTACAGATCGTCGATCCTGCACAGTCAATGCCAACCGAAAGCCATGTCTTTTTCACAAATACAGATACACCCTAATCCACTATAGAATAAGTAATCATAAACTTTCTATTTAGACAAAAATTAAACTGAACCCCCGATGCCAGACTCTGCATACAATGCAACACCACAGAAACAGAAAATGTCCCCTAGTACTGTGCAAAATATAAAGACAGCAGATGTAAATTTGAAAAAACTAACAAATACCAATCACCACTTTACAAATTAACAAATAGAAATAAACAAATAATATCATTTTATTGGACTAATACATTTAGCTTTCAGAGGCCAAAACCTCCTTCCTCAGGTCAATTCAGTATAGTACTGTTACAGTGTCCTATCCTGACCTGAGGAAGGGGGTTTTGTTCTCTGAAAGTAAAATGTATTAAAATTAGTCCAATAAAAAGATTAACTTATTTACATGTTCTATTATAAACATTTATTAACACAGCTACAATACTACTTTATTCTAAAGCAAAAAAATAAAAATATATATTTACAGTTCGTTGTCTCTGGTTTCTGCTTTCCTCATCATTTCACTGTCTTCCTTCTATCCAGCATCTGTCTTCGCTCTCTCTCTCTGCCCCTTCCATCCAGTGTCTGCCGTCTCTCCCTTCCATCCACTTCTGGCCCTTCCATGCACCATCTGCCCCAGTCTGCCATCTCTCTCTCCCCCTTCCATCAACATCTGCCCTCTATCTCTGCCCCTTCCATCCACCATTTGCCCCAGTCTGCCCTCTTTCTCTTTCCCCTTCCACCCACCATCTGCCCTTTCTCTCTGCCCCTTCAATCCGTCTGCCCTCCCTCTACCATCCATCCAGGGTCTGCCCTCCCTCACGCTCCCCCCTTCTATCCCCTCTCTCTCTGCCCCCTCTTTTCAGCCCCCAGTTCCAGCCCCCTTATTCCACCTGCCCCAGCCCACATCTCCCACCTGCCCCTTTTCAGCCCCACTATCCCACCAGTCCCCAACCCTTTTCTCCCATCAGTCCCGAGCTTCAGCCCCCAGCCACTTCTCCCTGTCCTCTTTTCAGCCCCTAGTTTCAACCCCAGCCCTTTTCTCTCACCAGTCCCGAGCTTCAGCCCCAGCCAGTTCTCCTTGTCCCCTTTAAAGCCCCTAGTCCCCACAGGAGAACTGGCTGGGGCTGAAGCTCGGGACTGGTGAGAGAAAAGCCTTGCATCTCCCCTTTTCAGCCCCAGACCCATTCTCCCACCTGCCCCAGGCATGGACCCATTTTCCCTCCTGCCCCCTTATCAGACCCCAGTTCCAGCTTCAGAACCCTTCTCCCATCTGAGCACTCCCCTCCCCCCTCCCCTTCTCCCCTCTCTGAGCACCCATCTGAGCTCCCCCACCCTCCCTAATCCCCTTTAAGCACCCCTCTGAGCTCCCCCACCCCAATCCCCTTCTCTCCTCTCTGAGCTCCCCACCCTCCCTAATCCCCTTTAAGCACCCCTCTGAGCTCCCCCACCCTTCCCCCCTCTCTGAGCTCCCCCACCCTCCCTAATCCCCTTTAAGCACCCCTCTGAGCTCCCCCACCCCTCCCCAATCCCCTTCTCCTCTCCTTGATGCTCTCCCACCCTCCCTAATCCCCTTTAAGCACCCCTCTGAGCTCCCCCACCCCTCCCCAATCCCCTTCTCCCCTCCTTGATGCTCTCCCACCCTCCCTAATCCCCTTTAAGCACCCCTATAAGCTCTCCCACCCCAATCCCCTTCTCCCCTCTCTGAGCTCCCCACCCTCCCTAATCTCCTTTAAGCACCCCTCTGAGCTCCCCCACCCTTCCCCAATCCCCTTCTCCCCTCTCTGAGCTCCCCCACCCTCCCTAATCCCCTTTAAGCACCCCTCTGAGCTCCCCCACCCCTCCCCAATCCCCTTCTCCCCTCCTTGATGCTCTCCCACCCTCCCTAATCCCCTTTAAGCACCCCTCTGAGCTCCCCACCCTCCCTAATCCCCTTTAAGCACCCCTCTGAGCTCCCCCACCCTTCCCCAATCCCCTTCTCCCCTCTCTGAGCTCCCCCACCCTCCCTAATCCCCTTTAAGCACCCCTCTGAGCTCCCCCACCTTTCCCCAATCCCCTTCTCCCCTCTCTGAGCTCCCCCACCCTCCCTAATCCCCTTTAAGCACCCCTCTGAGCTCCCCCACCCCTCCCCAATCCCCTTCTCCCCTCTGAGTCTCCCCCCCCCGACCCGACAGCTGAGATCCGTTCTCCTGCTGCTCCTACCCTGTCCTGCCTTAAAAAAAAACTTTTTCGAAGTGCCGGAGAGTGGTAGGCAGCGCGCCTCGCGTCTGCCCTGCTAGTAAAGAAGATTTAGTCAACGTCATCGTCCTTCCCACACTGAGTCCCGCCCGCCCTCGTGGTAATAGGAAGTTGCCTCAGAGGGGGGCGGGACTCAATGTGGGAAGGGCGACGACGTCAGCGAGATCTTCTTTACTAGCAGGGCAGACGCGAGGCGCGCTGCCTGCCTCTCTCCGGCGCTTCGAAAAAAAATTTTTTAAGGCGGAGCAGCGGGAGCGGAGCATCCCCCCACCCGATGACACCCGGGGCGAACCGCCCCCACCGCCCCGCCCTTGCTACGCCACTGGATATAACCATCTACATCCCTTTCAAAGATTCTTTTGAAGAAGTGTTTCTATTATCAGATCTAGACCCGATGGAGAATTTGGCCTCCACCTTTAAACTAAAATTGAATAGAGAGAAAACAATTTTATGTTGTTATCTATCCCTCGCCGTGTCATAAACTGTCAAAACTTCACAACTGATAATGTAACTTATCCACTGGAGTCCAAACTAAAGATACTTGGTATAATAATTGATTTCTACATGTTATTCCACATCAAAGTCCAGTCATCACAAAAACCTTTAAAGCAATGTGGAAACTAAAAAAGAATTATGCATCTCTTCCCTAATGACAAGTTCGGAACCTTAGTACAAACATTGGTATCACACTTCGATTATTGCAATGCCATTTATGCTGGCTATAAAGAATCTTCCTTGGAAAAAACTGCAGACAACTCAAAATACAGCAGCCAGATTAGTCTACAAGGCTACGAGACTTGAAAGTGCAGTTACACTGGCTCCCAATCAAAGCCTGAATAACACTCAAACTATGTACATTGGTTTTCAAAACTCTACATGGCTTAACCTCTGATTATATGCAACCTTTAATTGATCTCCCCCTTCGCAACGCTCTCCCTGGTTCAAGAGATTATCCAACCCTCCACTATCCCAGTTGCAAATATGTGATGTTCAGGTCCCTTACCTCTGTACCAAATGGTGGAATTCCCTCCCGAAATTCATCAGATGGGAACTTAATTATTTGATATTCCGGAAATACCTTAAAGCATGTTTGTTTAAGCAATTTTTCATGGATGATCATAATTAATTTAACTCCCAATTTCTCAGTTCCATTCTAATTATTATACATGGATAACTATAAATTGTTACCTTTTTGCGTCTAGCATTCATTTCTATATTACATATTGTAATACTCAATCCTCACTTACTTTGTTATTACTACTTAATGTATACTATCCCCCATCACTTTTTGAACTGTTGATTACAATAAGTTGTTAGCCACATTGAACCTGATCTATTGGGATAATGTGGGATATAAATGAAATAAATAGATTCATTCTCTGGCAACTTTTAATCAGACAGACAAAAAAACATTTTCTAATGGTGCATTATCCTGATTGAGTTTCTTCTCAAGTGAAACGTCTTTTTTCTAAGTGTGCTACATACAGGGTATTTTTTTTTAAATACTTAAGGCCCCGGGTATAGAGGATTTTAGCATAGATACTATCCTGGAGGAAACCCTGAATGAATCTGATAGTCACCTGAAGCTCACTGAATCCAAAAGATCTGTGGCACTGAAGTCACACAACCTGTAACCCTCTCGTTTAAAGGCCAGTATTGCATTAGGCCCAAGCCAGACATTCCCATCCATTCGCGGTGTAAAATGAACTCCCAGAAAAGGAAATTGAGGGTTTGGAACCTAGAAAGCAAGATAAAAAATTTCAAAGCAATTTTATAAGCTGGGCTAGGGTACTAAGAGAAACAGCGTAAGATCCTGAGGTTTGTTGTACAATGTCGACTACTGAATTAAATTCACACACCAGATGCTCTGTCTGCCTCTTGTGTCACACAGTTAAAGAATATACATACGGGGTAAATGTTTCCTTTCACAAGGTAGCATTTTTCTGGTTTCAGGACCAGGTAATCCCCTCGGAATGGTACAATGCGAGGCTCAGGACTACAGCCACTGATTTCTGACAGACGGTCCGAGTAAAGGCCAGCACACGTGACAACGTACTTGCAGCACACCTCCTCTCCCTGTGCCAGAAGAAAAGCCCAATATAGACCTGTCAGTGAAATACTGTGAGCCTAAACAAAACAAATGTACTTCAGACACCATCCATTTTTACTTGCTTGCAAGATTCTCTCTGCTAACCTTAGTGCCTAATTCCAGCAGCTGCAACCATACACCCCTCCATGCCTTTCCATTAATAGAACCAGCAACTTTTTTATCCAGCTACCTATGGGATTGCGATATAGCCATCAACTAAATACAAGTTTCCAAGTTTATTATGGGTGTACTACCCCGCCCATTGCCAAGTACATCTGGGCAGCTAACATACTAAAATTAAGAGGTCAAGGAGGGAATGAGCAAAGAGTAGGCACAAAAAGGGATATGGGCAGAACTACAATATCAACAGGACAGAAGGGGAAGGTACAAAGATAAGGTGCGCTGTGTTCCAGACTCACATCTGAGAGGTGAAGAGTTAACATATAAGAAGCAGCTCTAACTGTAAGCATTGTGAAAAAAGAATGTTTTTAATTCTGTTTTAAAAGCCTGGAGATCTGAATGATTTCTCAGTGACTGAGGGAGCTGATTCCAGTGTTTTGGGCCTTGTACTGAAAAAAAATAGCAGAGTGTGTATGTTCATGAAACATTTCCCTAAAAGATAGAACAGTCAACAGTGTTTGTGTCGGAGCATATGGAATCAGGAGACGAGAGAGATATTGTGGTTCGTACCTGATATTTTGATTTTATATACGAAAATCATTGTTTTGTATGTGATTCTGTGTCTGATGGGAAGCCAGTGTGCTTCCATGAGGAGTGGAAGCACATGATCAAATTTCTTTGAGCTGATAATCAATTTTATAGCAATGTTTTGTACAAGTTGTAGGCGGTAGATAGCTTTACAGCTAAGACCGTTATATAGAGCATTACAATAATCAAGTTGTGATATAATAAAGGAGTGGATCAGGATATTTAAGGCATGATGGTAAATCAGAGATTTAATTGATCTTATTTGTCTCAAACGAAAAAAAACATCTATGGATTACAGCATTAATCTGTGGTTGAAAGGATAATGTCTCATCCAAGGTCACTCCCAATATCTTTGCAGTTGTTGGCCAGACAGGCCCAAAATCACTGTCCCAGAGTCCAAAATGCTGAGAAAGATGAATGGAAATGTGTTCTGAATGATTGGTTTCTTTCCTATTGTTCTTTTCACTGCTTTGTCATTCTATGAATATAAGGCTGTATGTTAAGCCTAAATAAACAAAAAACTATTTTAAATTTGATAATAAAACTTTTGCATATTTACGCACTCTCTACTTTTATATTTTGGTTATATTTACAAACAGTGGTGTAGTTAGTACTTACTTGGTGATCACACTGGAAGCGCTGTCAGTTTACTGAACATGTATCTAAAGTACTGCTCAGTTACTTGCCACATGAAATGAACTTTAAAAGGTCTGCTGAAGAACAGGACACCAACAAGAGAGCAGCCAAACACTTCTGAACACTGGGCTGGAAGTTTGAATCTTACCTTTGAGCTTCTAATGGCAACGGGGTATTTAATTCCTGCAATATAAACCAGAAAAAATAACCAGCTGTTGGACCAGAGATATACAAATGTTTGGCTGCAAGCCCATTGGGCGGCTGGAAGGAGGAACAGAAGAGGAGTCTGTTTTTTTCCCTGTGCATGCAGGAAGGGCACTTTATTTTTGACCTGGCAGTTTCCTCCTGCTCCTTTTTACTTCCAGCTTTGTTGGAACTAGGGCTGGGATCTGACACCATCAAGCTTCATTCAAAACCTACAGAAAATATTTCCCTTGTTATATCTCCTGTCTCTCAGAAGATGCCTAGTCTGGTCACTACGGCTCATGGTCCAGGGCCAGGGGCATGATGGACACTCCTAGAATTTTGCTCCCTCAGTCTGTGCTTTGTTGAAAAATCAGCTTCTTTTCTTTTTTCTGCACCGGTGGGAGGGCTGACATCTTGTCAACAGCAGTTGCTGAGACAGGTGACAGCAGTGGCCCGAGTGACAGTAGCGTTGCACTGGAAGCAAAAAACAGTCCCCTCAATTACAAGATGGCAAAACAAATTAAAATATGTGTGTGAGATGGAAAGACTCATAGCAATACGAAAACATCAGACAGGTCAATGGCATTCTATATGGCAGTTCTTTGTAAATGCAGTTAACTAGAATTAGAGAGAGAATGCAGTTAATGAGTGTGGAGGGCCAGAGTAAGAACTGGCAAAAAGGGAGGGACTCGGGAAGGTGGGGATGGAGGGGGGGGGGGGGAAATAATGGATAAAATGTTATAAAGCTGTTGAAGTCTACAATGGTACAGGGCTGATACAATGGGGTTGAAGTGCACGTAACACTGGGTATAAAAAATGTTCACGGTTTTCATGTAAAAAAGCGAAGATTGTTTGTTTAAAACACTCTGTTGTAAAGATTGAAAGTTCAATAAAGACTTCTCACAAATAAAAAAAAAGAAAAATCAGTTTCTGCTCCTAAGCAGGGCCGCCAAGAGACTAGACCGGGCCCGGGGCAAGGCCGCCCCGCCTCCGCTCCCCCCCGCCTCCCCATCGCTGCAGTCCTCGGTCTCACCTGCCTGCCTCCACGGCTCCGGGCCCCCTGCATTCAAAGCGGCAGTTGCAGATCGCTTCTCTTCTGGCCTTCCCTCCCTCATCTGATGTAACTTCCGGTTTCCGCGAGGGCCGGACACAGGGAGGGAAGGCCCGAAGGAAGGTGATCTGTGACTGTCGCTTCGAAGGCAGGGGGCCCGGAGCCCAGGAGGGAGGCAGGCAGGTGAGACCGGGGACTGCAGCGCCGGCGGCCTGACCCTGGCACCAGGCCCCCCTTGGAGGCCTGGGGAATTTTGTCTTCCCTGTCCCCACTCTTGGCTCCTAGGACAAAATTATGTTTCTGGATAACCCTGTTTGCATTCAGTAGAGAGCTACACCAGGGATTCCCACACCTATCCCAAGAACCCCACATCCAGTAGCGTTTGAGAAGCCCTAAGCTAGACTGGCAATAATGTATCTACCTGCCTTTTCTGTTTATGAATGCTGAATCTGATTTTATCATAGACAAAAAAAGAAATTGATCTAAAGTTTCTGCCTCACTTAGTCCAATGATAGCAGAGAATCAGCAAGATTTTAAGTGTCATAAACGATACATTTACTTGGAAAACACTGGAGCACAGGACTAAGGAAATGGAAACATGGGAGGGAAGAAATGGATTACTACTACTACTTAACATTTCTAGAGCGCTACTAGGATTACGCAGCGCTGTACAATTTAACAAAGAGAGACAGTCCCTGCTCAAAGAGCTTACAATCTAATAGACAAGTGAACAGTGATTAGAGTGTCTTATAGCCCTGACATTGCCTGTGTGTGTCTCTCTCAGTACCTCTCTCATTCTTTTATACTGGGGGTTTGTTAGCATATGTACACACACACATAACACTCTCTATCCACTTTCCTTCCTGCTCTTGTTTTAAGCTATGTTTTAAGGATGCACCAAGGAAGGCTGACTTACAAGTTTTGGAAATGTACCTCCTGCGTGGGCTGGCCCTAGTGCACACTTGCCAGTCTATTATATCTCAGTTGCTGGAAACAGAAATGGCCTTGCAGACGGCAGGAAATATTGCTCTCTGTCTCTAAGTACCACAGAGAGACACCTAGTCAAATGTTTCCTGGTACAAAAAACTGACACTGGTGCTAGGCATTGCTTATCATCTCATGGTGTCTCTCTTCACTTCCATTCCTAATCAGAATTTCAGCATGAGACATTTTTTTACAAAAATGGATCCAGACAGTGGCGTACCAAGGGGGGGCGGTCCGCCCCGGGTGCACGCCGCTGGGGGATGCCGCGGCGCGTGCCTGCTGCGCTAGTTTGCTAACTTCTCTCATTCGCTGCAGCTCCCTCTGCCCCGGAACAGGTTACTTCCTGTTCCGGGGCAGAGGGAGCTGCAGCGAACGAGCAAAGTTAGTAAACTCGCAGCAGGCGCGCGCTGTGGCACCCCCCCCTAGCGGCATGCACCCGGGGGGGGCTCTTTTGCGGGGGGTGTCTTTCGCTGGGGGGGGGGGGGTCCTCGCTGCATCGGGGGGGGGCGCCCCTAGGAGCGCCACTGGATCCAGAGAACTTTAATTACTTTAGATTATAGAGAAGACTGTTGGAACATGTTGCTGTAGCTTACCTGAAGTCCAAGGTACTAAGGGGAGAACAAAATGTGCAGAAGAGGGAAAGTGTTATTGCGATGACCTGTGTTATTTGCCATATTAGCACAGAAAGTCATCTTTGTGACATTGTTCTCCATCGCATAATAAAATCCTGCATGTAGTTTGCTGCATGCAAAACTGTATTCTAATATTTAATGGGCTGCTGCAAAGAAAAATAATGAAAAGCAGCTCACTATTAGCATACTACTACTACTACTACTTATCACTTCTATAGCGCTACAAGGCATACGCAGCGCTGTACAGCAAACATGAAAAGACAGTCCCTGCTCAAAGAGCTTACAATCTAAATAGGACAAGCAAACAGACAGAACAACTAAGAGGTAAGGGAATTAAAGAGGAGGGGATAGAAGGGTACAGGGCAAGAGAGTAGTGGTTAGGAGTCAAAAGCAGCGTTAAAGAGGTGGGCTTTTAGCCTGGATTTGAAAACGGCCAAAGACGGGGCTAGACGTACAGGCTTGGGAAGTCTGTTCCAGGCGTGAGGATTATTATTTGTGAAGGTCAATTGCACAATGTCTTTTTTTGCAAAAAAGTAACTGTGCCTCAGTGTTCATGGGCATGTATGCAGAAGACCCTAAGCATAGCATAGGAGCAGGTTGTAGTGGCAGGCAATTGCTTACCTTCTTTACTTCCTGAGGGACTCTCTTTCACCATGTCAATATTATTTACTTCAAATTCCGTCAGGACTGAGCCCCCAGCTGCCTGAAAGTCTTCAGCATAGGATTGGGCCACTTGTCTATAGTTCACAATGCCAGTATATGGAGAATCAATGGCCATCAGACCCTAAAAGAGCATAGAGCAAGGTCAGAGAGTAATGGCAGAGCTCTGCCAGCTGGGACTCTGCTATGGGATGACCTGAAACTGAGGGAAAGGATCTCTGTACGTAGAGAAGCAGAAAGCATTCAAAACTAGCGTATGTAAGAGAAAGTGCATTATATTTAAAACAGGGGAAAGGTTTTTCCCTGCTCTAGCCTCAGTCTTGCTTTTTCTTTAAAGAAAAGTGAATGATGACTGTTGGGCTCATTTTTGAAAGAGAAGGATGTCCATCTTTCCACATAAATCGGAAGATGGACGTCCTTCTCCCAGGGACGACCAAATTGGTATAATCAAAGCTGGATTTAGGATATCTTCAACTGCACTCCATCGCAAGGACGGCCAAAGTTCAAGGGGGCGTGTCGGAGGTGTAGCAAAGGCAGGACTTGCGCATGCCTAACACCTGGACATCCTTGACCCATAATTGAAAAAACAAGGACGTCCCTGACAAGCAATTGGATGTTTTCAGCCAGACCTGTTTTTCTTACGACTAAGGCACAAAAAGGTGCCCGAAATGACCAGATGACCACTGGAGGGAATCGGGGATGACCTCCCCTTACTCCCCCAGTGGTCACACTAACCCCCTCCCACCCTCAAAAAACATCCTTAAAAATATTTTGTGCCAGACTCAGATGTCATACTCAGGTCCATGACAGCAGTATGCAGGTCCCTGGAGCAGTTTTAGTGGGTGCAGTGCACTTCAGACTGGCGGACCTAGCCCCACCCCACCCACACCTGTTACGTTTGTGGAGGAAACAGGAAGCCCTCCAAAACCCACCAGAAACCCACTGTACCCACATCTAGGTACCCCCTTTCACCCTTAAGGGCTATGGTAGTGGTGTACAGTTGGGGGTAGTGGGTTTGGGGGGGCTCAGAACTCAAGGTAAGGGAGCTTTGTTCCTGGGAGCAATTTATGAAGTCTACTGCAGTGCCCACTAGGGTTCCCGGTTGGTGTCCCGGCATGTCAGGGGGACCAGTGCACTAGAAATGCTGGCTTCTCCCATGACCAAATGGCTTGCATTTGGTCATTTTTTACATGGACGCCTTTGGTTTCGAAAATCAGAAACGAAAGATGGACGTCCATCTTGTTTTGAAAATACAGGTTTCCCCGTTCCTGGATTTGGACGTTTTGTAAGGACGTCCAAATCGCAACTTGGACATCCCTTTCGAAAATGCCCCTCCACGAGTCACATTCTAGTAGGAAGAGTTTGATTGTTAGGAGTCATTTTAACAGCACACTTAACATTAACAATAAATTTATATTCCGCCATATACCTTGTGATTCGATGCGGATTGCATGATTAAAGAAGCAAGATATTTCCTGGAATTACAATCTTTAAAATAAAAAAGAAACTAATATATCCGTTTATTAGTCACTAAAATTCAGGACAAATTTTTTAAATAGATTAAAACTTATCTGCCTACAGAATTGAGCATAACTTGTCATGGATATTAACATGGTTTGAATTTCTTTCTCTAAACGAGCTGCCCAGTATAAGAGATTATCTAATAACCGAGTTCTCTTTATATTCTTTAAAGACAGAAATGTAAAGAAAGAGCAGGTGCTCGTAGCTCTAGTTTTTTGCATAAAGACTATGGGGTCCTTTTACTAAGGTGCGCTGAATAATGGCCTGTGCTAGTGTAGGCACGTGTTTTGGATGCGGACAGATCCATTTTTCAGCATGCCTGTAAAAAAGGCCTTTTTGGGGGGCCAAAAATGGACGTGTGGCAAAATAAAAATTGGCGTGCGTCCATTTTGGGTCTGAGACCTTACCACCACCCATTCACTTAGCGGTAAGGTCTCAACCGAGCGGTAATCATCAGCGTGCGTACAATGCCAATTACCCCGGACGTGTGTAAAAAATGAAATTACCGCCTGAGCCACGCGGTAGTTCAGAATTGACGCGCGTAGGCATCCACATGGCTTAATAAAAGGGCTCCTTTGTGATCCAGAAGGTAAGATGGAGCTAAACCATGAAGTATCTTATATACAAAAACAGAAAAATTTATATAATACCCTTGCATGAACTGGGAGCCAGTGCAATTGTTTATAATACGAAGAGACACTGTCACATTTTCTCAATGAAAAAATCAATGCAATGCTACATTTTGAATGGTATTAAGTCTCTTCAGTAGTTTTTTTAGAAACTCTTAAGTAAATGATATTGCAGTAATCTAGTGTGTTTAAAAACCAGAGACTGTACCAATAAATTATATTGGTCCTTTTAAAAATATATATTTTTATTGAGTTGAAGAGACAAACAAGGTCACATAATTACAACAATAATGTCAATCCACTGAATCAGCTACAAGAAACACCTTCTGCTTCCATTATACATGAACAGTAATCCACATAGGTACATAAAAGAAATGGATACAAACAAAAAAAAACATGTGAAACAAAAGAACTCTAGGCAATCAAGAAAGCATAGTTAACCTCTGCTCCCCTCCTCATTTTAATTCTTATTCCCCTACCCAACTAAACCCTCCCCTCCTCTCCTCTTTTCTTTGTCCTCCCTCCCAGGTCTCCCTTACTCACACACACAACAACAGCACCAATAGTGGGTATCTCTCTCATACAGTCCGTGGCTCATCACTGACCTCTTCCAGAGCTAGTCGTAAATAAGTGTTCCATAGGTCTCTAACCAACCTTTGCCTCCTAGATGTAGCTGAGGCATATTGTAAGGCTACCCATTCTGCCATTTCTTTCATAAGACGGGTCAATTGAGCTATACAGGGGGGTGTTGGGTCTGCCCACGACTGTAATATACACTTTTTGACCAATAGCATAGCTAATAAAACAAAGTGACATTGGGCCTTGTTTAATCCCTCCCCACGTAACTGTGCCTCATCACATACTATCCTGCCTAACACCTTCCTTTTCTCGTCTCTTATTTAATCTCTAAACAATACTAAGTGTATCTGATATCATGGAAGGACTATGTCATAACAAACTCTGTAAGCCACATTGAGCCTGCAAATAGGTGGGAAAATGTGGGATACAAATGCAATAAATAAATAAATAAATAGTAGTACAGTATAGGACCACTCAAAAGGCTTATTTAATATGAGCTCAATAGTTGCCAGTAACTGGGTCCATAATTGTGAGAGAGACGGGCACTCCAAAAAGGAATGCAAAATAGTGCCCGGAGCCGTGTGACATTTTATACATCTATCATCGCTCCCAAGGCCCATCTCCTTCCATCTTTGTCAAGTGATATGCACTCTATAAAGGATGCGGTACTGGATGTCTTGAAGGGCGGCATTCACTGAGATCTTGGGAATAGTCTCGAAGATCCCTCCTAAAAATTCCCGAGAAACTGTCTCGCAAATATCCTTGCTCCAAATCGAGGCCAACCCCTCCATATGAGGGACGGGACAATTATCTACTATCAACTGGTGCCACTGTGAAAGGTGATTGGAGGATGCCGGCATAGCCAGAAAGATTTTGTCCAGCATGGTGAAGCAGACCGGGGAGCCCGCTGACCTTCTTACTGAGTTATAATAGTCCCTTACTTGTAAAAACACGAAAAAATTGTGTATTCGGGAGATGACATGCTCGCCTGATCACATCAAAAGTAGGAAAATTAGATCCCCCTAATTCCGCCCTAGATCCCCCTAATTCCGCCAATTGTCCCAAATATCGGCACCCCTGCCAAAGCCTGAAAGAGCCATGCTCCCCTCTGGCTGGAAAATCCGGGTTATTAAAAATAGACAGAAAAGGATCCACCCCTCCAGCCCCCCCCCCCCAAGTACACCACTACACCATCTCCACGCCTTTCCCAATGCTTTCACAAACTGGTTCCTGCCCACCCTGTTCCCTCCACCTCGTCGACCCCCCCCCCCCCCCCCCGCCAAGGCCGAAAATATGTCGATGGGGGTGCACCAACTCTGCCAGAAATCTGGCAAGGCATATCTGGCTGTCCTAGTATAACATTCATGAACCCACCATAGCAGAGAGGCTACGTTATAAAGCCGTAGATCCGGGAGCCATAATCCCCCCTTGGCCCTAGTATGGGTTAACTTAGTAAAGGCAATGCGAGGGCGCTTTGAGTGTCAAATAAAAGAGGTAACAGTACTCCGATATAGCCTCAACTCCCTCTGCGTGACCCAGAAAGGCAGCATCTGAAGTGGATATAATATTTTAGGTAGGAGTATCATTTTCACTAGGGCAACACGGACCAGGAAATTTACTGAGAGATCATTTCACAGTACGCATAATCAACGCATCATTTCAAGTTTCTCAATAATGTTTTTCCTACACATCCTTTCATAGTCTGCACTTAAATATACCCCATATATTTAATCCCTGTTCTTGCCCATCCCAATGGAAAATCCACCAAGAAAGTACTATTACGAGGAAGAGTGACGGGTAGGGCCTCCGACTTCCCAAAATTAATTCAAAGTCCTGCAAATTCACCAAACTCCCATATGAGCCCTATCACCACTGGCAATGTAATTGTTGCATTGTTAAGAAGTAGCAGCATATCATCAGCAAACAAATTCACACAACATTCGCATTCCCCCACCTGAATACCCTCTAATCCCTCCTCCTGCCGAATTCGGGCATCCAGCAGCTCCAAGGACAGTGCAAACAACAGTGGGGAAAGAGGGCACCCCTGTCTAGCACCTCGGCCCAAAGCAATAGGATCCGTAAGGGCGTCATTGATGATCTTTGTTGAAGGCCTTTTCAGCATCTAGACTGGCCAGGATGGCATCCCCAGGTCGCCTCGCCCCTTCACGTACCACTCTACAAACGTTCACGATATTAGCTGATGCATGATCTACCAGATACAAATCCTACTTGATCCGGGTGTATAAGAATGAGGAGGAACACTCCTAACCTATCCGCCAAGACCCCCGACAGAATCCTAAGATCTTGATTTATTAAAGAAATGGGGCGGTATCACCCCACCAAGTCAGGGTCCTTTACGGGCTTCGGTAGTACTGTGATATAAACATGATTTAAAGTAAGGCCCATGCTCTGGGATTCTTGGATATCCTCGCACATACATAGTAACATAGTAGATGACGGCAAAAAAAGACCTGCACGGTCCATCCAGTCTGCTCAACAAGATAAAATCATATGTGCTACTTTTTGTGTATACCTTACCTTGATTTGTATCTGCCATTTTCAGGGCACAGACCGTAGAAGTCTTGCCTAACTCTAGCCCTGCCTCCCCCACCGGCTCTGCCACCCAATCTCGGCTAAGCTGCTGCGGATCCATTTCTTCTAATAAACGGAGGAGTGGAGGAGTGGCCTAGTGGTTAGGGTGGTGGACTTTGGTCCTGGGGAACTGAGTTCGATTCCCGGCACAGGCAGTTCCTTGTGACTCTGGGCAAGTCACCTAACCCTCCATTGCCTGCCGCATTGAGCCTGCCATGAGTGGAAAAGCGCGGGGTACAAATATAACAAAAATAAGAAGATTCTAAAGAATTTTATAGAATTCAGATTCCAACCCATCTGGACCCAGGGCCTTGGCTAGTTTTAACCTCTTGATGACCCTCTGCACTTCCTTATCACTTAATGGCGCGTTGAGTACCGCCACCTGTTCTCCAGTGAGTCTGGGCAACTGCAGCCGTTCAAAAAAGGCCTCACATAAGGGTCCCGAGAAGAAGCCAGTGTCATAGAGAGAGGTGTAGAAACTGGCAAACTCTTTATGTATCGCAGATTGTGTGCTATGGAGTCTCCCCGTGGAATCCGTTATCCTGGTAATGTAACTTTTGTCAGATCGCAGGCGTACCAACGATGCCAGCAATTTTCCAGTTTTGTTGCCCCACCTATGTAATTTATATTTGTATAGTCTAATGTTATTCAATGCCCGCTTGTTTAAGAGACTCAGCAGCTCCTTTCTCGTCTCTAGATATAAAAGATGGTTGGTTTCCACCGGTCGCACTAGAAAGACCTGGCGAGCAGCTCGAAGCCGATCCGCCGCTCCCAGTGTGGCCTGTTCCCTCTTTTTTTGAAGCGATGAAGTAAAAGCGATGATTTTACCCCTAACTACTGCCTTAGCTGCTTCCCAAAATATGCGGGGTCCCACATCCTCCACCCGGTTCTCAGCAAGGTAATCCACCCATACTTTCCATAAATATGTCTTGAACTCCGTATTCTGATACAATACGGGGTTCATGCGCTACCGCTGGGAGCGAGACGTTGTGCCCCACTGCACATCAACCCACACTGGGGCATGGTCCGATACTTCAGCCTCCCCTATAGCTGCCCATGAGACAAAACGTAATAAGGCCCAAGATACCAAGATATAATCCAAGTAAGCATGTACTTTGTGTGGATGGAAAAAAAAGGTAAACTTCCGCTCCTCCTCATGTAGTAATCGCCAGACATCCAGCACCGCCAATTCCTCTACCAGGTAGTTGACACCCTTGTGCATGTGGTCACTCATGGGTTGCCTGGTGGGTTTACAATCTATAGAGGGATCACTTGTTATGTTGAAATCTCCCCCAAATCATTAGAGGGTATTCATCCAGTACAGCCAATTTGGCTCTAACCTGAGTAAAAAATTGCAGTGAGTACATGTTAGGGGCATAGAGACTATAAAACGCCACCTTGGACCCCTGCAACACTCCAGACACAATGACCCATCTCCCTTCCATGTCTTGATATATATCGTGGAGTGTAAAGGCCAAAATGTTTTTAATTAATATAGCCAATCCTCTTTGACTGTCACTAAAGGAGGCATAATAGACCTCTCCCACCCATTCTCTCCGCAATTTAGCATGTTCCACGTTATTCAAATGCGTTTCCTGTAGCGCAACATCAGTTTGCATCCTCTTGAGATACTGTAAAAATCTGGTTCGCTTTATTGGAGAGTGAATGCCATCTACATTAAGAGTTACTACCCATAGCTTAGCCACAGGCATAGCTATGATTCTCTGAGTGTCTATAAACTCACAGTTCATTATTGGCTCAGGGGCCTCCCAGCTCGATCACCCGCCCTTCCATGTCTCACAAAAATACCTAAGGAGGCACTCATAAAGCACCATGAACATTTGCACCAATATACCTTGCGCCCTAAGAGAGACCTGTCCCCCCTCCCTGACCCAAATAATCCCACCATGTCCCCTTTTTTGTCCCCTTCCCCACCTACCCTCTCCCTCCCCCCTCCTCAAGCCAACACCAAACCACCTATACACATCCATACACATATCAAGGTTGAAATCCCAACATTCCTACCTTCATTCAGCTTCCCAATCATACCAACCCTTCCCCCCTCCCCTCACTCGCATCCTCCCCTCCCCCCCCCAGTACAAAAACCAACCAATACTACATAAAGGTAAACAACTCTGATTGAACAAACTAAACTAACCAACTGAAACCAATCGAATCCAGAGGGTTCCCTTTCATGCAGCATGGCAATTAGTGAAGCATCAGGAGGTCACTCGTGGAGGAACGTTTGGAAACAGCAAACGTGGGCTGCCTTCCAAGGTGTCAACAAACCGGCCAGGAACTTAGTTGACAAGCGTCCCTTGCTCGATTTCCTCTTCCCCATTAGCAGCGCGGTAGCTCAACCTCCATGCTTCCACCCATTCTTAGCATAATAAGGGTCAATCGATAAATTACAGCAAAGGAGCATTAGCGTGCCACTTACAGCTTATCCACATAGGATTTTAAATCCAACAGGTCAGTGAACAACAGAGTTTTATTGTCGTGAGTTACCCGGACCCTTGCCGGATATAACATAGCAAAGCGGATCCCTTTAGCAAACAAAATTTTACATTGCTGGCCCATCCAGCATCTTTGTTCCGAAACAAGTGCTGAATAATCCTTGAACAGCAGAATTTTTTCCCCTTTGTATTCCACGGTGCGTTTCATCCGGTATGCTTGCATCAATTTCTCTTTTTCAGCATAGTTCAGGATTTGCACCAGCACCAGTCTCGGGCGCTGCTCCCCTCTCTGGCCACCCCAACCTGATGTACACATTCAATCTGGAGAGGGCCAGGAGACATGGTAACTTTTAGATGAGTGGGAAGCCACTTCTCAATAAAATCCCGCAACTCCTTATCTTGGACCAACTCAGGTAGGCCGATTATCCGCACATTGTTGCGTCGACTTCTGTTCTCTAGATCATCCGTCATTTGCACTAGTTGCTATGTTAGTGCTTCCACCGCCAGCACCCAGCCATCTAGGGCCTCTGATCGATCCTCTTGCCTTCCAATGCGATCCTCCACCTGCTGCAGTCGCGTCGCCTGCCGCTCTAGATTTCCCTTGATGTCATCGGCCAAAGCCTGTAACTTAGAGAGGCGGTCGTCGAGCACTACTGTGAGTTGCTTGGTTAGTTCCCTTATCGCCTCTTTCTGCAGTGTAATCACGGAGGGTTGCTGCACCGCCATCTTGGAGCTAACTGACTGCACGCGGTCTCTGATACGCAGCGGCGTCTTCGCCGGCATACCCCCACGAACTTGGTGACTAGCACAGTCCAAACTCCTCAAAATAACAATTCTGGGGTCAACTGCGACCTCACAACACTATTTATGCCCGGGGGAGAACTTGGAAATCGATAATTTTGCAGATAATACGCTGGTGAGGCGAAGCGGGGCAGACAAGCGTCCTCTCAGCCTGACAGCATCACGTGACCCCCATGATATTGGTCCTGATCAAAATACTTCCAAGTTCTTCACAAATTATGCATTATAAAGAATAATTTGAGTGAATTTGCAAACCTGATGGTCCAAGAACAACCTACTAACTATTCAAATTCCTAATACTTTAATATAGGAAGAAAATTGATGAGATATTTGATTTATTACTATAACTTTCTCATCTGTATATACAGAGTGGCTAACTAGTAAAAAAGTAGTCTTCTCTGAGTTTAATTTCAATTTATGCTTTTTCCCCAATACTTCTAAGGTATTAACAACAACATGAAGTAAATCTGTATGAGATGAAACCAAAGAATTAACTGGGACCAAAACCATGAGTCTCTGTTACATTCTGCCATGTGAGACAGAGGTGGGCCTAGCATTTGATGGTCAGCAAGTACATTTTCCTTCTTTGTACCTGACAGAAGAGATTCCTCTGCTGATTGCTACAGCCAATGGGCAATCTCCTTTCCTCCCCAAACCACTAAAATGGGATATTCTCTAACTCATTGTGGTCTAATTGTTTCTGTTATAAAAACCCGTTTCTAACATGATCTCATCCTCTGTCTTTCTCTGTTGCAGTTGTGACAGTTGTATACTTCATGAGATTGTCCATTTGCTAGTGCTTTGCAGCAGTACTCACTTCCCTTTCCTCTTTTGGCTAAATCCTTGTAAAGCAATTGCTGATATCCTGCACTAGGGCTAAGGCTACACAGGCCAAATCAGATAGCCAAACATTTGCTGAGAAATAAACCCCTATAATTTCCCCAAATGAAAATAAAATCCCAGTGCCCAAATCTAGTTAATCTCTACATGTGCCTTTCAGCTCCTCTTCAGTGCCTATAGGCTACCATAAACTTGAGTTTGATGACATATCACAAATACAGAATGAGCTCAGGACTCAGTGAAATTTAAACAGCTGCTCCCCCTGGTTCAGAAATACATGTAATCATTTTTCAGAGACTTCAGTGATAATGTCATAAAACTAGAAAAATGTTAATTCATTGCTAAATAAAAATCAATCAATCACATAGACAATGCTTATTCAATTTGATATACCAGCCCCCTCACAAAACAGCAGCAAGGCAGGGAGAGGGTGAACATTATAAAGAAAGACTCTCTTCCCCTGCTCCCAACCTGTTAAGTGCTCCACTCTTGTATTTTTGTGCTTTAAGCTAGTGTTTCCCAACCCTGGAGGCACCTCCAGCCACTCTGATTTTCAGGATTTCCACAATGAATATGCATGAGACAGATTTGCATACCCTGGGTCTCCAATATATGCAAATCTCTGACATGCATATTCATCATGGATATCCTGAAAACCCATCCAGATAGGTATGCTCAGAGATAGGACTGGGACACACTGCCTTAGGCTACATGATTTGGGGAACCATTAGGATTCACCTAAAGCTCCCTGTAAAATACACTACTACAGATTATTTCTTATGCTGTGGTTTACACAGTATTTTACCAGGGGGACTGAGCTGTACTTTCACATTACTCTGATTCCTATATGACAAAGAATGTAGCATTTCTTTTATCCAACTGAAAACAAAACACCAATTTAGGTAACTTAAGAAGCCCCTTCCATCTTGCTTACAAAAAAAAAACAAAAAACAACAACAACAACCCAGACACAGTAATAAGGCACTTACCCTGCAGTAGGGCTCTCTGTCTCGGATTTCCTTTGCACTGATCAGTTTCAGGCCTCTGACATTATTCTGCAACCCTCTCTCATAAAGTGCTTGGAGTCGAGGGATCTCCTCTTGCTCAACTGCAACTATGAGCTACACAAATTAAAACACAGTCCATGAGTGAGCTCTTAAGGGCTGAATATAGTAACCACAAGAAATGCAGTGGAAAAGCTGCCCCTCTGCAATACAACATATAGCAAATGAGAGCAGACAGCTCTTTCCTTTCTCTCACTGTGCAAGTGGACTCGAGTCACTATTTGTACATGACATGTCTTAGGGACAATGTTCAGTTTCCCCACAGAGGATGCAAGTTGAGGGGTTAACATAAGAACACAAGTATTGATATACTGGGAGCCCAGTAACCTTGAGCCAATCCAGGTCCAAGTACCTGGCAAGATCCCAAAAGAATAAAACAGATTCTATGTACCATTCTTTGCAACCATTTTCTTTTTTTCCCTGATTGTTTGGTTGTTGTTTTTTGTTTTGTTTTGTTTTTTTGAGATCTTGTTCAAATTTATACAAAGGGAAACTCCTTTGAAAATCTATTCAGCACAGCTCGTGGGTGTTCTGTAGCTGCAATTTGTGAGGGTTACATTCATGGGGAAAAGCATGAATAGAGAATTCAAAATGAAATCTCTGCACACACTTTCACTTCCTGAACTCCCCCCAGCCCCAGGAATACCTCTTTTCCTCACTGGTACATCGTTTCACCTGCACAGAGATTCAGTTTTTAGAAGCTCATTTTTTAAATACGTGTATCTGTATCCATGTAAAACACGCTCATGAAAGGCAGCATTGCCAGTCTGCCACAAATGCTGAAGGCTGCACAGCATACAGTCATGAAGCAAGAATGTTTAAAGACAACAAAATATACACTCCTGTGGGAGAGAGAGCAAGTGGCTTAGTGGTTAAAGCAGTCGGCCAAGAAGTAGGGAAGCCAGGCTTTGAATCCCGCTCCTGCAACTGACACGTCTTCTAGCTTTGGGCAAATCACTATCTCCCGCTGCCTCAGACTTTAAGCTCCTCACATCAGGGACACATTGTCCCTGAATACTTATCACCACTGCACAGCACTACATACATCCAGTAGTGCTATAAACATTTTAAGTATTAGCCTGTATCCCCATTGTGTGTGCAGGTTTCTCCAGCTCATCCAGGATATAAAAATTGTTGAGGCCAGTAGCTTAGGACGAGTATATTTTACCAATGTGGAAGAAAATTTAAAAATATATAGTAGCAGCACCCTAAAATGCCATCTGGGCATGCGTAGAGACACACTCTCCTTGCCTTTCTGCCTGGTATGACAGAATGGGAAATTCTGTCTCCAAGCCCTGGACTTGCTCAGCACAGCCATGTCAGCATCCTCTCCCAGGTCATCTGCCATCTCACATCAACAAACCACTTGGAGAAAAAGGGTTAGGATAGATGCAAACAGATGTCAGCTTAATGCTGAGCCAAGCCTGTGTCTGTCTGCTACATGTGGAAAGATATTGGTCCCACATAGGGTACTTAAAATGTAACATTAGGTCAGTGCTGCATGATCACTGAGCAGATACTAGTTTCTGTACTGCCTCTGATTTGGGCCAGGTAGTCTGGGAGCTTCCAATCTTGCTGCATGGCTGTCCCGATCCAGAAGCTTTCTGTAAGGATTTCATTTGGCACACTAGGTTTTAGAAGATATTTTTTTAAGGTTGCAGAATGGTAGGGATACTCAGGCAAACTCTGCCTATAGCCAGATACTAAAAGTGGAAGTACCTGCCATGGATGAAAAACCACAGGGGAAACACACAAATAAAACCCCCAGAAGTATGCTCCAAGGATAAATTCAAAAGCTCAGAAAAAGGGCTGCATTCAAAAGAGACTGCAACCCGTGCACCAAACTATGAGCTCTACACATAGCAGCTGAAGGTGACCAACCTCTGTCCATGCACCACAGGGCAGTCTCACCTCCCAGTCCCTCTGACATGTCCCCTGAACCTCATCAGATGTAACCACTCGAAAAAGCATAGATACTTCCCATTCACAGATAAACATGGTTTTGCATATAATTATTCAAAAGACAGGAAATATATCCAACTTTCCAAGCAATTCCATCAGGAAAATAAGGCATTTAAAACGATTACAGACAAAACAAGTAACTCAGCAGACTCGACACGCAGCTCACATTGGTTTCTCCCAGGGGCAAAAGAGTGCAGATTTCAGGTTTCTACAATTTGGTGAATACCTGTCTATACAACATTTAGCTGCTGTGGCTGTTGCTGTTTTTTTCTACTGACTTGAAAGGATTCAATATGACTGTATGACTCCTGATGCAGGCGTTCTAACGCCGAACATGGTTCCGTGTTGAGTCTTCTGAATCTTCTGTTACTCCAACAAATATTGAATCTTTTCACAGATGGTGCTTTGAATAAATTTTTTTAAAAATCTACATCTGCAAGCCTCTTTTGGGGTTTACTGGAAGACCATTGTCTGTCCCTACTCTTTCTTCTGCTCTAACCACTAGGCCACTTCACCACTACTACACAAGCAACCATGAACCTAAGAAAGTGGAAAGTTCATCGTCTGCTTCCTGTTATATTCTTTATAAAACATATTTGATTTTGTATTGTGATGGGAAATGGCATAAACTGAACATACCAAGCTTATCACAATGCTATTTCTATTAGGCCAGGGATTCTCAACCTAGTCCTTGGGATACACAAAGGCAGTTTGATTTTTAAGATATTTGTAATAAATATGCATCTCACAATGTTGTCTAAGGTATCATTCAATAAATAGTTGTACTAAATTCATACAATATACTCAACAACTATTGCATTTATTTTTATCTTTATTACATCAATTAATCTCATAAACCTAACAATTATTGTCTAAAATCCCCATATATCTATCATTCATTCAATCATCCATTCACTCTAATTCACATTTATAAAACTAATATCAAAATATCAAACTCTATAACAATATAACAATAGAACACCCGGAATAATAGAATCACTTATGATCTTATAACAAAAATGTTGCTTTCAATAGCAATATTGGTGTAAAACTTGTAAATTATACTGACATTCAAAAACATTTCTTCTTCATTACGATCCTCTCTTAATCTATTGGTAACCTGCTGTAAACTTTCTGTTGCCCTGTGGCAATTAGTCCATTGATTAAGTCAATTGTCCATCACAGCAGGTTAAAACAAAAGGTTACATTCCATCGTAACCCACAACTGATAACTCTGTGCTGTGGTATTGAATGACAGTAGTTCCATTCACCGTGACTCCATACTTCACGGGACTTTTCCTTGAATTTCAAACTGCTTCACTGCAGCAGTCCTCTCATTTGTGTGCTAAAACAGTTGTACACAGACTACTGTCATTCAATACCACAGCACAGAGTTATCAGTTGTGGGTTACGATGGAATGTAACCTTTTGTTTTAACCTGCTGTGATGGACAATTGACTTAATCAATGGACTAATTGCCACAGGGCAACAGAAAGTTTACAGCAGGTTACCAATAGATTAAGAGAGGATCGTAATGAAGAAGAAATGTTTTTGAATGTCAGTATAATTTACAAGTTTTACACCAATATTGCTATTGAAAGCAACATTTTTGTTATAAGATCATAAGTGATTCTATTATTCCGGGTGTTCTATTGTTATATTGTTATAGAGTTTGATATTTTGATATTAGTTTTATAAATGTGAATTAGAGTGAATGGATGATTGAATGAATGATAGATATATGGGGATTTTAGACAATAATTGTTAGGTTTATGAGATTAATTGATGTAATAAAGATAAAAATAAATGCAATAGTTGTTGAGTATATTGTAATAAATATGCATGAGATAAATTTGCATGCACTGCCTCCTTTGTATGCAAATTTCTCTCATGCATATTCATTGTGGGTATCCTGAAAACCTGACTGGTAGAGGCCAAATTTCAATTTCAGGTATGGTGCCGAAAGTGGCCCAAAATCCTTTTTCTTCCTAGTTTCGGTTTCAGCCAAAAGGCTATAGCCATGGTTTCGGTTTGGGCCAAAACTGATCATGTGTTGCCAGTGGAAACCGAAAATGTGTGCTTTGTCCTGTTTGTCTCCCTCCCTCTATAGGTGTCCCCTCTCAGGCCTATCATATAATCCCTGATGATCTAGGGGTGTAGTCAGGGCAGAAGTGATCCTTAGTTGCTCCTGCCCATGTTGGTTCTGCTCTCAAAATGGCTCCCATGACCTCTAGTGGCAATCTTGTGAAACTGCCACAAGAGGTCATGGCAGCCATTTTGGGAGTAGAGCTGATATAGGCAAAATTGACTGGGGATCACCCCTGCCCTGAATATACCACTAGACCACCAGGGATTGTAAGGTAGTCTGGGAGGGGAGGGGCTACTCTTTGATTTTACTGTATGTGTAATGTGACTGCAAGTAATGCAATTATGATCTTGCACAGTAGTTTATATGGTAAACTAGCCGTTGAGCCCATTAAAACGGGCTAGTATGGGGTTTTTCCAAGCCCCCCCCCCCCCGGAGTCGCCGCCACCCCTCCACCCGGCCCGGGCCCTCTCTTCACTATTGAACTTACGTCGCCGAAACGCAGCACGCAGATCAGCAGAGCTCCCGTCGGCCTTCCTTCTCTGCCTGTGTCCCGCCCTCGTGTGACGTAACGTCGGCGAGGGCGGGACACAGGCAGGGAATGAAGGCCGACGGGAGCTCAGCTGATCTGCCTGCTGCGTGTCGGCGATGTAAGTTCAATACCGAAGAGAGTGCTCGGGCCAGGTGGAGGGGTGGCAGCGGCGGCGGCGACTCCGGGTGGGGGGAGCAGTAGCGACGTTGGCGGTTCCCTCCCTCCCTCCCTTTTGCGCAGTTTCCCTCTCTGTCCCGCTCCCGTCATCACGTATTGACACGGGGGCAGGACAGAGAGGGAAGTCTCTACTGCACATTTGTGGGTGAGTACAGTCACTCGCCATTTATATGTTTGATAGTGTGCTCCAAATAAATGCTTTTGATACAAAAGTTTAGTAGGAATTTAAGTCTGTAAATTTGGGATGATAAGTTCCTTAGTGTGACGAAAATGGGTTTCCAAGCCTGAAAACTGTATTATTTCATGAAGTGTATTTATCCTAATTGGCCAGCAGATGGCGCTTATTTAGAGTTTTAAAGCTGTTGCAGAAAAACACTTTCTCTCTTCCAGTTTCAGCTTATGGAAAGGCAATCTGCAGTACCATTGGGTAGCTACTTTCAAAATTGATGCCCTGGGCTCTGATTGGCCCTGGATTTCAAATCTAGCCTGAATATAATGGATTTTCTCTAGTCTCAGCCGGGGAGCAGGGAGAGAAAGATCTGTTTACTGAGACCCTATAAGCAGTTATATGTTATAACCTATGAGCAACTATATTTCCTGACCTCCCCAGGTACTAAACAAACGTTTAGATAAGTTTTAGAATTGATCCATATTCAGTTGCCTGTTATTGATTGCTGATTTCACCTTTTTCTGTTCACTGTTCAAGTTCTGTGACAATAAACCTTAGTTTATTGATTCTGCTGTCCTGGACTAAGAATCCTGGTTCTACTACTACTACTACTACTTAACATTTCTATAGCGCTACTAGGGTTACGCAGCACTGTACAATTTAACATGGAAGGACAGTCCCTGCTCAAGGTTCATGTGTTTGGGTCTGTGGGTGCTTTCTGGAAACTGTGGGATCCCTGGAGTGTGGCCCCAGTATCCTAGAAATCACCAGGGAATAACTTGAGAGTGGGAGACTAGCCCAGAGGCAAGCAGGACCCAGTAGGTGGATGGAGGGTGCTAGTATAGAGCATGAGCCCAAGTGCAGGCAAGGCTGGGCAATGCTGGGCAGACCCTTCAGGTGGCCTCAGGGTAACCCCAGGCGAGTGCTAGGCATTTTGTGGCACTTAGGAATTAGCCTGTCTGTGGAGAAATGACATCAGCTGTCACTCCAAATGTGGCACAAAGTCAGCCGTTATAAAAGCAATATGGCTTTTAGTTTGTTTTCATCAGCTGAGGTCCATGTGTGTGGAGACTATTTTGTTTGGAGGTAAGACATGGTCTTTAATTATTTATATTATTACATATATTCTGGCTTGGATACTATTTGGGCAATTCTAAAGAATTTCCAGACTCTATTGGGTATGAGGAAGATGCAGCATTTTAATCAAACTTGTGGCATGCAGAAGCTAGATTTTATGAGAAAAGAATCTGCAGTGATTGTTTTCAAGTACAAGTATTGGTCAGCTT
This sequence comes from Microcaecilia unicolor, assembly GCF_901765095.1. NCBI lineage: Eukaryota > Metazoa > Chordata > Amphibia > Gymnophiona > Siphonopidae > Microcaecilia > Microcaecilia unicolor. The sequence goes on from NC_044039.1 coordinate 163,217,881, forward strand.
ATACAGTTGGTATGGAAATATTACAATAAGAGGAAGTTTATATATTATAAAACAATTTGAGAAATGTATTGCTTTTGGTTGTAATATTTCAGAGCATATAGTCCTCGCATTCAGTAATGAGCTTTTTTTTATTCTGGATTGTGCATCAGGCTGGTATATTGTCCACAATATAGACCAGTGTCTTTTAGTAAGAATCTATATCATGCTTGTCTTTAATCAGTTTTATGATTAAATACAAAATGGGAAACATCTCCATATTTTTCTTACTTGTGCACAGTTTGGGTAAGCATAAAAAGCTGGTAATCATGTATTATTTTTTTTACGTTCTCACAAGGTTCCTGTCTCAGAGGATATTTAACTACATCTGCATTGACTTGGGAACCTAAACATGCCAGACTTGTTGAGAAGTCTTTGTTAAAATGGCTATCCCAGTTGTCAGCCTATGCTTGCAGTTCCTGGGACTAGAGAGTAATTTTCTTTGGGTTTAGCAGAGGGTTGCCAACTACGAACTCTGACAATCCCCAGTGAGCCTCATTGGTTCACATTTGCACTGCCAATCTTTAGTTTTCAGCCAAAGGTGTTTAGACAGTTTTGGTAGCAGTTTTGGTCGGCCTCTACTGACTGGCTTAGTGTATCCTGAGGACGGGGTTGAGAACCGCTGCTTTAGGCTAATGTGCTCCTCTAGGCCCTTACCTTGCCACATTGCTTGTAGGGAATGGCCTTCTGGTCACAGTACTCATAGCACAGAGCAGCACCTTGAACACACAGTTTGGCCTTAAGAGACCCGGGTGTATAGTAAATTCCACTGTGAATTACACCACTATTGTGACCGCTCTGGTGGCTGGCTAAATAAAAAGTGAAACAGGTTAAAAAAAAAAAAAAAAGTTTTGTTGACTTCACTCATCATAAAATCCCTGCATCAAGTCCTGCTCCAATTATAAGTGCAACAAGCCTGATGCATTGAGCAACCACCCCCCCCCCACCCCCTCAAGACACAAAGGGATTGATTTATCAAGGTCTTTTTCCACAGGCCCAGAGGTAGAAATTTACTACTGGCTAACACATGCTAATGATGTTACTGAACATTTTCTGCCACAAGGTTCATTTTACTCCTATGGGGCTTGTGGGTGATAACATAATGGTGGTAAGTCAGGCAAATGAAAAGTCTACAAAAAGAAAAACATAAATAAGAAAGCTCTACAGAGATAGGGCTTGATATTCTGGTTGCAGCAGTCAGTGGTTTTTAAGTTGCTGACAGCCATGGGCTGAACTATGCCCCGATACTCAATGCTGAGCCAAGTCCAGGCTCTGGTACCGAATATCTGGGTATGTGTGGTCACCCAGTGGTTAATCGGGAACCTGCTGATATTCAGTCCAGTGACCAGTTTGTTTGGTGGATAAAGTTAGGAGAGCCTTTTGCTTCCACCATTCCCACTCTGTGGCTCACTTCACTTCCTCTGGTCTTCTTTTCACCAAAGCATTAGCCTACAACCCAGGAGACTGTCCCCCTACTGCAGTGGTTCCCAAATGTGGTCCTAGAGGCAACCCAGCCAGTCAGGTTTTCAGTATATATATACAATAATAATTCATGAGAGAGATTTGCATGCACTGCCTCCACTGCATGCAAATCTCTCATGAATATTCATTGTGGATATCTTGAAAACTTGACTAGTGAAGTTTTTAATCCCAAACTTTTCCATGAATGTAAGGAAAACTGCCATTCCATCATCACCACATGATGTTCAGACCTTACTAAAAACAGCTCTTGATCCTGTGTTGGTGCACTGATACAAAAACAGTAAGAGGATCTGAAAGTAAAACTATGAGCAACCATCTTTCCAAACCCTATGAGGCAGACAGAGCACTCTTGTTACCACACCTAATGTCTTCTCCTTCTCTAGTAGGCTGAATGAGAGGGTTGGATGGCGCAGAATGAGTTCCCGGGCAGATGCCAACCCCACAAGCCCGCCACCAACAATGACCACATCAGAAGTGCTAGAAGACGGGGAAAACAAAATACAGAAAACCTTTGGAAATGTACTTCATGTTTCACTTTGATTCAAAACTCCTGGTTCTCTCACCTTCCTTCCAAGCATTGCTCCCACTGACACTAACATGGTAATTTCATTACAGGACACCTTTTTTTTTTTTTTAATTAAAATACCTACTTTATAAAAGCAACACAGGACTCTATATACTTTTATAAAATTATGACTGCCAGTAGTGCAGAAATTCACACCTCCTCCAAAGGTGTAAATGTCTGCATTTACACATGTACACTTGTGCATGGGTCACAAAGGGCTCCTTTTACTAACATGCGATAAAGAATTTGTGTGCATTAAGTGCCATGCATCCCATTTATTCCTATGGGCTTCTTAGCATTTAGCGTGTACCAATCCTTAGTGTGAGCTAAATCCATTTGCACACCTTAGTAAAAGAAGCCCAATATTTTTGACCATTTTTAAGGTCAAAAGTCGGGGGACATCTATATGCAAGTCTTCCAGCCTTCCCTACCTACTTACACAGTTCCAGCATCCCCCTTCCTTATTTCTCTCCCTCCAGGTCTTTCCTCATCCCTCCAGAAGCAGCTGCAGACAGTGTTCTCCCTCCCTTCCCCAGTGACCCGTCAAAAATAGCCAACAATAAAAGAACCATTTTATTTGTATATTGTGTCATTTTATTTTCTTTGCTAAATTCTTCTGTCTTGACTTCCCTTGACTGATCTGAAGAAGGGTTGCCTTAGAAAGCTAATCAAAAAATGTATTGTTAGTCCAATAAAAAAGGTATCATCTTATTTTCTTTTCTATGTTTTGTTTTATTTCTATTTATTACCTTTAAGGGTTGACTAACATGGCTACAACATCACTTGACTTCCCTATGAATCCCTGACTCTCTGATCCCATCTGAATTTCAAATTGCTGGCAGTGGAACATAAGAGCCATGGAGGAAACTTCAGGGAGGGAAATCATGCCCCACCCTGCTCAACATTCTGGGATCAGTGCCCTCCTGTTTTCATTTGGAGTACCTCCATGTGACCAGGATGGCTACAGCAATGAGGATGTAGACTCCTCTGCTTCCACCAAACAGATCTGGACATTTCCAGCTTGGCTAGTTGTCTACGTGGTTGTTTCAGTACCCACTGTGCTGGCACACTCCACAGACACCTAGGGTACTTACAGTAGAACCCACATTAGTACTTGTGTCCTGCCTCTATTCTGGACTAAGCTGCACAGTTTTTGTAATGGCAGTAAAAGGAGATTGCCCAGTTTGGCTCTTGGTTCCATACAGGATGCCTCGGGATTGTGGATGGGGGGTTGTATGTGGAGGCTAACATACAGCGTTAACTACTAACACAGTTACATGATTATTGGGTTTGCGCCCTCTGCCTGACAGGAAGTGCATTACTGGAGATGCCATGATGCACTTCCTATTAGGCAGAAGGCGCAAACAGTGCAGACCTGTAGAGGAAGGCCAGGTGCTGGCACTGAAACTGCTTTGGAGTTCTAGGAACAGGTTTGAATGAGACCAATGGCATGGGAAAGGGTGGGGACACACTATGCTTGCAACTGCTGCCAGTGGGATTGGGGAAGCCCCTGGGAGGGGGGTATAAGGAGGGGAAGGGGAGATACCGGAATTGGTAGAGATGGGTAGGGAACAGAAATGCTGGACTCGTAGATAAAATGAGGCAACCTATATGCCAGTCATCACGTTGATGTTGAAATTAAGGGAGAAAGTAGGGACGTGACATGTAGGCGAGTATATAGATACTTTACAAAATACGTGCATGCATCTCAGCCTCTAGGAATATCGATCGTATAAACGGAGGTACCATCTTTTGGTGCACCTACTTCTTACACATGCTGCCACTGAATTTTATAATAGCCATTTTTCATGTGTGAAATAGGCTTTACAAGTGGAAAAAAAAGTTTTATAATTATCCGCTGAAAAGGCATTTTTAGAACAGGGTGCATAGCTAACAAGGCATATACATTAGGCACAACACCTGCACCTATCAGTCTTTAAACAATGGAAAACTAGGCACACACATTTACACCTGCTCCAAAGCAACTGAAACTGTGTGTGAACTCCTGTGCCTATCCCAAAAATATATGGGGAGGAGTGGCCTAGTGGTTAGGGTGGTGGACTTTGGTCCTGGGAAACTGAGTTCAATTCCCACTTCAGGCACAGGCAGTTCCTTGTGACTCTGGACAAGTCACTTAACCCTCCATTGCCCCATGTAAGCCGCATTGAGCCTGCCATGAGTGGGAAAGTGCGGGGTACAACTGTAACCAAAAAAAAAAAAAATCCTGCCCCTGATCCACTTATCCTCCACCCTGGGAATGACAACGCATATAAGTACATAACTGTTGCCATACTGGGACAGACCAAAGGTCCATCAAGCCCAGTATCCTGTTTCAGACAGTGGCCAATCCAGGGAACAAGTACCTGGCAAGATCCCAAAACAGTACAATACATTTTATGCTGCTTATCCCAGAAATAAGCAGTGGATTTTCCCAAGTCCATTTTAATAATAGCTTATGGACTTTTCTTTTAGGACGCTATCAAAACTTTTTTTTAAACCCCGCTAAGCTAACTGCTTTTACCACATTCTCTGGCAATGATTTTCAGAGTTTAATTACACGTTGAGTGAAGAAATATTTTCTTTGATTCGTTTTAAATTTACTACTTTGTAGCTTCATTGCATACCCACTACATAAAAGTAGGTGCTTTTGATTTTATAACAGAGCACCTAAGTGGAATGGTAAAAAAGGCATCCCTTTTATAAATCCTAATAAATACTGTAAACAAACAAACATAGGCACCTATACCTTTATAAAACAGCTCTAATAGAACACAAATGTTTGTGTACAGATTTATACCTGCTCTGAAAATATAAACACGTGTTCATTTTCCATGTATCTGTATATTTATAACAACTGCTCATATGCCACCCCTTCTCCTTAACTACATCCTATTTTGTTGGCACACATATTTATACATATGTACTCGATCAGTTTTATAAAAACTTCTCCTATGTATCTATGCACCTGCTTTATATGCATGCATACTCAAGCCCTTTATAAAATTATTTCCAAAACGGAGAAAACCCTTCATTTTATCTGACCTTTTCAGAAGCCGAATTTGGTTCTCAGTCTTAGCAAATTTTCCCCAGTACGTCTGCATTAATGCTTTAGGTTACAAATACCTTAAACTCCCAGCACAAGAACACAAGAAAGTTAATAAGATTTCCCTATTCTAGGTTAGAAATGTATATTATGCTAGGTCAAAAGCTCTCAACCCAGTCTTTGGAACACACCTAGCCAGTCAGGTTTTCGGGATATCCACAACGAATATGCATGAGACAGATTTGCATACAATGAAGGCAGTGCATGCAAATCTAGCTCATGCATATTCATAGAGAATATGCTGAAAACATGACTGGCTAAGTGTGTTCTAAGGACCTGGTTGAGAACCCCTGCTCTAAAGGCTTTCAGAGACTGGCTAGCAAGGAAACTCATTTTGATTCAGACAACCAGGTGGTGATGTACGATGTCAACAAGCAGGGAGGTACAGGATCGTAATATCATGAGTCAGGAAGTGGTCAGGAGGTGGCACTGGGTCATCTTCCAGGGATGTTTCTCAAGGCCATGTACCTGCCACAGAAGACCAACTATCTGGTGGACATGCTTAGCCAAATTATGCAGACACAAGAGTGGTCTCTCAACACGGGTGTTGCCCAGATCTTCTGAGAGTGAGGCACCCTCCTTGGTGGATCTTTTCATCCCTCACCTCAATACCAAAGTCCCTTAGTTCTGTTCCAGACTGGGGTCACACATAAGCCTAGTCTTGGATACCTTTCTCCTCAGCTGGGGCCTTCTGTACATGTATTCTCCAACGCCTCTCATAGGAAAAAAAACCTCCTGAAACTCAAGCAGGATCACGGAACCATAATTCTAAATGTGTCTTATTGGCTGAGACAGATCTGGTTCCCTCTACTTCTGGAGCAAGCCTCCCAAGACCTGTGGAGAGTGGAGTGTTTACAACTAGAGAGTTGCACGGGGACAGAAATCTTACCTGTCCACGCTGGAATCTTACCCATTCCCCTAAGAATTGAACACATCCCACCCAGTTCCGAAAGAATTTAATGTTACATAAAAAAAATTCCGGTCAGCTCTCTGTCTCTCTCTGGGTTCGAGCCAGAGTACTGCAGGCAAGGAAGAAATGGGAGTTGGAACTTGGAGCACTCTAATGCACACATGTAAGACTTGTCTCTGATTTACTTGCACTGTGCGCTGAGAGGTCGCCACATGTACGTGCCAGCAGGTCAGGTGACATCTGATGCTCGTGCTTGTCAGAGCTGAGGTCTGTGCATCAGCCTGGGAGCAGAGAGGAATAATAGTAACATAGTAAGTGACAGCAGATAAAAACCTGAACAGTCCATCCAGTCTGCCCAATAGTTACACTCATTATCAATTCATGATTAAATCAACAATGAACGTGATATTATATACTTGATTATGGTCTATCTTTGGCGTTTCTGGGACATAGGCCACAGAATTCCGCCCGGCCCTATCCTTATGTTCCATCTGCTGGATTTTCCATTGAAGCCCACTCCAGCCTATTTGTCTTCTTATTTGCGGGACACAGACCATAAAAGTCTATCCAGCACTGTCCTCATGTTCCAGCCACTAAAGTTACTGTCTAAGCCCTTTCCAGCCCATCCTAAACCAGATTGCCATATATGAGATACAGACCGTACAAGTCTGCCTGGTATCGGCCCTAGTTCATCATAGCTGGAGTCACCATCTAAGTGTCACTGAACACATTCACACACATCAGCATTGAGTTAGGTTTTTCATAACTTCCATTTTCTAATTAGAGATCCTTTGTGCTCATCCCCACCTTTTTGAATTCCGTCACCATTTGTGTCTCTACACCTCCTTAATGGAGACTTTCTGCATCTGTGCTGTTAAGGCACAGAGAGGAGACAGCACTCAAAGAACTGGTACTCGGTAGGCGAGAGGCTGGCACAAGTGCAGCGTATACTTCCATGGGAACCCAGCAGAATTGTTTCCGTCCCCATGGGAATCCTGCAGAAATTGCTTCTGTCCCCGTGGGAAACCCGTGGGATTCCCACAAACCCCGTTCCCATGCAAGTCTCTATTTCCAACCCCCCTGTCACTCAGAATGAGGGGTCCCTCTTACATTCTGACCTCCAGGCCCTTGTCCTCACAATTTGGATGTTGAGAGACTAGAGGTTTGCTTCTTGAATCTGCCTGAGGGTGTCTCTTAGGTCCTCCTTGCTTCCAAAAGATATTCCACTAAGAGGTCATAAGGTTTAAGTGGAGGTTTGCCGTATGGTGTGATGGCAAAACCCTACATCCTTTTTCCTCTCCTAAACAAAAAACTGCTTGAATAGCATCTACACTTGTATGAGTCTGGTCTCAAGACCAACTCTGAAAGAGTTCACCTCAGGACAACTGAAGCCTATCATCACCATGCAGAGAGTAAGCACATCTCTGCTCAGCCTTTAGCTGTTCACTTCATAAAGGGCTTGCTTTTGCTAAAACCTCCAATCTTGCCTCTCCACCCCCCCCCCCCCCCCCCAGTGTCATGAGATCTCAATGTTGTCCTTACTCAGATGAAGAAAGCTCATTTTAAGCTGCTTGATAATTGCCGTCTCAAGTATCTCATGTGGGAAATTCTGTTTTTGGTAGCAGTTACTTCAATCCACAGGGTCATTCAGCTTCAGGCCTTAGAAGCGGATCTACCTTACATAAAATGTAATCATAACAGAGTGGTTCTGTACACACATCTTAAGTTCCTTCATAAGGCAGTGTTGGAATTCCACCATAATAGTCAATCGTTCTGCCAACATTTTTCCGAAAACCCCATCCCCATGCTCTGATGAAGAGCACTGCACAATTTGGACTACATGAGAGCCTTGGTCTTTCATCTGGAGTGGACTAAAGCCCACAGATGGTCCATCCAGCTTTTTGTTCTTTTTGATCCCAACAAGATGGGGACATCGGTAAACGCAGTCTCGAATTGGCTAGCAGACTGCATCTCCTTTACTCACGCCCAGGCAAGGTTGACTCTGGAGAGTCGTGTTATGGTTCACAATGTCAGAGCCATGACAGTGTTGGTGGCTCACCTGAGATCAGCCTCCAAAGAGGAGATTTGCAAAGCTGCTACATAGACTTCTACACATTCACATATTATTAATGTCTTGAACAGAATGCCAATGTATCAACTAGTTTGGTTAGTAAGTCCTTCAGAATTTATTTGGGGTCTAGAATCAACTCCAGCCTTCTAGGCCATTTGTTTCAGTTTCAGGCTGTCCCTGTATTGTTCTTTAAGCCTTTTCTAAGAACATAAGAATAGACATACTGGGTCAGACCAATGGTCCATCTAGCCCAGTATCCTGTTTCTAACAGTGGCCAATCCAGGTCTCATGTACCTGGCAGAAATCTAATTAGCAGCAACATTCCATGCTACCAATCCTGGGGCAAGCAGTGGCTTCCCCCATGTCCATCTTAATAACAGACTATGGACTTTTCTCCAGGAACTTGTCCAAAATTTTTTTTAAACCCAGATATGATAACTGTTGTTACTACATCCTCCGGAAGCGAGTTTCAGAGCTTAACTATTTTTTTGAGTGAAAAGAATTTCTTCCTATTTGTTTTAAACGTATTTCTGTGTAATGTTACCGAGTGTCCCTGGTCTTTGTACTTTTGAAAGAGTGAACAATGTATTCACTTTTACCCGTTCTACACCACTCAGGCCTTTATAGACCTCAATCATATCCAAGCTGAAGAGACCTAACCTCTTTAGCCTTTCCTCATACGGGAGGAGTTCCATTCCCTTTATCATTTTGGTCGCTCTTCTTTGAACCTTTTCTAATTCCGCTATATATCTTTTTTGAGATATGGCGACCAGAATTTAATGCAATACTCAAGGTAAGGTTGCACCATGGAGCAATACAGAGGCATTATAATATTATTGGTTTTATTTTGCATCCTTTTCCTAATAATTCCTAGCATCCTGTTTGCTTTTTTGGCCGCCACCACACACTGGGCAGAAGATTTTAGCTTATTGTCTACAATCTATTTCTTGAGTGCTGACTCCTAAGGTGGACACTAGTATCTCTCCTTTTTCTTCTTGGACAGCCTGGTAGCTAGAGGCTGCCATCCCTCAGAATAACGCATTATGTTTATCCTCAGAGAAAGTAGTTACTCTCCCTGTGGCAGGTATTCTCTGAGGACAAAAGGATGCCTATTCAAACTGCTCTGCTCGTCACCTACATAAGTACATAAGTATTGCCATACTGGGAAAGACCAAAGGTCCATGGAGCCCAGCATCCTGTTTCCAACAGTGGCCAATCCAGGTCACAAATACCCGGCAAGATCCCAAAAATGTACAAAACATTTTATACCGCTTATCCCAGAAATAGTGGATTTTCCCAAGTCCATTTTAATAATAACTTATGGACTTTTCTTTTAGGACGCTATCAAAACCTTTTTAAAACCCCACTAAGCTAACTGCTTTTACCACATTCTCTGGCAATGAATTCCAGAGTTTAATTACACGTTGAGTGAAGAAATATTTTCTTCGATTCATTTTAAATTTACTACATTCTGTAGCTTCATCGCATGCCCCCTAGTCCTAGTATTTTTGGAAAGCGTGAACGCTTCACATCTAACCGTTCAACTCCACTCATTATTTTATAGACCTCTATCATATCTCCCCTCAGCTGCCTTTTCTCCAAGCTGAAGAGCCCTAGCCGCTTTAGCCTTTCCTCATAGGGAAGTCGTCCCAACCCCATTATCATTTTCGTCACCCTTCTCTGCACCTTTTCTAATTTCAATATATCTTTTTGGAGATGCGGCGACCAGAATTGAACACAATATTCGAGGTGCGGTCGCACCATGGAGCGATACAAAGGCATTTTAACATCCTCATTTTTGTTTTCCATTCCTTTCCTAATAATACCTAAGGAGAAATTAGATCTTACCTGCTAATTTGCTTTCCTTTAGTCCCTCCGGACTGGACCAGGATTGGACTGTTGGGTTGTGCCCGCCTACCAGCAGGTGGAGACTGAGAAAAACTCTGACTCTAGAGAGCCAATAGGAGCCCTGGCCATGTGACCTTAGCCTCAGTATTTGAATAACAAAGCAGGAAAGAAAGAAAGAACTTCTGTGCCGTATGGAATCCTAGCAGCCACAAATTCCTCGGCAAAACCGAGTACTAGAGCTCACCAGCATCTCTCACCAGAGAAGTAGTATGACTCACTTAAGGTTTCATATATATTCCATCAACTGAGCTCACCAGCAACTCTCGACAGAGAAGTGGTATAACATATTAAGGCTTTATATCTATTCCAGCAACTGAGCTCACCAGCAACTCTCACCAAAGAAGTGGTATGACCCATTAAGGTTTTATATATATATATATTCCAGCAACTGAGCTCACCAGCAACTCTCACCAGAGAAGTGGTATGACATATTTAAGGCTTTATATATATTCCAGCAACTGAAGTCACCAGCAACTCTCACCAGAGAAGTGGTATGACATATTTAAGGTTTTATATATATTCCAGCAACCGAGCTCACCAGCAACCACCAGAGAAGTGGTATGGACCACGCAAAGTCTTTTTTTTTTTTTTTTTTTTTTAATATATATATACAGTATCATCTGTTTGTTTGTTTTTTTGAAACATTCCACTTCCAAACTTAATAAAAGAATCTAAAGAGTTGATAGAACATGGGAGGGGCCTGGTCCGGTCCGGAGGGACTAAAGGAAAGCAAATTAGCAGGTAAGATCTAATTTCTCCTTCCTTAGCGTCCCTCCGGACCGGACCAGGATTGGACTGTTGGGAAGTACCAAAGCAGTAATCTTACGGGAGGGACAGACATTGAGAATGCGGTAGAGTCCCTGAAAACACCCAAACTAGGATGAATACGAAGCCAAAAGCTTGACGATCCAAGAACCGCCAATAAACTAAATAGAATAACTACAAAGCAAAAAAGCTGAAAAGTCCAAGCGACGCTGAACATTGTCCCCTACCAAGTGCCCCACTATATAATGTCCCCCTACTGCACTATCTGTGCAGCGCAAAGGACAGAGAGACTCGAGAAAAAACAAAAAAACGACTGAAAGAAAGATGGCAAAGGTAGAAGCAGAGCCACCTGTAAACAAAAAACTGCAATGAATCTACCTCAGCTGAGAAAGTGGAAACCGAAATCCTGAAGTACAATACTCCCGATATCGTAGACTATTGCTGACCTAGCAACAGATTGGAAGTATGTAAAGCCTGTCAGTGAGAAAGTACCTGATCACTAGAAGCTAAATAGGTAAAAACAAGAATGCAGTTAAATACTATGCAGAAGAAGAAGGTAGCTAAATCCCTGCTGCAAACTAGACTGAAGGTGCAAATAAACTGACAGCCGCTGCAGTTACCCAACATGAAGAAAACATATCTCAGAGCGCAATTCAAATGAGAGAGAAAGAATCATCTGTAGCTGTTGCCTCTGCAAGCAGATCACCTGAGACTCTTGTCGTAAACCCCAATTAGTGAAAACGGGAATAAATCAACAGTAGACACTTGTTAGTACCTTTCATCTGTTAGATACATATAGAAGTCCATAAAACACTACACAGTTCCAGGAATAACATGTATAGAATGTTTGCACGTTTAGGAATCTAGCCAGGTGCTCATGGTCTGGATTGGCCGTGGACCGAAAGGTGGGCTCGATAGGACCTTTGAGCTTTTCCCAGTGTGGAATTACATATGTACTTATGTAGTAGTACTATAAATATACATATATATTTTCACAGATGCAGCCATCAAAAAACTGCTCACTGTGTATATGCTCCCGGCATACTTGCAGGAAGAATGCTCAATCTCAACCACCAGACCCAAGTGCTGCACTAGTGAGAATACAGAGGCCAACTGAGCGGAGGGAATCCCATCCGAGATAAATATCTGGATACGAGAGGGCATCTATCTCTGCCGCTGACAAGTCTTTTTAGCAAGAGAGTAAGCGAGGCACATGGAAGGTCAGAGCGAAAAGAAATAGTTCTAGAACTGGGACCTCCCCTTAAGGTACTATCCACTGAGAACTCCCAGAAGTTTTTTTTTTTTTCCCAATGGTCACGAAATTGACGGAGTGAAAAGCTGCCAAAAAAAAAGACTACCGAGACTCCAAAGAGAATGAAGAAAAAATTCCTTCTTGGGAGCTAGAAAGTAAAATTTTACTCTGCAAAATAGAGCAAGGTAATGGCCGAAGGCCCAAGAACATCCAGAGAAAACAGAAAGTGGGACGCTTGTAGAGAAGACAAAAACAGTCTGCGCCAACGTGACTAAACAAAGAGAGAAAAAATAGAGACATGCTACGAAATCTAATGAGATCACACGAGAGCTCAAAAGAGAGATCAATGAGAGACTTGGCTACACGCCCCCCGTAACCTAGAGTGTGCCCGAAATGCACCACCCGTTGCTTGACCTGACAACTCTGCCAATAAGACTGTCTGTAATGAACCAGACATCTAGGAAAGGATGAAACGAGGAGACGTTGTTTCATGAGCGCTGCTGCTACTACGACCATAACTTAAGAAAAAAGTGCGCGGAGCCGACGCAAGACCGAAGAGCAGGGCAAGAAAACTGGTAATGAGGACCTTCTCATCATCCTTGTATCGTGGACATTACTCCTCCTATACTGAGATGTACTAAAATCTACCAACCCACACCCATAAGAAATGAATGTGGTACTTGCAACCTGGATTGACCACAACTGAGGACAGGATGCTGGGCTTAATGGACTCTTAGACTTTCCCCGTATGAAAATACTCATATACTAAGCAAAAATGCAAAGGAAGTGAAAGAATCCCCTTCCAATTGAAAGGAAGGTCTGGAGTGAGGACGTATAGATTGAAAATGAAAGGATCACCATACGTTGCGCGTGGACTGAGACACACTGGCCTTTAATTTTACCGGATCTCCCCAAACCTTGTATCATGTCATGCCTCCTTCCTCACTGAGAGTACAGAGATGAACAGACGCACACTCACGAGATATGAATGTGGTATTTGCAATCTGGATTGACCCCATCTGAAAACAGGATGGGGACTCTTGGCCTTTCCCATTATGGCAACACTTATGCCCTTATGGCAAAAAATGCACAGAAAATGAGTGAATCTCCTTCCAAGAGAAAAAAACTCTGGAGAGAGGAAGAATAAAATGAAAATGAAATGGAATAGACTTGGAAAATACCTATTACGGAAAAGGTGGTGAATTTGTGCCACAGGAGACAAGACTGTACCTGACGTCAAGAAAGCTTGAAACAAGACCCTAAAATCTGTAAGGAAGAGAAAGGGATAGCAGATGTTATGGATGGTCATACTGGACAAAACCAGAATGTTTACCATGTGCCCAGGCTGAACAGATAGAGGAAACAAAAATACAAGTAGATGGCGTGAGGACCTCCCACTATCCTTAAGTGGGAGAAAATGCAAATTGACCGGATAACTTTACTCCCTAAGTTAACATATATCTTGTAAGTCCTAGAAGAAAACTAAGATAACACATGAGAAACTCCAAGACAGTTGGAAAGTAGAGAAGACGTGAATAAAACATGCCTTCTAAAGCAGTTGAGAAAACTGGGTGCTCGGTAGACAGGACTGAGTCTCCTAGAATATGAGAACCATCTGAACCATGTAGCCTATGCAGCTGTCATCTGCTATGCCAAAGAGAACGCATAGCCATGAAAGAAAATTGCTGAAAGGAAGTAAGACCTTAATGTCCAGAATTGCAAAGTACGCAACAATTGAGTATCAGACAATGTATTTCATTGCACATGGCATCTGAACCATATAGCCTACGCTCTAGAGAACGTTTGTTAAGATCTTAAAACACAGTATAAGAACATAGCCACGGAGGAAAATTTCCTGAAAGGAATTAAGATCTTATGTCCAGCATTGTAAAGTACCAAACAATAGACTATCCGGCAATGTAGTTCTATCCACATGGCACCTGACCCAGATAGCCTATGCCATAGAAAATGTTTGTTAAGTTCTTAAAAACACTGTATAACATCATAGCCAAGAAGGGAAATGCTTGAAAGGAACTAAGATATTATGGCCAGATTTGTAAAGTACTAATCAATTGACTATTAGACAATGTAGTCCTATTCACCAGAAAATGAGAAAGACACAGAGTGACGTACACTGGACCCCCATAAAAACTGTGCTAGACAATAGTAAAGACCTTTCCTCCAAACATCACGCACAAGGGAAAGGAATAGGAAAATGGTTATTTTGGAGCTGAGATACAATTTAATTCGCCCCATTGTCTAAAACAGAGAATTCCCGACTGAGCTGCACTTTGAATCGGAGTCTTGCCAAGAACAAAGAAATCGCCAACTGAGCTGCACTTTAATTCACAACATTGCTAGCAACCAAAAAGTCCACGACGGAGAAAAAACAGAGGGAAAAACAAAATGAGCGCCATTCGCATCGTAGCATTTTTTTTTTTTTTTTTTTTTTTTTTAATAGCTAGAAAAATACATGTAAAAATTAATTTCAGGGAAAATATACTACCAATTGCCCCAACTACCAGAGAAACAATATCTCCTTTCCATTGCACAAACAGCCAAACACAGTAAAAGCAGAAAAACGCTGCCACGTCAAGGGAAATTGCAGCTGCATGCAAAACAATGGCGGCCAAGCGCGCCAAAATGAGAAGAATAAAGTTCGGGGGAGAAAACCACTAACTGGACCGACGAAGAAGCAGGAAATCCGTGCCGCCGAAAAACAGATAGCCTCCGAGGCCGCACAAAACATGGTTTAGCCTCTGGCCCGAACAGGAACCGTCAATACAGCTCCCAAGCTATACAGACCCGTCCAAGAGCGAGCACGCGCTTAACAGTTCGCGCCTCTTTTTTTTTTTTTTTTACAACTACCGCCGCTAACAACGCCGGATAGCAGAGGAAAAATAATGAAGATAACAAAAAACCGCCGATTAAAGTCACAGATGCTGACTTTTCACTTTTTTTTTTTTTTTAAATAGCTCCGCAAGAAAAGATAATAAAGACTCTTCAAACAGAATAAGACAGAAGAGCTACCTGCTCGTTATAAGCCTGGGGAAAGCAAAAACTACTTCCTTTAAATTCCTTTCATTTGAATTAATTCTTTTAATTTTCTTTTACTTGATTTAATTCTTTAAAAACAGCTGCCTATTAAAAGTGGCTGCCTCTCCCAAAGACGGTACACCTTTCCAGAGAAAGGGACGGCCCTTCCCTGCTAAGCCAGGGAGATGGGGAGGAAGGGGGGTGGACTCGAGACACCCGAGTTTAACACCCCAGAGGCTGTCAAAGAAAGAAAAGAAACCCTGTCAAGCCTCTAATTATGATTCCAGGCACAGAAGAAGTATTATAAATATATCTGTAATATCTTATAGAGAAAAAGAGAGAGAGAGAGACTAATGGGCTCACTTCCTACCTGCTGAGAGACTGAGAAAATACTGAGGCTAAGGTCACATGGCCAGGGCTCCTATTGGCTCTCTAGAGTCAGAGTTTTTCTCAGTCTCCACCTGCTGGTAGGCGGGCACAACCCAACAGTCCAATCCTGGTCCGGTCCGGAGGGACGCTAAGGAACATTCTATTTGCTTTCTCAGCCGCAGCAGCACACTGAGCAGAAGGTTTCAACATATCATCAACGATGACACCTAGATCCCTTTCTTGGTCCATGATTCCTAATGTGGAACCTTGCATGACATAGCTATAATTCGGGTTCCTCTTTCTCACATGCATCACTTTGCACTTGCTCACATTAAACGTCATCTGCCATTTAGACGCCCACTCTCCCAGTCTCGTGAGGTCCTCTTGTAATTTTTCACAATCCTCCTGCGATTTAATTACTTTGTGTCATCAGCAAATTTAATTACCTCACTAGTTACTCCCATCTCTAGGTCATTTATAAATATGTTAAAAAGCAGCGGTTCCAGCACAGAGCCCTGGGGAACCCCACTAATTACCCTTCTCCATTGAGAATACTGACCTCCTCTTGGAGTTGCATTCTATCAGCTATTATGTTAGACTGACCTGGTCTCATGTGACACTGACAGGTAAGAAGGTGCATACATGTGTGGCAAGCCACTTCCAAAAGCTTCTAGAAAATTAGAATGCTAGGGAATGTCTCTGCTGTCAGTCAGTGACACCACCCATCAGTCAGAATAAGCATCCTGCTGTCCTCAGAGAATAGTTGCTACAGATGAGAAACTGTGCTAAATACAGTAAAAAAAAAAAAAAAAAAAAAAGGCCATGCAGAAAAGGCCTTTTATAATGTTGCATGGCAGTATGTGTGTGTAAGTATGTGTGATGTAGGCATTCCTTAAGTCTTTGGGCCTCTTATCAAGTCGCGCTAGCAGTTCCTGGTGCAGTAATGCCGACAGAGTTCTGTGCAGTAATGCTGACAGAGTTCTGTCAGCATTGCTGCATAGGATGTATGCTGACAGCTCTGTCGGCATTGCTGCATGGGATGTATGCACTGGCATTTATGCACTGCAGTGGCTGGTTCGGGAAGCCTATTTTATAAAGGCACAGACACCTATGTTAAACTTCTCAGATAGGCATCCTGTATTAAATGAGATCCAAAAAGTAAAATGCAAACCTGATTTCTTCCCTAATGTTAAATAAAAACACACTGTATGTTCTCAACAGTGATAAAATCTGAATAAGTGACAACTACAGGCTGGTGCAAAAGTACTGGGTGCTGTAGATGAACCTTCAGCCTTATGCCCCCTCAATTAACGTTCAGGTCCCTAGACCATTGTGTCCCTACTTCCAAAATTTTAAATGATTAAATTAAACCCTACAATCATCATCACTCTACAATTCTATAGACTCATAATTGGCTATCATACATTTTTAATATTTAAACTTTTTTTGCAGGTAAAAGAATGTGCAGATGGAGTTTATGTGGCTGTCCGAAATATTATTTTGCGTAGTCTGCAGCTGGTTTTTACTGAGGCCCTTAGAAGTTGCCACCCTAGGCGACCTACTCAAATCTATAGATTGCACTTGAAATTTAGCACAAGTCTACCTGATTTACAGAAATCGCACTCCACTCCACCCCCCTCAAGTTGCACGCGAGCTACAATTTTGTACATTACCGCACACCAAAATCTTGCTGTGCGCACACTGAGGTGGCTGCACCACATATAAGGGGCAAAGTCCCAGGCTTCATCAAGGTAAGGGATTACGTCCCTCCCACTTCGGTCCGGTCCTTTAGCGTCCCGGCTCACCTGAGGGACCGGTGCGCCGCGGTCCGGCTCCTACTGCAGTATAACAACCTACAGGGGCTCAGAACCCCCAGCACACAGCTAGAGCCCGACCGCAGCAGCATGGCGCCTTCTCCGCCGCCCCTCAAGATCGTCACACACTCTATTAACCAATGAGAGAGCGCGGAACCGCAAGGTCAAAGGCTGAAGCGGAAGCCTGGTGAGTCTGTAGCCTAGGTGCCTGCCGTGCCGTGGTTTTTCCTACCCATCCTTCACCAGGTAATGCACACCAGAAACAGGGCGAGTTTGTATGTTGTCCTACTGAATTTGTAAAATGGTACACTGTAACGTAGTAGGTGACGGTAGACAAGTGACCAAACGGCTTATCTAGTCTACCTACAGATCACTGTTCATATTGTGAGGATATATAACCCAGCTGGTAGTCGTGGAGTGGAGGTGGAGGTGGCAGATGCCTTATCTAACTCTCAGTTCTTGTTTTATTCGTTCCTGGTTCTCAGTCCAAACCTTAGGAAACAGCTTTTCCAGATATCCACAATGAGTAGGTATGCAAAATTTGCATACAAATCTACCTCGGGTATATTCACCGTGGTATCCTAAAAACCTGTGTCTGGATGCGTCCTGAAAACTGGCTTAAGAACTACTGGTTTAATTCAATTCATAAGCCTAACACCAGGATTTGCACTAATCCAGATGTTCTTAACCTAGTCCTCCAGACACATCTAGCGATGCGGAGGATGGGTTTGCATGCAGATTTATGTCATACGTATTCATCTTAGGTGGCCTGAAAACTTGAGTGGCAAGGTGCATCCTGAGAATTGGGTTGAGAATCCTTGCGTTAATCCAAGTGACTACCAAAACCGATTAGCCTGTTACTGGAAATCCGATTGCTTTGATCTTGTGACCTTGCTGAACAGTGTCACCTAGTTTGGACCTGCTTTGTTTCTGGGGAGTTGTAGGCTGTTGATGCCAACACAGCTACCCAGTGACTTGCAGTGTTGTTGGGTTGTGCTGCCTTTATCTGGTCCCCCCCCCCCCCCTTTTTTTTTGTGTGCATCACCTTTGCACTGCTTCTAGAAAGTAGAAAGATAGATGGATTGTTTGCACCCCTGCAACCTCACAATTTTTTTTCTACTGCTGTTCTCTAGCATATCCTGAACATGGTTGAGTTCTGTAGCTCTATCCTGAGCATGTTTACGTTGTCTTGGTACTGCTTTCCACTATCCCTTTATCATGTGTATGTTTGTGATACCCTTTTAGGAGTCAGTTTTCAATAGCAAACTTTCTAGTTTGTTTTTTTTACATCAGTATTGAATACAGATTTTTGGTTAGAAAACCAAAATATGCCTTCATACTTTGTACTTAAAGAGCTGCCAACTTACCCACTTCCAGGAGGAAGCCTTTTTAGTGGCATTGAGGTGTATTTTCAAAGCACTTAGACTTACACAAAGTTCCATAGTAACCTGTGGAACTTACTAAGTGCTTTGAAAATGAGTCCCATAGTAGCATAGTACATGATGGTAGATAAATACCTTGGTCCATCCAGTGAGCCCAACAAGATTAACTCATAGTATATGATAGATCATATCTGGCCTTGCCATTTTCAGTGCATAAACTATAAAAGTCTTCCCAGCATTGGCTTAATTTTCAACTACTGAAATCGCCGTTGAAGCCCACTTTAGCCCACCTATATCTGTCTAGCCACAATTGGGACACAGATGGTAGTAAGTGAATTCCATTACCATTTTTGTCTCCATCACCTCCCACAGGAGGATATTTTTTGTTTCATCTAGGGCTGGGATGGGCAAACACGGTCCTCGAGGGCCACAACCATTCAGGTTTTCAAGATTTCCACAATGAATGTGCATGAGATCTATTTGCATATAAAGGAAGCAGTATATGCAAATCGATCTCGTGCATATTCATTGTGGAAATCTTGAAAACCTGACTGGGTTGTGGCCCTTGAGGACCGTGGTTGCCCACCCCTGATCTAGGGTATATATATTCGGATCAAGTCTCTTATACATCTTTTGGTGCAAACCCCATATCATTTTTATTGCTTTTCTCTGAATCACTTCATCTTTTAAAGCAAGATATGGTCTCCAAAACGGAACACAGTATTCCAAGTGGTGCCTCACCAGTGACCAGTATTATTCAAAGTGCTATATTTTAATACTTAAGAAAAAGTCCTGTGAAGAACACATTAAAATAATTTGCTTAAGTGAAAGTAAAAAAAAAAAAGTTATTGCATAATATAATACTACATTGAATGCATTAATGTTTTTATTTCAACAACTTTCTTGCTCTACAATTCAATCTACTTTGCTTTTAGTAAAACTAAATTTTTGAAAATGACTTGTCACTCATGTGAGTGCATTTCTGAGTCATTAATCCAGCACAGTTAAAAAGGTTTTCAGCAACTGCAGTAGCAGAAAGTGGATTATTCTGACTGATAAAAAGTCCCTTCAAATCAGGCCGGGTTGCAGTACTACTAATGTCTCCCTTCAAACTAATAAGTAGTCCATCTTCCAATGGGGCTGAAGTAATGCCTTTGACAATAACTACTACTACTACTACTTAACATTTCTAAAGCACTACTAGGGTTACGCAGCGCTGTACAATTTAACATAGAGGGACAGTCCCTGCTCAATGAGCTTACAATCTAAAAAAAATCACCAGAAGCAAGGGGTCAAAATCGACAAAGTTCCAAACAATAGTTAGCACCAATAAATCCAACATAAAGCACTGGAAATCTGCTCATATAGCTTTGTGCATAAGGGAGCAAAGGCCTTGCTCTGACTCAACACTTTTGCTGTATAGTCATGAAAGCAAAGGACTCTTTGGTTGTCGCAAAGTCTGCAGAATGTCTTGTTTATGCACAAAATGTTGTTGCTCGTCCACGTGTGGTGCTTTTTAGGCTTCTTCATTTCTCTTAGTGCCAAGCCTACGCACACACTCAATTTTAAGAGTCTGCCAGAGAGTCCAAATTAAGAGATTGCGGGATCCAAACCGCCAAGGTTTTTAGAAGGTCATAAGTACATAAGTATTGCCATACTGGGAAAGACCAAAGGTCCGTCAAGCCCAGCATCCTGTTTCCAACAGTGGCCAATCCAGGTCACAAATACCTGGCAAGATCCCCAAAAAGTACAAAACATTTTATACTGCTTATCCCAGAAATAGTGGACTTTCCCCAAGTCCATTTAATAATGGTCTTTGGACTTTTCCTTTAGGAAACCATCCAAACCTGTTTTTTTTTAACTCCGTTAAGCTATACGCCTTTACCACATTCTCTGGCAACAAATTCCAGAGAATGTGGTCCTGCTCTAGACCATTCTTTTAATTCTTGTAAATGTGCTCTCATGGTTTTTTTTTTCCCTCCGGGGTGTCCACTCTGTTGGTAATCTTCGCGTCATCTGCAAAAAGGCAAATTTTTCCTTCTAAACCTTCAGCAATGTCACTCACAAACATACTGAATAGAATCAGCCCCAGTACAGATCTCAGAGGCACTCCACTGTGCACCTACCTTTTCTCTGGGCAGGTTCCATTTTCTACCACCCTCTGTTGCCTGTCAACCAGTTTCCAATCCAATTCTCCACTTTGCATTCTGACTTCATCCCACTCTGCTTATTATAAGCCTCCTGTGAGAAACTGTATTAAAGGCTTTGCTGAAATCCAAGTACATCCAGCGCATGTCGTTTTATCCAATACTATGGTCTCGCCAGTCAAAGAAATCGATCAGATTTATTTTTCAGGATTTTTTCTGTGGCAGTCAATTACAGTTCTCCAGGATTTTCCTCTATAAACATAGAACAGAAGTATTTAGCATGTCTGCTTTTTCCTCATTACTCCACATAGTGGAAGTCAGCAACTTTAAGTCTTACAATTCCATTTCTAGCCTTTCTCCTTTCTCCAACATATCTGAAAAAAAAAAGTCATCTCTCTTAACATCTTTAGCCTTTTTTTCTTTTGCCTGTGCTTTCACTAGCTGTATTTCCAGCTTCAATTCTTTTGAGTTTTACCTGGTAATCTTTTCTATGTTTCTCTTGTTGCGTTCTTCTGTATTCCTTGAACGCTGCCTCTTTTGACTTTATCATCAACCAACTGTTTGGAGAACCATATAGATCCTTTTTCTCTTGCTTTTGTTTACTTTCCTTGCATAAAGGTTTGGTGCCACATTAGCTTCTTTCAGCTTGGCTCCACTGCCTTCCACTTCTCCTACGTCTACCCCTCCCATCAGCTCTTTCTTCGGGTACTCCCTCATTTTGCTAAAGTCAGCATATTTGAAATATAGTGCTCTGAGTTTTGTGTGTCAGCTATCCACTTTAGCTCTTAGTAAAAGGGGTCCTAAATAACTTGGCAGCTTTGTACTTATCTGTGTGTGCGGAGGAAGAATGGCACCTGTATGGTTTTCCTTCTTCAATCTAAACATACCCAAACGAATTACTGTTTTTGATGCAGTTGAAAGAGCATAAGCTATAGATGCAAAAACTACTTGAAGGCTAATTTTCATTCAGGTCGATTTGTAGCCTGGCCCAGTGGTTGGCTTGTGTGTAATCCTGTCCCTTGCCCCTGGGGAGGGGAAAACACATCAGCCCTAGAGGCTGGAATAAGAGAGACAATCAGACTTAGATATAGGCGCAACCAATAAAAATCTTTATTGGTATCTCACTAAGCCAATACAAAATAATTGTTCTCTCTGGAGCAGGTTGTCACCCAGTAGCCAGACGCATAGACTGAATAACAAAACTGCTCAGCAAAAACTTTTAGCCATCACATATATACAGTTGTAAGTTTTATTTCTCCCAAATCATGTGATTTCTCCTAAACTAACTTATGGTCATATATGGATTTTCCTGTTTCCTTCCATCACACAATATAGTAATATACAAAAATGGCAATTTCCTGTATTTTGAAAATCCAATGAATAAAATAGATTTTTGGAAACTTTACTCAGTAAGCCTGTTATTTTATGAAACAGGAGGAAAACCTCAAGAAGCACCTTCATATGCTCTTTATGGCAAATAGAAGGGCTAGGGCTTCTTCATCATAGGAAAAAACCTCCTGGATTTATTTAATTTGCATATTCAAAAATTATTTACAACATCATTGATATATAGAACTAATTCCGATGTTATACAAAAAAGTACTTAGCTTTTTTATGCCAAACACCTCGATGGCTCCTTCATTTGACTGTTAAGACCGTGGTCGACGTGAGCTCTCGTTTCGCCGCTGCTGTCTCAAAACCTCCGGTCTAAAAATCTGTCAAAAGAAAAAAAACTGAATGAGCCACTTAACCTCTAAGACATCGGGCAAAACTTTTTTAAATCTGCTTACTTTCCGTTCAGATTTTTTTTTTCTTTTGATAGATTTTTAGACCGGAGGTTTTGAGACAGCAGTGGCGAAACGAGAGCTCACGTTGACCACGGTCTTAACAGTCAAATGAAGGAGCCATCGAGGCGTTTGGCGTAAAAAAGCTAAGTACTTTTTTGTGTAACATCGGAATGAGTTCTATATACCAATGATGTTGTAAATAATTTTTGAATATGCAAATTAAATAAATCCAGGAGGTTTTTTCCTATGATGAAGAAGCCTTAGCCCTTCTATTTGCCATAAAGAGCATATGAAGGTGCTTCTTGAGGTTTTCCTCCTGTTTCATAAAATAACAGGCTTACTGAGTAAAGTTTCCAAAAATTTATTTTATTCATTGGATTTTCCAAAGAGTGGAAACTGAATCCCTGACATTGTTTAAGTAGGTTAAACTATTTAATTTCCTGTATTCTACCATCTTCTCCTACTTGTGTTCACATGCACACTTTGTGGCAATTGGCTAATTCCTTATCTGTAAAGTGTGCTCGCAGCGTGCCAAAACCATGTAGCAAGCAAGTAAATTTTATAAAACACATGGTGTCCTTCTCTGAACACATATTTCCGTTTGAACATCTTGGACCTGCAGAGTCCTCAGTCTCTCATCACCAACAAGGTTATATCCAATTGTATCTGCCATATATGGACTGCATAGCCTCAGTTCCTCCTGTCACCTTGACATGTAACATGTACTTTCCATTTACTGAGAAAGCACTGTAACTTACATGCACAGCTGCAGGAAGAAACTGAAAATATGCTGAAGACAGCAAGGCTAGGAAAGCTGGCGGCTAGCAGGGCCGTATTACAGGCCTAGTATAGGAAGGAATATACACTTGTATGGGTCCAAGGAACTCAATTGTTTTATTTTATTTTGTTTAACAAAAAAGCTTAAATAATGGGTGAATGAACTTTTGCAATGCTCCTTGTTGGCATTTCTATTTCAGCTGCCAATATGTAATTGTTCTCTTTTCAGAAACCTGTGATGTTGTTATTTGCGAGGTTTGTGCAGCCACTGCTTAGTATACAGAAACCATCTTCAGGTGGATACCGGCATTTTTGGGCCTGGCTGAATGCTGTTTTTAACAAGTAAGAATTCCTATTCTAGGCAAGGCTTTCTAGCAGTGTATTGATGAAAATGTTTCTGTGATGGGTTCTAGGGCTTTTTACAAATGTATTTATGCAATTTCAAAATAATACATGAAGCAAAACACTTGTACAGTAACAGAGCTGAGGGAGCAAAACATGAGCTAATGGCAAATATGAGGATTTTATTTTCCTTCTTTGTATATCTCCCTATAGTCCTACCAGTAGAGAGAATTCCAAGGTTCAAAAAAGTCTTTCATGGTGGCCATCCAAGCTGACAACCTAATCCAAAAAGAACAGTTATCCTAAGACCCTGTAACAGTTAACCTCTTGGTGGCCAAAAAGCCAGCAACTGAGAAGGAGCAAAGAAAATATACTTTGAGAATTTAAGTTAACCACACACTGGCAGGGAAATTTAAGAAGAAACAGACCCCCCCCCCCCCCCCAGTTGAAGGGTGTAGTAACAAACTGCTTCTGTTTCTTTTGAGTTTCCCTAGAAACATCAGGAAAAATTCACACTTTCATTGAAAAACTTCCAATGTTTTTTAAAGTAAAATTTTAATAACTAGGCCCAATCAGTGGGTAAAGCTAAGGTAACCATTAAAGTAGAGGTCACCATTGACTCAGACCCAGAAGGCTCCAAAAAATGTTATATTCTCCAAACCCACAGTTTATGTTGCCTGTTACTGCTCTTCATGTTGCGGCTTTTTAGATTTTTTTGATGGCAAATAGTAAACCTTTGAACAAGGTGTCAGATTAGCCTCTGGGATCCCCAAAATTTCCCTCAAATATTAACAAAACATCTCTGATAGGGAAATAAAACTGGCGCAAAGAAAAATTTCAATATATGGAAATTGTTTATTTTAAGCATGTTCTCTGAAGTCGCTGGAGCCCTTTTACTAAGCCGCGTAAGCATCTGCGCCTAACATGCACCAAAATAGAGTTACTGCGTGGCTCCTGCGGTATTTTCATTTTTGGCGCACATCTGAAAAATAATTTTTATTTTTGGACGCGCGTAGGTCATTACTGCTAGGTCAATGGCTGGCAGTAAGGTCTCAGACCCAAAATGGACGCGCAGCAATTTTCATTTTGTCACAAGTCCATTTTTGCCAAAAACTTAAAATGGCATTTTTTTGCAGGTGCACTGAAAAATGATTCTGCGCGTGCCCAAACATGCGCCTACACTACCTCAGGCCATTTTTCAGCGCACTTTAGTAAAAGGACCCCTCTGTTTTTCCTCTAATATTAAGTCATTAATGAACACAGTTTAAATGGACTTTGTCATTTTTATCCTTCTTTAAGTTAGCTACACAGTAGGGTGGAGGGGATGGGTGTAGAGTGGGTACGGATGGTTATGGCTCTGTGTGTCTGCATTTGGGTTGTAATAGTATGTGTGTGTTGATTATGCGTGGAAACTGGTGGGTGCTTTGCTTGAGGATATTTCTGGTTTGTGTTTTTATGGTCTTGTTATGTTGGCCTCTTGGGGGTGTGGCTGGGACCCTGGGGGGCCAGTACCGAACGTAACGGGCTCTTTTGGGACTTTCTTTAGTGGTACTATCGGTTCTTTGAAACTTATTTCTTGGAATGTATCAGGAATTTCGTCTCCTGTTAAAAGAAAGAAAATCCTGACTTTGCTAAACAGAACACTTTAAATTGTGACAGGGCTGGACTGGTGAGGTGTATACTTCTCATTGACCCAGAACAAAGCTGGGGTAGCTGTGTTCAGAAAAATCTGCTTGATGAGGTGAAATTGGTGTGTAAAGATGCCAGGGGCAGACATATTTTACTGCATGTTAATTATGACAGGGTTCCCTTTTATCTACTCGTAGAATTGGCCACTTTGGGTGCATGAGATCTCTTCATGCTGGTGACTTGGATCGATCTTGTGGGAGGGTGGCATCCATGGAGCAGAGTTCTGCTTGGGGTGGCCCTTATCTGTGTTCTGCGCTGGGCTTGGTTGACCCTTCTTGCCTTCTGCACCCAACCGAATGGGACTATTTCCTTTTTTTCTCGAGTTCATCACACGCAGTCCCGCATTGACTACCTTTTACTGTCCCAGTCCCCGTTCGCTCGGGTGCAGAGGGCGGAGATTGATCCGATGGAGGTCTCAGACCATTCTCTTATTTGGCTGCAGCTTGATTTGAGGTGGGCAGCCCGAGCTCTCAGTGGGTGGAGAATTCCTGCTTTTTTTACATGATGAGAAGGACTTCCAGACTTATTTGTCTCAAAAGTGGTAGGAATTTCTTAATTTTAATGCACAACATCAGGATGACCCCTTTTTTGTTTTTGGAAACTGCAAAAGTTGTACTGCGTGGTGATACTGCTTATGTAGCAACCCGTACGAAGCGTATTGCCCAGTGTATCGTTCATCTTGAAAAGAAACTTTCTCTAGCAAAGCAGGCCCGCATACATTATTCTTCTCGAGACACTGAGGAGGCATTTTTGGCCACTCAGGCTGCATTAAATGCACTTATTCATGAGAGGAAAAGGAAATGCTTTTTTTATCGTAAATCTCAATATTATCGTTATGGGAACGAACCGGGGCCGCCTTTTAGCACAAGTGACTAAGCAGTGTCAGGGCTCATGTTATATTGTTAGTTTGTACTCATTTGAGCAGGTTGTGACTAAACCCCAAGAGATTGCATCTAAAATTTGACTATTTTCAGAGTTTTTATGTGGCACCACCTGACAATACTGGTCCACAGATTACAGACTACTTGGAGGACTCTAGAGATACCTGTGCTTATCTCCGCCGACTGAACTTGTTTAAAAGCGCTATTATATGCGAAAGAAATTGTTAGGTATTAATTAAACAGTTGAAACATCAGACTGTACTGGGACCGGATGGTTTTTTGCCAACACTTTTTTAAATGCTTTCGATTAAGTTAATTGGCCCTTTGCAAGGCTGGTATCCATCAAGGTTTGTTTCCTCTTAGGGCCAATGATGCGCTTATCTCTCTTATACCTAAACCATGTAAACTGCATACCCAGTGTGACTCTTACAGGACGATCTCGTTTCTTAATGTGGCTATCAAGCTTTTGGCCCGAATTCTTTCTAATCGTTTGGCGCTTTTGCTACCATCGTTGATAGGGGAATATCAAGTTGGGTTTGACCCTGGATGGCACTCTGTGGTGAATGACTGTAAGGAGTTGCTTGCGATGTCGACAGCTCAATTGGATTGGGAGCCTGGTATGTTGGTGGGGTTAGATGCTGAAAAGTCTTTTGATTGCGTTAATTGGACTTGTTTTACATTTTGCGCTATGTGGGTGTGTTGGGTTGGTTCTGTCAAGCCCTTCATGCTCTTTATTCCATTCCACATGCTGCAGTTTTGGTGAATGGTGTTCGAACAGAGCCATTTCCAATTGAACGTGGTACTTGCCAGGGCTGTCCTTTGTCACCCTTGCTTTTTGGCTTTTATTTATTTTTTTTGTTACATTTGTACCCCACGCTTTCCCACTCATGGCAGGCTCAATGCGGCTTACATATGGTATACAGGTACTTATTTGTACCTGGGGCAATGAAGGGTTAAGTGACTTGCCCAGAGTCACAAGGAGCTGCCTGTGCCTGAAGTGGGAATCGAACTCAGTTCCTCAGTTCCCCAGGACCAAAGTCCACCACCCTAACGACTAGGCCACTCCTCCACGCCACTTATTAAGAGCTTCTTTTGCGAATGATAAATTCTGATCCGGGTATTATGGGCCTTCAGCTTGGTATAACTCCCTTAAAGATCCTGATTTATATTGATGATATAATTGCAACGCTTTCAAGCCCGCAAGTTTCTTTGCCCCGGCTGTTAACCTCAATAGATAAGTTTGGTTTCTTTTCAGGTCTTTCTCTTAAACTCCATAAATCTTTAGCTCTTCCCTTACATGATTTAGTTCAGTGGAGCTGGGAGGAGAATTTCCTTTTTGACTTGGGCGTATGATGCTATGCTATGCAACAATATTTAGGGTTGTGGATTCCTCGAGATCTTTTGCGTCTTTATGCCCTTAGTGCCCAGCCCTTGCTTTCTTTCACTTTGCAACAGTGATTGTCTGTCTGCAGATCCACCTACACTCGCACAGTGGAGATCCTTGACATTCAACAAGCCTCATTGGAGCGTCGAGTATTTTCTGATATGGATTCTGTGTTGGGAAAGCATTTTTGTCATATGGGAGCATTTTTTGGTCATCACTTAAACCATTGACCAGACATCGCCTTCTCAATGCCTGATTCACCGTTGACTGATGGGTTGTCTCACAGCGCCATAAGGGGAGGGAAGGGGGTGTAAGGTTGGGTGGGAGGGCTTACTGTGGTTTTCAAATTGTTGGTTCAAATTTTATGCTGATTTTCCTAAAGTTTGTCATTGTGTGTGCTGAACCTAATAAAAATGATAAAAAAAAATTTAGCTACATAGCTAACCACCTTTTTCCAGTTCTGCTGAGATCTTTTCAGCTTGCGATTGTACCAAAGTTAAATTTTGGGACAACACACTGAAGCTTTGGCCAGGTCAGCTATGGGTTCCCAAATTGCATCTAAAGTATCCACCGTGGGGTGGGTTTGTAAGCATGAAGGTAACAAGTTATGTTAAGAGTTCCGCCTTCTCCTGTTGTCACCACAGCCATCAACTGTACCTGTTGGGACACAGAAGATTCTTGTTGTCACTAAACCTTCACCTGGTTCAACAGCAGCAGCTGCTGTTGTCATCACTAAGTTTCCAACTGCCGCGTCCTCCAAGCTAGTCTCCTTTCTCATCCTTAAGAACCTTTGGCTCCTTCCAATGTAGATGCAAAGGATGCCGGGACTGTTGAACTCTGCACATAAAGCTGTGGTGGAGGAACTGGAAGATCAGGGCTAAGGGTAACATCTGATGCATGGGAGACTAGGTTCTGCTAATACTTAGGAGTCTCCAACAGGTCACTTCTCGATCCTTGTGGTTGAGGTCCCAATCTGCTCATGAGAACATCAATTGAGCTACATGAAGGTGCGAAGCTGCAGTCGCTGGCTGAGAGAGATGCGGCAACTGCCTCCCCTTATGCTTGCCCATAATAATGAAATACTACAAGAAAGGTAAAAGCAGATCAGATGGACTTAGCACACTTCTGCCTTCTTGGAATCCTCCATTCTTTGAAACTCCCATGCTTTCTTTTTTTTTATGTTATTTACAGTACTGCTGATTTTGTAAAGGAGAGAATAAAATGATGTATAAATATAAATAAAATGTCTTTTTAGAAAGTTTGCAAGTGTAGTTGCCTTCCCCCATTTACAAGCAAAGAACTCCAAACAATTTCTATTAGTGCAGGTGACAGGTGAAAGAATGAATCACAGTGAATCTAAGGATGTTGATTTGTATCCTGCACTACAAGAGTATGAGGGGCCTAGGCAGAGGGGGCTTTATTTTCCACAAATTGTAGTTTGTTTTCATGGTACAGCATGTCTTCAGAGGCAGAAGTAGAAGCTAGGGCAAGGTGAACGATTGCCTTAAGGTAGTATTCACTAGTAGCTTGTTATGGGGCTATAAAATGAGTATAAATAATTTACAGCATGTTTTGCTATCTGAGGTTTTGCCTTGCAGGCTTCATTTTGTGCTGTTAATGATTGAATCAGTTATACTGGTCACTCTTTTGTTAGTGGCAGAGGGTTGGAGGTGAGCCTTCCCCTCTCAGTGATCTGTTTTGGCCTCTGATGTTTTTCTCAAACATTTCCTCCTCAGGGCTGGCACACACAGCTGTTATATGAGCCAGGAGTAAGAGGTTAGGCCTGGCCTTTCTGTTTCACAGATTCCCTTATCACCCTTGCTAGTAAATTTTGTTTTGTAGGGTACTGCTTTCAAATAGAATAAACAGGGACTAGAAATGCCACCTCACTTTGAGAAGTAAGGTAAAAACCCCAAATTGATCAAGTCTTTCTCCAGAAACCTTCCTCTTGGCAGCCTTCAGCCCCACAGCTTGGGCCCTGCCATTTTTAGGGGGAGAGTGTCCCCCAGTGTTTTCAGGCTGGTAATATCTCACAGCTCTGGTAGCTTCTGGAGCCTTATTAAGCATTTATAGTATATGGGCTCTGGCTTTCTTTGGCTCTAAGTCCACAGATGTTACTTTGCAGCCGTTACTGAAATGGAGTTGTTGGATCCACTCGCATGCATAAGCCACCAAATCTCTGAAACAGAAATGCCACTAATCCTTAGCCTCAAGATTAAAACAAGACTGCTTTACTATGCTTGAGACATGATTCACCACTGTGTTACATCAATTACAAAGCCTCACTAATGATTCCCGTGCGGCAAATAAGAGGAAGCCCATAGGAATTGAATGGGCTTCCTCTCATTTGCCACACGGGAATCGCTAGTGTGGCTTTGTAAAAGAGGCCCTTAGTGACAAATATTGTGATCTACTTTTCTAATTGCTTAGGTTGGTGAAAAGTGTGCACATATGTTTACATTTTGCAGACTTTACAGGATTTTCAAAGCAAAAGTATCTACACACATTTGCACCTGCTCATTTGTGCTGATGCTTTTTCTGACAAAAAAAGAAACGTATGCTATTGAAATTTCAAAAGTATGTGTGTGGTTCTAAACTCTATACTTTCTCTCTCTCTCAGAAAGGCCTCACCATACAGCAGGTAACAGTAACTATGAAATGCCGTTATACACATGCCTTTGCCTACATTCAGGATGGACAGTTTTGTGAAAGCCCATCTCAGCTGGTAGCACTGAGAGTAGAGGAGCAGCCTATTGGTTAGTGCAGCATCCTGAGAACTGAGGTTCAGTTCCCACTGCAGCTGCTTGTGACTCTGAGCAAGTCACTTAACCCTCCATTGCACCAGGTACAAAATAAGTACCTATATATAATATGTGAACCACTTTGATTGTAACCACAGAAAGGTGGTATACCAAATCCTATCCCATTTCCCCCTTTACCTATGGAAATGGCTTTTGAAAATCTGTTTGTTTGTATATATGTACTGCATGTGTCAGTAGCAGACACACAAATGGGTTTAGTTAGCCAACTTTGAAACATGGCACTATCAAAGTCTTTCAAACACCTATAGTTCTTGCTGGTTATAGGAGCTTATGGATACTTGAATAGGCTTTGTAGATTAAAAACACAGGAGAGTGTTTGATAAGGGTTGATTATCACTTAGCTATTTATTTATTTATTAGGATTTATTTACCGCCTTTTTGAAGGAATTCACTCAAGGCGATGTACAGTAAGAATAGATCAAACATGAGCAGTAGGCAATTAGAGCAGTAAAAATATTCAAACAACAATACAAAGTATGGCATGGTATACTACTTGCAATGACAACACAATATGTACTAGAACGTTATAATTGGTAGTGAGGGGTAAGGCAAAGTTGTAACATATAGATGAGTAAGAAAGTAGGAAGAATTAGAAAGTAAGGTGATTGATTTTAAGAAAGTTGCACATGAGGTCAGAGAGATGGTTAAATATTATCTCAGCTAGCATTTTTAATACAAATGTTATCTTTCATAAGGCACCAGCAATATACAGGACAATATAATATATGCTGGGATTCTTCCATTTAGTCTGGTACCTGAAATAGAATGCCCTGCCTTAGTGATCATGTGACTCTGAGCTTTCGTACAAGTGTAGGATTAAGGAACAGGTTGTGGTCCAATAGACCTTGGAATTCAAATCTTGTCTAGGTTTCCAATATAAGCTTTCACAATGTTATCAAGATGCTTGCTTAGTTATGTAGATTTCTATAACATATCCTTGCCAAAAAAAGCATTCAGAAATAGAGGACTCAGAAAGAGGACGACAGGCAAAAATACTTCTAAAAGGTAAGAGAAATTAGAAAAGCTGTCAGGAAAGCAGAGAGACAAATGGAAGAAAAGATAGCCGATATGGTAAAATTGGGGGACAAGATGTTTTTCAGATATATAAGTGACAGGAGAAAGTGCCAAAATAACATTGTAAGGCTCAAAGCTGAGGGGGAAAAATATGTAGAAGCTGATAAGGATAAAGCTGAACTGCTTAACAATTATTTCTGTTCTGTGTTCATGGATGAAAGGCTGGGGGGAAAGACCACAGAAAACAAATGCAAATGGGGATGGATGTATGGTAGACCAGGACCAATTCACAGAAGACTGTGTTCTTGAGGAGTTAGCTAAACTAAAAGTAGACAAAGTGATGGAGTCTGATGGGATACATGTGAGGGTGCTCATGGAACTCTGAGAAGTTCTGGTGGCTCCGCTGTCTGACCTCTTCAATGCTTCCTTAGGGGCTGGAGTGGTCCCAGAGGACTGGAGAAGGGAAGATGTGGTCCCTCTGCACAAGAACAGAAGGAGGAGGCTGGGAATTACAGACCTGTCAGTCTGACCTCTGTGGTGAGTAATGGAAATGCTTCTAAAACGAAGGATCGTGAGGTCTCTCGAATCGAATGGACTGCAGGACCTGAGGCAGTATGGCTTCACTAGAGGCAGGTTGTGTCAGACAAATCTGATTTCTTTGACTGAGTGACCAAGCAGTTGGACGTGGAAGGGTCGCTAGATGTGGTATACTTGGATTTTAGCAAATCCTTTGACACAGTTCCGCACAGGCGACTGAGAAACTGAGTGAAGCGGTGCAAAGGAAAGCTACGAGAATGGTATGGGATTTGTGTTACAAGACGTATGAGGGGAGACTTGCGGACCTGAGCATGTATACTCTGGAGGAAAGAAGAAACAGGGGTGATATGATACAGACGATCAAATATTTGAAAGGTATTAATCCGCAAATGAATCTTTTCCAGAGATGCGAAGGCGGTAGAACGAGAGGACATGAAATGAGATTGAAGGGGGGCAGACTCAGGAAAAATGTCAGGAAGTACTTTTTCACGGAGAGAGTGGTAGGTACTTGGAATGCCCTCCCGCGGGAGGTGGTGGAGATGAAAACGGTAACAGAATTCAAACACGCGTGGTATAAACATAAAGGAATCCTGTTCAGAAGGAATGTATCCTTGGGAGCTTAGCCGAGTTTAGGTGGCAGAGCCAGTGGTGGGAGGTGGGGTTAGTGGTTGGGAGGCGGGGATAGTGCTGGGCAAAATCACTTTAGACCCCCCCCCCCCCCCAAAAAAAAAAAAAAAAAAAAAGAACATCTAAATATCTTAAAGAAAACTTCAACACTGTATTGTGGTCTGATTCCAGAGCAAAGGAGACCACTATCATAGACCTTTTGGTAACAACTTCCAACGAGGATTCCAAAAATGATGTCTGATTCATAACCTCCTCCCTTGGGCCCTGATTATCAGATTAATTAAGGCCCAAAATATATTTGGCTTTAATTATGGGAGGCAGTGAGTCCACTGGCATCTTCAGTACCTCAAATATTTTTTTTTAATATATCAGTAGGAAAAATAAGAGGAGTCTTAGGAAAGTTCAAAAGTCTTGAGTTAAATCTTCTAATTTGATTTTCCAGGTACTCCCAACCTGTGATGGGTATAGTTCCTGTCCTTTTACTGCAGCCCCTTCTTAGCCTTCCGTAGTCTGTCTTTAAAGAATCAATTTCTAAGGTCTTTTTTGCAGTGACCTGAGCTTGGGTTAGGACAGCATCAGAAACTACAGCAATATCAGTAGTGTTCTGCCTTGTTAGAACCATCAAAGAGGATTGCATGGAGCTAATTACATTGCACAGTGATTCAAGTGTCAACACAGCTGATCTCTCACATGCCCGGCTCCTGAGAACTAGATGCAGTCTTACTCCTAACCCTGAAAAGATTGCACACGGACTGCAGCAGTGGTTCTTCATTCGAGGTCAGGACCTCGTAGCCCATAGTCCCCTTTGCTCATTGAGCTCCACCCCCGCCTGGGGCAGCATGTTCGAGCCCTACTCCGGTGTGAATCTGTTTCCAGGTTGTGGCCTTGCTGTGCATGGCATGGGGGGATCAAGGAGACCCCGTTACCACTGCTGCCTGAAGCTTCCAGTAAAGGCGAAAAAGCTCAGATGATGGACCCACAGAAACCCAAAATTACTCCAGGGTCACCTGCCCCATCATTGGGGTTGAGGCAGGGTAGCCCATGGGTCTTTACTCGTCTCTTGCTCATAATAGTCAACACAGATCTGAAGAGGAAAAGCTTCACTGGAGCACTTATTGCAAGTACATCCTTCTCCTAGAGCCCTGTGAAGAAGCATACATAAAAGTAACAAAAAAAAAAGTTTTCAAGTATCTAATTTTTTTTCAGTTGGAGGTAGTCCAAGCTGCTGTTTTATCAAGGGCTATTGTAACATTCTTTACCTTACACTTTCTAAGACTTTTTTGGTTAGATTACAATTGCTGCAAAATGCAGCAGTAAAGATTTTATGAAAAATTACATTTGATAGGCCCGTAGCATTCTTGAGATTACATTGCTTCATTGGCTTTCTCTAATGGCTAGGATAGAACTTAAGCTTCTGTTATTTTTACGATTTTGAATGGATCATGTCCTCCTTACTTAACTAATTATTTGCAACTTTGTACTATGACACAGTCTTCTCAGAATATCTATTTTGCTTAGTTACAACTTCCTTCAGCTTCAGGTACTACATTGTGTGCTAATAAAAAATTTAGAGGCGTTGCACCAGAATATTAGAAGGCTTTACTAATAAAGGTTAAAAGAGAACAGGAAATTTACTAAAAACCTGGTTATTTGCTAAGTACTTTGATCCTACTGTTTTTATACTTGGGATGTTTTTAAAGCTGTGCAATCGATATTTGTGGTTGTTTCTCACGTATGTTGTATTTATGTTGTAAGCTGCTTAGAGCTAAAATGTTTTTATTTAATTACTAGTAAAAAAGCCCCGTTTCTGATGCAAATGAAATGGGGGCTAGCAATGTTTTCTTCTGTGTGCATGTGGGAGTGTTTGTGTCCCTGCCCTCTGGCCTCTCTCCTCCCCCCCCTCTGAGTCCTTACAGAGCCAGCAATTTGATTTCGGGCTCTGCTGTTTTCCTTCACTGACTGTGTTACAGAGAGGGCGGGGCAGACACTCATAGGGAAACCGGATATCTCGCCCCCTTCACACTTCCGGCTGGAGGCTTCATAGAACGTTGGTGTTGCTTTTTATATAGAGATATTAGAGTGGAGGATCAGCCTAGTGGTTAGAACTTCCGGCCCTTGTCATCTTGGACAAGTTGCTTAATCCTCCATTGCAGTAGGTAGAAACTTAGGGACTGATGCAGAAAGCCACAAAGTTAGAGCTGTAACTGATGGCTCAGTGTGCAGCATCTACTGTGAAAATTACTGTATAGACACAGTACATTTTGTTGTTAATTTCACAGTTGGCATACAAATTACTGCTGCATTTAAAACATGACAGTAAGCTGCAGCTCGTTGCAAAATGTCCCCCTTCCGCAGTGTGTGAACAGGATAACGTAGATTGTCAGCCCACCAGGGACAGAGAATTGTATGCCTTTGTCCTTGTGCAGTGAGACCTCTTTTAAAAACTTTTAAATCATTACTGAAGCCTTGGTATTCAATTACAAACTCCTGAATGCTGGAATGACTGGTTTTGGCCCCATTTTTCCTGAAAGTATATATCTATTTTTTGTTTAACCTTATTTGAATGATATGTGTTCTTTCCTTTCATATATTGTGGTTCTTTTCTTTTTCTATTTTGTTTGGGATGTTTAGAAGAGTAAACCGTTTTGCCCTGCTTGCCAGTTAAAGCGGTTTAGTAAGTTTGGAATAAACAAAGACTATGTGAACCGCTTTGATTGCACCATTGAAAGGCAGCATATCAAGAATCTAACAATTTTTAATGTTGGGGAGTGGGTTAGGGGGCTGCTAGATTTCCAGGGATTGGTGCCAATGCAGAAAAAGAGTTGATTGGAGCATTGGGGGGGTTTAGAGTAAGCCAATACTTCTGCTGCCTCTGTGTCAGAGCAGAATTGCTAATAGACTACTGAACATTTATTTTAAAGAACTGTACGCCAATGTATACCGTGCAGTTTAACTCCCATGCAGAATCCGTTTCTACATAACCCTTGTTAACCGAGTGTTGCTGCTCACAGTAGTTTTCTGCATCAGTCCCCTTACTACTAATCATTTCTATGACTAGACGCATGCAGCGCTGTACATATTATATATATAGGTACTTTATCTGTTCCTAGAGGGCTCACAATCTTAAATTCCATGGCGTCCCACAGATCAATCCAGAGACTTGTGGGTTGTGTCCCTCTACCAGCAGGTGGAGACAGAGAGAACCTCCAAGGTTTGCTAGATGTGGACCTGTGCAGCCAGCTGAACCTCAGTATTCTCTCTTTCTAGCAGGTGGAGGGACATCTCTGTGCAGCTCTGGTTTGATCTGGCTACCGGTGTCCTTTGGGCCTAGTTTAGCACAGACAGGGGTTGAGTGGCTGTTTGCAGCTTGTGGTGTACACCTGGTGGTGCCAGGTCCCTCCCAGTCTCCCCCTACCTTTCCTCCGTCGCCCGGGGCTGTTGGCCTGATCGGGTATTTCCTTTGTCTCCTGACTGAAAAAAAAAGGTAAGAGACTTTTTTTTACTGGATTTACTGTCTGCGGTTTTGTTTTGGTTGGTTAGTTTTTTCGGGTTTTCGTTGTTCTGAATGTTCCTTCGTTTGATTTAAAAAAATAAAATAAATAAATATAGAAGTGGTGGAAGTATGTTGGACAATTGGTCTGACAATGTCAGGAGAGTTTTCTATTGTTTCCATTCCACTGCTTTGGTATCGTTCATACTGATGTTCAGCTGGCTGCACAGGTCCACATATAGCAAACCTCGGAGGTTCTCTCTATCTCCACCTGCTGGTAGAGGGACACAACCCAAAACTCTCTGGATTGATCTAACCATTAGGCCACTCCTAAGTACTTAGTGTACCTGAATGTAACTCACCTTGAGACACTATTGAAAAGGTGTGAGATAAATGTATTTTTATTTAGCTAGATTTATTATTATTTGCTGTAGAATTTAAGCTACCTTAATATGTTTTTCTTTGCATTTTTTTTCTGGTCTCTATTTGCTTTGGTTTTGTAAGGTGAAAATTTGTGTATTGTTGTTCATTGTTTTAATAAAACTGTTTCAATTAAAAAAAAAAAAAAAAAAAGGACAGAATAATTAGAATGGTGGGTCGGTCTCTTGCTAGGGCGATTAGAAAATAGTCTTGTCATCTGCTGCAGTCACAACCCCTGACAGTGAGATGGGCTGTTCCCTTCTAAAGCAGACTTCCTTTATGCTTGAAGTGAAAGTCCTCTTCTCACTTGGTGTAAAAGGGTTACACAACCCCAAGGCCACCAAGTAATCACCAGTGCCCCAGCAAAAGAAGAGACCAGTGAGTGAAAAGAGAAAAGGATATGTTGTAGTTGTTCCCTGTTGAGCGAGATTACACTTGGTATACAAGAGGAAGCTGTGTAGTTTTAAAAGCTACATGGAGACATATCAGCCATGGAGTGCTGAAATCATCTTTGGTGAGGGCACATCTGTCTCTTTCAGGGTCTGTATGTAAGTGGAAGTAGGGCTTCTCTTTGTTGGGATTTTATTTCAGCAAACCTTGAGCACAGCACACAGGTTGTTTTGAACTGTCAACAGCACCAGCCACCTCCTTTGTGTCGCTGCAGCTATCAATAGCACAGTGTGCCCGTAAGGATCCTGCCTTTTCAAATTAAAGTCCCTCCAAATGGAAGCCCAAACTGTAAACACTCTAGATGTTCCACCCTCACAAGCCCACACCCTGCAAATTTGGTCTTTCATCCAGCAGGTAGTGACAGAAACAAAAAAAAATAGCCAGAGGAGTTTCGTTTCCTATCACTAGCCAAATCAAACTCCTTTTTTCTTCATTGTTGTTGTGTCCCTGGCAGCCAGCAGCAGTAAGCGTATGGGGGTGCAGTTGGAGAAATTTCAGAATAGGATTTCAGTTATAGGCTGGGTATACCATGCTTAGCAGTTTAGTCATTATCACAAGATGCTCTTATGATAGAGTTAAGATTAGGCAGAAACACTCTTGAGCTAGACTTTTTGGGCATACATTGTCATGGGGTGTCTGTTGCCATTACTGTCTGCACAGGAGCTGTCTCAGCACGCTTATTACAGTTCACAGCTTATGTTAGAATGCTGCCAACCACCATGTCTTGTTTGTAATGAAGAGAAGTACTCAAGCTTGCCTGTGAATAAAAGTTTTGCTGAACACAGTGAATCATCATTTGTATAGTTACCTGCTTCTAAAAGACCTGCAGCAATTTTTGGAGTAGCTACAAGAGCAGTTCCTTTAGCAGGACCACTGAGGCTTAACGACCCAGAGGGTGGTATCAGAGCAGGTAAGGAAGCATTTAACGTTTTTTAGGGGCCACAGCAAGTTTAGGGAGTGCCTCAGCTTCTATGACAAAAGCTGTAATCAAATGTCTAATTTCAAGTGCAATCAGATCTGAATTGTGAAAATTATTTCTTATTTGTTAGGTGGCAGCTAGTGATCTTGGAAATTACATGTATGAGCTTCCCATTGCTCAAGGCAGATTCAGTACAGCAGAGCTGACATATCTCCCTTTGTGGGGCCACAACTCCAACTAAAGTATGCTGACATCTATCCCCACTGGTACACCCAACTTTAGCCACACATGCAGAACAACAATAGACTCTTGAAATACAAGTGACCACAAACTAAAAATACTAATGTAGGCAAAAATTAACATGAAACCCTAAGGTGGCAGATTCTGTATGCCGTTCATCCCCAGAAAGAAATGCATTTCCTCCTATACAGTGCAAAATATAAAGACAGTAGCTATAAATTATCAGAACTGTCGTATCAGTCATTAAACTGAAAATAAATAATTTTTCCTACCTTTGTTGTTTGGTTTTATTTTTCTGATCATCTCATTCCAAGTTCTGCTTCCCTCTGTTTGTGCTCTTAATCTTTGTTTCCAGGTCCTCCTGTCCATTTACTATTTCTTTTCTCTCCTCCTTTTCAGCTCCTATCCTACATCCATCTTTGACACTGATCTTTCACATTCAGCATTCTTCTATTTCCTGCCTCTCTTTTTCCATCTTCTCCTCCCTTCCCATCCATCCATGTGTATCTCCTCCCATCTTTCCTTCTCTTCCTCTCCATCCATGTGCAGCATTTCCTGCTTATAATATATGTAAACAGTTTTGGTTGTACCACAGAAAGGTGGTTTGTTAAATCCATGATCCTTACCCGTTCTCTCTTCCCTCCCTTTGCTCCCCCTACCCTCCGTTCTCATCGGCATTTTCCCCGCTGTTTCTTCCATTCCCCTTTTCCAGCAGCTCCCTTTCTTTTCCACTTCATGTTTAGATTCCCCCTGACTCTTCCCCTCCTTTATTCCACTGTCCCTTCTCCTCTGTCCAGTATCTCTTCCTGACTCACCTCTCTGTTTCCTTTCCACCTGAGCCTAGTATCACTCTTACTTTCCTTTTAGCCACTGCCACAAAATGAAAGGAAGTGTTTCTTTTCTATTTTAACAGTGGAGTTCTTTGTTAATTTCTTTTTAAATTTTGTATTGTACACCACCGAGTTCTTTCTTGTAAAGTTAAGCAGTATAGCAAATTTTAAATAAACTATTAAGTAAAATGCAGCACAAGACCTTACAGCTTGTGCCCCAGCGTCTGCCAGTCTCACCCCTGATGTAAGGTCCAACACTGCCTTTTATGTTCCCTTCTGCCACAAAGTGCCTAGAACTGCGATTTGGAAAAAGGTGCCAGGTGGTCCTAGGAGGGCTCAAGGGCCTTTCATTGAAGAACAGCATCAGTACAAGCCTGAAGCCCTTTATAGCCAAGGAAATGGCCTGCAGCTACATGGTCAAAATAGTGTCTTAATTATTGGAAGATATGGAAAAGCCAGCAAAATAGTTGTCACATGTGTTTCATTAAATTGTTCACTAAAAAAAAAAAAAAAAAGTTCTTGAGAAGAACTCAAAAGTAAGGTGGATGTGAACACACATAGGCAGAGAGAGCTTTTTTGGCTGTGTGTTCTTCTGTTTCCACTTACTGGTAGGAGGAACAAATCCCAGATCCTGCACTGTTTTCCCTCCTAAAAAAAACCAATGATTATGTAGGAAACTTTCCTTGTTGCTGTTAATTTTTTTTTAATGATTGTATGGTTGCCATGAAACGTTTTTAGAGAACAGCAGCTATAATACATGTAAACACATTTGCAATCAGTGTGCAGCTTGGTGTATCCATTACAATGTCTAACAGAGGTCCCCACTGCCGGCTCCTGGGACCCCTTTAATACACTTTCAAAGGGCTCTAGCATAGGCACAGCATGGGAGAAACTATCCTAAACAGACAGCCTACTGTGAGATCTGTCATAACACGTTTGCTACAGGAAAGATTTGTTACGCTACCTTTTTGTGGGATAACCAAAGCTGTTTACATTTATTATATACAGGTACTTTCTCCTAATGTACGCTTTTGTACCTGGGGAGGTGGTGGGTTAAGTGACTTGCCTAGGGTCACAAGGAGCTACAGTAGGAATTGAACTCAGTTCCCTAGGTTCTTATCCCACTGCACTAACCATTAGGTTACTCCACCCCTAGCCCATACTACAATGGGCAAATAGACTGGTGTAACTTGCCAATATTGTCTCTCTGTCTAAATTATGAACAGATTATTTTCTCTTGTACCATATTGTATATTAAGAGAGAACTAAACCTTTTTTTTCCCCCCCCAATATCACTAGGGTGGACTACGAACGTATAAAGGATGTTGGCCCTGACAGAGCAGCATCTGAATGGCTCTTACGTTGTGGAGCACGAGTGCGTTACCAGGGATTGGATAGGTGGCAGCAGGACTATAATGGACTCCCCACAGGTCCTTTAGGAAAATATAAGATCCAAGCAATTGATGCTACGGACTCCTGTATCATGCATCGGGGGTTTGAATATCTAGGTAACCAAAATTCCAGCCTTCCAGGTTTCTAAGATAGGGAGATTAAACCTGTCTTAAAATACTCAGGCCTCCTCAATATATAATAATTGGATGGGAAGAGGATGTTGAACAGTTGACTGTGAATTGCCGGTCTTTTAAGTGGTAGGGTAGCCATGTTAGTCCACTTTTAAAGGTAACAAACAGAAATAAAACAAATAAAATAAGATACCTTTTTTATTGGACTAAATACATTATTTTGATGAGCTTTTTAAAGGCAACCCTTCTTTAGATCAGAAACGAGCAAATGAGGGCATATATCAGAATATGTATGCCATCATTTGCTCATTTCTGATCTGAAAAAGAAGGGTTACCTTCAAAAGTTCATCAAAAATGTATCCTTTTCTTTGTTTTGATTTATTTCTATTTATTACAGTCTTTTAAGAAAATAAAGCTATTTGAACAGTAGTAGTAATCAGATTTGGCTAGAAAGGCTTGAATCATCCATAAAGCCTAAACATGCAATAGCATAATTAGTTCTGAATGGAAACCCATGTGCTGGGATCCCTGTCCTGAATACACTGTAATGTGATGAGGCCGCTACTGCAGCTAATAGGGTTGAAGCTGGCACCGATACTTGTTCTCCATTTTAGATGGGCTCGAGCATGTACAAGAAATTAAACTGTGTAAGTGTATCTACATCGAAGATGCGTGCCTGGAGCAGTTAAGCAAGACTGTGAATCTCCAGCAGACTCTGCTGCGCATGGAAATCATTTCCTGTGGGAACGTGACAGACAGAGGCATCATAGCACTGAACAAGCTCAAGTATGTGATAATGTGTTCCCAGTGCGAGGGCTGGGGCACTTTTCTTTATTTCATCTTGAATATAAAGAAAAATGCTACCAGTAGTGCACAGTATATGCCAGATGCTCAAAAAGGAGCAGAGAAGGGTGTGGAATGAATGATGCAAGCCCTGCTGGAAACTGGCTTGTAAAGGGAGGAGTGGCCTAGTGGTTAGAGTGGTGGACTTTGGTCCTGGGGAACTGGGTTCGATTCCCACTGCAGGCACAGGCAGCTCCTTGTGACTCTGGGCAAGTCACTTAACCCTCCATTGCCCCATGTAAGCCACATTGAGCCTGCCATGAGTGGGAAAGCGCAGGGTACAAATGTAACAAAAATAAAATAGATACTATTGGAGATTCTACATGGAATGTTGCTACTATTGGAGATTCTACATGGAATGTTGCTATTCCACTAGCAACATTCCATGTAGAAGGCTGCGCAGGCTTCTGTTTCTGTGAGTCTGACGTCCTGCACGTACGTGCAGGACGTCAGACTCACAGAAGCAGAAGCCTGCGCGGCCACATTGGTGATCCGCAAGGCCGACTTCTATATGGAATGTTGCTAGTGGTTAGGGTGGTGGACTTGTGTCCTGAGGAACTGAGTTCAATTCCCACTTCAGGCACAGGCAGCTCCTTGTGACTCTGGGCAAGTCACTTAACCCTCCATTGCCCCATGTAAGCCACATTGAGCCTGCCATGAGTGGGAAAGCACAGGGTACAAACGTAAGAAAGAAAAAAGAAAACCGGGTATAGCTGTGGCACTTAGCAGTGTTGCTCTCTGTAAAGCAGTTAGAACTTCCTTTTACTGTCCTAATTTTCATTTAATTTCTGAGAAGTAAACCACCCTAGGAACGCCACTGGTCTCCAGTCTTCCAAGTAGCTGTGCACAGTACTTTCTCTTGAGCTTCCAGGCCTAGTTGGGGGGAGACAAGTGCTTCTATAATTTTTCTTACCCTTCTGTTTTGATTGAAAATTGTGCTAAGGGTGTGCATTTGCTAATTGTTTGCAGGAGCCTTGAGTATTTATCTCTGAGCAACCTTCCAGGATTGAAAGACAAAGAAACAACTCTTGAAATCCTCAGGACAGCAAGGCCATCACTAAAATTAGAGTTAGACCTGGACTAAAAGTGGTCTTTGAAAACCAGGCTCAGGCCTGACATTGGTTTGCCTTGCTGGAGAAAAAAAAAAAATCCTTCCACGCTGTTTATGTTCCACACTGCTAGGGAAGAGGAAAAAAAAATGAAGGGTGTTAATGTGCTCTGTAACCTGCTGTGGGATCCTTCACCATTCAGCTACTTCTCAACTGCAACAGTGTGAGAGAAATGATGGAGAAGAGAGAAGAATCCATCTGAACTGCTGCTGCAAGATAAATAGTAACTGAGCTGATATCTGGTAGAAAGCTCCTTTATTTGGATGTGTGTGAGGTGTAGTGGTGAGATATAAAGGTATCAGACTTGTGGCTTTCTCTCCATTTCAACAATTGTATATATCTGCAGTTTGGAGTGGTTCTTGGACACTGATTATACGTTGTTCTTTTTGC
Organism: Microcaecilia unicolor; assembly: GCF_901765095.1. Lineage (NCBI taxonomy): Eukaryota > Metazoa > Chordata > Amphibia > Gymnophiona > Siphonopidae > Microcaecilia > Microcaecilia unicolor. The sequence continues at coordinate 163,260,795 of NC_044039.1, forward strand.
CTAATGTATGTACTTTAATACAGGTCTGAGAATGACAGGAACCTTGCAAAATGAAAGTGTCAAGGGCAAACTCAAAATTTTGCCTGTAGTAGACTATCTGATGTTATGAAACAGAGATAGGTACCCCTCAAAACAGAAGGGAATTATTCTACATATCTTATTTACCAGACAGGGTTGAACTTGAACCTCACAAGTTCATACCCAAAAAGCAGTGGTGAGGGACTCTCTTGCTCCAAGTCGCAACGCTAGCCTGTCTTCAGCATGCTGTTTAAATGGAATGATTAAGTAACTTTTTATCCCAAAATGGTGCACTGCCAAGTGGACATTCTATTTTAGAATATGAGAACCACTTACTGGCAATCACTTGGGTGCTCCAGCAATGAGCACTAAATCTGATGTGCAGAAAAATGCTTTCTTGAGGCCATAGGTGTGATCTTTGCTAGCTACCCAGAGTAATGATTCAAGATGGAGCAAAGGTTGGAGAAGGTTCAGCTCAAAAGAGGGGGAGGGGGGAACTACTGCTCCATTCGTTTTCCTTCCTTATATTCTTGATCCTGACCTTTTAATATTCTATTTCTTTGTAATTCATTGAAGAATCTGCCATATGTTAAGATTCCCGTGGAACTTATTTTGACATTTTAATTATTTTAAAACAAGAGTCCTGGAAATGCTTGTTAATGCTAAATCTCTCTTGTTAATACACTACTGGGGACTTCTGTTGACTATAATAAAAGACAAGTAGGTGAGCTAAGGTTTAAAGTTAATTGCTCTCTATTTTATCCATTTTGGTTTTACTGTATGCTGGTGCAACATCAGATATAGAGAGCAATTCAATGCCAAGACCTCGCATTCGGGGTGTAAAGTATTAGTCTGTTTTATTCATGGCCAGTGGAGTGGGGTGGACATATTGCTGGACCAACTTTTTGCCTTAAATAGCATCAGGAACTAGTCAGCTTGGGGCATCAGTGATGAAGGTGGGTTTGTTTGCCCCTTCCCACCCCCATCCACTGCCCTTGGTTTTATTTATACAGTGTTCTGGAATTTAACCAATCAAAGGCTTGAGGTAGTGCTGCGGATTCAGTAAGACACATTATTGAAGATTTATTTTAAAACACACAATGGCTGAAAATTCCAGTGTATGAGATTTAATACCGTACAATAATCTAAAGCGATGTGACCTGGGAGAAAGTGCATCACAATATGAAATGGATAAAGAATTTTCTCTGTGTTTTGGCTCGGCTGGGTTACTGCAGGATGTATGTCTGGCCTGCAGTTGATCACGTTGTGGTGCCAGCATGATAATATCCTCTCTGAGGGTTAGTAGAGTCTAGCTGTGTTGAACTTGGTATTTTTTTTCTTTAAATACATGATTATATCTGGATAAGATAAAGGAGACTTTTCTCTGTGCAATACTGCACTAAGATTATTTTAATTAGGGAGGTATGCCTAGTGGTTAAAGTAATGGAGTGAGAGATGGCGCAACCTGAAACCAGGGTTCAAAGCCTGCTCTTGCTCAAGGTCAGAACGAGTGGCAAGTCACTTTGGGGCCCTTTTACTAAAGCATGTTAAGTGCTAACAAGTTCTTAATGTGGGGGGGGGGGGGGAGGCTTACTCAAACTGTGTTAAAGTGTTTTGTGATAACTGGTGTAACTGTGTGCACTAATGTGCACTATTTAAACAAAAAAAAAATTTTTTTTTTTTTTGGGGGGGGGGGGGGGCATGGAAATGTTATTCAGCTAGCACATTCGCATGAGTGTGCTAGCTGCAGACTTAACATGGGAGCATTTCACACCTCCTACATCAGATGTAGTAAGTGCTCCTGTGCTATTTTTGCAGGTTGTGCATGTGGATAAAATTAGTCAAGGAAAAAAAGAACAGGAGACTGTTTCTCGTGGTGGTGTGGACTTTTGCAGAGGCTGAGACAACATCCACACAGGTGTAACAAAGCAGAAAGTTTTTTTTTTTTTATTGAGGTACCAAGAAGAGACCCTATATGGGGCCCTGTTTCAGTGGACAAACTCACCTGCTTCAGGGATCACAAAAACCACTGTACATAAAAAAAAACAAATGTTATAATATAAAATAAGAAATATACACACACAAGTGTGGACTGCATCTATAAACAGAAAAACAGCTACAATATGGCATCTAATGATACATGTCATCTGAATGGATATCAAATGGACCATATGGACATGCAAGTGTATAAAATCATACTTAATAAAATTAAAAACTACTATATAAACTAAACAGCATATGGAATGAGATAATACAGGAGCATGATACAAAAGAAGCATAATTAAGGGAAACCTAAGGCAACAGCAGAATAAAACATCCACCCACACTGAGAGACCCACCTCTGAAAACTGCAATATTGTAGGCCGTGCAATATGCAACACCAAAAAAGGTATGATGAGGTTAACAATGCCAGCTGCAGAAAGCAACAAAAAATATGTGGCATCAAAGAATATATGTATGGAGAAGAGAACAAAACCACTGCTAACACTAATAAAAATCTGGTGGGTTAACGTTGTGTCATAAAAATGTCTCCAAGACCACTAAAGAATAAAAGCAAACATGAAAATACAAAATAGAAACGGGGTAAGGACAATAAAAGCCAGTTATCACATGCCACTGCATGGCTACGATTGCTGCTGTATGTATGTATGTATGTGTGTGTACCCAATTCCTTAAAAACAAGTGTGGTGCTACAGAGCGTGGTGGTTAAAATTTAAAATACAAGAAATATAGCTAAGACATGGTGGGAGCAGTAAAAAGTTAAAAAAGGGTGAACCAATAAAGGTCGCTTATAAACGGTGCCAAATTGGCCAAGATTGCTGTCATACATGTGAGCATCAAATAACTAAATAACAGATATGTTGCTATAAAACATAGGGGCTAACATTTTAAAAAATAAAACTGAAGTACCAAAAAAAAGAAAACAAAATTTAACTCTTATTAGTATCTAACACATTGCCATAACAGCTAAAGTTCAAAATGGCTAATGATAATACATACAGTTACATGCATTACTGTACCCAACAACTGTGAAATCTTAAACAGCTATCTTAAAAGGAAAAAAAACCTTACCCTATAGGCAAAGTACGGCATAAAGGCTAATGCCTAATGTGTTCAGCGTGAAGTACTCATGGAAAAAAAGAGCAAACAATGCTTTCATAATCTATGTTGAGAAGAAGCAGCAGCATTATTATGCTCATTGGCTGCCAATCGTTCTAATGCTATAAAGCCAGCTAAGAAAGGAAGTGAGATTGTGGTACAAAATAGAAATGATTATGTCTCACAAATTGAGATAGTTAAATGACAAGCAATACTACATTCTCCTAGAATCAGATCCTCCAGAGTCTTTAGAAAAGATGTTGAAGAGACGGTTCAATTTGCATCTTCTTGAGGCTTCCTCACAGCTAAAGAAAAAGGTATCTTGATTGTAAAATATCCCATTATTCCAATAATGTATACCTTACCCAAAATACAGAAGTCCTCAATGAATCCACCTGGAAGGCCAATTGTTTCAGGCAAAAGCTCTGTGTGCAACCCTTCTCTGTTTTTATGTTCTTTGGTTCCGAAGATCGAGTCTTACCTTAGAGCCTTAGGACACATGGAGGGGCATAATTGAATGAAAACGTCTATCTCCATGGGCGTTTATCTCCGAGAACGGGTCCGTGAAGGGGCGGACTGAACCGTATTTTCGAAAAAAATAGACGTCCATGTTTTATTCAACAATTTGTGAGCTGGGCGTTTTTGTTTTTTAGCGATAATGGAAAATGAAAGCGCCCAGCTCAAAAATGAATAAATCCAAGGCATTTGTTCGTGGGAGGGGCCAGGATTCGTAGTGCACTGGTCCCCCTCACATGCCAGGACACCAACCGGCCACCCTAGGGGGCACTTTTACAAAAAAAAAAAAAAGGTAAAAGAGCTCCCAGGTGCATAGCACCCTTCCCTTGTGTGTTGAGCCCCCCAAATCCCCCTCAAAACCCACTGCCCACAAGTCTACACCATTACTATAGCCCTAAGGGGTGAAGGGGGGCACCTACATGTGGGTACAGTGGGTTTGGGTGGGTTGGACGACTAAGCATTAAGCAGCACAATTGTAACAGGTAGGGGGGGATGGGCCTGGGTCCACATGCCTGAAGTCCACTGCACCCCCTAACAACTGCTCCAGGGACCTGCATACTGCTGCCAGGGAGGTGGGTATGACATTTGATGGTGAAAATAAAAAATTGTGAACCATCATTTTTTGTGGTGGGAGGGGGTTAGTGACCACTGGGGGAGTCAGGGGAGGTCATCCCCGATTCCCTCTGGGGGTAATCTGGTCATTTAGGGCACTTTTTGGGGCCTTATTCGTGAAAAAACAGGGTCCAGGAAAAGTGCCCTAAATTCTAGCTACAAACGCATACTCTTTTCCCATTATCGGCGAAAGGCGCCCATCTCTGTTCAGGTGATAACCATGCCCCAGTCCCGCCTTCACCACGCCTCCAACACGCCCCCGTCAACTTTGTACACTTCCGCGATGGAGTGCAGTTGAAAACCGCATTATTCGTTTTAGTGAGATAAACGTCCATCTCCCGATTTAGGTCGGAACTTGGGCATTTTTCTCGTTCGATTATAAGCAGGATGATTAACTTATTAGAAGACTGATGGTTACCTATCTGATGTACTTTTGGTAACATTGACATAAACGCTCTTTATAACCATATACCAGTTAGAAGCACTCAGTATTATCGAAACAGCATTGCATGATTGCACTCCAAGCCGCAGGATTCCGAACTGGATCATCCTTACATTAGGTACAATAGCCCTGACAAAGAATTATTTTTGCTTTCTGGATAAATTGCATCTACAGCTATGTGGGACGGCGATGGGGGTGGCAATGGCTCTAGATATAGCAAATGTTTTATGTTGCTAATTTTGGAACGACGTATCTACTGGATCATTCCTACAAGTTCAATGTTGTATTCTACAGCTGTCACACTGATGACATTGTTCTCCTCTAGTGAGGAGATTGTACAAGTTAGAAGCCTTTTTTTATGTGGTTGAACCAAAGTGACCCACATTTAACTTTCAAATTACAGTATGATGAGCATGAAATAAACTTCTTAGAGCTACTCATCAAAAAAAATGTGGTTTCAGCACATCTCTATATTGCAAACCTACAGATAGAAATGCTTTTTTATATTATTTCAGTTTTTATAACCCGTCATTAAAATGCAATTTGCCAAACTGCCAGTTCTTGCAACTGAAAAACTTTGTTCTGAGCATGAAGACTTCAAAAATCAATCCAAGATTGTCATAGAAATATTTATCAAGAGGGAATATCCATACGAATGTATCAAAGAAGGATATGATAAAGCCAGTACAAAATTGAGACGTGACCTGTTAACCACATGCCAAGAAGGTTCCAGATGTGGTTTGTACCCTCAGATACTCCCACATATCTGGAAAGATACAGAATATTATTAGGAAGCACTGGCATATCCTCTAAGGATATGAATGTTTTAAAGATAAAAATCTGGTTATAACATACTTCAGAGGTAGAAATCTCAATGAAAAGATGGTCCCTTTGGCTCTTCCTAATTTTCCAACTGATCCCTTCTCAGACATTCCGCTTTGGGCATAGGTGCTGTGGCAGATGTAGTCCATATGCTTCAGAAATCACTTTCACTCATGCACAATCTAACAAAACATACACTCCAAGGCATTCATCCAATTGCAATAAATCATAGGTCATATATATTATCTAATGTCCATGTCAACTGATATGTAGGAAAAATGAAATGCCTTGTGAAGATATACGTGTATTAGTTGCAACATTGTTTCTGCACCTCTAGTACAGCACTGGAACACATTAAATCATTCCACTGATGATCTTAAGTTTTTTTGTGTATACTTAATAATTCATGGAGAAGGGGGGGCGACATGGCTATTAAGAACAGAGAATTATTTATTTAATGAAAACCCTAGCATCTCATGGTTTGAACTCCGAATTAGAATTTAAACCTTTTTTATAGTGTTTTTCAGTTTTCAACAGTTTCTTATGACCGTTCATTTTTAAACAATTAACAGGTTATTTTAGATATTTATTCTTTTAACCGGTTATGTTTTATAGCTGGATTTAAAATCATGCTGTATTTGCCCACAGTTGGCAGTGATGTCATATTATACATTATTCATGCCAGTCCATTTAAATATGAATATGCAATGAAACATTTCCTTTTCTACTTCACACTGTGGTGGTGTCCAGGCATTATCCTTTGTGTCATACTTTGCCTATAGGATAGGTTTTTTTTTTTCCTTTTAAGATAGCCGTTTAAGCTTTCACAGTTGTTGGGTACCAATAACACACATAATCGTATGTGTTATTAATAGCTGTTTTGAACTTTAGCTGCTATGACAACAGCTTAGATGCTAAGATTTGTTTTGGTTTTTTGGTATTTTAGTTTTATTTTTAAAACTTTTAGCCCCTATGTTTTGTAACAGCATATCTGTTGTTTAGTTATTTGATGCTCACATGTATGACAGCAATCTTGGCCGATTTGGCGCCATTTTATAAGCGGCATTCACTGTGAATGGTCTAGGGTAGTTAGTTTTTTTTTAAACTGGTTTCTATTTTTTCCTAGTTTCAATTATGTATTCCAATTTTTTAATTTTTGTTTTTATTCTTTAGTGATCTTGGAGACATTTTTATGACACGCAGTATTAACCTATCAGATTTTGATTGGTGTTGGCAGTGGTTTTGTTCCCTTCTCCACACATATACATGTATTTTTGATGCCACATACAGTATAATATAGGTGTTTTCTGTTCTGCAGCTGGCATGGTTATCTTTGTCATACCCTTTTTGGTGTTGCATTTTGGCACCGCTGACAGTCTTGCAGTTATCTGAGGTGGGTCTCTCATTGTGGGTGGGTGGGTGGATGTTGTATCATGCTCAGTGCAATTTTTCTTGCAAAAAAGGTGCCGGTACTCAAATGCCAGGCTACCCTTCAAGGGTGGGGTGATCACTGAGGGACTCGCTCCACAATAGCCAGGCCCCCTGCAACCAGTCACAGAATCTATGACACGACAGAATTGGTGTCTTGAGCCTGAGCTCATTCATTAAAACTTGTGGTCCATGGGTCAATTTTAGCAGACACTGGAAAAGGTGCCGGTACTCAGTACCCCCGAGTACCCCCTCAAAAAAAGCCCTGATCATGCTCCTGTTTTACTATGTTCTTATTCCATATGCTGTTTTATTATTAAGTATGATTTTGTACTCTTGCCTGTCCATATGTTCCATTTATTGATATCCATTCATTTGGATCACTATCAGAAGCGGAGCCAGGATGAGGCAAGTTGACGGCGCGGGGGAAGCGAGAGCGGACTTCCTGGCGCCAGCACACATTTTCACTGCAACAGGATGAAAAAAAATAGGCACCGGCAGAACTCCGTTTGGGGGAGCGGCCGCTCCCCTGGCGCCCCACATAGCTACGCCCCTAATCACTATCATCAACAGTGCAAGTTAAATTTAACAATATAGAGTCCAATACTTCTATAAGACATTTAATTTAGAGAAAAAAATACTTCAGAAACTCAGTATAACAATAGACTGGACTTGCGGCTGAGCAGCTTCCTCATGAGTCTTTAAAAAAAAAAAAACAACCTCCTTTCTTATGTCTTTTTTTTCTTATTTTTTTATTAAATCTCTTCTTATTTCTTTCATGATGCCGGACTTCTTATCCAATACTTTCAGAAATAAAATATAGCGGACACTTATCTTTATTTTAACTGTCATATTGTATTTGTTTTTCTGTGTATAGATGCAGTCCACACTTGTGTATATGAATTTGTATTTATGATTTTATATTATAATAAAAAAAACAAACCGCAAAACTGTTATAAGTACAGTGATTTTTGTGACCCCTGGAGCAGGCAGGTTTCTCCGCTGAAACATAGTCCCGTGTTGGGTCTCCTTTTGATGAAAAAAATTAGTGCAGGATCTGCAAAAGAAAAAAAGCCCTATTTTAGGGCTCCTACAGGAGGTGGTGGAGATGAAAACGGTAACAGAATTCAAACATGCGTGGGATAAACATAAGGGAATCCTGTTCAGAAGGAATGGATCTTCAGAAGCTTAGCGGAGATTAGGTGGCAGAGCCAGTGGTGGGAGGTGGGGCTAGTGCTGGGCAGACTTCTACAGTCTGTGCCCTGAAAATGACAGATACAAATCAAGGTCAGGTATACACAAAAAGTAGCACATATGAGTTTATCTTGTTGGGCAGACTGGATGGACCGTGCAGGTCTTTTCCTGCCGTCGTCTACTATGTTACTATGTTAGGGAAGGGCTAAAAATGGGCCTAGTGCACGAGAAGGTCCTGCATTAAAACGTGCTAAACCAATTTCTTAGTGCTTCTTAGTAAAATGGCCCCTTTGTTTCCTGTTGCATCACTTACCCGCTTAGATCATAAGCTCTTTGGAGCAGGGTTTACCTGAATGTTTATCACCACAGTACAGTACTGCATATATACAATAGCTCTATAACAATGGTAAGTATTATGTGAACAGTCAGATGTGTTTTTATACAGCACTGCAGACACTAAGGGAGTCTTTTACAAAGGCGCTAGTGTTTTTAGCGTGCACTAAACGCTAAGATGCCCATTATATTCCTACAAGCAAAAATAGCCCGTTTTGGAACAAATGAAACGGGCCCTGGGAAGGCTGTCATCTAAGCTTTTTCTCGTCTCTCCCCTGCCTGCCTTCCCCTCCCTGTCCAACGGTTCTCCCCTGCCCTGCCCTCCATGTCTAGCAATTCTCCCCTCCTCTTCCCTCCCATCCAACCTCATCTATGTCCAGCAATCCTCCACTCCATACCTGAGGCTCAGCTCGAGTCACCTCCAGCCTTCCCTCTCAGTGTCCCGCCCTCCTCTGACATTATTTTGTCTTTCCACGAGGGCGGGACACAGAAGTAAGGAAACACTGGAGGCAAGCTGATGTAAGCTCATTAGCATACGGTTATGAACCCAGCAAGCCAGCCATCCAGGGACACAGATTGACCAATTATTATATAGAGAGATGGGCATCTTAGTGTTTAGCGCACACTAATTTTTAGCATGCACTAAAAACGCTAGAGTGCCTTTGTAAAAGGGGCCCTAATTGAACAATTTCTGTTACTTATAAGCAGTCCTGGTTTGATCAGCTAGGGGAAAATGTGTGGCTGAGGAAGGAATTTTCAAAATGTTTTACATGGGTAGACAGGAGTGTACCAGGATAAAAGTATATTTGAAAATTGTCTTCCCCCCAACTGTGGGTAAATAGAAGCATACTGTGACCTTTGGGGGAGAAGGGATTCTTTAATCTCAGTAGGCAAGTGAAGCAAAGTATGACCTACAGTTTCGGCATCCACTCTGGGAGTTTCCCTTTCTGAAAATTAGCTACAAGACCATTGCCAGTGTCAGAACTGTCCCCCTTTCTCTCCTGGGATCTTTTGCTCTTTGTCTGTGGGGCCTTACACAGCTGCTTTGCTATGGGTTCACTTTGTTCTGGAAGGCTGCTTTTAATGGAATTCATTGTTACTAGTACTTTGTACAGGTGTGTACCGGTGCATCTGAAACACAGGGAGAACGTACAGTGCCAGTGCTGTGAGTTACGTAAAGTAAGCCAGGTCTCTTTCCTCTGAACATATCTTCCATATGGCTCCATGCCCGGGGAAAACAAATCCTCCATTCAGAACACTTCCTAGTCACTTCAGCACATTGAATGCTGAAGTTAAGTGACCAACGGCAGAGCTTAACATTTTTACTTTGTGTTTATGAAAACATGGTGCAAATAATCCTTCATGAATCACTTCAAGTCCGGGTGAAACTGTTTATCCGAGCCTGTGTCTCATGAACAGAGGGGCTTTTAGACAGTCCCCTCCAAGTGGGGGTCTTCGGCCCAGGCAGACAGCTTGGATAGGGATCTTCTGCTGCAGAATGCAGTATCCACTGACTGCAAGAGATCACGCCAAACCCAACTTTTTGTTTGTAGTGGGAATACTGTATCTAGCAATGAATTCTTGGGCAGTCTTGTTAAATGTTGGGAAAGTGGTAGTTTAGCTTTCTTGTGTTGTAATAGTACTTCTTGCTGTCCAGGGCCGGCAGAACATTGCTGCTGGTTAGCTGTGGCAGGTGCTGTAACTGAACAGAAAACACCTGTCATCAGGTTAAAAAGTCCCACCATTTAATACTGTCAGAACAGCACTTTCAGACTCTGAACAGTCAAATACATTAAGGACGTCTGAAAAGGGTATATAGCAAACTGAATTTAAAAATGTTACATAATGTACTCTTTGAGATGAGATCAATTCTGTCATACTGATCAGGGTTAAGCGATTTATCCATACATCAGGCATTTGATATATCACCCTTAGTCAAAAGAACAACAGAGCAGCTTATAATATTATTGCTAAAAAGCGAAAGTGATTCAAACTTTGGCAGATATGACAGATACTGAGATGTTTGTAGCCAAGGTCCACTGTGGCATATACAGTACATGGCAAATATTACTGCACACATGACAGAAATGTAAAATTAGCCAACTGGATTACTGACTTTGATTTCCCAGTGCTTATTTGGAAAGGTTTGATGTGGGCTCTATTTATTTTATTTAAACATTTCTAGTCCACCTACAACTAGGCAGATCACAGATCAACATAACATAATAAACGAGACAATAAAACAGTAACAGGCACTGAATTATACAATGTTCAAAATAAAACTGACAAAATCAGCTCCATGTGTGTTCAAACAAATAAGTCTTCAGTAACTTACTAAATTGAACCCTTCTACTACACAGTCTTAAATAACCTGGTAATTTATTCCAGATTTGTGGACCTGCTATCGAGAATGCATACTCACACAAAGCGGGTCCTAGCTTCTGCTTTGGAGAGCTACAGTGAAGAACATGAATCTGAAGCCAGGACTAACTCTTACTAAAGAAAGTAATGTTATATCTAGTAACCACACAGTTAAAAGGCATCGTGCTATAAACATAAGTACATAAGTATTGCCACACTGGGACAGACCAAAGGTCCATCAAGAACTAGACGTAGTTGCAAGTACATACATACACCATAACTTCTACTAACTGTTGTATTGCATATCCCAGAAATAAGCAGTGGATTTTCTCCAAGTCCATTTTAATAATGGTCTATGGACTTTTCCTTTAGGAAGCCAGCCAAATCTTTTTTAAACCCTGCTACGCTAACTGCCTTTACCACATTCTCTGGCAATAAATTCCAGGATATACCAAAAAGGCTACAGTAACTAGGATTGGCTATGGGTCCAGCTGTGGCACAGATCTCCCTGTGTCTGTTTTTTTTTTTCAGTACTTGTGAGATTTGCATGGATCATGCTTATGCTCAGATCCTTGGAGTAGGAGAGAACGGACACTGCAGAATACATCTTGATGAATAGAGTAGGTCTGGGGGAGCTCTCTTTCAGCTCTCAGACAATGGAGGGACCTGTGTTACCTGGACCATGGGAAGGGCAGAAAAAAAACCCCCTCCTATACACTAATTGCAAGTTCTTACCCCTGGTAAATGTTTTCGAGTTGGTCTTGCTGGCTTCCTAGTAATTTTCTCATGCTCTTTTCCAAATTCTCCTTCTTTTCTAATACTGTCAAAGTATGGATGTTCCAGCAGTTGCTGGCATGTCAGTCTTTCGAGAGGGTCCATGTGAAGGCAACCCTAGTGGAGTTGAAAATGATGTAGAAATCAGTAGGTGGATCGTAGCATAGAGTAGAAATTACAAAAGTGCAGCTTTGGGAACTTTCTTACCTTCATTAGCCCAAGAGCATGATGAGAAACACTGGGGAACTTCAGTTCTAGTGGCTCCTATAACAAAACGACAGAAAAAAGCAAAATGTATTGCCTAGGCTAAGGTAAAGAAATGAGAGGGAAATGTGAAACCAACTAACAGTTTGGAGATCTTGAATACACCCCAGGGGCTGAATGGTTACATGCATAAAACCTCAATAGTACAGACTGGTGATGGGACTGCTGAATACAGCCTTGCATAGGAGGCAAAGACTCCCTAAATAAGTGCATCTGGAAGGCTACTCCTCAAGCAGTGACAGTTCAAGTCCTGAAGCAGAAACCAGGCTCCTCTTTAGGGCTGTATGCTGTCTGGTTGTCCAAAATTTTCACATTTAATCATGAAAACATTTCATTTCCAGTATCTTTTTGTCCCATATGTTGCCAATATTTTTCCATTCTAGACTGCCCTCAGTTTTACACACCTTCCCTTAACACACGTTCATTAGTTTACAGATGCTGTGGTCATGTTAGAGTGAGTTTTCCCAATTTCTTCTAAATGTTGTAAGATGAGGCTGTTTATGAGAACCAGCCTCTACACTAACATTCGCTTTCATTTTTGCTGGCCCATATTGAGGGGCATAATCGAAAGGGGCACCCAAGTTTTCCGAGGACGTCCTAGTAGGACGTCCCAGCGAAGGGGCGGGGAAACCTGTATTATCGAAACAAGATGGGCATCCATCTTTCGTTTCGATAATACGGTCGGGGACACCCAAATCACAAAATTTAGGTCATCCATCGTCCTTAGATTTGGTCGTTTCTGATTTTCAGCGATAATGGCAACTAAGAACGCCCAGCTCAGAAATGACCAAATGCAAGTCCTTTGGTCATGGGAGGAGCCAGCATTCGTAGTGCACTGGTCCCCCTGACATGCCAGCACACCAACCGGGCACCCTTGGGGCACTGCAGTGGACTTCAGAAAAAGCTCCCAGGTACATAGAGCTCCCTTACCCTTTGTGCTGAGCCCCCCCAAAACCCACTCCCCACAATTGTACACCACTACCAAAGCCCCTAGGGGTGAAGGGGCACCTAGATGTGGGTACAATGGGTTTCTGGTGGGTTTTGAAGGACTCACATTTACCACCACAAGTGTAATAGGTGGGGGAGGGATAGGCCTGGGTCCACCTGCCTGAAGTGCTCTGCACCCACTAAAACTGCTCCAGGGACCTGCATACTGCTGTCGTGGAGTTGGGTATGATATTTGAGGCTGGCATAGAGGCTGGCAAAAAATATTTTAAAATTTTTTTTGAGGGTGGGAGGGGGTTAGTGACCACTGGGGGAGTAAGGAGAGGTCATCCCCTATTCCCTCTGGTGGTCATCTGGTCAGTTCGGGCACCTTTTTGAGGCTTGGTCATAAGAAAATAAGGACCAGGTAAAGTCATCCAAGTGTTTGTCAGGGACGCCCTTTTTTTCCATTATGGGTCGAGGACGCCCATGTCTTAGGCACGCCCAAGTCCCGCCCTCGCTTCGCTTCTGACAAGCCCCTGGGAACTTTGGTCATCCCTGCGACGGAAAGCAGTTGGGGATGCCCAAATTCGGCTTTCCATTATACCGATTTGAGCGACCCTGTGAGAAGGATGCCCATCTTGCGATTTGTGTCGAAAGATGGGCGTCTTTCACTTTCGAAAATAAGCCTGTTTGTGTGCAAGTTTTCAGCCGCAGCTTGATGTGTGCGGTATAGCCTATGTTCACAATAAAGAAAACCAACAATAATTTTGTGTGCACAGTTGCTAGCTGTGTGCTTAGTGGGAACACTGCACTAGAGCACACAGGGTAAAGCTATGGTAGCATTTTCAAAGAGTCTGCAACATGTACGATATCTGCTTTATGGGATATCCCAACATCCCACAATTACTACTAAAGACTGCAGCAGAGAGTTTGGAATGAGAGAATGATTACGACAGTTGAGATCTGCTTTATTCTCCTATAGGTTTGGTCTGAATTAGAAGGCAATAAATGGCCACAAGAAGCCAGGCAGCTGCTAATTCTATTCGCTAACATGATAGCTTTTCTGTTTCTGCATTTAGTTGTTTAACATACATGGAGTATAGAATGACCAGTCATGAATTAACATGGGATGGTCGCTCAAGGGAAACTATAGGATGGGTGCTCAAACTCACCTTGTTTTCTGGATCTGGGATGCTGACCCCACTGAAGAACTGATTGCTGCTAAATACCTGCTGGTGTCGGGGAATCAGATCCCCTTCAAATTGAGAAAAATAAAAAGTAAAGTCAATGATGTTTATTTCAAAAATTTTCAATAAAAATATTACAAAAAAAAAAGTTAAGTCAATGAAATGTTTTGCACATGTGCTGGACAAGTTACCTGGCAGTATGAATGATATGGTGATATCAATATAACCAATAACTTTGCTCAGATCCCCAATTTATCATTTAAAAGCCATCTGATTGGCTGAAAGTTAGACAGCACAAGAAGTGGCCCACAGCAGAAACTACATCCTAGGCCTTGGCCTATCGTCACCCTTCAAGCTTCTGAAACAGAAGTCTAAGGAATACAGGCGTCCATTGGCTGAAACACACAATTGCCAACTCTACTCATACATCATAAGAGATCATTTATGCACAGATGTGGCTACATTTCTGTGTAAATAACTAAAACCCCACAGTGGGACTACTTAAAATACATGTCCCCCTCACATTATCTAGTCCATTTCACTTTTGTCTTTATACAGAAAGGCAAATTTGGTTTGTTCGGAACTTTGAGGCACTATTTTCCATCCTGCTGCTGTAATATCTGCCCATTCAATGCACCTGTACTGGATTGAACCTGCTGCTCTGTTAACCTTGAAAGCACCACCACTAACATTTTATTCTGCTATAAAGGAATTGTGGAAGAATGCTGAAAATGTGTAACTGCTTCATTAACTGAAATGTAAAAACCTGCTCAAATCTGGTTTGGAAACAAATTTGCAGACTTCCCACGATATAAAGATCTGGCAGGCAGTGGTGGAAATGTAGTGGGGAAATTTGCTCTGCTCTTGATTTTCCTCCAGTCCTTCACAGATTTTGTTATAAACAGACCAATTTTTTTTTAATGCAGAAAAGATTTTGCTGTGAACTGTGGCAAATCTGCAGAAGTGAATCAGGCTAAAGTTCACCTGGTTATAGCTTCTGTGCCTAGCAATTACTAAAAAACTACTACAAGAATTTAAACCGGCACTGCTTTCTGCTACCTGCCACATTTAGATCTTCACTGCATAGGAGGGTCATAGAAACAGCTAGAATCAAATTGCCTTTCTCCCCCCCCCCCCCCCCAAAGACGCTTAATTATGTGGAGGTGAACCGGTTCTGACAGAATGCTTCTGCATTTCCACTTTGGGACTTATCAATCTCCACTCATTGGCTTCATAAGCAGCTCCCAAACTGTGTTGTGATACAAGACAAATCCCAGAGCAGAAGAAGAGGGAGAAAAGATGTCTTAGCCAACTGGCCCTCATAGCCAAATTCCCTAAAAATTAAAGGAGTGTGGTAGCCGTGTTAGTCCACTCTTAAGGTTATCAATAGAAATCAAACAAAATAAAACATGGAAAAGAAAATAAGATGATACCTTTTTTATTGGACATAACTTAATACATTTCTTGATTAGCTTTCGAAGGTTTCCGATCTGACGAAGAAGGGCAACCTTCGAAAGCTAATCAAGAAATGTATTAAGTTATGTCCAATAAAAAAGGTATCATCTTATTTTCTTTTCCATGTTTTATTTTGTTTGATTTCTATTGATAACCTAAAAATTAAACAAATTTTCCCTCGATGAACACTCAAATTGAGTAATTTGGCTTTTTTTTTGTTAACAGGAGATACACCTTGGGCAAAGTACTTTAAACTGGTTTTATACAGGTCACTATTCTGCTGGACAGCCACCTATGCTAAGTAACTAACAGCATCCTCCCTGTGCTGACACTTACCAAGTGTTTTCCTGATCAGGTACAACTGATCCACGTCTGATTTTCCAGGCCACAAGGGGACTCCTGAT
The DNA here is from genome assembly GCF_901765095.1 of Microcaecilia unicolor. NCBI lineage: Eukaryota > Metazoa > Chordata > Amphibia > Gymnophiona > Siphonopidae > Microcaecilia > Microcaecilia unicolor. The sequence goes on from NC_044039.1 coordinate 163,276,631, forward strand.
AGCAGCTCTGCAAAGACACAACCTACTGCCCAGACATCCACTGGAGGACCATACTGTGTGTCTCCCACCAGTAACTCAGGAGCCCGATACCATCTGGTAGCCACGTAGTCTGTGTAGTAATCACTAGGCCCAGCTAGAACATTGACAGAAGAGGATTAGGAAATGAAGAAATGGGAAGCTGACGCCATGTCAGATTGTATTTGTAACTAGTTTAATTCACACTCTATAGTCTATTAGGGTATTAGATTTTTGACCTCGGCACTCCATTCATGGAAGAGACAGAAAGACTCTTTGCTATTCTGTTCTTGATAGAGCGAGAGCTCATGGTTATGAGGTATTGTAAAAGTCAGAGAGAAAGACAACAAAATTAAAAGCATAACAGATTAAGGGGGTCATTTACTAATGGTCAGCACATGCTAAAAGGGTAAATTTAATAATAAAACTGCCCCAGCACATACACAAATAAAATTACATAGGACCTATTTTTATTTAATATGAAGGTCATTCTATAAGGGGGCACCAATATGTAGGCACTAGGAAAGTGGCTGATTTAATTTTAGTGTCCGATGTTCCCATCAATCTGTTCCCACATGGCTTACTATGGGAACATTGGACACTAAAGGGTTAAGCCTATTCTATAAAGAAAAGTAGGCACCTCCTTTTCTTTATAGAATAGCACCATAAGTGGCTAAAAATGTGCCTATATTTAAGGCAGAAACACTTCCAGCAGCCAAAGACCTGGAGTAAATGCTCAGGCCTAGATTGCAAAAGAGCATCTGTAGATTATAAGACTGTATGCCTGTAATTCTTCATCCTGATCATGCTCTGCCCAGGTAAACACCCACCTACAAAGCAAGCGCCATGACAAATAGGCGTGTACTTACAGAATACTGCTTAGCCGAAATCTGTTAGTATATGCATGTAAATGACTAGAATACCAGCATTTGTGCTGCCTAACTCCTTATATCTCTCCATCTGGGTGGAATGGGAGGGCAAAACCAGTATTTAGGTGTTTATTTTATAAAATCCACACCTATGCACCGATTCCTCCTATCACAAACATGCCTTGCAGCAGGTACAACTCTGGGGGGAAATTTTATAAAGGCACATGGGTAAATATGTGCTTCCGTGCCTAGGTGCCCCTCTTATGAAATTACCCCATTAGCAAATTTGGGAGGGTTATTTTAGAAGCACCGGCACATGCAAATAGCAGCATTTACATATGTAGACTGCATATACGTGTAAATGGTGATGTCAGAAAGCCTTTATTTCCACATGGAATATAGAATGACTAGTCATGAATGTTAAACGTGGGGTAGAGATTTAATGGGAGTAAGATTCGGGAATGCCATGGGCAAGACAAAAATCTACATAAGGATCCCCCCCATTTTAAAGGAAACACACATTTCCCCATCGGGTTGCCCCCAGCTTAGAGACATGCATAGCTTTTTAAAAGTGCTTGTTTTGGCCAAGGCTTTACATGAGGGATTAAGGGCACAACTTTTAATCATCAGTGTTTATCCCATTGTCTAAAATTGAAGAAAAAAAAAACTTGCAGCCTTACTACTTAATTGGCGGCATAAACATCTAGGTTTTTAAAATGAGACAGCTACATGTGGAAGCTGCTTATTTTTCCCCCACATTTTTATTTGTAAAATGGCTGCTTCTGTTGTTTGCTGGCAAATATATGTGTACACCTGCTCATCCTTATTTGATAAAAGACTGTGGGCCCTATTTACTAAGCTGTGCTAGAGGTGGCATACCAAATGCATGAACCATGACCCACAGCTAATTTGAATAATTCAAACCTGCCTAACCTAACATTTTGCAATAGGCTTTACATGCAGAGTAGGAACAAAAAAAAGAGCACCCTGAAAATGTAACAATCAGGTGAATTACATAGATTAACATTAGAGGTGTGTGGGGGAAAAGCCCTAGTTCTGTAAAACATTTATGAGAGAAACCTTAATATTCTTTATATTAAAATGAAAGAAAGACAGAGCTTCACTATTTTGTATGTACTAGAAAGAAAAAGTGAGAGAGACAGATACCTCACTATTCTGTATTAGGGGTGGGGAGCTTGAACATTTTCATGTCGTGTTCTTTGCCATATTGTTTATGGGAACGTTCATTTGTTCGGGGATTTCTGGCACTTTTTTCATTATGGGAACAATGTGGTTAAGAACGCGCCCTCATGCAAACAGTGCACTCCCTTTGTGAATTACACACTAGTCATGACACACAGAAAACACAAAATTCAGTGTTTTTTTCCCTGTCATTTTTCTTTGAAAATGAAATACAAGAACATGGGGAATGTTGTTTCAAACAACTGCTTATATCAGTTCAGTATACAAAATAGACAGGAGAGGGGCATGTCACTATTGTAAGAAAGGGAAAGTCCTCGCTATCCTGTACATGAAGGAGACAGACAGAGTCACTACTAAAGCTTGAAACAAAACAAGGATTCTGGAAATGAAGGTGAAGTTATGGTTTATAGTTTATTAGATTCAGTATTCCGCCTTTTCTGGATACAAATTAAAATGTAAAAGTTGAAAGGAAAAGAGCGCCATACAAGACAGGAAAGAAGAAATCAGAATAAAGAAAAATTAACTCATCATTATCCCCTGGATTCTATATAACACGCCTAGAAATTTGCACCGAAATCCAAACACATAACAATGCACATAACTTAATTGGCTTAACAAGCTAATCAGCGTTCATAACAGCTCTTAACAAGCAATACTGAGCACTAATTGGCAATAATTAGAATTTACAAGCACAACTCGCTAATCGCGTTCTGTAATGCAGTGCGCCTAACTTCTAACGCCTGCAGGCGAAAAGGGGCATGGGTACGGGTGGGGAAATGGGCGTTTCACGGGCATTCTGAAATTTACGCAGGTAGTTATAGAATATGGCCCAGTGCGTCTAAATTTACGCACCGGAATTTATGCCACATTTTCGTTGGTATAAATGGAGTCACGTAGTTTTAGGTGGTAAGATATCAACTAAGCATATTCTATATACCGTACCTAAATATCTAGGTGCCGCTTGTAGAAAACGCTTAGTCGGCACCGATTTCCACGCTGATTTTTTAGGCGCCATATATAGAATCACCCCCTATATACACAGTTTGCCGTATACAGTTAGAAACTGGATGGGCCCTGCAATACTGCAGTAGGAAGGGAAATGGCCAAAACAGATATGTCCTTCTGCTCTGTATCTGCTGTCAGAAGTCTCAGGTTCTAATGACCTCTTCATCGTAATAAATCCAATGAAATGGATACCAGCAGAACTTTCAGGGACCTGAGTAAGGGAGATTTCCCATCAGCTGTCAGCTTCCATTTCTCCAGTAAATAGTGCAGTTACCCACGTGATGCTCCCTGGTAACTCATGTCAAGACACAATTAACTTGTAAGATAACATCTGGGAACCAGATAAAATGGTTTTCATAATCAAGTATAAGTCAATACATTGTTTTAATAAACTCCCATTGCATTGCACTTTATTTTTTATACAGGATTTTTAAAAAACCTCATAAACCATAAAACTATCACTTACTCAATATCCGGGCGAATCCAAAGTCACACAGCTTAATGACAGAGTATTTTGTTATCAGGATATTTTCTGGTTTTACATCACGGTGTATGCACTGGCAGAGAAACAAAAACACCAATCAAACAAGTGCACATGTGGAAATTTGCTGAATGAAGACGTCCACGTGATTCCAAAGCATTCCTGTTCTGCACAGTGGCTAACAGGCCAGTCCATGAGGGAAGATGCTGAATGGGCCAGTCACAAGATGCCTTTATTTCTTATACTTCCCATTCTCCCCCATAGCATGATGCACCCAAATAAGTGACACTAAAATGCACACCTAGAAAGTGTGTTTCCCCTATCACATTACAGGTGAGAAAACGCACAGATCAACCTTCTAAGGCTATATTCTTTCTGCGGAGTGGAGGAGTGGCCTAGTGGTTAGGGTGGTGGACTTTGGTCCTGAGGAACTGAGTTTGATTCCCACTTCAGGCACAGGCAGCTCCTTGTGACTCTGGGCAAGTCACTTAACCCTCCATTGCCCCATGTAAGCCGCATTGAGCCTGCCATGAGTGGGAAAGTGCGGGGTACAACTGTAACAAAAAAAAATAAAAATTACCGAAAGTAAGTTTGGACTGTGCACTGCAAGAATAACATTTGAAGTCTCAAAGAAAGCATAAATCTGAAGGGGTTCTCTCTATGGACAGACCAGACCATCACTAAAAGAAAAACTGAGAGGGAACCCAGGGCTGCTGCAAGGGTGTTAGGCACCCTAGGCAAATATCCAACTTTGTGCACCCCATCTCCAATTAACTTTCAGGCCCTTTGTGGCACCCCTTTCCCCTCCCCAACATCACTCCTCCCAGAATAATCAGGGTAAACTACTGGTGAAAGTACCTTTTCTTGTTTCTTTTGAGTTTGTCTGGCTATCGGGCTGTATTGCTTTGACTACAGCTGCTCTTTCCTGCCCCCCCCCCCCCACAGAAGCTAATGCTCTAGGAGGTCCTTTTATGAAGCTGTGGCAAAAGGGGGCCTGTGCTGACGTCAGTGTGTGTTTTTGACATGCGCCTAAGCCCCTTTTTACCGCAGCGGGTAAAAGGCAGGTCTTTGGGGTTTTTTTTCAAGAAATGGCCATGTAGCAAGTGAAGCACTTGCTGCGCGGCCATTTCGTGGGGGGGGGGGAGAACACTTATGGCCACACATTGAGATGGCAGTAAGGGCCCCGGTAGTAACCGAGAAGTGCGCGGCACTGCCTGATTACTGCCAGGTATGCACCGGCGCTACAAACATTGAAATATTCACCGGAAATGGCATGCGCTAGGGGAGGGAACTACCGCTGGGCTGCTGCGGTAGCCCGGCAATACTTCTCTTTTATTGAGTGGTAAGCCTGCATTGGGTTTACCACCGCTTCGTAAAAGGGTCCCTAGGTGACTGCCTATACTTGCCTAATGGTTGGGCCAGTCCCACTTAAGTACTGAACAACAGTTTTATCTTATTTAAATCGGGGAGTTAGATTTTGCCTCTTTACACTCTTGGTAAGATTGTCACCCTAGTGGGGTTTTGGAATTAGCTGCACTGGAGTGCTGCTTTATATCAGTATAAAAGAAACACCCAATTTCTCCTGGCGAAGCACTTCTAAGCAGACCCTTTGAAGCCTTCAAAGTCAGCAAGAGTTTCATGACCCTTGGGAATGCCATCCATGGGTGGAAGAATCCAAAGAGAGAAAAATGGGTTAAGAAAAAAAATTCTGAATTCGGTATAAACATAGCATTTTTCTATGATAATTTGGAAATGCCAGATGCACAACCCACTTCTTTTTGTTCATGTAACAGAATTATTTATCTGGGCTCCACACTGAGGAGTGCATCTCTATTTCTTAGACAGAACTGGAGTGGATAGATATTCCATACCTAGATCACAGGGAGTGAAAAACCTGCAGGAAGCTGGAAAAGCCACATGGGGCCCACTCCCTAGCATCTGCCCTGGGCACCATCATATCTAACACTGGCCCTGCCTAGGTCACACTATTGATTAGCAACTAGGCATATGCAGGCCAAAAGTTTTCATTTTGTGTAAATTCCCTTCTTGTTTATGGGATTTCATTTAGCTGAGGTTTAAAAAAATTTTTTTTTTAATTCTGGGGGGGGGGGGGGGGGGGGCAAACTGATTAATAGTGTGCCCTACTGAGGAACACACTGTTGTGCTGTGATGCACATGATGAATGAAACAGGTAAAACCCCAAATTTAATATTTTTTCAGGTTGAAAACATGAAACATTACATTCCCCATGTTGTTTCAAATGACTGCACATCCCTAATGCCTTTAATATATAGGAGAAGGAGTCGTCTTATAGATCTCAGCAGCATGCAGGAGGTGGGGAGCCTCATTTATCAAGGGACTCCTGATCTACAAGAAAACAAAAGGGAGCTTCACAATCAGTAAGGCTGAGAGGTACAAAGCCGTGGACAATTTATTACACTTAACAATACAGTGACACTGACGAAACAGGAAGTTACATCAGAGAGGTGGCCACGGTAAAGGGAAGAGATGGGTGCTGGGGCAGGGAAGCGTATCAGAATTGCTGCTACCGCTGGCTTTTGGAACATGAAGAAAGAAGGTAAATCTTGGGGAATGGGGTGGAGGAAAGAAGGGGGAGATGCCACTCCCCAGAGTGCTGCCTGAGGCCCCCGCCTCAAGTGGCCTAATGGTCAGGCCACCCCTCTACTATACCCCACAATGCTCCCAAACCTTTAAAAGGCCCCTGTATCCCCAAAATGTCAACACACTTGAGCATCCCACTGCGCTAAACGGCCCTAAAGCTTCCTCTCTACACATACTCATGCTATCTGTTCTCTTTAAATAACTGAAAAAGGATGAGCTAAATCCAAACAAAAAAAAACTTGAAAACTTTCAATAGCAATTGGCTAGAGGTGTGAAGCAAGCACAGTTGTCTGAGTTAATTAGTCTAACTAACAAATGAAATATGTGGTTCAGCTACCGTTCAACATTACCCTAGGAACAATGTCCTGTTTGTCTGTCCTAATTAGATTGTAAGCTCTGTCGAGCAGGGACTGTCTCTTCATGTTCAAGTGTACAGCGCTGCGTACGTCTAGTAGCGCTATAGAAATTATAAGTAGTAGTTGTAGTAACAATGTGTTGTTATTATTAATATTATTATTTATTGCATTTGTACCCCATATTATCCCACCTTTTTGTTGGTGTGTATACAGTACATTAATAGCTTTTGGGGTTCAGTGGCACACATTATAGAAAAATTATATCCTACCTGCTAATTTTCTTTCCTTTAGTCCTACCAGATGAGTCCAGAAACTTTGGGTGTTGTGCCCATCGACCAGTGGATGGAAACAGAGAAATCAAATAGTTCCATGTGATTCTCCCTTTAAGGGCACCGTGCAGGCACAGATGTTCAGCATTCTGTCTGACAAAGCATGCAGCTTCTCTTTAGGCTGAATTGTTATACATTATGTAGTTAAACTGGCATGTCACATCTTTATCATTGAAGTTTAAGCTGTTGGCTTAAGGTAATAATAGTAAAGGCAGCATATGACAGCTCAAGAATTGTAATAGTTATCGGTTGGAAATAAATCTAGAGAAGCCAGCATATTACAATGAAACAACTGGAAAGACCAAGCTGTTGGATGATAATGTAGTTAAATTAGGACAGTAGTAACAATTGATAGCAGAAGATCAAATCGATGGAAAAAACGAACCAAGCAAAAATCAGAACTAACACCTGCAACAAAAGAAAAAATATATAAGCAGCAGAGTGGCTGAATCAATGGAGATGCACTATTCTGGGTTTCTGGCCTGGTCTGGTAGGCATAAAAGGAAAAAAAAAATGAAAGATATAAGTTTCCTTCCTTCCCAGACCAGTCCAGAACCTATGGGAAGCAGTAAAGCAGTCCTGAATATGGAGGGATCTTAAAATCCTCAGGCCTGAATAGCAGACATTATCCTAGAAAGGTGGAGAAATGACCTTTAAAATATTAGGAGCTAAGGAGAGCATGGTTGATCTCTTTGAGAGAGAAGCACTACTTAGAGCTTCCTAGCTAAAGCAGAATATCTCCAAACATGGAGATCAAGACTCTCTCCAAGGAAAACACACAAAGAATTACTATGAAAGATGGGAGAGAGAAAGACCTCTATGAAGATTAGAATGTAAAAACTGCTGTATCTATGATAGAGTGAAGAAAGAATGACCAATGGACCCAGGAAAAAAAAAACAACAACAAAATCCAAACCAAAAAGAACTTTTCAAGAACAAGAAATCTTGAAAAAAAAAAATGAGGCAGACAGAAGCCTCAAAGGAAGAAGCACACAGAGTAAGGCCAAAAACTTGTTGATAGCCAACTAGTAAAAACGCTAGTTGATGCGGCTGCATAAGCGTTACCTAAAAATAACCTCTGATTTTGAGGCACAAGAAGCATTAAGAATCTGGAAATAAAAGCTGGTCACAAATTTACTATAGCAAGAATAGCACTGAGAAGATGCTTACTGTACTCCAAAATGGAGTGTAGTCATTCTCAGGTTTGCTGAAAAATATCTCACGTGAAACCCCACTTTGACTGTAAAAAAACCTATAAAACAGACAACCTGCCTTTTGAAGGGAGAATGGAGCTTGAAGAGAAAGAAGTCCAAATGGTTAAGTAGTGACACATCATAAAACCTACAAAGAAAATACCCTACTACTCCTTATGTATAAGGAATCTTGAGAAATATAAGGAATGGGAAACCATGATCTGAGAATAATAAGAAATACTGTAAGGTAGATATTTTTTTGCCAGAGATGTCTATAATACCTGCAGGAGGAAGCAACAGAAGCTTGGGACAAACAATAAAAATGGAAGCGGGAAGGAGCTAAAATGCATGAAGGCAAATGCAAAATAAGACCAAAGGACTTGAAATAAATCTAAAATAAATCTGATGTAGCTGATTACAAATCCCAAAGGGGAAATTCACTAAGAAAGAAAAACATGAGATTAGAGTAAAGGCCTTCTATATTAAGCCCTAGAAAAAAAAAGAGTGAACTGTAGATTGCCACTGCAAGAATAGAAGCCCATTGCTTCTAAAATGCAGTAGAAGCTTGAGTAAACAACAATAAAAAAGAACCAGTAAGGTATCAGCCCAGGAAGGAAGGAAGATACCACTATGTAGAAAAGAGCTGAGGATGAATAATTGCTCTTACAATCCAATGCTGCAAATTTGGAATGGACTGACAAGTGAAGTAGTAATAAATGAAGCAACTTCAGTGCCAGAAAGAACAAAGTCAAATTTGCAGAAGAAAACTCCCCTGCCAATGAAAAATCAAACTATGAACATAAGAATAGCCATACTGGGTCAGACCAATGGTCCATCTAGCCCAGTATCCTGTTTCCAGCAGGTCACAAGTACCTGGCAGAAACCCAAATAGTAGCAACATTCCATGCTACCAATTCCAGGGAAAGCAGTGGCTTCCCCATATCCATCTCAATAGCAGACTATGGACGTTTCCTCCAGGAACTTGTCCAAACCTTTTTTAAACCCAGATACCCTAACCACTGTTACCACATCCTCTGGCAACAAATTCCAGTTTAACTATTTGTTGAGTGAAAAAAAATATTTCCTCATATTTGTTTTTTTACAGGTACTTCCATGTAATTTCATTGCTTGTCCACTAGTCTTTGTACTTTTTGAAAGAGTAAACAATCAATTCACTTCTACTTGTTCTACACCACTCAGAATTTTGTAGATCTCAATCATCCTTCCTCTCAACTTTCTCTAAACTCTTTAGCTTTTCCTCATCCCCATCATCATTTTTGTTGCTCTTCTTTGAACCTTTTCTAATTACGCTATATCTTTTTTAGAGATACGGCTACCAGAATTGAATGCAGTACTCAAGGTGAGGTCATACCATAGAGCGATACAGAGGCATTATAATATCCTTGGTCTTATTTACCATTCCTTTCCTAATAATTCCTAGCAGATTTCAGCAATATTGTCTACAATAACACCTAGATCTTTCTCTTGGGTGCTGACTCCCAAGGTGGATCCCAGCATCAGGTAACTTTCTTATTTATTTATTTCATTTCAAAACCACATACATTCCACACAATCCAAATGTTCTAGGCAAATTACAAATTATACATTCACAATAAATAAATCACATAACACATACAGCATAAAACCTAATACTGACGATACAATACAGCATATAGACTCACATGTACTTTAATCAATCTGCCATCCCTTCATATGCCTGTACAAAATGGAGTGTTTTTAATTCCTTTTAAAACTCTTTCATGTCCTAAATCTTTTTAAAATCTCAGCGGTAATCTATGCCATTTTAGAGGAACCGCTACTATGATTTGGATTATTTCTTCCAATGCGCATCACTACCCAGATACGGTATTCATTATTTTGTTCATAATTATACATCTCATTTTTCTTTCTTCTTCTTATAGCCTGTTTTTTTTCCCCCCTTTTTGAAACCATGTACACAGTAGGGTATCCTCAACTTAATGGTATACGCTCGGAAGACAAAATAAGGGCTCCATAAAAAAAATCCAAGAGAGACTATCAGAATGAGGGATTTTTCCCCAAATAAAGAGCTTCAATATTCACAGCCTCAAAAATGAGATGAAGGAAGCTAACACTATAGGAGCCCTCAGTGGCACTTAGCCAGATCAGAACTGGAACTGCTCAGTCACAAAGACAGACCTCCATACCATCAGCCTGTATAGTAAACGCCTTTCTCAACCACAAAGCAGGCAGAGAAATGGCCCAGGTTCCTCTCCTCTCCAAACCTGAGACCCAGAGTGTGCTGAATTAGAAATGAGATATAACTTATATACAGAAGGAAAAAAAATGTTCCTTAAAGGAAGGAATAGATAACGGAAGCAAACAAATGGGCTGACACTCCACCAGGGAAAAAGAAGTAGATGATGCAGCTTATGGTAACGTAGCTTGGCCAGGCAAACTGCCAAAAGCAGAAACTGAAAAGAAAAGAAAAGAAAACAGGAAGCCAGACTAAGGAATATGAGCAAAACTCAAACTAGAGGTTGCCTGCAAAATAAAGAAAATTAAAAGAATCACAAGGCATAAGGAAGAAGGGGAAACTTAAACCTGAAGAAGTAAAATTGCATGTGGAGGCAAAGATACTGCATTCTCATGAGAACATAGCAAGGTCTCTGGAAGTGAGAAGGACCCCAAAAGGAAAGAACATTTCAAAAGGATTTAGAGGGTATGAGCCATAAAAGAAACCCTCACAAGGTTGCCAAGCTTTGACTCGTAAGGCCAAAAACTTGTTGATAGCCAACTAGTAAAAACGCTAGTTGATGCGGCTGCATAAGCGTTACCTAAAAATAACCTCTGATTTTGAGGCACAAGAAGCATTAAGAATCTGGAAATAAAAGCTGGTCACAAATTTACTATAGCAAGAATAGCATTGAGAAGATGCTTACTGTACTCCAAAATGGAGTGTAGTCATTCTCAGGTTTGCTGAAAAATATCTCACGTGAAACCCCACTTTGACTGTAAAAAACTTCCCAATGAACCCACTCAGCTGCAAACAAGGAAAATGTTAAGGACAGTAGCACACCACACAAGAGACCTCTCTTAGTACAGTGCCACACAGCACAAAATAGAAAACAATAAGAGCTATACTTGCTGTTTTACTGAAGACATATCATTTAGATACAGAGTGAGAAGGTGGCCATAGGATGGGAAAGGAGGGAGGGAAGTCTTAGACAACTGTGAGTTTTCCCATGTGACTCAATGATTTTCTAGAGAAGTGCTTCTCATGCTCAACTGGGACCCAGCCCTTAAACTGGTCCAGGAGCCTGCCTCAGACAACCTCTTGAACAAGAAGAATCTCAACCCCAAGAACCCCTGCTGGGAAAAGGGAGAGTGAAAGGAAAGGGACTTAGACCTGTCCAAATATTTCTGAGGCAACTTTCACTTCTTCCAGCCCTTCGAGATGTAAAAAATAATGGGGTTGACCACCGGTTAGCGTCAAACTGAAGACTGGCTATTTGGGGGGCATTCCAGGGGTGGAATTGTCACTTGGCAAGTTAAGTGCTAATATTCAGCACTTAACCGGACAGATTAACTGCATAAATACGACCGCATAAAAGTCTGTCCTATCTTTATGTGGTAATCCATAGCCAGTTAAGTGCTGAATATTGCACTTGACCAGATTTGTGTTAGCCAGCGCTGGAAATCCAGAAATTCAATGCTGGTGTCAGGACCTGGGCCGGCACTAAATTTCTGGGTTTAAGCCAGCAGCAGTAAACAAAATATTATTCACTACTGACTGAATATCGGGCCCAATATAATTATAGCTCAACTTGACAAGGGAATATATTTCAGGAGCCTACTAGGCTTAACTAGCATCTGGAGACAGAAAAGTACAGAACATCTGTACCTGCTTTGGTGAATCACATGGAACTATTTGATTTCTCTGTCTCCATCAACTGGTTTACAGGCAGAACACTCACAGGTTCTGGACTGGTCTGGTAAGCATGCTAAGGAACTATTTATTATTTATATATTTTCATTTTGTTCCACCTTTTCAGTAGTAGTTCAAGGTGAGTGTTGCATTCAGGTACAGTAAGTATTTTTATGTCCCTGGACACTTTACAGTCTAAGGGCCCTGTTTACTAAGCCATGCTGTATGCATGTACACTTTTTAGCACACGCTAATGCTAGAGACACCCGTAGGAATATAATGGGTGTCTCTGGGGCCCTTTTACTAAGTCGCATATGTGCATACGTGCTTTCTATGTATGTCAATTTTGAACTACCACCTGGCTACCACGAGGCCTGAGCAGTTATTTCATTTTTTATGCGCATTCACTAAGCGCAATAGAAAATTTCCAGTGCGCAGCACTAACCGGGCAGTAATCGACACTGTATGCGCATAGATCATTACCACCCGGTTAACGAATGAGATTTTACCTCTAGGTCAATGGGTAGTGGTCAGGTCTCATGCCCACAATGGACGCGTGCCAATTTTTATTTTACTGCACATCCATTTTCGGCAAAAAGGCCTTTCTTGGAGGTGCACTGAAAAATGGACCTGCGTGTATCTAATACACGCATCTACACAGCGCAGGCCATTTTTCAGCGCACCTTAGTAAAAGGAGCCTATCGTTAGCATATGCTAATTTTTTTAGTTTCAATGTTTTATTGATGAAGTACCAACGATAACAGCACGTATTCAACATTCTCAACACATTCCCCTGTTAAACAATGACCAAGATTAATGATATAAAAACACAAGTTCTTCATCTTCATTTTAACATTTCCTCCCCCTCCCCTCTCCTCTATGGCATCTATTGTTACACTGCAAAACAAACTTACTGTATTATAAAACAATTAACTCTAGCAAATTGCAGTAAATACAACTGTCTGACTTAAGCCTGGGGTGCTTAAAGTCTTGTAGCTCTCCCCCAGGCTCAGCTTATCCTTCTGCTATAACCAAATCCCTCCCCCCCCTTCCTATATGCTAATTTTTAACGCTAGCTAAAAAGTGTGTGTGTCTACAGCGTGGCTTAGTAAACAGGGCATTAAATTTGTACCTGGATGGAGAGTTAAATAACTTGCCCAAGCTCATAAGGACTGGCAGTGGGATTTGAACCAGTCTTCTCTTGTTGACAGCTTGGTGCTCTAACTGCTAGGCTACTTCTCCACTCCATTAGTGGATTTGGAAGCCACTGGAGTGTGTTAGTGGGTTGAAAGAATCAGTGGGGTACATTAGTGGGTAAGGAGGTATCATTGTGGTCTGTTCTTGAGTCAATGTGCTATATTAATAGGTTTTGTAAGCAGTTAATCTGATTCCAAAACTCATTACTATGTTCTAAATCATTAACATCACGCTGTCCCCAAAACTGTACAGTGGTCAGTTTTGTGTGGTACTGAATTTGGGGGCACAGTGGGTGGACAGTGAGCGCAGGGCTGGGATGTGGGAATTAGTGGGTGTGTGTGTGTGTGTGCTGACTGTACATTTTTGGGATGAATAGGTGGATGGGATGAGTGCAGCATACGGAAGGTACAGTGTTGGGAGAAGGTTATTACACTCTCTTGTCTCTGACTCGGGACCAAAGTTCCTTTGGATCAGGGATGCCAGATTGGGTTTCCCAGGACCTGGGTCTTTATCTGGGAATCTCCTGTACAGATGGCACCAACTTAAGGAGGTCAGGTCTGTTGGATGGCATTTTCAAAAATGTCCACTTACTACCACTGAAGTAAACGGAAGTTTAAAAACTGTAATTCACCTTTAGGGTGGTAGTTAAAACTCAGCATTAAAAATGCTTCTATTTTAACAACTTTCCTATGTATTCAGGTTTATTTTCTGTGCATTTGCATGGAACATTCTCTAAAATTAAAGCACTTTTTAGCGTTTATTTTTGCACACTTGAAGGGCAATTTTATACATTGGCATCTAAAATATGTGCCAATTATACATGTAACTTATAGAACAATACCATTTACTTGCGTGATTGGAGTCACTAATTGGCATTTACACTCCAAGGTCAGAGTCAGCACTTAATCAGCCAGGCTAACCACATAAATAGGACCGCATTAAAGTCAGTCCTATCTTTATGCGGTAACCCATAGCCAGTTAAGCGCTGAATATCACAGTTAACCAGTTACTCGTTAGCCGGTTCCACAAAACTGGATATTCAATGCCGAAACCCAGACATGGCCCGGCACTGAATATCTGGGTTTAATCACTGGCGGCAGTCAGCAAAATGCTGATCACCACTGACTGAATATTATCCCCATAGTTGAGAGCTTAAGGGGTACACGCTCACTGGAACAACCAGTAGCACTTAGCGAAATGCTACAGCAGCTAGTCAAATGTCCACTAGCCACAAGCAAATGTTCCCATTAACTTTACAATGGAGCAGCCTAATGCCGAGAACCAGGGAAACCAGGTTTGGGTCCCACTGTTACTGTCACTCCTTGTGATCTTGGGCAAGTCAAGTAACCTTCCTATAGAAGCTAGCAGCTACTTTGATGTAAGCCTTCAAGGACAGGGAAATATCTATTGTTCCTGAATGTAACCCATCTTGAAAGAGGCTTAAGCTGAATGCAAATTTAAAAACTTCACCTTCATCTAATGTTACATCTTAGGCCCAGATGCACAAAACTTTAACGACCCTTTAACAACCCTTTAGCGAAGAAATTGCCAACCGTTGCATGTACTAAAGCCCATTTTTCGAGGACCTAGCAGCTAACGAAAATGAAATGCAGATGAGCAATTAGTGTAGAAACCCTTTTGAAATGACATGCACAAACGTTTTCCGATTGGTTTAACGAAGGAAAACGCTGAAAAATCTAACGAGAGGTCTGTACCTCTCGTTAGGGCTCTCCGGCTAAAAACTCTAATGTAGAACTAAAAAAAAAAAGAACAAGGGGGGTGAAAACACGCGCCAGGGGCGTCCTTTATTGACGCCCCAGGTCGCCGCTGCTCCCGCTCCCTCTCCAAGCAATCCAGAAGTTAAAAAATAAAGGACTGGGAGGGGGCAAAGGCGCTCGTCAGGAGCATCCTGTTTGAATGGCCTTGCCCCCCCCACCCTGTCCGAGTTCGCCGCTGCTCCCCGCATTATAAATTTAAAAAGCAAAACGAAGAAATCCTTACTTTAGAAGCCCCGGCCGGCCCCCCTCCATTCCTCTCTACTCTTCTGTCAACCCCACAGCTCCGCCTCCTGACACACTCTGCCCTGTGCCCCGCCTCCTCCGTGGGTCGTCGCCGCCATTCCCCCCTCCATCGGGCCCCCCTCCCTCTTACCGGGCCCGTGCAGCGCCTCTCACCTCTATGTGAAGGCGCTGCACGGGCAACAAGATCAGCTGACGCCTCTGTCTTCGCCCATTCTTCCTTCGTGTCTCTCTCCTTTTGGGCCCGCCCCCGTCTGATGTTAAGTAACCAACATAGGTTACTTACATCAGACGGAGGCGGGCCCAAAAGGAGAGAGACACGAAGGAAGAATGGGCGAAGACAGAGGAGGTGTCAGCTGATCTTCTTGCCTGTGCAGCGCCTTCACATAGAGGTGAGAGGCGCTGCACGAGCCCGGTAAGAGGGAGGGGGGCCCGATGGAGGGGGGGGGAATGGCGGCGACGACCCACGGAGGAGGCGGGGCATAGGGCGGAGGGTGTAAGGAGGCGGAGCTGTGGGGTTGACAGAAGAGTAGAGAGGAATGGAGGGGGGCCAGCCGGGGCTTCTAAAGTAAGGATTTCTTCGTTTTGCTTTTTAAATTTATAATGCGGGGAGCAGCGGCGACCTCGGACGGGGTGGGGGGGGGCAAGGCCGTTCAAACAGGACGCTCCTGACGAGCGCCTTTGCCCCCTCCCGGTCCTATTTTGACTTTTGTTTTTATTTTGGGAGCCACGTGTTTGTTTGATTTTTTTTGTTTTGACAGTGGCATGCGCAGAACAGCCAGCATAACGCTTGGCTGCTCTGCGCATGCTTTAGGGGCCTTTTACCGACGGGGATTACGGACGTATGATACCTTGTACTTTTCAATACCGCACCGAACATTTCTGAGCTGTTTTTTTACTGCATTCTTCGTTTTTTTAAATTCGCTAAGTACTTTTACGAATTTGATTTTTTTAAGTTTGTTTGATGCATCTGGGCCTTAATTCTGTAGTGTAAAAGTGCCCTGAGGGTCCTCAGTCTGCCCGTGAGTTGCTTCCCTCATCACACTGGACAATTAAAGAGCTTACATTATGCTTGTGACAAAAGTTAACTGCTTGAAGGGTCTGCCAGGTTATACTCTTGACTTGATGCTCTGGTACCCTGGGGGGGACAAAAAAAGCAAAATTAATTAGATTGAAAAAAAAAAAAGAAGAAAAAGTTAACTACTCAGAAACAATTCCACAATAGCAGGGTCTGGTCCCATAGTGTTGAGGCTCTTCCTCATGCACAACTGCAGGCCTTTCACCCTGAACAGGAGGTGCTTCAACCTTTTCCTGTTATGGGAAGAGGCGTCTGACCTTGAGTGAACAAGAACAGCTGCCGCTTCTGGGCTTTTAGCTCAAACACCATTTCATGTCAGCCTTGCTGAAATATGTGTTAGCTCTTCTTTTTTTTTTTTTCTTTAGGAATGTGACCTAGGCATTCCCAACAGCCAAAATCCCAAACTCTTGCTAGGCCCACTGAGGAACTCTGGGCCCTCATACCAACTCCTTCATAGTCTCAGCAGAGGATCAGAAGGAAGCCCAAAGGTCTGTAATCATCATACGAAATCACCAAAACTACAATCTTGTTAAACCACTACTTTTATTTTTGAAGGATATATAACAGGAGCGGACTGACCATTGGAGCAATAAGGCAGTACCCGAGGGCACACAGCAGTAAGGGGTCCACTCTCCTCTAGCTTCCATCTAATTTATTCACTTTTGATAGGTGATTAGGGACTCATGACCCTTATTGCCAGAGGGAACAGATCACCAGTCAGTCCGCACCTAATGTATATTATGGCACTCTTTAACCTAAGGAAACATTTCTCTGCAGCTAACTTTGGGTCAGGTCAAAAGAGCTGCTTAAGGTGCGGGCAGTGAGGCAGTGGCTATGTAAAAGGGCCCCCCGAGCGGAAGAGTTACTGCAGGGCAGCTTTTAATTGTCCTTTGCTTCAGGATGTGCTGTCCATGGAACGGAAGAGGTAGTAGAGTAAGAATGATGGGCAAACTGTGTGATGCCATGCCCAGTGGTGTACCGAGGGCGAGGCGGTGGGGGCGGTCCGCCCTGGATGCACGCTGCAGGAGGGGTGCAGGGAGCAGCCACGCGGCTGTCGGCTCCGCTGGTTCCCTGCTCCCTCTGCTGTTATTTCCTGTTCCGGGGCAGAGGGAGCAGGGAACCTGCGGTACCAACAGCCACACGGCTGCTCCCAGCACCCCAGCAGATAAGAAGAATGCACCGGGGGGGGGGGGGGCTTGGAGGTGATGCGCCAGGGGGACACTGCATTTGGGGGGGGGTCGTGCTGCACCCAGGGAAGGGAATGTGCGCTGCAGCGAACCGCCCCAGGTGGCAGCCGACCAAGGAACGCCACTGGCCATACCAGAGTATAATGGGAGGGTGGAAAGGTTGGCACTTTGGAGGAGGCTTTGGAGATAGCATACAAAAAGGGGGTGTGGCATCGGATAAATACAGAGATAAAAACCACACAAGAAGAGAGGGAAAAGAATGGAGGTGACATGGGAGGAAGAAGGAAAAATGGGTACAAGGAAGGAAAAGTATCCAATTGCAACCCTAGAGGGCTGCACAATACCCTTAATGAATATCAAACATATAAACGGCGAGTGACCGACTCACTCGCAAATGCGCAGTAGAGACTTCCCTCTCTGTCCCACCCCCATGTCAATACGTGATGACGAGGGCGGGACAGAGAGGGAAACTGCGCCGCTGAGGTTGATACCGCTCCCCCCCACCCGCCCACCCGAGGTCGCCGCTACCGTTACCCCCCCCCCACACACACACACACCTACACCCGGGCCCTCTCTCCGCTACTAAACTTACACATCCATTCGCCGGAACGCAGCACGCACATCAGCTGAGCTGCCGTTGGCCTTCCTTCCCTGCCTGTGTCCCGCCCTCGCTGACGTTACGTCACAGGAGGGCGGGACACAGGCAGAGAAGGAAGGGCCGACGGAAGCTCAGCTGATGTGCGTGCTGCGTTCCGGCGAATGGATGTGTAAGTTTAGTAGCGGAGAGAGAGAGGGCCCGGGCCGGGTGGAGGGATGGCGGCGGTGGCGGCGACTCCGGGGGGGGGGGGGGGGAAGAAGGAAGGAAGGAAAAAAAAAAACCAATACCAGCCCGTTTTTACGGGCTCTACGGCTAGTTATATTATAACACATTTCATGCATATTTCATTGGGAATATCCTGAAAACCTGACTAGATTGTGTCCTTGGTGTCGTGGTTAGAGCAGCAGGCAAGCCAGGGTACAAATCCAACTTCTCTCTCTCTATTGCCTTGAGAATAAACTTAGAGGCCCTTTTCCTAAGCTGTGCTAAAAGGTGGCCTGTGCTACGACTACTGCGTAGGTTTCCCCGCACACTGAGGTCACTTTCAGCGTGGCTGTAAAATGGCCGCATTTCCTATTTCCTCCATTAATGCCCAAATGCTAATTCCCCAATTAGCGTGGGAGCTCTTAAGCAGGAAGGGCTCACGTGTTCACCATGCACTAATTGGTTGGCATGCAACAATGCAGCTGCGCTAACCAATTAGCCCTGGGCACGCCTACTCTCCGCCCCCAGCACGTGAGAAGCATGCGCAGATGCCAAAATTACCACAGGATGCCTGAGCATGCTCCACGGTAGTGCATTTGCCCACATGGTAAGCACGCGTTAGTGCTGTCACTTAGTACAAGGACCCCTCTGTAAGCTCTCTTGGGCAGGGACCTACCAGGTGTACTTGAATTTATAACTGACGTCGAGCTTGAATTTAGAAAGGTGAGTATCAAATGAAAATCCAAAACTCAATCCAAGAAAGAACATCTCAGGGAGGTAAGGAAAGCCGAAAAGGAGAAAGAAGTTATGCAGGGACAGAGGAAATAGTAGTGGGGAGTACAAATTTTGTAGAGAGATGAGGCTGAGCATTAGTGATTTATAGTAAACGTGTCGATGCCAGAAATCAGTACAGATGTTGCTGTACCTCTGCTGCAGGTAGGTACTTTAGTACCTCCATAGCAATTTCTGCGTGGACACAGAATGAATAATTACCTCCCTCCCCACAGTCTCGGGGTGTAAATAACCCTAAAGGTCCCATGTATGCTCCTTCCTATGCTCCTTCCTAATCTGATTCCCAAGGGAAATGATAACTTCCTTTTTTAGGAGAACTGGTAGGTCACATGACTGCATCTCTTGGCTGTGTCTGAACAAATGTGAAGCTGCCTTCCACTAAAAGACAAGTTACTCAGCTTATTAGCTGTCATTGAGCTTAGTGCTGTAGTGAGTGATTTGCACCTTGATGAAGTTTTCCACAAAGCAGCCCCCACATAGGACAGGCGGTATCTGAAGGAACTCAGCACTTTGCTCTTTTTCTCATGTTTTGAGATTCTGGCAGAACATTGCTCCTCTCCTTGGAGATTAATATCCTGGTTACCTCCCAGTAACCTATGCTCTTTTAACGTTTCTGTAGAAAGTTCCTTCTTTTGCTAGAACCTTTTGATAAAACAGCTGGAGCTTCAGAGAACTGATTTCTCCAGTACAGCTGTGAGCTGTTAATAGTGTTTCTCTAAAGCTATGGTATAGCCAATGGGGGGGGAGGGGGGAAGGAGCCTGCCCCCCCCCCCCACTTTCAGCTTGGGCCCCCTTCAGATCTGCAGCACACCCTTAAATGGTTGGCAGGGATGCCAAAGCCCCAGCAGACAAAGAAATGCAGTGCCTGAGCCACTCCCTTCCTCCTTGGGCTGCTTCTGTAACGCAAAAGTCCTCAGCGTGCCTCCTACTGCCGACACAGGGACTTCTCGCATATGCTCAGTTTGTGCAAGAACTGAGCATGCTCAGGGAGTCCTAGAGTTGGCGGCTGGAGGAAAGCTGAGGATCTCTGCATTACAGAAGCAGCGCAAGGAGGAGGGGAGCGACTCAGGCACTGCGTTTCTTTGGCTGGTGGGGCTTTTGCATCCCCGCAAGCAAATGTATGTTTAATGCACATGCACCGGGGGGGGGGGGGGGGGGTTGTGGAAAGGAGGAATGCATTGCCCCCACCCCCCAGTCCACCCCTGTTCTAAACTGCTTCACCCAATCTCAGCCACTGTCTCAATGTGTCTTCCTGTGTTCAAGATGTTCCTTCATGGTGGTGGTTCTACCTCCTGTGACATACTGTTTTTGAACTTCCAACAGGGATACAATTCACCAACTTTCTACCCAGGCCTAAACAGAATCCCTAGCATGCTCCTAGTCACCTCTGGACAGGCTAGTACCAAAACTAGATAACTTCATTGGATATAAACAGAGGTGTGTGGGAATAGGGTGGGGCACCCATGCACTGGCTTGAACAATTTTCTACAGGCTAACGTCTGTGCAGTGAAGCCAGTACTACATACACCATGCAACCTTTATAATAATACTTTGCATAGTACAGAAGCAAACTCTTTCACTCTTCAAAAAAAACCATGTTGCACCCAGGAGTTCTTTTAGACTGCAAACCAACTTTACTGGAACTTCTGCAACCAGCAGTCAACACTTCAGACTCTTTATATACACAGTTCCATTCAAGATTCAGTTATGATAATCTCAGGGTTACCATATTTTGTCCCCCAAAAAGGAGGACACATGTCCCGCCCCACCACACACCCGCCCCTCCCCCTTTCACACCCTCACTCCGCCCCCTGTCACATTTTCCCCTCCCTCCTGTCACACACCCCGTCACCCCCTCCCCTTACCTTACTACTGCCCTGGTGGTCTAGTGACCTCTTCGGGACAGGAAAGAGCCCCCTCTTTCCTGCCCGGAGCGCTGCCCTGCATGCATCCTTCCATCCTGTTGGTGATCGCGGCGCCGAATCAAAATGGCCACCGAGAGTTGAAGTCTCGTGAGGTCACTTCATCTCTCGGCGGCCATTTTGAATTGGCGCCGAGATCACCAACAGGATGGAAGGATGCATGCAGGGCAGTGCTCCGGGCAGGAAAGAGGGGGCTCTTTCCTGCCCCGAAGGCAGAAGAGGTCACTAGACCACCAGGGCAGTAGTAACTAAGGGGAGGGGAGGCTAGCAATCTGCCCGTTTGTCCGGATTTCTGGACGAACGGGCAGGCTGGCAGGCGGGCAGGCCGTAAATCCGGACATATGGTAACCCTAGGTAATCTTGACCTCTCTTCCTCCCTCTCCAAGTAATTCACAGCTGTACATATTTATATCCCTGCTGTCCTTTACCCATCCTGTTGTGGCAGGAATAAATCCAAGGCTGTTTTCACTACTTCTGGTTTCTAGTCCAAATCTTGCAGGAACAGTCCCTTAAGGCTCTCCTGCTTCCAGCAGTGCACCTCTCAGGGCTATACTCTGGCTTTGGACAGGCTTCCGCTGTCCTAATCCCGCCTCCAGGCTGGACTCCCCTTGTCCACCTGAAACTCCCTTTCCTTCTCCGTTGCCACTTATGGGGCAGCAAAGTCTCTTATAATCAGCCTGTATTTATGTCTTACACTCTAGGATCCCCCAGTACTCCTAAGGGTCCTGGCAAGGGTACAGGCTACCAAAGACCTCATGTACCTCCTTGCAATTTCTTCCCCTCAAACTCCACCCCTGCTGTCACTCCCCACAGGGACACACTTTCTCTCTGCAACGTATTTCAACACCACTCCCTTGGGCTAGGCTTCCTCCCACCCTGTGACATCCCAACTCTCCAGTCCACTGACAGGGACCTCCCCCCCCCCCCCCCCCCAGGGCCTCAAAACACTGTAGGCTCTAGTAATACCCATATAATGGGGTATTACACTTACCTACAAGCATATACTGTGCTTTGAAACCAGCCTCAGGGCTGCAGGCAGGAACGGCTACAGAAGCAAAAAGAGCTGCTTCCAAGTATGCTGCAATGTGAAGCTGCTCTCCACCTCCCTCTCCACCACAGCAGAAGGCAGAGAGAAGTCACATGTTGCAGAATACTCAGAAGCAGAACTCCATGCTTCTACAATCCTTCCTGCTTGCGGCCCTGGAACCGATGTGAAAGCACAGCACACAATGCATATAAGAAAGGAAACAGACTGCATTTAATTCAGGCTGCCCCTGTCAATGAAGAAGAACCGCTCTTCCTCCCCCCCCCCCCCCCCCCCACCCATGTTCTGCTCCAGAGGCACCAGCTCTGTAGCTACAATGGACGCTTAAGCACCACCAGTACTGAACAAACTCCTTGTGTACAGCAAGGGGTAATTTAGGTTGAATTTAGCATCCCCCCCCCTCATCATTTTGAAACGTGGACTTCTATGCTCTCCCTTGTTAAAAGTGCTCTGCATTTAAATCAGGCACACTATGTTTTAAAATAAATAGGTCACCCTTGATGGTTGCAATTATGAATATGTGTGTGGGGTGTGTATTGAAGGAGGGGAGAATCTAAAATAAATACATGCACTGGGGCCCAGTGGCTCTGTTGTCACTGTACTGGCTGGCAAAGCTGCACAAAAGATGATAGAACAGAGGCACAAGATGACACGTCTGACATAATGCCGCCATTATACCAGTGGGCTGATGGAAGAGAGACTTCACCTTTTCCTCTGCTCCCATCCTCCTCAATTGCTGGCTAATGGAAGACAACACTGCCCTCAGCCCTGCTGCCAGTAGGGAGGTGAGAGGATCTGGACTGGCAGCTTTTCAGATGCCTGGGAGCCAAGGAGGGAGGATACATGAGAACAGGTCAGGATGACAATAGGAAGGGACGACAAAGAAATGGGGCCAGGAAATGTTGGGTAGAAAGGGTCTGAAAATACTTGGTAAGGAAAGTGGGGGGAGGGGAGAAATGGTCTTATAGGGAGAGAAGGTGAGGAGCTGGGGGCGGAGCTCCAACCAAAATTCTGTTCACTGCCCCTAGGGACAAGAGCAACGTATTACAGCATGAAATAGGTCAGGTTGCTATGGGTAACCAGAAGAGAGTCAAACTCAATGTCTTTACTCAGCCTGGAAGCTAGGTGATAATGTGAGCTGCAGTATCTACTGGGAATTCACATTTGTAATGCTTGTGTACGTCACCGGGTGCCCGCTCTGCTCCTCTCACACACTGTGTGATAATAATGCAGGTGAAAGTTTATTGACCTTCTTTCCAGAAAAAGAAGTTTCACCCCATGACCTTACAAACATGCCAGCTAGCTAGCAATAAGAAAGCATGCCAAGGAGGTATCCTCTCAGCAGGCCAGCATAAGAAGGCATGCGAGAGAAACGAACAACACACGCTGCAATAAATTCCATCCCTGAAGACTGGCCGGGGATCGTAAACTGCAGGATTCACTTTAATGAGAAGTACATGAAAGGTCTTTGGATTTTGCTCTCATTCCTTAAGAGTCACTGCAACCACTAGTTCATTAATAAAGCCTCAAAAAAAGTCACATATAAAACAAAATAAATTGTTTTAATTCATTACTCTTTTCTCTAATTAAACCAGACAAGGTTCTTGATTTGGGTTTTAACATCATACAAAGCTTTTTCTCCTTTCCTCATAAACCAAGTCTAGACATGCAGCAAACCTGTATAGCTGCTGATGTAAACTAATAATTTCTCTGGCAGTGACATTTACAGCAGCCAGGTTCTCGCTGCCGCCTCTATGGAGAATCTCTTCTACAGCACACAAGATCCTATTCATTAGGCCAACCCGCCCCAAAGAGCAAACCTTAATTCTGAAACCAAGGGCTGAATCAATTCATCTTGCTCTGTGCAGCTATTTCATTAGTGGCTCATGAATTACAGCCTCCTCCTCGTCAAAGCTTTTTCCTGCTTGGTCATTCTCTGAATGTTTTCTTCAGACTGTACACATTTTTTGAAGCATGCTAACATGCACTTGATGGAAGGAGAAGTACTTTTGAGAGCTGATAGCCCTGACTACTGCACAGCATTGTAAGATTAATGTCTTGTGATAGCCTTTACTTTGCCTGGATTGGCGTCCTGAATTTTCCTTTGGGAGGGGGTAGTCCTTTTACTTCAAATGTCAGAATCAAGAGCGCATAAGTTGTGCTTTCACGGCCAAAATGTCACTGTTTCCAGGAGGTATATTACTGGACCACAACAGGAAAATAAAATTTCCCGGAAATGGTATTTCCCCCATTCAGGCACCGAAGCACACAGTTACTGGCTGCACAATGAGGAAAGGAGTTGAGAGTTGGAGTTAACTCATATGATACAAATGGGTCCGCACTGCATTAAAATATATGGTAACGAGGCCATTAAGTAATCATCCGCAATACACAGAAGGAAACAGTAGCTTTTTGGTTTGGACATGCGCAGTGAGCCTTTGTGTATATGTGTCTGGCAGGCTTCCCCCAATTAGAACACACGTTCTTTGTGCCTGAAATTAGCATCTCATCTGCATACTGCATCACAGTTTCAATTTCACAGTAGAAGACGCATGCTCAGCCGTTCATGCGCAGCTCTACCACATGGCTTTCTGCATCAACCCCTCTGCATCAACCCCCTCAGCTGGTAACATTGATAACATGGCTAGATACCTTTCACTTACTAGGTATTTTATACTAATAAGTTTTATATTCCATTTTTATCCTTAAGAATGCAAAGTGGATCACAATAAAAAAACTTTTTCAGTGAAGGGAGCTATAAAGAGTTTCACTTGGAGAAATTCCTTAAATTCAATGGTTAACCCTACTGAACAGAAAATAGATACGTTTTTAGTAATATCCTAAAATACAGATAAGATCTTAATTAGACCCACACTCAGATGAATACCCAGCCGACTGAACTTGGACAAATTTCACCCAGATCACATAAGAAACATTAGCACTAGCAATCAATAAGATCTCTACAGCCTATTGTCAATTGGACACCTGCCTCAATTTAATGAACCCCCCCCCCCTCTCAATTCATCACTGAACTTACCTCCCACCTCAACTTCTTTTTCCAGCATGGCATATTTCCCAAAGACAAAGGTAATATACTACTCACACCATTACCAAAAGACACCAAAAAGAAAACTAACGATATCACCAACTACCAACCTGTGGCATCCATCCCACTTACAACCAAACTGATGGAAAGCATTGTAGCTAAACAACTTACTGAATACATCGACAATTTCTCAATCCTTCATGAATCACAGTCGGGCTTCAGATCTCTCCACAGTACAGAAACCGTCCTGGTAACTCTCCTAGCCAAGTTCAAAAAGGAAATCGCATTAGGTAAAAACATACTCCTCTTGCAACTTGACTTGTCAAGCACATTCGATATGGTTGACCATTATATACTATTAAGAATACTCGACAAGATAGGCATAGGAGGGAATATACTCAAATGGATCAAGGGTTTCCTAACCACAAGATCTTATCAAGTAAAAGCAAACTCAAACATATCACCATCATGGAGTACCAATTGCGGAGTACCCCAGGGTTCACCTCTCTCACCCCCATATTATGTAATCTGATGATGATCCCCCTTGCTCATACCCTATACAAGCATAATCTTAATCCTTTTCTGTATGCGGACAATGTCACCATTTACATACCATTCAACTCTAATCCAACATAAATCACTCTTGCAATAAAGACTAGTTTAAGCTTAATGGATGCCTGGGCATCGGCATTCAAACTCAACAAGAAAAAAACTCACTGCTTCATTCTCTCTTCTCACCACAAAACAAACCTCCCTTCATCCATAAAAACTCCGGAATATACTCTCCCAATATCGGACAAACTAAAGATCCTTGGAATTACTATTCATACCAACCTAACCCTGGAGAGCCAAGCCTCTGCCACCACGAAGAAAATGTTCCATGCAATGTGGAAACTCAAACGGATCAAACAATTCTTCCCAAGGGAAACTTTCCATAACATAATTCAAACAATGGTACTATCACATGTTGACGACTGTAACGCTATATATGTGGGATGCAAAGAACAGATCTTAAGGAAACTCCAGACTGCGCAGAACACGGCAACTAGACTCATTTTCGGAAAGACAAGATTCGAAAGTGCTAAACCCCTATGTGAAATACTGCACTGGCTACCAATCAAGGAATGAATAGCCTTCAAAATTTGCACTCTGGTCCACAAAACAATCCATGGTCTGGCCCCAACCTACATGACCGAACGTAACGACTTACCAACTAGAAACATCATCAAATCATCAAGAACGTTTCTAAACCTGCATTACCCAAACTGTAAAGGACTAAAATACAAATCAACATATGCATCCAGCTTTTCCTACATTTGCACCCAGCTCTGGAACGCATTACCTAGAAACATTAGAATTGTGAACATCCATCTAAAATTCCGAAAAGACCTCAAGACTCACCTCTTCCAGAAAGCCTACCCAGAAAACCTGAACTAATTCATGAACAATGCATCATATCTATCGAACTAAGAAATGAACAATACCTCTTCCACATAATCCTATTACTTCAAACTGTACAAATTTTATCACTCCAGTTATATTTAAGTGTACTTCTACCCTTATCCTACTCTATATTGCTCACTAGAAGCTGTAGTGCTATCCCCAGAGACTTATCAGCCTCATTGGGATTACTTCTCTCATTTGGTAGCCAAGATTTTCTCAACCACAGAATCAACATGCGGGTGAAAGGCAATAAGCATTCTTCTGTCCATAGGAAAGGATGAATAAGGTGCAGTTTTTAATCCACAATAGAACACTACCTCTTATCCCATGACTCTCCAATTTCTTCTGGAGTCTTTCATGAGGTACTTTGTCTACCATTTTGCCCGGCACCAACGTCAGACTCACCGGTCTATAATTTCACGGATCTCCTCTGGAACCTTTTTAAAAAATCGGTGTTACATTGGCCACCCTCCAATCTTCTGGTACCACGCTCGATTTTAAGGATAAATTACATATTACTACCAATAGCTCCGCAAGCTCACTTTTCAGTTCTATCAGTACTCTGGGATGAATACCATCCGGTCCAGGAGAATTGCTATTCTTCAGTTTGTAGAACTGCCCCATTACATCTACTACTACTACTACTATTTAGCATTTCTATAGCGCTACAAGGCGTACGCAGCGCTGCACAAACATAGAAGAAAAACAGTCCCTGCTCAAAGAGCTTACAATCTAATAGACAAAAAAAAAAAAGTAAGCAAATCAAATCAATTTGAGGCAGTGGACAAAGAAATGATATTAAAAGTCTGGTGTTTAAAAAGTTCAATTTTTTACCTTGCAACTAAAGTGAAGGAATGCCAGATGGTTCAGATTATTAGAGTTTAGCTTGGCTAAGCCAAAGGTTAGAAAGGTCAGTGAGAAATGAAACTCTGTCCCTTGTGAATGATGAAGGCTAGCTCAACATTTGTATACTATTAGGCATACTGAATAGTTTTGCAAGCAGGCATGAGCCAGACATATGACATATTGTAGTTTAAGGAATAGGCTGAAATACTATTTAGAAGTGCTTAATATGTAGATAATCCTGATGTTTAGATTTGTTTTATAGGGAATTTGATTATGCTTATTTTAGAATATGCTGTATTCTGTGTAAATTAATAAGTTTTGTGTCTGTGTAGAATGTCTGTTAAATTCTGTATTACTCTTTGTCTGCTGTTTAAGAGGTCAAGCAAGGACTGCAGTGAAGAGGTCAAACATGTGTTTTGACATCTGCAGTTCTGGCTGGTTTAATGTATGGAGCTGATAGGTGAAAAAGGTCAGGACTAGTCAGCTCTCTTCTCCTTGATTAATTATAGGTAAAATGTAGGAATGGATCTTGAAAGAAATAACAAACTATAGCTGTATGCTATTAAGTAAGATTGGCCCTTGACCCCTTTAATGAATGCCAGAGTTTAGTTAGCAGTTAGTACTAGGAATATGAGAATAATAAATGTAAGAATATCCATTATCCTCTAAGTGAACCCAGGTTAAGCTATAGATGAGAAATCAATCATAATAACATGCAGGAGTTCTGGAGCCCAAATGTCTAGCTTGAGGGGCCCCCAGGTCATAGGTCAGTTTAGGATGTCTGGAACCTATGTAACTGATATTTGTATAGAGCTGATTGGTTGAGGCAAGGTAATCAATCTATTCCTTAACCAATTGGAGAGTAAGGGGGCTAGGCTAGGCTAGATAGAACTGTATTTAAGTGGGAGAAGAAGCAGTTTACGTCAGAAGGAGCTCAGAAGAAAGAGAAGGACAGAAGGAACAGACAGAAGAAGGAGAAGACAGCATAAGAAGAGAAGCAGCTGAGACAGAAGCCACAAAGACACAGAGAGCTGAGAAAGAGAAGAAGAGACTTAATGCTGATGTTCTACTTTGTTTGCTGGCAAATAAAGAAGATTTCTCTCTCATTCTGGTGTGCTGTCTGACTCCTGAAGTATCATAAATTCATGCATCAATTCCTGCAACAAATTAATGTGTACAGGAAGGAGGAGAGGAGGGTAGGTGGAGGCAAGGAGAGGGAGAGGTGACTAAGTGGGAGGCCAGCAAGAAGCAGATTGCAGTAATCTAAACGAGAGGTGACAAGGGTGTGTATGAGGGTTTTGGTAGAGTGCTCGGGGAGAAAGGGGCGGATTTTACGGATGTTGTAAAGAAAGAAACGACAGGTCTTGGCGATCTGCTGGATATGATCAGAGAAGGAGAGAGAAGAGTCAAAGATGACCCCAACGTTTCGAGCTGAGGAGACAGGGAGAATGAGAGAGCCATCAACAGAAATAGAAAATGGGGGGAGTGGGGAGGTGGGTTTGGGGGGAAAAATGAGAAGCTCGGTTTTGGTCATGTTTAATTTCAGGTGGCGTTGAGACATCCAGAGAGTAATGTCAGACAAGCACGCTGAAACTTTGGTTTAGATGCAAGGTGAGATATCAGGGGTAGAAAGGTAGATTTGGGAGTCATTAGTCATCCTCCAGGTTTACAGAGAATTCATTAAGTTTCTCCGACTCGTCAGCTTCGAATACCATTTCCGGCACCGGTATCCCATCCAAATCTTCCTTGGTGAAGGCCGAAGCAGTCATCTTGTACTGAAATGTATGGAAATATGACCCTAGTGGTAGTAGCACAAGGCTACCACTACGGGCACCATTTTGGAGAAGGTGCTGGCAGGGCAGGAGCAACTGGGGATCGTTCCTGCCCTACGACCACTGGACCACCAGATGCAGGACTGCCAGGCCCCCTTGAAAGAGGAGGGTCCTTTAGGGAGGTAGGAGTGTGATCAAAGAGGTCACTTTAAGCTTTGGCCTGGGAGCATCAGGCCACGGCTTGAGGCTCGATGCTCGATGCTCCTAGACTGCTGGAATAACACTGCTTGTGAGGTGGCTTGCAAGCAGAGTTATTCATTTACCAAAAGAGTCAGCAACCTGGGTTACTGAGATGCCGCAGGTAGATGACTCCTGTGATAAATAAGGGAGCACTAAAACCATGCCTTTTACCACGCCTGGATAACTTTCTGTTTTAGGTGGCAATTCCAGTACTTGGTACCTCATTTTAAGTGCCACAAAGGGGCATGCTTAGTGCCAATTCTACAATGGCTTAGGGGTGTGCCTAAACCATCAAAAAGCACTAGCAGAAAGCTGAACTTGGTGTGTCAAAATTTAGGCATGCCTACTTACAAGTCAAGGTTGATGTAAGTGAATGCGCCATGCAACCCGTGTAACAAAGTATTCTATACGCTGTGCAAATAGCTTGGCGACGCGTATGTGTTCCATGCACGTCTTCACCCCCTGACAGTTACACAATATGGTGTATTGCTTGTAGAACAGTGTGTAGCACTTGCACGCATTACTGCTAATTACTGGCACCAATCACACGCACAAGCACTACTATTCTATAAATTTGGCGCACAATTACCATCTACGTTAGGTGCCAGCTTATAGAATTCCTTTTTTAGTATTTGTTTTTGAGAGTAAGTTTGGGTTAATTTTATTTAAACACATTCCCTGCAATTACTTCATCACATTATTATTATTTTTTCTTTCTGAATATATGCTTGTAATCTGTAGCTCCCTATTGTAAGCTTAGGGACCCATAATACAACTGTAGTTTTAATAACCCCTCTTGTCAGGCCCCCATATCTTTGAGAAAATCAACTGCTCTCCTCAGGAGCAGACTGACCTAAAACATCCTTTCAGAGCTGTCAAGTGTCTCCAGCTGGAATTGTGCCCTGTGCAACACTCCCCTTAGTGCCCCACCCCCCACACTAACTGCACCACACAGCCACTGCAGGGGAAGACAATGAACAGGGAGTGATTCTTGCATCTCTCTTTTGCCTTGCACACTGTGCAACAACATTGTTCACACAGCCTTGGAGAGAGAGCCCTGACACACCAGGGCCTAGGCCAGAATAAGGTGTGGACCCATTCAATGCCAGGTGCTCTGAAGCTGTACCTTGGTGACATCACTAAGCCTTCCTGGGCAACTGCCCTGCTTGTCCCTTCCCACCAAAACAGGACCTACAGTGCAAAAACTGGGTTTTGTTTTTTCTACACTGTCCTGTCAGCTTTCCCCCCCCCCCCAAATCCAAATGTTATATTATATTGATAAATTAGAATCATTCAACATATGTGAAAGTGAATGGGACTTGATATATCGCCTTTCTGTGGTTTTTGCAACTACATTCAAAGTGGTTTACATAGTATATACAGGTACTTATTTGTATCTGGGGCAATGGAGGGTTAAGTGACTTGCCCAGAGTCACAAGGAGCTGCAGTGGGAATTGAACCCAGGATCAAAGTCCATTGCACTAACCACTAGGCTACTCCTCCACTCCCTAGGCTAGAACAAAAGCAAGAAACAAGCCTAACACATATTTTCCACTATTGTCTCTTCAGTTCAGTCTGACAAAAAAACCACCAACAACAACAACAAACACTGTCAGAACTCAAGTTATATATAGTAAATCTCAAAACCCCGAAAACCACACTTTCCCCTCTGCCCCCTTTAGCTCTGCTTAAGTGGTAAAAATGTTTGCCTTTCCTGTCTGTATTCAATTTTTTTTCATCACAGGTTAAGGATGAAAGAGGTAATCATAATTTTAAAAAAAGTGTGTGTTTTGCTTATCACCACTTCTCATTCTAACATGTTTGTTGATATTATCTTCTTTGTTGAATTGAGAATTGTTCACTGTAAAAAAAAAACAAATATAAAGTGATAAGAGGATTTGTTTCCCCCAAAATGCAATATTGTTTTTTAACTAAACATTTCCAACCAGGATCTATATAGCAGCTGTAGAATTTCCAGAGACACTGTGCAGAAAAGAATCTGCAAATGCAACAGAAAAATTAAATGTTTCTATATTTTTACTTTACACCATCAGGAAAATATCCTGACAAGAGTGGACTTTCCTGCTTTACATAGGGATCACAAGTTATTTTATGTTTTTCTGTGGTCTTTTCTGTACCTAATAAAAATGTAGACGTTTCTTGATACAGTAATTTCAGAAACTAATTTTCACTTACATTTGCTGGCTTTGCCATCAACCCTTCATTCTGTTTCTGACTATGGGAGGGTCAGATCCTGGAAGCCAGTGAAGAAATGTATCACCAAAATAAAATTATGTTGGTTTATTTTGAAAGAAAAACTACTGAGTGTTTTCTCTGGGAAACTTATGTACAAAGTGTATTCGGTAACAGTATCCATGTACTTTGCAGCTATGGGGGTTATCTGAGCATTGCACCCAGAACTGCAAACATGCATGGTATGAATGAGAATCAAAGTGGCTTCAGCACTCCAGGGCCGCTGAGAGACTAAGCCGGGCCCGGGACAAGGCCGCCCCCCCCCCCCCAGCCGACACCGTCGCCCTCGCCGCTGCTGCAGTCCCCGGTCTCACCTGCCTGCCCTCGGCTCCATCCGCCACCGGGCCCCCTGCATTAAAATCGGCAGCGCCTCAGGCAGCTGAGCTCCGTTTGGAAAGGCAGATCGCCTCCCTTCGGACCCTCCCTGTGTCCCGCCCTCGCGGAAACCGGAAGTTACATCAGACGAGGGCGGGACACAGTGAGGGAAGGCCCGAAGGAAGGCGATCTACCTTTCCAAACGAAGCTCAGCTGAGGCGCTGCCGATTTTAATGCAGGGGGCCCAGTGGTGGACTGAGCTGAGGGCAGGCAGGTGAGACCGGGGACTGCAGCGCCAGCGGCCTGACCATGGCGCCGGGCCCCCCTTGGAGGCCCGGGGAATTTTGTCCCCCCTGCCCCCCCCCCCCTCTCGGTGGCCCTGCAGCACTCAGTTCTGGCTGAAAGTCGGTCAGACACATGCAGAAGGTCATGGTGTGTATGTGACTTTCCTTAGTGGATTAATTCAAAAGACATATGGGCTAATTAAAGTAGTGGTTGTCTTGATATTGCAGGGGCGGACTGAGGGTGGTCTGGGCACCCCGCCCGGCCACTGCCAGACACTTCCCCTGCCACCGCAGTTGATGCCCCCGCTGCCCCGGTCCTATCTGAGGAGTCCTGGTAATTTGGTGGCCTCTGCAGGGGGGCATGTTCTTTCCTGCCCGCTGCTCTGCCGCTATTCCCCCACCTGCCGGTGCCACCATGTTTCTAAAATGGCAGCCGAGACTTTTCGCACTAGTCTCGCAGGTCTCGACAGTCTTGTGAGACTTCCGAGGGTGTCTCGGCCGCCATTTTTAAAATACGATGGTGCTGGGTTGGGGGAATAGCAGCAGCCCAGCGGGCTGGGCAGGAAAGAACATGTTCCCCCCCCCCCCGAGGCCATTAGATCATCAGCAGCGCGCCGGGCATCTGGGCGGAGTCTCTGGGCCTCCAAGAGCCTCTGGGCCCTCGGGCACTGCCCGGTTGCCTGAATGTTCAGTCTGCCCCTGTGATATTGTATGACTTTCAAAATCAATCCACATCCTATATAATAATTTGCACCTCCAACGTTCCATGTCTGGCTGCCTGGGTTCATAACATGGCCTGACGTCAGCCAGCCTCCAGCGTTCCATTCCTCCTCACTGTCCTGCCCTCGCGTCAAGACGTAATGACGTCAGAGGGCGGAACAGTGAGAGGGAAGGGAACGCTGGAGGCGAGCTGACGTCAGGAGGGGTGTTACGAACGGAAGCCAGCGCCAGCCAGCCAGAGAAGGTTCAGGTACAAATCGAGGGGAGGAAGGGAAGGGGAGGGCAGAGGAGAATTGATGGACATGGATGGGAGGACAGTAAAGGAGAGAATCGCGGGGCACGGATGGGAGGGCAGGGAAGAGGAGAACTGCTGGACATGGAGGGGAGGGGAGGGAAGACTTGCTGGACGTGGAGGGGAGAGCAGGGGAGAGAGAAAAAAAAAAGCTTACATGACAGCTTTCCTAGGGCCCGTTTGATTGTTGAGGAAACGGGCATGGTTCCACTAGTATTCTAATATAGACCACCAGTATACTAGACCTTACGTCAGGCTTGTTCAAGTTTAGGCCTCAAGGGCCGCAAACAGGCCAGGTTTTCAAGATATCCCTACTGAATTCAATAGCAATATTCTGAAAACCTAGCCTGTTAGTGATCCTCAAGGACTGAACTTCAAGTCTCCAAAGCAAAGTGCTTTATTAATGTCTACTTTTTATAAACCACAAGTCGACAGCTCCTCCCAATAAACTGACTTTAAACAGCACTGCCAAAAAAATCAATTTAATCAATCTAGCTTAATTCAATTTTGAATGAATTTTAAGGAACCTTCAGTATCATGCAGAACAGCATAACTTTGTGAATCTGCTTCTTCGGCTACTTACTGCATCATAGCAATCACAAGTGTTCAATTGTGGCAGCTGCAATGCTAGCCACATTACATCATTAGTTCCAACTATTATTAATTCTGAACATAATAAAATGCATGTACTTTAAAAGTCAGACAGCAAAAAAAAATACATAGGTGTTTCCCATTCACTAGGAAAAAATGGTGCTCAAATTTCAAATAGATAATAGCATCATACTTTTATAAGCACATGCACTTTATTACGTTCAGAATTAATAATAGTTTGTCACATGGAGTGGCACTCGGCGTATTCTATATACCGTGCAGAAATTTAAGCCTATGCTATAAAATTTAGGCATACTTTAGAGAATACG
The DNA here is from genome assembly GCF_901765095.1 of Microcaecilia unicolor. Lineage (NCBI taxonomy): Eukaryota > Metazoa > Chordata > Amphibia > Gymnophiona > Siphonopidae > Microcaecilia > Microcaecilia unicolor. Next base: position 163,310,783 of record NC_044039.1, read on the forward strand.
CCTAGGCATAATTTTTTTACCGTGCAGATTTTTCAGGTGCCATATATAGAATGTAGCCCACGGTGCTTAAGCTGCATATATGCAAAGGCATCAGTATTGGGTAAAGAAAACTCCCTCTGCAGCTCTACAAAGAGCTTCAACCAGCCCTCTTCCATTAACAACTGGTACAGATACCGTATACCTTTGTCTTCCCAATTTTTGAAAGTCTTATTATCACAGCCAGGTGTAAAAAGCCGGATTATTCCTGGATTGGCAGATAAGGCGTGACTGCAGAAGAAAGATTGAAAAAAGCACAGACCCACTGCCACGCCATACTTAAGGGTTATAGTGATAAACATTTTCAATACCCAGGGCTTTTTTTGAGGGGGTACTCGGGGGGTACTGAGTACCGGCACCTTTTCCAGTGTCTGCTAAAATTGACCCATGGACCACAAGTTTTAATGAAAGAGCTCAGGCTCAACACATCAATTCTGCCTTGTCATGGATTCTGTGACTGGTTGCAGGGGGCGTGAGTCCCTCAGTGATCACCCCACCCCTGAAGGGTGGCCTAGTATGTGAGTACCGGCACCTTTTTTTGCTAGAAAAATTGCACTGTCACAGGTAATTTACCAGGAGATGCATGTAGCAGTACACTAAAGTGACATTGTGGAAGTTGTCCTCTCTACCCCTAAACCAGTGGTTCCCAAACCTGGTCCTGGAGGCACCCCAGCCAGTCAGGTTTTCAGGATACCCACAATGAATATTCATGAGAGACATCTGCATGTAGTAGAGGCAGTGCATGCAAATCTCCCTCTCATGAATAATCATTGTGGGTATCCTGAAAATCTGACTGGCTGGGGTGCCTCCAGGACCAGGTTTGGGAACCACTGCCCTAAACCAATCGTTAATATAATGCATATAGCTGACAGTCATCAAATGTCGGAGGTTCAGTACTCCCAAGCCCCCCTTATCCCTTGGTTTTAATATGTGGAGACAGTCAACCTGGGTGGTTTACCCCTCCACAGGAATCTCTGCAGCCACTGCAAGAGAAGGTTGTCATCTTTCACCTTAAAGTAGAGGGGGATCATCTGAAATATATATATATATAAATGTAGGCACCAACTTCATATTATACAGATCCACCTTCCCCGTTAAAGATAAAGGCAACACCTGCCTAAGTTGCAGTTTGTGATGCAAGTCTTGCAATCAGTGGCGTAGCCAGACCTCAACATGGGGGGGAGGGGGTCCAGAGCCCAAAGTGGGGAGGTGCATTTTGGCCTGCCTCCCTGCCGCTCCCCCCCTCCCCACCTCACATACCTTGGCTGGCTGGGGTCTCCAACCCTGGCCAGCTGAAGTATTTGTCCAGTAATAGTCTCTGCCGCATTGCCTGCCCTTCCCCTCACGTCGCTTGCATTCTCGTTTTAGTATACATTCCCCGTCTTCACCCCTTGTTATCAGGATTCACTTTTAATGAGAAAGATAAAGGCAGCAGAATGGGGGAAGTTTACTGGGTCCACAGCCCCGTCAATATTTTCCCCAACACAACATCAGCAACTAAAGAGCTTTGGGACGTGAACACAGATGGGCTTGTTTGGCCCCCCTCCAATCAAAAAGGTGTTGGAATGGCCCTGGAGAAAAGGAATGAGGCTGAAATGCAAAACCTAAGAGACACTGCAATCACTAGTTTATTAATAAGCCTCAACTGGAGCGGCAAAGTAGCCTAGTGATTAGAACAAAATATGAAAGTGCTAAACCCCTACGAGAAAAGCTACACTGGCTCCCACTGAAAGAACGCATCATGTTCAAAATATGCACTCTAGTTCACAAAATCATTCACGGAGATGCACCAGCCTACATGTCAGACTTGATAGACCTACCACCCAGGAATGCTAAAAGATCATCCCGCACATTCCTTAATCTGCACTTCCCCAACTGCAAAGGCCTAAAATACAAACTAATGCATGCGTCTAGCTTTACCTACCTGAGCACACAGTTATGGAATGCATTACTGCGCAACCTAAAAACGATCTACGAACTAACTAACTTCCGCAAACTACTGAAGACCCATCTCTTTAACAAGGCGTACCACAAAGAGTAACAAATATGAACACATATAACTCCTCCATATATATTCAGAACTGTCTTACTATATCTGCTTGTTATACTATCATGTCTCTTATTATAATGTTACCCAAGATCCTTCTGTACCAGTAATTGTATATTTTCTAACTGTATTTCCACTTATCACGATGTATTTTAAGCCACATTGAGCCTGCAAAGAGGTGGGAAAATGTGGGATACAATTGCAATAAATAAATAAATAAATAAACACCAGGATGAAATCCAGCAAAGTCAGGTTTTAAATCCCACTGCTGCTCCTTGTGATTTTGGGCAAGTCACATAGCACTCCATTACCTCAGGTATAAGCTAGGGGCGTAGCCAGACTTCGGCGGGAGGGGGATCCAGAGCCCAAGGTGAGGGGGCAGATTTTAGCCCCCTCCCATCCCTTTCGACCCCCCCCCCTCCCGCCACCACCGCCAACCCTCCCCCGCCACCGCCAGGTACCTTTGCTGGCGGGGGTCCCCAACCCCAGCCAGCCGAACTACCCTTCAGCGCCGGTCTCCAAGTCCGGCGCGTTCGCTGATCTGGATTCGTTTCTTTGAGTCCTGACGTCATGCCCGTTCCTACATGAAGGACGTCAGGACTCACAGAAATAGAATCCAGATCAGCTATGTGCTGGAGACCTGTGCTGAAGAGGACTTCAGCTGTCGGGGTTGGGTACCCCCACCAGCAAAGGTACCTGACGGTGGCGGCGGGGGAGGGTTGGCGGCAGCAGGAGGGGGGGTCGAATGTAGCAGGGGAGGGTCCGCAGCAGCAGGGGGGGGGTGAAAGCAGGGGGGCCAGGGCTAAATCTGTGGGGGCCCATACCCCCGTGGCCCCACCTAGCTATGCCCCTGGTATAAGCACAGATTGTAAGCCCTCCATGGACAGGGAAATATCTAGATGTACCCGAATGTAACTCACCTTGAGCTACACCCACATAATATAAATACATAATTACATTACATTATTACAGTTCTTATAGCCCGTCACTTTCTTAGTTAGGTTCAGTGCAGGTTAAACACAAGAAGGCCCTGACAATACCAGGGAGATACAATAATATGTATATTAATCTTTTATCCCCAATACACATTGAAATCCTCAAAGACAAAAAGACTAATCTTTACTAATCAAAATCTTGTAAAACAGAAAGGTTTTTATCGCTTTTCTAAAAACACTATAATCAGATATTAAAGTATACTGTTCTATCATGTGCTTTCTTTTAAAGCAAAGATGGGAAATGTTAACATTTTGGTCACTTGCCATATTTTGTGAACTTTTCAGATATTCTTCAAAATCAGATATTTGAATACAAGTAACAAGTGGTATTTCCACATAGCTGTACTCTAAACATTCCATTTCTCACAACCCTTAAATCACGACTGCACAATTATCTGGGCCTCTTAGAAATTCCAAAAATATACACTTTGCAGAAAGGTTTGCACTGTTGGCAGAAGCAGAGCATTTGCAAAGCAAGCTTTTCTTTGGGAAACACAGCCTCAATTTTAGTGTACGACAGTTTGTGGAAAATGCTATTGTTATTTGTGACAAACGGCCTGATGTATACAGAATATGAGAAAAGTCATAGTGCTCAGGCCTCACAGATGCATTTCTTTTGAGACAGAGGCATAGGGTCATTGATTTACAGTACTACCTGTGCAGAATCATTTTAAGAACAAAAGATAAGTCATGCCATGTCAGATCAAGGTCCAACTGAGCCCAACATCCTATTCTCAGTCCAGATCATAGTTATAAGAACATAGCATACCCTTACTGGAACAGACCAAAGGCCTATCAAGCCAAGCATCCTGTTTCCAACAGTGACCAATCCAGGTTACAAGTATCTGGCAAGATCACAGAACAATAAAACAGATTTTATGCTGCTTATCCTAGAAAGAAGCAGTGGGTTTTCCCAAGTCCAACTTAATAATGGCTTATGGACTTTTCTTTTAGGAAATTATCTAAACCTTTTTTTAAACCCTGCTAAGCTAACTGCTTTTACTACACTCTCTGGCATCAAATTCCAGCGTTTAATTACACTTTGAGTGAAGAAATATTTTCTCTGATTTGTTTTAAATTTACTACTTTGTAGCTTCATTGCATGCCCCCTAGTCCAAGTACTTTTGGAAAGGATAAACAAGCGATTCGCCGTTCCATTCCACTCAGTATTTTATAGACATGGCACATTCTAAACAGTATATCTATTTCTTGAACTCAGTGAGAGAGGATATTGCATTATCTAAAAGCAGGTCCATGCTACAGGATCACTTTCCCCCACACCAAAGTGACATTTTTCTCCTCCAAGGCAACACAGAAGCTGTCAAACTGAAGTGAGACTACTTTGCGGTCCCTGAAGGTCTCCTCTAAATATCTATCTTTTTGTTTGTCTCAGCTCCTCCAAGTTTGCCATTCTAGTCGCGAGACATCAGACGTGTTCTCTAAAAGCTAGAAGCTCTTAGTATCGAGTACACGCATAAAAGTTATCATCACTGGGAGATAATCACATGTGTGGTATTTGGTGAAAAAGACTAGACAGCCTCCTGGATTACTGTCTTCATCTTAGTATTGCTGAGTTGTTAGTTACTTCAATGTGCTAAACAAATAGAGATGTTTAAACTATATAAAATGCCTTAAGTTTATTTGGTTTATTTTATATTTTCTGTTAATAAACTAAGGACTACAATTTATTGATGAGGTTAGGGTGACTCACTTGTTGATGAGTACATACCATCCAGGCTGAATACTTTGGTTCTTGACAGTCACACAAACTCAAAAGACCTACTAGCACTTCAAAAACTACTTTACATCTATCATGTGTAAAAATAGCTGCATTAAAAGTACTGTTTTATTTAACCTAGTTTTGTTTGTTTTTGTGTTTTAAAATGTATTTATTTTTTATTTGACTGGTTTTGTACCCTTTCTTTTGACAGGACCAAGAACTGGGAAATTTCCATAGAAGTTGTACACCATTCCAACCTTCCAGGGCTTAAAACTTCTTGATAAAAAGAGAATACACACAAACGATATACCAGGCAATATTCAGCCTCCAGTGGTCAATGCTTTTTTTTTTTTAACCCTTGCTACAGCAAGCTTATTTAGAGTTGGATTATTCAGTGCTAGTCCATATCCAGGTCTTGGGCAGTAACTGGAATTTATCCAGGCACCATTGATGTTCAGAGCTGGTACCCTGACAGCAGTGGATTAGCTACGTTGGGGGGGGGGGGGGGGGGGGAGGGGAAGCTTAGGGGCCTAGGCCCCCTACAACTAGCGTACCCTTTGACTGGCTGGTGGGGATGCCCAATCCCTGCCAGCTGATGAGATCCATTGCCAGAACTGCCCCAGTGTTGCCTCAGTAGGGAAGAAGTTAGTGTCCTCCCTTCCTGCCGCTGCCATCGGCACACCTCAAGCATGCTCAGTTCGCACATGAACTGACCATGAGTAAGGAGGGCCGATGTTGGTGACAGAAAGGAAGGCCACTGACTTCTTCCCTACTGAGGCAGCACTGGGACGATTCAGGCAGCGTATCTCATTGGCTGGAGGGTATTAAGCATCTCCGTTAGCAAAAGGTAAGGAATGTGGTGGTGGTGGGGGGAGGAAATGCCACCCCTGGGCCCCCCTAACAATCCAATGCTAGCTACATCCCTGCCTAACAGCCATTTGGGCGAGTTAGGACTACCATTTATGCGGTACTACTTGTCCAGAGAGTTATCCGGACACTGGCATTGAATATCAGCAGTGCCAGATAACTTCTGACTTAGCCTGTGCTCTGTCCCTGGACCACCCTGGCACTAACTGGATAGAGGTGTGGCAGTCAGATGTGGTATTCAGCAGCACTATTCAGTTAGTGCCAGGGTGGTCCAGTGCCGCTGAATATCATGTTAGGACATGGTCAATGGCAGTTAGATCGGCAGGAGTCGTTCTTGCCCAGTTAACGCCCGCTGAATATAGACTCCATAGTTGTTAAGTTATTCATTGCTCAACTTTCCTTCCCTGTGCAAACCTCCAATTCTTTAAGAGGGTAGTGTCTAACACCTTCATAACCTCCTTTTATGTTTATCTTTTCTCCTTCAGAAACCCCATAACCTTTTCTTTGTTGCAAGTCCCCAAGTGTAGCCTCTTTTCCATCTTTGGAAAGGGGCTGGGCTTGGTTTGAAAGGCAGTGACACTGCTTTTCTTTCTCCAGCTGAAGCCTTGTAGAGAGAAAGCTACAGAGGCACAAACTGCTGCAGGAGGGTGAGAAGCAGGGACAGGAGTAGGAAAACAGACAGCTAGTGAAGGTTGGGGAAAGAGAGACAGCTAAAGACTAGAGCTGGCCAGCTAGGAAGCAACGAGAGATAATCAGATGATAGACAAAGGGGAAAACTGTGCGATTAAGGAAAGCTTTACGTTCATTTATTAGTATTTTATATATTGTTTTGAACATTTTAGGTACAATAACTGACAGTGGATGTGCGGCACTGTTTTTATTATGTTTTCTCTCTGTTTTGCAGTATTGAAATGATTTCTGCTAGTTTTGAGCTGAAGGGGGTATTGTGTATACTTTATCCTTGACTTCTCCTTTCAGGATTGTACCACCTGCCCTCAGAAAATCACAATCCAAACCTGAGCTGCCTGTCCCTTGGCAGGTGGACAGATGCTAATTTCTTGCAGCTTTGCCACTGGTATCAAAATGGTGCCATTTCAGTACCGATTCATACTGCAACCCTTTGGACATGAGACGGTACTGACCGAGTCTGTAGCATTATTGACAATGATAAGAAAGGGAACAGGTGGCTAGCAGAGGGACTCGAGAGGCTCAGGAAGGCCTGGGGTGTCAGATGGACTTCCAGCCACCACTACTGAGTTGGGGAGAAAGGCAGGGATTGGGGTCCAAACAGGCTTCTTGCTGCATCATAGAGGCAGATAGAGTTGCCAAAGAGGCTAGCAAGCCGCCATGCAGCATCAGTATACCAATCTTTTTAGCCACTCCCTGTGATGTTTTTATACAACTATGTGGCTGCAAGAAAGTTCACATAGTTTGATACAAAGGGAGATATGGCTCAGCAGCTCATTATCCTCCTTATCAAATTTTGTGGTGCATGGCTAGTTTAAGTGATACCCCAAAACTAATGAAATGGGGGAGTTACTGTGTCTAACTGTGGCTTCAGTTGTCGGTTGGGTTACATATTAAAGAGACAGTTAAGATCGTTGAATGGCATAGGTTGGGTTACATGGTAATAAGACAGTTAGGATCGGTTGAAGGCGTAAGCATGTTGGACAGTTAGAAAACATTCATGAGTTGGTTGCACAATGGGAGTCTGTTATAGTTTGCCATAGAACTTTCTCTGAAGAGATGTGTTTTCAGTTCCTTTCTGAAGTGGAGATAGTTGTCAATGCTTCTTATGGCTTTAGGGATTAGGTTCCACCATTTACTCAAGCTCTCAATCAATCAGCCTTCAGCAGGCCATTCATCTCACATACCACATATAAAAATAATTTATCAAAGTAATGCTGAGCATTTCCATGGCACCAAATCCCGATGAATAAGTCACGCAAAGTTACGTAACAAGTATCATTTACACTTACAGAAGAACAAACAGAATGTTTTCATTTCCCTGTTTACATAATTCCTCAGGACTTGCTCACGACAGTTTATGAAATGTGTCCTGCCCTATAGTATGCCAGAAACAGACTGCAGTGGATCTGACACAACTGAGGAAACTATCAGGCAGGTCTCAATATCTTTGTAAGCAGAACAGTTATAGGTTTTATACATTCCAATAATTTCTTTATTCTTTATTTTTTTAATAAAATTTATAGCCCGCATCATCTACAATTCTGATCAGATAAAATACATTCATAATTGTCAACATAAAACGCAAATACAAAACAAACTTGTTAAAACAAAGAATTATCGAAAATAATAGTTCTAGTCCATGATCAACATTTTAACAAAAAAAGAACACCCTCTGGAACAGCACAATTTTCAGGCACACTTCTCAAAGACCTTACCTCAGAGGCTAAAGAGTTCCATAGCTTCAGCCCAGCAATATAGAAAATAGAATTCCTACACTCATCTAAATAAATCAACTTACAAGAGGGAACATCCAAAAAATTACTGGAAGTAGATCTCAATGTTCTGGCAGCTTGATGCAAGTGTAAACTAAAAGCAATGACTGGTGAAATCTTATCGATCATCACTTTAAAAACTATCAGAAAAATCTTATATTAGATCTTGAAATTCACTAGAAGCCAATGCAAAGAAACCAAAGCAGGGGTAGTTCGCTCAAATTGCCGTAACACTAGCAAAACGGGTGCAGTGGCATTCTGAGAAATCTTCTGATCTCTCAGTAGACAACTTCTAAACTGCTGTGGTGGAGTAGCCTAGTGGTTAGTGCAGTGGACTTTGATCCTGGGGAACTGAGTTCAATTCCCACTGCAGCTCCTTGTGACTCTGGGCAAGTCACTTAACCCTCCATTGCCCCTGGTACAAAATAAGTACCTGAATATATGTAAACCGCTTTGAATGTAGTTGCAAAAAAACCCCCAAAACCTCAGAAAGGCGGTATATCAAGTCCCATTTCCCTTTACTAAACTGCAGTATGCGCTAGTGCATGTTTACCACATGTAAGGGTGTGTCTTATGGTAAGTTTGGGATCTGTGTGTGCTACCCATGCACTAAAAACTATGGAGTCCTTTTACTAAGCTGTGAGAAAAAAAGTCCCTGCAGGAGCGGTGGGGGCTGCTTTTCCTGCTCACCAGGGCTCTTTTTACCGCAGCGGGTAAAAAGCCCCTAAAAAAAATGGCCACGCGGTAAGCTATCTCTTACTGCGTGGCCATGCAGCAGAAAGTACTTACTGCCACTCTCAGAGGTGGTTGTAAGGGCTCCTGCGGTAACTGGGCAGTGCGCAGCAATGCCCGATTATCGCTGGGTTAGCACCATGCTATAAACAAATTATTTTCCGGTGCTCTGGAAGTGGCGCACACTCGAGGCAGAACTACCGCCGGTGGCCTCATTGGGTCGGTGGTAGTTCTGAGCAGGGGCGACCATTAGGCCACCTGAGGCGGGAGTCTCAGGTGGCACTCTTTAGGAGCGGGATCTCAAGGTGGGGGCGTCAGCTTCACAGCATTTTACCTGGTCACACTGACTTACCAAGCCCAGCAGCAATTCTCATATGCTGCCCTGCTGCCACTGGCACCCACCTCTTCCCTTTACTGCAGCCGCCTGAAGTAACTTCCTGTTTCGCTCAGGCAGCTGTAGTAAAGGGAAGAGGCGGGTGCTGGAAAGTCACTCTGACCAGATAAAATGCCCGGGGGTGGGGGGAATGGCATCTCGGCCCGGGGGGGGGGGGGCAGGGAAGAAGTGTGCCTGAAAATGCTGGCATGGAGAATGCAGGAGGAGTGCTATACTTGCGACTGCTGCAACTGGACGGGGTTAGAACTGTGGGGAGATGGGGATAGGGAGAAGAGGAAGGGACAATGCTGGAATTGGCATGGGTGCCAACTTCTGACCTTAAAAAAAAGGTCACAAATTTTGCAACCTATGATGCACGAGCACGTATGGTAAGTATCCTCATAGCAAAAACCTAGAATGGTTCAAAGTGCTACATGAGGTAAGCCTTCAAATATTGCCTAATTACAGCTACTTTCAGTGAGCCTGAGCAGCGGTGGGATTCTTAAAAACACAAGCACAACTTTCCCATCCACACCCTTCCCAAGCCACAACAGCAGCTTCTCTGTAGACGGGAAATTTCAGATCAGTATTTGAAATGACAGGTCCTCTCTAGAGGACAACAATTTTTAAATAAAAGATCCATGCAACTCACCCTCGCTGATACCTGTCCAGCTCATGAAGAACTGTATGATCACAGTATTCAAACACTAAGTGCAGCTTCCGCTTTCTTCTGAAGACTTCAAGGAGATTGACAAGATTGGGATGTTTAAGTTGCTGGGAAACAAAAAATTATGTTTTTTTAAATTAATGCCTATTCATAAGAACACAAGAAAAGCCATACTGCGTTAGACCAATGGTCCATCTAGCCCAGTACCCTGTTTCCAAAAGTGGCCAATCCAGGTCACAAGTACCTGGCAGAAACCCAATTAGTAGCAACATACTGTGCAACACCAGAGCAAGTGGCTTCCCCATGTCTATCTCAACAGCAGACTGTGGACTTTTCCTCCAGGAACCTGTCCAAACCTTTTTAAAACCCAGATACACTAACTGTTGTTACTACATCTTCCGGCAACGAGTTCCAGAGCTTAACTAGTCTATAAGTGCAAAAATATTTCCTCTTATTTGTTTTAACTGTATTTCCATGTAATTTCATTGAGTGTTCTCTTGCCTTTGTACTATTTGAAAGAGTGAAAAATTTTACACGTTCTAGTGTCAAATGAGCAACAACTTCTGTTTATGGCAGATTCTACTTCTGGGTTTGGAAGGATGGCCTAAGCTACAAGGTGAATATCTTAGTTTGAATTATAACGTGATATCAGAGTTTGTGCTATGTTTTGTGCTGTATGTTTACCTCATTTATCGTATTTATATTTATACTTGGTTATTTTACTATTGTTATGCTGTTAACAAAATTGTAAGTTTTATGTTAAACTGTACCTGCTGTATGTTGACTTGGGTGAATCTCTTCATAAATCCCAATAAATAAATAAACAAATAACATGAATATATTGAAGCACATGCCCTAGACAAATCTTCAGCCTTGCACCCCCTCAAGTAACTTTCAGCCCCCCCTCCATACAAGATTTTGATATTGAATCTCCACAATCATAATCATCCAAAGACCATCTCTCCAAGAATGGTCCTTTAAAAACAGCACTGGATATCATTCTTTTAATATTAAAAACGTTGCTTTATTTATTGTCCACCGTCTCGCAGGGTAAAAGCATGTGCGGAGGCTCTTTGGCCTCGATGCTCAGAAGCAAATGCGGGTGCTAGAGGCTATTAGTGCCATACTAGCTTCTGCATTTGCTTGCACAGAATGCTGAGAGCTGGTGAGCGCATGAACCTAAGAGCTCGCCAGCTCCCTGAGCACCGGTCTCCCTATTCCTCCTCAATGCTCAGGGGACAGTGCGCCAAACAAGGGCAGTCTTGTCGTCAGCCTTACGCCAGCTCAGAGATGGTAACATAGTAACATAGTAGATAACGGCAGAAAAAGACCTACACGGTCCATCCAGTCTGCCCAAGAAATGTGCCACTTTTTTGTGTATACCTTACCTTGATTTGTACCTGTCTTTTTCAGGGCACAGACCGTACAAGTCTGCCCAGCACTATCCCCGCCTCCCACCATCGGCTCTGGCACAGACCATATAAGTCTGCCCAGCACTATCCCCGCCTCCCAACCACCAGCCCCGCCTCCCACTACCGGCTCTGTTATCCAATCTCGGCTAAGCTCCTGAGGATCCATTTCTTCTGGACAGGATTCCTTTATGTTTATCCCACGCATGTTTGAATTCCGTTACCGTTTTCATCTCCACCACCTCACGCGGGAGGGCATTCCAAGCATCCACCACTCTCTCCGTGAAAAAATACTTCCTGACATTTTTCTTGAGTCTGCCCCCCTTCAGTCTCATTTCATGTCCTCTCGTTCTACCGCCTTCGTATCTCCGGAAAAGGTTCATTTGCGGATTAATACCTTTCAAATATTTGAACGTCTGTATCATATCACCCCTGTTTCTCCTTTCCTCCAGGGTATACATGTTCAGGTCAGCAAGTCTCTCCTCGTACATCTTGTAACGCAAATCCCATACCATTCTCGTAGCTTTTCTTTGCACCGCTTCAATTCTTTTTACATCCTTAGCAAGATACGGCCTCCAAAACTGAACACAATACTCCAGACGGGGCCTCACCAACGACTTATACAGGGGCATCAACACGCCCTTTCTTCTGCTGGTCACACCTCTCTCTATACAGCCCAACAACCTTCTAGATACAGCCACTGCCTTGTCACACTGTTTCGTCGCTTTCAAATCCTCAGATAGTATCACCCCAAGATCCCTCTCCCCGTCCGTACCTATCAGACTCTCGCCGCCTAACACATATGTCTCCCGTGGATTTCTATTCCCTAAGTGCATCACTTTGCATTTCTTGGTGTTAGGGTTGTGCCGAGCCATGGGGAGGAATGGGGAGACCGGTGTTGCTGGCGGCCAAGTTGGGCTCCCTTCAGGTTAAGAAGTTTCCAGGAAACTCTTAAGGGAATATCTGTCAGTGAGTAGCCAAGGAAGAATTATCAGCTCACCAGAGAAGGCTTCTTGTCACAGAATATATTCAAATTCAAGCAAGAGGGCAGCAGCAGCAGAACAGGGAAAGGATTATCAGAGGTAAATCCAGCTGCTTCAATTTGCATCTATTTACTATTGCAAATTTTTTTTTATTCGGCTTTCGGATTTTTTTTTTTAAATTTCCAGTTATTTCATCCTCTTCCTTACCGCACAGGATGCTAGAAAACCGGAACTTCTTACTCCTCCTTCTCTCCTCCCCCTCTGGCATTCTGGGCATGCGCTTAACAACTGTGCTTAACGCACAACAGTGCATGCGCCAGGCACAATCCTCCCCCTGGACTCTCTAATGCTAAAAGCTAACAGCGCACCTAAATATACATGTGATTAGTGTTGAGCAGTAGGGAGCTTTGTTGCAGAGCTGTTGTAGCAGTATTTTTCTGGCACCATACTGAACAGCACCGGAGGGCCTTTTTGTGTAAGCATCAGAACCTGTTTTTTCTTTGACTGCAGCTCCTTTCCGCCGCCCTTAACTACTACTACTACTACTACTTAACATTTCTAGAGCGCTACTAGGGTTACGCAGCGCTGTACAATTTAACAAAGAGAGACAGTCCCTGCTCAAAGAGCTTACAATCTAATAGACAAGTGAACGGTCGGTCCGATAGGGGCAGTCAAATTGGGGCAGTCTGGATTCACCGAACGGTAAGGGTTAGGTGCCGAACGCAACATTGAAGAGGTGGGCTTTAAGCAAAGAACTTGCTGTTTTAGGTGACAGCCTAGTTTGCTTGATGGTGAAGTCAGTCCCACTAATATCAGTGCAACATCAGCAACCCCAACAGAAGCACCAGAAAAGATAGTGATATATTTACCGGTTTTATCTAAAACAACCTTAGCTGAGTAAAAAGCTGGTTCTTCTTAAATGGGTAATTGTGAAGACTGTAGACCTACACTGTCTCTCTCTTCCTCCTACCCTTCTTTGATCATTGATTTAATCCACTTCAAAAACATGGATAAGCCAAATCATGACAAAAGATGAGAGGAGGAGGAGGAGGTGAAAGAAGTGCCTGATCACAGCTCTGATTAATTTAAGAGAGCCCATGTGTTCTTTTGAAAAGGAAAAACTGCCTCAGCCGTTCCCCACCTTTGATACATTAATGGCCAGCTTTCTACTTGCAATAAATTTAAACGTTTTCATAACTATTTATTTATTGCATTTGTATCCCACATTTTCCCACCTCTTTGCAGGCTCAATGTGGCTTACAATATATCATGAATAATGGAATTATATAAGAAAATAGACATTTAGTATTACAGAAGGATCCTGGGCTACATTACAGTGACAAAACATGATAGTAGCATAACAAGCAGATATGATAAGACAATTCTGGTTGTATGTGGAGGAGTTCACGTTTGTTGATCTTTGTGGTATACCTTGTTAAAGAGATGGGTCTTCAGTAGTTTGCAGAAGTTAGTTAGTTCATAAATCGTTTTTAAGTTGCGCGGCAGCGCGTTCCAGAATTGTGTGCTCAATAGGAAAAGATTGCTGCATGCATTAGTTTATATTTTAGACATTTGCAGTTGGGAAAATGAAGATTAAGGAATGTACGGGATGATTTTTTAGCATTCCTGGGTGGTAAGTCTATCAGGTCTGACATGTAGGCAGGTGCATCTCCATGAATGATTTTGTGGACTAGAGTGCATATTTTGAACGTGACGCGTTCTTTAAGAGGGAGCCAGTGTAGCTTTTCTCGTATGAAAATGCTGCTGATTTAATATATGTAATTCAAAAGAAATTACTTTACACCTGTTGGTTTCTTGGTTTGATAGCTTATGTTCCTTTGTATTGCCTGACCAGGGCCGGTCTTAGCAAGTGCGGGGCACTGTGCAGACCAATTTGATGGGGCCCCACCCCAGCTCCGCCCCCACCCTAGCTCCAGGGCCAGCCATCCCCTCTGAGCTCCAGGGCCCACCCTCCCTCCCTCCCTCCGAGCTCCAGGGCCTGGCCCCCCACCAAGCTCCAGGGCTCCTCCCTCCTTCCCAGCTCCAAGGCCTCCCTCCATGCCAGCTCCAAGGCCTCCCTCCCTGCCAGCACCAAGGCCCCCCACCTTCTGAGGCCTCCCTCCCTCCGAGGCCTCCCTCCCCTCCCTCTGAATTTTAAAAGTTACCTCGTCGGGTTACAGGCAGTGGCCGGAGTGAAAAGCGTGCGAGCTGCTGGGCGCTTCCTTTATGTCTTTATTGTAAGACTGAAAGAGACAGCATGTTAAAAATGCCAATAAACTAAGCTAGTGACTCCCGCGTTAATCTGACCTATGGTAAAATAGCATGTTTTACCACAGCTTAATAACTTCCTCCCTCCCTGGTCACTTATGTGGTTCTGAAATTTAGCTGAGTAGAGATCTTAACTGAAACACCTGCAGTGCTTGAGAACATATATTTTCAGGATTCTACTCTTTATCAGAACTTCCCCTATAGGATTTGAAGTATTGCTCCTTTCTTTGAATTTATCTCCAACATTCACATCCTGGCCCATAAGGTGGGAGGGAGGGTGGGGAATTTTCATAACAAGGCTCCTGAGTTGCCTTTATAAATTTTTTTTTTTGCCTGTTCTGAAGAAAAATTATAAATGTTTGCGTATGTATTTTTTATTTTTGTTACATTTGTACCCTGTGCTTTCCCACTCATGGCAGGCTCAATGCGGTTTACATGGGGCAATGGAGGGTTAAGTGACTTGCCCAGAGTCACAAGGAGCTGCCTGTGCCTGAAGTGGGAATCCAACTCAGTTCCCCAGAACCAAAGTCCACCAGCCTAACCACTAGGCCACTCCTCCTCTCTATGTACTCTAAATGTTTATATTCAAATCTTCTTTATATTATCAGGCTGTAGTACTTTGGAATCTTCTGCCTCTGGAACCACTATCTTGAATTACTTAACCTTTCGTAAAATGTTAAAAACTTGGCTATTTGAGAAGTTGTTTGGAGTTCAATTTTGTTTTATTTTTGAAATTTATTGTAGTTCCTGGGAAGTTTTGATCTAGTCTTCTTTATGTAATCTGCAACGAACTGGTCAGGTGTTCTGCAGAATAGAAGTACTATATAGTATAAGTGTAAATGTTCATAGATGAGTTTTAGCCAGGACGTCCACAGGTTTTGTGAGGCTCTCTTATAAAGACACATTGGCACTTACAGGCTGTATTACCGATAAATTATTTATTTTGGTTTAAGATGGTTGTATTAGGACATTCCCCTCCTTGTGTTTCTTGTTGATGCTTTCTGCTATGTTGTCAACTTTAACTTGGCTGTATTATATTCAGGGTTGCACACCACAGTGGTATAATAAATGTCAAATAAATAAATACTTAGACAACCTGTTCTCAAAATTGCCATGTCAAAGTACATTTCCACACAGCTGGCAACAGAGTTAGCTAGGCTGTACAGTGCTATGAAGTTAGAAATACATATTTAAACTAACCATCAGAGGCGTAGCTAGGTGGGATGCCAGGGGAGAGATTGCTCCCCCATATGTACTTCTGATGGTACCTATTTTTCAGCAGTCTGTCACGCCTATGTAGTGCGCTCTCCACTCTCCTTGGCGTCACGACCTGGCTATGCTTCTGCTAACCACATATACTCTTCAAAAAGTAAACAGTTTCAGATCTTCTTTTTGGTATTCTTTTCTTATATGCCACCACCCTAGATGACATATGTACCTGCATACCTGTATGAGATCTTCCAGTATCACAATACAGATCAGAGCTCTGTGCTAATATCAGAGAGAGATAGATCTCTTAAACCCATGATTTTATTATATTCCCCCTCCCCCCCATAGAATAAGCACGAAAAGAAGCAAGACTGGATGTAATCTTCTTTCAAAACATTGATTATTTTCTCTTACAGTAGGTTGCTGGATTACCACATTAACCAGAAGCAAACGCACATTGTAGCAGATTTTTCCCATGTATGAAACCGGAGAAGAGGCGAAGTACTTAACATTATTTGCAGACTTCTTACAGAATTTGAGGCCCATCTAAATGGAACTGAGCATTCTGATCCCTTTGCTCATTCATCTCTATCAGTTTCTCTGGCAAACCTTGGTTGGTTACAAAGTCCTTGTTTACAAAATATTTACTATGTACAAAGCTTATTAATAAGTGGGTGCATTTATCAGTGGCAAATGCCATCTTGTCCACACAAATATTTATTTGATTAGACCAAGCAATTTCCTAATCGGTAAACAGCCTCTGTTACTATATACAAAGGAAGGGAAACAGAACAGAAAGCAATCCTTGGACAGGTCTTCACATGCAAAAAATCAACAGCTCTAACATAAATCTACACAGAGCAACAATGTGAGGTGAGGTGGGTTGGGAAGGAATGGTATTTTGGAAAGGTGAGGAAAAACAGGAAGAAGGAAGATAATTACTCACATTAAGTACAACTGGACAATATTTTCATGTCTCTAGGAACTTATACAGTTTCTCATCTGAAGGCAACCATCTCATTGCCACGGACAACTGCAAATCACTAGCAATTTAGGAGGAGTAGAAACTCATCTCTGTTATGTTTGGCTTTACAATAAAATACATTTTACCAACACAGTCCTTAGTTTCTGCCAATTTGGGGGTTTTTTTTGTTTAATTTTCTTCCATTTCAAGATAAGTGATAAGCTAACAAATGCTCAACAGAAATGCAGGGTAGGGGGCAGATTGACTGCTTTCTTCAAAGTATGGGATCCCTATAGGATATGGAGAGAAAATTAGCTAAATTATTCAACTTAAAAATAATGTTACATATGTACAGTTCAGCCTCATCCGTTTTCTTCATCTTGTGGGAACACTCTTAGAGCTCATTGGAATTAAGGGGGATTGGGTATAGGGGGTGGGAGGTACAAATCTGGATGATATCTTTATTTTGGCTACTGGTTAATTTCACTATGTTATTGGAATTGCGTAAGATGCATTTTAGGGTTATGATGCAGTCTGTCTTAGCATCTTGTGTTTATATACCATTAATAAAAAGATTTTTTTTAAAAGAAATGTGGGAGTAAGCTTTATAAAACAAAGCAAAAAATGTTATGACGAAAATATTACTCAAGCAATTCCTGAATCAGTCTAGATTACACAAAAAATATAAATCTGTAGGAATAACCAACAAATAAAATAAACTAGGGGCCCTGTTTACTAAGGTGCGTTAATGTTTTTAGCGCACCTACACTTAGTGTGTGCGCTAACCATGTAGGCACCTATAGGGATATTGCAGGCATGTACATGGTTAACTCATGTTAAAAACGTTAACGCGCCTATAACATGTCTTAGTAAACAGGGCCCTAGGAAACATATAGTCAAATGCTAGGAATCAAAGAGGGGCATAATCGAACGTTCGATTATTTTGGTGGCGGCACAACAGCTGACCGGAACTGTATTATCGAAAAAGATGGCCGGCCATCTTTATTTTCGATAATACGGTTTAGCCTGGCCAAATGCCAGAGTTCGCCGGGTTTGAGATCGCCGGTTTTGTTTTTCAGCGATAATGGAAAAAAATGCTGGCTATCTCAAACCCGACGAAATCCAAGGCATTTGGTCTTGGGAGGAGCCAGCATTTGTAGTGCACTGGTCCCCTTCACAAGCCAGGACACCAACCGGGTACCATAGGGGGCACTTCTAAAAATGTTTAAAAAATACACAAATAGCTCCCGGGTGCATAGCTCCCCTACCTTGGGTGCTGAGCCCCCCAAATCCCCCCCAAACCCACTCCCCACAACTCTACACTATTACCATAGCCCTTATGGATGAAGGGGGGCACCTATATGTGGGTACAGTGGGTTTTGGGGGTGGTTTGGAGGGCTTAACATTTACCACCACAAGTGTAACAGGTAGGGGGGGGGGGATGGACCTGGGTCTGCCTGCCTGAAGTGCACTGTACCCATTAAAAACTGCTCCAGGGACCTGCATACTGCTGTCAGGGAGCTGGATATGACATTTGAGGCTGGCATACAGGCTGGTAAAAAAAGGTTTTGATTTGTATTTTTTTAGTGTGGGAGGGGGTTGGTGACCACTGGGGGAGTACGGGGAGGTCATCCCCCATTCCCTCCGGTGGTCATCTGGTCAGTTGGGGCACCTTTTTGAGGCTTGGTCGTGAAAATAAAAGGACCAAGTAAACCGGGCGAAATACTGCTTAACGCTGCTTTTTTTTCCATTATCTGCGAAAGCCGGCCATCTGGTAGCCACGCCCATGCCCACCTTCGCTATGCTGCCGACACACCCCATTGAACTTTCGCCGGCGAGGTGACGGGAAAGCGGCGATGCTGTCAAAAAAGCCGCTTTCGATTATACCAATTTCGACGCTTTTGAGAGATCGCCGGCCATCTCCCGATTTATGTCGGGAAATGGCCGGCGATCACTTTCGAAAATTAGCCTGAAAGTGACTTATCCAATGTAATACAAGGGCTAAATATAGTATTTATTTAGAAGGTTTGTTTGCCAAAATTACTGATGTGCCTATGGTGAAATACAATATATAAACAATATTAAAAATACAACAATCAACACAAAATCTCAAAACTAAAACAATAATCAATGTAATAAAATAATGTGGTACAAAAGACTCCAGTGCCACCTGTTTAAAGTAGCCACAGTAAAAAGTGGCCTGCAGTAGTGTGAGCACGTATTTTTAGCTAGATGGTAGTATTCTAAGCCACCTGCAAATGTTGAACTCATCCAGCCATTCTAGCATATAACCCATTATAACAATCCAAAATAGGGAGGACAGATGCATTTCTGCCTCCAACACTGGACATAAACCCATAAAAAGTTCTCAATTTCTTAAATATGGACTGAATTGTTCTAACTATCTGACTCTCCCCAAAACCATCTATCGTACAACATCCACCCCAAATCTTTTACTTCTTCCATTATGCCACATATGTGACCATCTCTGAGAAAAGATAACTAATGTAGCAGATCCAATATGTTGAGAATGGCCAATTTTTTATGTCATGGGTCCATAAGCACTCTGAAAAACGCAACTTTTTACATTTTTCACATAACAGGATGAGGTTTGGACTGTTGTATTACAAATTGTTTGCTCTAACAGAATTCATTAAAACCTCTTTTTTTAAAAAATGTTGTTTCTTGCGACTTCAGTCACTTTTCCCAGAGATGGTCACAACTCTCTCTCTCCTTGCAGGAAATCCTTTAATCCAGTGAGTTCCTTATCTCTCAAGAAGATCTCTTATTTTTTTTAAACATTAGAATTAACTGGTTCTTCACTAACCATCATGAGATGCCTGCTAATCCTCCATTTATCTTCTCGGAGACCTGGGCCCTATCGCCTTTCCAGGACATAATCAATTGATCATCATCAGCATACAAAAATCAAAACAACCTTTGAAACTCACTTATTTTATAAGTTCCCGCAATGGCTGCAAGAAAATATTGAAAAGTACAGGAAAGGGAAAGGGACAGGAACCTAAGCCACATGAGAGCCAGCCCTCCTATCCCCAAACCACTACAATATTGAAGAAGCAAACGATTCACCAAAACAGATGCTGATGCCAAATCCAAAAGGATCAATAGCACCATAAGACAGAGGACTTCATCTTGTACTAGCAACAACACTGCCTCCAAAACATGACCACAAAGGAAACCAAAAAAAATCAACCAACTGCCACACCTAAAATGACAGGTTTGCAACTGGCTTATTATTGTTAAAATCCCAAGCATTTAACAGAGACTTTTTCAGGAGGGAAGAAATGATAGAATGTCATATTTTTTCAAGTACCCTCCCTTCCTATAACAACCTCTTCACTAACATAGCTATAGGTCTCACTGCAGCTTCCAGAAGAAGTTTCAACAGGGGTTCAATTGACGTCCTCCGTAGATGGAATTACAAACTGTTCCAACTGACTCTGTTCCAATAATTTCCCCCCATATTCTCCGTCACCTGACTAGGTATTCCTAAAATAATTTCTTTAGACAAATCCTCAACTTTTTTGACAAAAAACAAACAACAACAACAACAACAAAGGGGTGCATTTTCAACATGATTTAACTGGATAAAATGACTCAAAGGCAAGTAGAGGACTTGGGGGGAAGAGGGTTGGAAGGAAGTGAATGAGGCTGTCAGGCTGGCTGCAGCATCACTGAAAAAAAGCAGTTTTTCTATGGCTGGGAATTTTCCCATCATCAGGCCACATTGTCCACCAGATTCTATATATCACGCACAAATTTGTGTGCACATCAGAGATGCATGTGCAAGTAAATTTTATTTTTATTTTATTTTTGTTACATTTGTACCCCGCGCTTTCCCACTCATGGCAGGCTCAATGCAGCTTACATGGGGCAATGGAGGGTTAAGTGACTTGCCCAGAGTCACAAGGAGCTGCCTGTGCCGGGAATCAAACTCAGTTCCCCAGGACCAAAGTCCACCACCCTAACCACTAGGCCACTCTTCCACTCCAAACTGTTCGTAAATTGACTAATGAGCTCAGAAACATCAATAACTAAGTGCTAACAACCAATTATTAATGTTTATTTGATTTGTTGCATTTGTATCCCACATTTCCCCACCTAATTGCAGGCTCAATGTGGCTTACAACGCTCCATTATGGCATTTGCCATACCAGAGTAGAAATTACAATTGGTGTTACATAGTGAATAGGATGGCATAATAAAGTTAAGCAGACAGGTAAAGAGAGAATCATTCAGAGTATGAGGTGATGTGATGTTTTGCAGTGACAGTTATTGATCGTTCTGGTATGCCTTGTTGAAGAGATATGTCTTCAGGGATTTGCGAAAGTTAGTTAGTTCGTAAATTGTTTTTAAGTTACGTGGTAATGCATTCCACATTCCACTTGTAATGCATTCCACATTAAATCATGTTAATTGGCAGTCTTAAAAATTTGTGCATGCATCTTGCTCACGCTATTCTATAAAGCATGGCACCTAACGGGGCATGGACAGGGGTGTGTTAGAGACATTCCCAAAAGTTGCACACAGATTTACAGAATTCACCCGAAGAACGCCCAAGCTGGGCGCTGGCATTTTCATCTGCTTTTAGCAGGTGTATGTACGATGCCCGAGAGTGAGGCACTAGATCCGCACTGAATATTATTCTATAAAGGGCGCGCTCCCATTATAGAACAGCACTTAGGACTGTATTCTATATGTGGCACCTGAAAAAGCCACGCTGTAAACATTTCCGCCTCAGTGTATTCTGTCAGCGGCGCCTAGTTTTAGGTGCGGTATATAGAATACTCCTAGTTGAGATTACAACACTTAAAACTACGCGCTTCCATTTACACCAATGGAAACATATAACAGTTATGTACACATTTTGGAATGCCCATGAAATGTTAATTTCCCCGCCCATAGCCATGCCCCTTCTTGGCTGTGCGTGTTAGAATTTAGGTGCAGTGCGTTACAGAATAGCAAGTTATGCGTGCAGACTGGATGGATCGTTTGGGTCTTTATGTGCTGTCATTTACTATGTTACTATGTACGTTGCTATATAAATTCTAATTATTGCCAATGAGTGCTCATTATTGCTTGTTTAGTGCTGTTAACACTGATTTGCTTGTTAAGCCAATTAAGGGGTCCTTTTACAAAGGCACGCTGAAAAATGGCTTGCGGTAGTATAAGCGTGGGGTTTGGGCGTGTGCGCTGATCCATTTTTCAGCACGCCTGTAAGAAAGGCCATTTAAAAATTTTTGAAAAAATGGACGTGCAGCAAAATCAAAATTGCCATGCATCCATTTTGGGTCTGCGACTTTACCACCAGCCATTGACCTAGCGGTAAAGTCTCATGTAGTAACCAGGCGGTAATGACCTACACGCACCAAATGCCACTTGGCATGCCTCCAATACATGTGTCCGAAAATAACAGGTATTTTTCAGCCACGCATATCAGACGTGTGCCGAAAATGAAATTACCGCAAGAGCCACATGGTAGCTGGGCAGTAACTCCATTTTGGCGCACGTTGGGCAAGTGTAGATCCTTACGTGGCTTAGTAAAGGGCACCTAAGCTACATGCATTGCTATGGAATACGCTTGGATTCCGGTGCAGAACGGTAGGTGCACTACATAGAATCCTGGGGTTATCGCTCAAGTTTTTTCAGTGCTGAATTTTCAACACCATTTATTGAATTCCCTCCTTTCAGTTTAAAACTTTTCAAAGACTTGACCTAGCTCGACCACCAAACCTAGAAGTGAATCTAGATCCGAGGGTGGGGCTCAGAGGCAACTTGAGGCGGGAATCAAAGATGGCAATTTGCCATAGGACGTACCTTGAATGATCAATTCTTCTTACTTTACAATTACATTTCCAATATACATATTAAAAAAAAATACAGGACAAGATTTGTCTTAAATTTATACAAACTCTTAGTTTCAACACTGTTACTAGGCAGCCAGGTTACAATGTTAAAATGATCGGGAATGTGATTGTATCTCTGTCCTTGCCTATGAGAAATGATTGTGGAGCTGGGAACAGTTATCAGTGCTGAGTAGGCAGCACATTGGACGCTTTCCCAGTAAACAAGATTGATATGCGTTTATACAATTGTGGGACAAGCAATTATTTCACAACACCAGTTCTTGATAAGCCACACATAGCACAGTCAGTTAAGCTAGGCCCATGTGCCACGAGATGATACAAGAAAACTGGAAAACGTGCAAATTTGATTCTATGTAAGAGATAAAACGGAGAATTTAAAGGGGGATCTTCAGCTTGGCCAATCAAAAATATGCTAAGTTGAAAGGATTCCCCTTCCAACACTCGTGTACAGAGCTAAAAAAACAAATATACTACTATTCATAACCTAATACAAAATAAATAACATTTTATTGTATTTTTATACTAGTTTCAAAAAAATTCTTACAAGTGCTTCACTTGCCACACAGCCATTTCTTCAAAAAAAACAACAACAACAACAGACTTTTACCTGCTGCGGTAAAAGGGGACCTAAACGCAAGTCAAAAACATACAGTGATGCCAGCACAGGCCCCCTTTTGTCGCAGCTTAGTTAAAGGACCCCTAAGTGCCCTGGTGCCAACTCTATAATGACCTCAGAGCATTCAGATCAGATCTCTTCCCCTCCGTGAAGAATTTCTCTCACCTCCCCAAACCTCAGGGCTTACTCAGTGGCAGAGTAAATTATTTATTTATTTATGAACATTTATACCCCACTTTTTTCCACAATAAGCAGACTCAAAGTGGCTTACAATGTACAGGAATCAATTACAATTACATTAGATAGGGTAAAAGGAAAAGGATAGGAAGGGGAAAGGGAAGAGGGTCTAAAATGGACTGTGGAAGTAGCTGTCAATGAGCAGCAGCCGGGACTGGCAATGTAGAAGACAACCCCGGCCTGGTCCGGTGACCAAGTCAGGCTGCAGGTGGCTCAGGCGGAGCTCGCAGGGAGAAGATCCTGTAATGTGTAACAACTGGATTTAGCAGCTCCCACCCAAAATTGTTAGATGCAGAACTGAATGATGTAATATGCATCAATAATCACAAATTGGAAGACTCAAACCAATGGCAAATATTCTGCCAACAAACATTCACAGACCATGCAAATTGTAAGAGAGCTCATGTTTCTTTGCCAATGAAAATCTGTTAACTGCCTCCTCCTAGAATCTTATTCTTTGAATCTCCGACTACTTGTTTTTTGGCATCACAATGGTGTTCTTTTCAATCTCTCTTTATATGTTTGAATTTGTAAACTGCCTTGTTATTCTCCTAGGAAAGGTGGTATATTAAACGTAACAAACAAACAAACCATCCAGTGGAATGCTGGCAAACAAAATGGAACAATTTAAAATGTCCTACATCAACACCTTTTACATTCCCGGAAAACATTGGCTGCTATCAACTGCTTTAGGAATGTGCTTTCACTTGAAATGGAGCATTTTGCCCCCTTTTGCCGCAGCTTGGTAAAAGGGGCCCCTTTATCACCTCAATTGTTAATCCGATTTCCAGATCATTTATAAATATGCTATATAGCACTGGTCCCAATACAGATCCCTCCACGATTCACCCTCCTACATTGAGAAAAATGGCCATTTAACCCTACCCTCTGTTTTCTGTCCAATAACTACTACTAATACTTATCATTTCTATAGCCAATTCCTAATCCACAGAAGGAGTTTGTCTCCTATCCCATGACTTTTTAATTTTCTCAGGGAGTCTCATCAAGAACTTTGTCAAAAGCTTTCTGAAAATCTAGATACACGACATCAACCGGCTCACCTTTATCCACTTGTTTATTCACGCCTTCAAAGAAATGAAGCAGATTGGTGAGGGACGACATCCCTTGCCTGAACCCATGTTATAACTCAGGAACAAACAAAAAACTACCTTTCTTCCTTGGGAGATTAACATCTGTTTTTGTTTTTTTAAGAAGCAGCTTTATACATGGCATTTTGAGTAGTTACTGAGTCAGGCGTAATTGGATGGGGCACTATGTTTTATTCTGACAAGTTATTTTCATATATTTAAAGACTTTACCCCGTGCTTGCTTTCCCACTCATGGCAGGCTGAATGTGGCTTACATGGGGCAATGGAGGGTTAAGTGACTTGCCCAGAGTCACAAGGAGCTGCCTGTGCCTGAAGTGGGAATCGAACTCAGTTCCTCAGGACCAAAGTCCACCACCCTAACCACTAGCAACATTCCATGTAGAAGTCGGCCCTTGCAGATCACCAATGTGGCCGCGCAGGCTTCTACATGGAATGTTGCTAGTGGAATAGCAACATTCCATGTAGAATCTCCAATAGTAGCAACATTGCATGTAGAATCTCCAATAGTATCTATTTTATTTTTGTTACATTTGTACCCCGCGCTTTCCCACTCATGGCAGGCTCAATGTGGCTTACATGGGGCAATGGAGGGTTAAGTGACTTGCCCAGAGTCACAAGGAGCTGCCTGTGCCTGAAGTGGGAATCCAACTCAGTTCCTCAGGACCAAAGTCCACCACCCTAACCACTAGCAACATTCCATGTAGAAGTCGGCCCTTGCAGATCACCAATGTGGCCGCGCAGGCTTCTACATGGAATGTTGCTAGTGGAATAGCAACATTCCATGTAGAATCTCCAATAGTAGCAACATTGCATGTAGAATCTCCAATAGTATCTATTTTATTTTTGTTACATTTGTACCCCGCGCTTTCCCACTCATGGCAGGCTCAATGTGGCTTACATGGGGCAATGGAGGGTTAAGTGACTTGCCCAGAGTCACAAGGAGCTGCCTGTGCCTGAAGTGGGAATCCAACTCAGTTCCTCAGGACCAAAGTCCACCACCCTAACCACTAGCAACATTCCATGTAGAAGTCGGCCCTTGCAGATCACCAATGTGGCCGCGCAGGCTTCTGCTTCTGTGAGTCTGACAGAAACAGAAGCCTGCGCAGCCTTCTACATGGAATGTTGCTAGTGGAATAGCAACATTCCATGTAGAATCTCCAATAGTATCTATTTTATTTTTGTTACATTTGTACCCTGCGCTTTCCCACTCATGGCAGGCTCAATGCGGCTTACATGGGGCAATGGAGGGTTAAGTGACTTGCCCACAGTCACAAGGAGCTGCCTGTGCCTGAAGTGGGAATTGAACTCAGTTCCTCAGGACCAAAGTCCACCACCCTAACCACTAGGCCACTCCTCCACTCCAATCGTTAGCAGGGGTATTTAAATACAAAATTCTAAACTACAATTTATATCTGAACTGTTTTGATTTTTTTATATTATTGTACTGAGTACTGTACTGCATTATATTTAGGGGTATGTTTACTAAGGTGTGTTAGCGTTTCTAACCTGCCTTTAAAGTTAAGGTGCGTTAAACGCTAACGCGCCTATACATTTCTATGGCTCACCTTAGTAAACATGGGCGTTAATTTGCATAATATTATTATACCACTAGCCTGAACAAAACAAAATCATCAAGATTCCCCTTTAGTTTAGCAGAAATTGCTGTGTTAGGATGTCCTCCCAATAAAAAAAAAAGGAAAATTGTTTAAAAAAGTTCAGGGATTATGATATTTGTTCAGCTCAGCTCGCCTCGCACCTATTCTAAAACACAGGGTGCTTTCCTCAGGGAATCCTTCATTATTCTGAGGGAGGGGGCAGGGGACAATGTTTAAATAAGAGAAAAGAGAGTTGACTGGGTTCATTAATTTAATAAAGACTAGGGAAACTGGCTTGCTTTTATTTGTATAAAATGGTAGATGTGTGTCATAAAGGTCCCGAGTGACTTTTGAAGGGTTTTGTATACATTTATAATATGCCTGCTACTGGATTGAGGTTATGTTGTTGTGTTCCTTAGATTAATGTTTGCTTTTCTCTTTTTCTCCTCATTAATGTAGATTTTGTGATGTTTGTCAATCTCTTTTTAAATACTGTGTACTAAATTTTTCAAATAAAAAACAATTATTTTCTATTAATTAGAATATATCAGTTTTAAGAATGTACATATGCTAGAGCTGGTTAAGACTTGGTAGGGACCTGCGAGAAAAATCTCACTCGTTTGGCCTTCAATCTCCAGCACTGTGGTGGTAAATCTCTAGTATTGGGATGGGCCACCCTTGGTGTCTCTGCCCCCGAACAAGCCACTAGATCACCCCTTCAAGGTAAGGGCTGCGGCAGCAGTGGTAGCGTGTGGAGGGGCAGTGGTAGCGTGTGTGTGTGGGGGGGGGGGGGGGTGGGTGGCAGCAGTGTGTGCGCAGGGGCAGCAGTGATGGTGGGGAGCCCAGAGTACTCTCAATCCGCCCTGATGTCTGCACATAAAGCGAATGCTACATACCTGTAGAAGGTATTCTCCGAGGACAGCAGGCTGATTGTTCTCACTGATGGGTGACGTCCACGGCAGCCCCTCCAATCGGAACACTTTCTAGCAAAGTCCTTTGCTAGTCCTCGCGCGCCGATATGCACCGCGCATGCGCGGCCGTCTTCCCGCCCGAACCGGCTCGTGCCGGCCAGTCTCATATGTAGCAAGACAAAGAGAAGGGAAGACACAACTCCAAAGGGGAGGCGGGCGGGTTTGTGAGAACAATCAGCCTGCTGTCCTCGGAGAATACCTTCTACAGGTATGTAGCATTCGCTTTCTCCGAGGACAAGCAGGCTGCTTGTTCTCACTGATGGGGTATCCCTAGCCCCCAGGCTCTCTCAAAACAACAACCATGGTCAATTGGGCCTCGCAACGGCGAGGACATAACTGAGATTGACCTAAAAAATTTACCAACTAACTGAGAGTGCAGCCTGGAACAGAACAAATATGGGCCTAGGGGGGTGGAGTTGGATTCTAAACCCCGAACAGATTCTAAAGTACTGACTGCCCGAACCGACTGTCGCGTCGGGTATCCTGCTGCAGGCAGTAATGAGATGTGAATGTGTGGACAGATGACCACGTCGCAGCTTTGCAAATCTCTTCAATAGTGGCTGACTTCAAGTGGGCTACCGACGCTGCCATGGCTCTAACATTATGAGCCGTGACATGACCCTCAAGAGCCAGCCCAGCCTGGGCGTAAGTGAAGGAAATGCAATCTGCTAGCCAATTGGATATGGTGCGTTTTCCCACAGCCACTCCCCTCCTGTTGGGATCAAAAGAAACAAACAATTGGGCGGACTGTCTGTTGGGCTGTGTCCGCTCCAGATAGAAGGCCAATGCTCTCTTGCAGTCCAATGTGTGCAGCTGACGTTCAGCAGGGCAGGAATGAGGACGGGGAAAGAATGTTGGCAAGACAATTGACTGGTTCAGATGGAACTCCGACACAACCTTTGGCAAGAACTTAGGGTGAGTGCGGAGGACTACTCTGTTATGATGAAATTTGGTGTAAGGGGCCTGGGCTACCAGGGCCTGCAGCTCACTGACTCTACGAGCTGAAGTAACTGCCACCAAGAAAATGACCTTCCAGGTCAAGTACTTCAGATGGCAGGAATCCAGTGGCTCAAAAGGAGGTTTCATCAGCTGGGTGAGAACGACATTGAGATCCCATGACACTGTAGGAGGCTTGACAGGGGGCTTTGACAAAAGCAAACCTCTCATGAAGCGAACAACTAAAGGCTGTCCTGAGATCGGCTTACCTTCCACACGGTAATGGTATGCACTGATTGCACTAAGGTGAACCCTTACAGAGTTGGTCTTGAGACCGGACTCAAACAAGTGCAGAAGGTATTCAAGCAGGGACTGTGTAGGACAAGAATGAGGATCTAGGGCCTTGCTGTCACACCAGACGGCAAACCTCCTCCATAGAAAGAAGTAACTCCTCTTAGTGGAATCTTTCCTGGAAGCAAGCAAGACACGGGAGACACCCTCCGACAGACCCAAAGAGGCAAAGTCTATGCTCTCAACATCCAGGCCGTGAGAGCCAGAGACTGGAGGTTGGGATGCAGAAGCGTCCCTTCGTCCTGTGTGATGAGGGTCGGAAAACACTCCAATCTCCACGGTTCTTCGGAGGACAACTCCAGAAGAAGAGGGAACCAGATCTGACGCGGCCAAAAAGGAGCAATCAGAATCATGGTGCCTCGGTCTTGCTTGAGTTTCAACAAAGTCTTCCTCACCAGAGGTATGGGAGGATAAGCATACAGCAGACCCTCCCCCCAGTCCAGGAGGATGCCAGTCTGCCGTGGGCCTGAAGCCTGGAACAGAACTGAGGGAATTTGTGGTTGGCTCGAGATGCGAAGAGATCTACCAAGGGGGTGCCCCACACCTGGAAGATCTGTCGCACTACACGGGAATTGAGCGACCACTCGTGAGGTTGCATAATCCTGCTCAACCTGTCGGCCAGACTGTTGTTTACGCCTGCCAGATATGTGGCTTGGAGCACCATGCCGTGACGGCGAGCCTAAAGCCACATGCTGATGGCTTCCTGACACAGGGGGTGAGATCCGGTGCCCCCCTGCTTGTTGATGTAGTACATGGCAACCTGGTTGTCTGTCTGAATTTGGATAATTTGGTGGGACAGCCGATCTCTGAAAGCCTTCAGAGCGTTCCAGATCGCTCGTAACTTCAGAAGATTGATCTGTAGATCGCGTTCCTGGAGGGACCAGCTTCCTTGGGTGTGAAGCCCATCGACATGAGCTCCCCATCCCAGGAGAGACGCATCCGTGGTCAGCACTTTTTGTGGCTGAGGAATTTGGAAAAGACGTCCCAGAGTCAAATTGGACCAAATCGTCCACCAATACAGGGATTCGAGAAAACTCGTGGACAGGTGGATCACGTCCTCTAGATCCCCAGCAGCCTGAAACCACTGGGAAGCTAGGGTCCATTGAGCAGATCTCATGTGAAGGCGGGCCATGGGAGTCACATGAACTGTGGAGGCCATGTGGCCCAGCTATCTCAACATCTGCCGAGCTGTGATCTGCTGGGACGCTCGCACCCGCAAGACGAGGGACAACAAGTTGTTGGCTCTCGCCTCTGGGAGAGAGGCGCGAGCCGTCCGAGAATCCAGCAGAGCTCCTATGAATTCAAGTTTCTGCACTGGAAGAAGATGGGACTTTGGGTAATTTATCACAAACCCCAGTAGCTCCAGGAGGCGAATAGTCATCTGCATGGACTGCAGGGCTCCTGCCTCGGATGTGTTCTTCACCAGCCAATCGTCGAGATACGGGAACACGTGTACCCCCAGTCTGCGAAGTGCCGCTGCTACTACAGCCAAGCACTTGGTGAACACTCTGGGCGCAGAGGCGAGCCCAAAGGGTAGCACACAGTACTGGAAGTGACGTGTGCCCAGCCGAAATCGCAGATACTGCCTGTGAGCTGGCAGTATCGGGATGTGCGTGTAGGCGTCCTTCAAGTCCAGAGAGCATAGCCAATCGTTTTCCTGAATCATGGGGAGAAGGGTGCCCAGGGAAAGCATCCTGAACTTTTCTTTGACCAGATATTTGTTCAGGGCCCGTTGGTCTAGGATGGGACGCATCCCCCCTGTTTTCTTTTCCACAAGGAAGTACCTGGAATAGAATCCCAGCCCTTCTTGCCCGGATGGCACGGGCTCGACCGCATTGGCGCTGAGAAGGGCGGAGAGTTCCTCTGCAAGTACCTGCTTGTGCTGGAAGCTGTAAGACTGAGCTCCCGGAGGACAATTTGGAGGTTTTGAGGCCAAATTGAGAGTGTATCCTTGCCGGACTATTTGTAGAACCCACTGATCGGAGGTTATGATTGGCCACCTTTGGTGAAAAGCTTTCAACCTCCCTCCGACTGGCAGGTTGCCCGGCACTGACACTTGGATGTCGGCTATGCTCTGCTGGAGCCAGTCAAAAGCTCGCCCCTTGCTTTTGCTGGGGAGCCGCGGGGCCTTGCTGAGGCGCACGCTGCTGACGAGAGCGAGCGCGCTGGGGCTTAGCCTGGGCCGCAGGCTGTCGAGAAGGAGGATTGTACCTACGCTTGCCAGAAGAGTAGGGAACAGTCTTCCTTCCCCCGAAAAATCTTCTACCTGTAGAGGTAGAGGCTGAAGGCTGCCGGCGGGAGAACTTGTCGAATGCGGTGTCCCGCTGATGGAGCTGCTCTACCACCTGTTCGACTTTTTCTCCAAAAATATTATCCGCACGGCAAGGCGAGTCCACAATCCGCTGCTGGATTCTATTCTCCAGGTCGGAGGCACGCAGCCATGAGAGTCTGCGCATCACCACACCTTGAGCAGCGGCCCTGGACGCAACATCAAAGGTGTCATACACCCCTCTGGTCAGGAATTTTCTGCACGCCTTCAGCTGCCTGACCACCTCCTGAAAAGGCCTGGCTTGCTCAGGGGGGAGCTTGTCCACCAAGCCCGCCAACTGCCGCACATTGTTCCGCATGTGTATGCTCGTGTAGAGCTGGTAGGACTGAATCTTGGCCACGAGCATAGAAGAATGGTAGGCCTTCCTCCCAAAGGAGTCCAAGGTTCTAGAGTCCTTGCCCGGGGGCACTGAAGCATGTTCTCTAGAACTCTTGGCCTTCTTTAGGGCCAAATCCACAACTCCAGAGTCATGAGGCAACTGCGTGCGCATCAGCTCTGGGTCCCCATGGATCCGGTACTGGGACTCGATCTTCTTGGGAATGTGGGGATTAGTTAAAGGCTTGGTCCAGTTCGCCAGCAATGTCTTTTTGAGGACATGGTGCATGGGTACTGTGGACGCTTCCTTAGGTGGAGAAGGATAGTCCAGGAGCTCAAACATTTCAGCCCTGGGCTCGTCCTCCACAACCACCGGGAAGGGGATGGCCGTAGACATCTCCCGGACAAAGAAAGCGAAAGACAGGCTCTCAGGAGGAGAAAGCTGTCTTTCAGGAGAGGGAGTGGGATCGGAAGGAAGACCCTCAGACTCCTCGTCAGAGAAATATCTGATGTCTCCTTTGTCTTCCCACGAAGCTGAAGAGGGTCGCTCGGGGGGGGCTGTACCGCAGGAGCCCTCAGGGTAGGGGGAGACCCACCCGAAGGCTCACCGCCACCAGCAGGGGAATGGACAGCCCTCACCTGCACTCCAGACGAAGCACCACCGTCCGACGACATCAGCAGACGAGGAGGTCTCGATGCCACTGACACCGACGCAGCCTTCCGATGTCGCCCCGATGCAGAGGGCCGATGCCTCGATGCACTCGATGCAATCGGGGGCGAGGATGAAGGTCCAGGCGCCGACGACGTCGAGGCAGTTGATACTCCCGGTGCCGATGCTGACGAAGAGCCCGAGAACAAAATATTCCACTGGGCTAACCTCGCTACCTGAGTCCGCTTTTGTAAAAGGGAACACAGACTACAGGCCTGAGGGCGGTGCCCAGCCCCCAGACACTGAAGACACGACGCTTGCCTGTCAGTGAGCGAGATTACCCGGGCGCACTGGGTGCACTTCTTGAAGCCGCTGGAAGACTTCGATGTCATGGGCGGAAAAATCGCGCTGGCGAGATCAAAACTCGAAATGGCGAAAATGGCACCACAAAAATAGGGAGAAGAAAAACTTCGACCGAGGCCTAAATAGGGCCTACCCCGACGACGAAAGAAAACTTACTGGGGCAAAAACTCGAAGTACGGGAAGGGAGAAAACCAAGAGGCCTCCTCCCGACACCTTTTTTTTTTTTAAAGAACAAAGTCGATGACGACGCGCGAGGTCAACTTTTTGGGGCGCGAACGGCGAAACACGACCGTACCGAGCGCGGACAAAAGAAGACTGGCCGGCACGAGCCGGTTTGGGCGGGAAGACGGCCGCGCATGCACGGTGCGCATCGGCGCGCGAGGACTAGCAAAGGACTTTGCTAGAAAGTGTTCTGATTGGAGGGGCTGCCGTGGACGTCACCCATCAGTGAGAACAAGCAGCCTGCTTGTCCTCGGAGAAACCTGAGCTTGCTATGAACATAAGGACTTTTTTTTTCCATGGGGGGGGTGAATGATGCTATATTTCTACTGTTTAAAGTACAGAACAAAAGTCCAAATAACCAAAAGAAGCACCAGGAGCCTTCAAAATCTGGACACAGATCCCTGGTGCTTCTTTTGGATATTTCTTTTTTTTTTAAATTATTTCTTTATTCATATATTTCAATATATCATCACAATACGTGAGTATGCAATCGGCATTTATACAAGAGGCAAAAAAAGAAATAAAAGGAAATATCAATAACAGCCTTTCTGTCCACAAGTTTAGGAAATTTGGAATCCAAGAATTTAGAATTTAAAAATAGAACATATAGCAATAATTACGAACTAATGGTTACATGTTGTTACCACAAAACAGGATAGCTATAATCTCACAGCATATACTTAACACTATACAGAAACTGTATCATATAACACTACACAGAACACATTTACGCTCATAATGTCCATACAATATTGAACGTCTGCAATTCCAGAATAAACTTTAGTGCTTTATAGAATACATACAACCTCATAATAAGGTGTAGTAAAGAAGCTAGGTACTATCAACATTTTTAGAAGCCAGGTAAAATTCTCTCTTCAAAATTTACATATTTCAGGGGCCTTCATTACTTCCATAATCATTAATTTTATTTAGGGGAAGAAGCTATCAACATGGGCTACCGTTAACAGGTGTTTCATTGTTAACCCCAGTCATTAGCAACTAGGTCACCTTGCACAAAATGTGACCTGTCTAAAATAGCACGAGTTAATGGTTAAATAACACATCTTAACGGTAGGCCACATCGTTAGTTCTCAGGCGCGCTTGCAACCCTGCTCTTGTTATTCAATAGTAGTGAAGTTTGTGTATTATATTATTACTACATATGCTAATACTAATTGTATTGTACTTTCTGCAAATGTTTATTGTTAGCCACATTGAATTCAAACTTATTTGAGATAATGCGGGACATAAATGTCATAAATCAATAAAACAACTGCACCCCTTAGTTTATTTTTCTGGTTCCTATGTCTTTGGGTTTTGGGGGGAGAAGACTGGGGTTTTTTGCCCCCTTTTATTTGCTTCTACTACTTCTTACCATTTCTATAGCGCTACTAGACGTACGCAGCGCTGTACACTTAAACATGAAGAGACAGTCCCTGCTCAACAGAGCTTACAATCTAATTAGGACAGACAAACAGGACAAACAAGAGATAAGGGAATATTAAAGTCAGGATGATAAAATAAGGGTTCTGAACAAGTGAATAAGGGTTAGGAGTTAAAAGCAGCATCAAAAAGGTGGGCTTTTAGCTTAGATTTGAAGACGGCCAGAGATGGAGCTTGACGTACCAGCTCAGGAAGTCTATTCCAGGAATATGGTGCAGCAAGATAAAAGGAACGGAGTCTGGAGTTAGCAGTGGAGGAGAAGGGTGCAGATAAGAGAGATTTACCCAGCCTTATCCTCTCCTGTTATCTTCCTCTTTTTCCCCATCATTCTATAGCCACGATCCACTAAAGTCTCTTTACAAAATCCTCTACAGTCCACCCAAAGGTCAGATCCTTCCAGGCATTGCCTCAGGCCACAGAAGAACAACTCAGCAGAAGCAGGCAAGAAATTTTGCTCACCAATTAAATTAAGCATGCAGAAATACACAACATATGTACACACACACTATCAAGGAATATGTGTAATCTCATAACACAACGCAAAGCAAAGCACATATATCTAATAAGACAGACACAGAACTCTAGTAACACACAGCCTCATGCCTAATTGCTTAATCAGATGCACAATTTTTAAACTATACAACGTCTTAATGATCGGTAACAGCCTCACTTTATAATTTGGAAATATATCCTGAAAATGCTTTTTTTTTAAGTTTAATTAATAAGTAGGTCCTTTTCTGATTAGTGAGATTTCCAGAGAAAGCCAGTGAAGTGCTTACCTTCAGCATGCGGATTTCTCGCAGGGCAATCTTCTTTATGACCGGATCATCCTCCGACTCTAAAAACTTTTTAATGGCTACTATCTGCCCAGTGTCTCTGTTTCTGCATTTGAAAACAACTCCATAGGAGCCTTCTCCAATCTTGCCAATCTTTTCGTACTTCTCCATGGGAAAACAAGGACCTTCTAAATGATGACCTTTAAAGCGCCTATCCAAAAGGTCCTCCTTAGTGACTGCAGTCGGCACAAAAGGGCAGAGATTTGCAGAGGCAGCCTCTTCCCTGGGCTGCAATGTGTTCTTTTGTCAAAGACCTAAAAACAGAACAATGCACCGAGTTAGAAAACAGACAGTGAACCAATGCACCTCTTGCTCCCCACTAACTGTTCAGATAGTTAGAAACAAGATACTGTATACAATAAGAGGTTACCTTTACTTGGGTAACTGCCTTGAGTGGATTTCCAATTTTTTAATACATTGTTTAAAATGTAAGCTTGCAAATACTTTAAAATATGCTATCCTAAATCAAACTTAAACCTCATGAATGCACACGCAAGGGCTAAAATGAAGTTTTAACTCCACACAGGAAAATAAACATGATTTGCTTCCTGCAGTGTAGTACAGTAGGCTTCAGGCATGACGTAGGGTGTTGCATCCATAGCAAACTGATACTCTCTCTTCTAGGTCAGTTCTTGTTTCATGTCTAAAACCCTTTTCTCTTAAAAACATATTAATGCACAGTTCAACCGCTGCTGTTAAGGTGAAGAAACACTTACCTTATTAAGAACCTCTTTGTATATCAGCCAGTAAGTGCTCAACTCTGCCAAGATTTACCCTCTCTGACATGAACAAAATCTACTCATTATCCACCCACTCCTCCAAATGCTCCATGAAATAATGCAAAGATTATGTAAATTAAATTGCTTTCACAGCAGGGCGTCACATGGAAACAGGAGATGGGCCATTCTACAAATTAAAAAAATAATGTAATATTGTCAGTGAGGTTTCCAATACTGCTTACAAGGTGTAACTGCTGAGGCAAAACCAAGATATTTATGTCTTGAAATGGGATACTATTATCATCCTCACCTCGAAAGGTGAAAAAAAAAAACCCCTGTTGCTGTTAATGAAGAGTCTCACATCTAAATACAGTCACGTAGCCAAGAAGCAGGCCACAATGAGTGAGAACCTTTCTACGACAGAAGAATATTTTGAAACAAAGAGGAACTTAAAGGGCATAGTTTTGAAAGACGTATGTTAGGAAGCAAACGGAGGGGTCAGACTCTTTCCTACATGCCTCTGATCTAAAATATTATTCAGATAAAGGCCTGATTTATCAAGCTTTTATTCTATAAACACTGAGCAGGAGAAAAAGGCACATTTTCTACTATTTATTTTTTTATTTTACTTAGGATTTATTTACCGTCTTTTTTAAGGAATTCACTCAAGCCAGAGTACAGTAAGAATAAATCAAACATAAGCAATAGACAATTAAAGCAGTAAAAATATTCACAAAATAATACAAAGTATGGCATAGTATACTTACAACGTCAACACAATATGTAATAGAACATTTTCATTCACAGTGTAGGATATAAACAAAGAGGGAACATATACGAGTCCTTTTACTAAGGTGCGCTGAAAAATGGGCTGCGCTAGTGTAGGCGCGTGTTTTGGGCATGCATGATCCATTTTTCAGTGCACCTCTAAAAAAGGCCTTCTTAAATTTTTGTTGAAAATGGACGTGTGGCAAAATAAAAATTGGCGCGCGTCCATTTTGGGCCCGAGACCTTATCGCTAACCATTGACTTAGCGGTAAGGTCTCATGTGGTAACCATGCGGTAATCATCTACGCAGATAAAATGATGATTACCACCCGGTTTCCGCCGAGTGCAAGAAAATAAAAAATATTTTCTGGCGCACATAGCAGACGCGCGTAAAAAATGAAATTACCGCCCGGGCCTCGCAGTAGCCGGGCAGTAACTCCAAATTGACAGGAAGTGAGCATGCAAGAGAAGTCCTAGAGTCTGTGGCAGGAGGCCCACCACAGATGTCTGTATTTCAGAAGCAGCACAGAGAGGAAGGAAGCAGCTCGGGCACTGCATTTCTTTGGCTGGTGGGGCTTTGGCATCCCAGCCATCTGTTTAAGGGGGTGCTGCAGGATTGGAAGGGGCCTGAGCCCAAAGTGAGGGACCCAGGCCCTCAAGGCCCCCTCCCATGGCTATGTCACTGGCTCACATACTAATCCTGCACTAACCAGTTAGTATGTGGTAATGTAGATGTGGTTTTTAGTTTAGTTACCGACCAGGGAGGTCAAGGCAATGCACAATTAAAATATAATAAAATGGAAAAGAATGCCATTAAAAGGAAAGTACCATCTGCTCAAGATAACAATCAACAGATGTGCTCACTGATTAGCGCAGAAATGCCCACTCTCTGCTCTAGAAACAGCCCCTCCCAGAAAAATTACAAAACATTTTTTAGCTCGTAGTTTGCACACGCAGATCCAGAACTTACCACAGGATGCCTGAGCACTAAACTACTGTAACCTATAATAAGCGCATGCTAGCACGTACTGCAGCTTAGAAAAACGACCCCTTGGTAAGGTAGACTAGAGTAAATCCACTGCTTAACCCACAGGTAAGCTGCATGGAATCTAGCTACTTTCTGGGATCCCTGTGACCTGAATTGGCCACTGTTGGAAACAGAATCCTGGGTTTGGTAAATCTTGGGTCTGACCCAGTATGCAAGCTCTTATGTTCATCTTTTACAAAATAAAACGGACAAAAATAGTCTGAATTTTAGTTCTGTAGTTTATCTATTAATACATGTGCCAGTAGTTTTTAAATTTTATTCCTATCTATATTTAATTATAAGCGAGCACTTAGGGCTATCATTGCGTAGGCATGCAGCAAATCGGGCCTACTACCAGGCTACTGCAGGAGCCCGGTGGTAATCTCACCTCTGCCATGCGCCAACTCCAAAGCTA
Source organism: Microcaecilia unicolor (assembly GCF_901765095.1). Classification (NCBI taxonomy): domain Eukaryota; kingdom Metazoa; phylum Chordata; class Amphibia; order Gymnophiona; family Siphonopidae; genus Microcaecilia; species Microcaecilia unicolor. The sequence continues at coordinate 163,348,304 of NC_044039.1, forward strand.
GACAATGCATTTTTATTTTCTAGTGCCAGGGGCTTACCTGGCAGTAATTGCACAGCCCGGTTACTGCCAGGGTATTATGGGAGCCTTTACTGCTTCAATGGGTGGTGGTAAAGGCTCCCCCGGGAAATGGCTGCATGGCAAATGGTTCACTTACTGCAGGGCTATTTCCAGGCTTTTACCCGCAGCTTGGTAAAAGGGGCCCTTAATCTTATTTGTCTAAATTTAAATTTTAACAGAAATATTATCATATCACTCAAAAATTGAGAGTGAAGGGAAAGGGGACTTGATATACTGCCTTTCTGAGGTTTTTGCAACTACATTCAAAGCGGTTTACATATATTCAGGTACTTATTTTGTACCAGGGGCAATGGAGGGTTAAGTGACTTGCCCAGAGTCACAAGGAGCGGCAGTGGGAATCAAACTCAGTTCCCCAGGATCAAAGTCCACTGCACTAACCACTAGACTACTCCACCACTAAGGCTAGGACTTCTATTTTCAGAGAGGGTAATGTTCTAAGCCGTTTCTGCAGGAAAGACAGTATCTTAGCCACAGAAGCAGGCTTTTCGAAAACTGCACTCCCTGTATGGGGGTAGATTTACAAGCACAATGCTACAGTGTATGTAACTTTAATCACAGTCAGAAGAGGTGTCCCCTGGTGCAGGTTGGGAGTTTGCAAATATAGGTGTACTTTTCTAATTTCAAAAGCATACATGCATTTTTCCTTGGAAAAGCTACCTGCACAAACTTAGCAAGTATAAATATGGCAGATGGTTTGTCTAAGATCATTTTCAATGAAAACAAATGCATACTTCACTTTTAAATTTAGGGCAAAGTCCACAGGTTAAAATAAATAAATAAATAAAAGTGCCCATGGACTTTTTATCACTGTGAAAAGTTAGAAAACTACCCCCTTCTTCTCCCCAAATGTCTTCCCTTCATTCTTGAAATGTGGCAAAATTCTTTAAACTAGGGCCCCTGGCAGTTTTATTAAAATAAACATGATAAAATGTTTATTTTTATTAACACACGGCATTTTTAATCCCCCAAACACTCAATGCATTTTGCATTTTTAGAAGTCTCTCTAACAGTTAAACTAAGAAATGTTTTTCTATAACTTATACTATAAAATATGTTTTAAAAAACACTATTGGGAACGGAAAATTTTTAACAAGAAAATGTTTCTTTTCTAGTCTAAGTACAGAAATTATCTTCCCCCAAATTACTCACAGCATTTCAAATGATGCCCCAACATTCTCAATAATAATAATAATGTTATAGGTTTCGGATTTTAAGTTTTGCATGCAACGGTTTACTACTACGGAACTGGCTAGTATGCAAAGTATCAGTACATAAAAATATATCTGTTATGTGCAAGTCTCAGTTGTGATAAGCGGGACCGATCTGGGTGTAGTAAACGAGTGTACAGTAGCAGCACCTTTCGCCTATATAATCCAGAACACATGCGGAATCCCTACAGTCAGACCAGCAGCCAGCCTACTCTGCGCCTGATGCATATCTCACGGCTGCATCAGATGAAGCGGTACTAGCTGAGAGGCAGCTACACTAAAATGTGGCGGTGGAAACAGAACTGACAGGGACATACAGAGCAATAAATAAAACACGATCGCGTCGCCACGCGCAAAGGGCAGCGACGGCTCGCCCAGCGGTACAGCAAAGGCAGAAGAAGGAAGAGAAGAATACTGCACCTGTCACCGGGGCCACGGCTCGCAGCACTGACAGCACACGCAGGGGCGCGCGACCTGCCTCGCGGGCCTCCGGCCAGAGGTGTCCCCATGGGAACTACAGGAGTCCCGCCCCTGCCGCAACAGCCAATCGGCGCGTCCCTGCCGCTTCCGCTCCCTTTCATGTTGTGCTTTGCCCACTTTAAGCGTCCACAACCACCGGCCGCGCTGTGTTTTGTTTTTAATTCATTGCAGTGAGGAGGTAAACCTTCTCGGGTTTCATAGGCAGCAGAATGGGGTGAGCCACAGAGGCCAGGACCCCACACCATATATAACAGTACATCAGGAATGAGCTGGGGTGGGGGGGGAGGGGGTTGCAGGTTCGTCGTCTACAACCAAAAAGGTGTTCCATTACCCCTGCTTCGGGTGAAACGTTACGCAACAGTAGGCATCATCGTGGGGGGGGGGGGGGGGGGGGGAGGCAAAAAGGAGCAGCCGAAGGAAAACAATCGGTCCTGACCTCAGCATCCACTTTTAAATTAGAGGGCGTACTTTTCCGGCGGAGAAGACATTGGAAATAATCCATTTATCCAGAGCACGGCGCAGTGGCATAGCCCACTTTGGGCTCAGGCCCACCCAGTAGCAGCACACCTATGATGTAGCTGGCAGGGATTCCCAAGCCCCACCAGCCAAAAACTCCCAACAACTGTCCCTCCTGCATACAGTACCTTGTAAATAGCAGATCTTCTCCTGCAGCGAGCAGTCACTGATACATACTATTCGCACCGGCCCGCAGCTTTCCCTTTGACGTATTCCCGCCTGTGTGGAAGTTGCATCAGGGGAGGGAAGACTGTGGGGCCAACATGAGCAGTTTGTATTAGTTGCTGCTATTTAAAATGTATTCGGGGGAGGGGATGTTTAAAAGACCATATGGCATGCAGACGAGAGAGAGAGAGACCAAATCACTTGTGGGACAGGGTGGAGTACTTCTGCCCACCCATCTTGGGCCCAGGCCCACCCAAAATTGGGTGTCTGACTACGCCCCTGGCACAGCGGAAGGTGGCACATAAGGCTGCACAAGGTACTTGATATCCTTGCAGCAGCCAGCCAACAGTATCCTGGTGTAACCTCAGGCACCTGAGCATGCAGCAGCCAGTTTACACTATTTCTTGAGTATGGATTGTTATTGCTGACCACTGGGATCAGTAATTAAGTAGCAGTATAAATGCGTTAGGTTTCTTTGGGTGGGCAGGATATTATGCACTCTGCACCACTTTCACATGAAGACAAATAAAATAACCCACTTTATGGAGCTGCTGACTGAGACCGCTTTGCTAGATTTGGTGCAGTCTAACAGACTGAAACAGCAGCTAATGCTAGCATCACCATTTAAAAAGACAATTCCAAGTCAGAAGATTTTTAGTTCTCTATTCCCCATACTTTGAGTCAAAATATGGAACTCTCTACCTATTCCCATCAGAACGAAGACAGCTACCTCAGCTTCAGGAATAGGCTAAGGATCTTTCTCTTCCCCAAGACAGCTTCATAATAATTCTACTTCCTAGTATTATCCATTCCTTTAATGTTTTTAGTCTCATGCATTACACCAATGGTCTCTAATGTTTCTCATGCATCACACTAACACTATCTGCTTTTGTCTCACCTCACATGTAAACCACACTGAACCCTTAGCGGTATACAAGAAGTGAATGGAGCTCACTGTAGAAACCAAGCTACAGATCCCCACAAATAAACATCATCCACATAGCCAGCTTCAACCACCCATAGGCAAGTGTGTGGCAGTTAAAATTTAATTCCACTAACCTGGGAAGTATAAAACTCTCCACGTAACTGGGCTCCTCTACAATAATTAATTACTGCTGTCCAGCGGTGGGAGTTATTCATGACATCATAGAACTTGAAACATCATGGGGGAAAGTGGAATCAGCTATACTAATAGGGTGATTATGGTTTGAAAAGAGCAAAGAATGCTGAGTTACCCTATTTAGGAAACAGAGCACATATATCTTGGCCGGTGTAATCAGAAGCAGTTCTATGGGGGGATGGTTGAATATTGTACATAATGTTAGACTCTCTTCTCTCTTCAAGACTCTCCCTCCAGGAGATTCTCTCTTCAGCACCAATCCCAGATGCCTTGCTCCTGATCTGCAGTCCACCTGCCTCATGGCTCTTCAATGGACCACAAAATGCTTTGCAACAGACTGCTTTGCATTGGTCACATTCAAGGATGTTGCTGCTTATTTCTTGGAAGTGGACTGGGACATTCTGGTTGATTGGCAGAAGGAGCTTTACAAGAAGATCGTCAAGAAGATTCATGACATCATGTCACGAGGATGACCGTAGCAAGACCAACACTTGGTCATTACTGGGGGTGGGTGGCAGTTCGTTATGTAAAAAATGTACACTTGTTCTTAATTTATTCTGTTAGGAGATGCTGTCGGTTATTTTGTTTGACGTTAATGACCCATCTCCTGTGACCAAGACCGAGCTTATTGCCTTCCCACCCAAACCCACTTCTCCTCTCCCTTCACTCTCTATCTCAGTTGATAGCACCCTCATCATCCCCATCTCATCTGCCCGCAATCTTGGAGTCATCTTCGACTCCTCCCTCTCTTTCTCTGCGCATATCCAGCAGATAGCCAAGACCTGTCCCTTCTTCCTCTACAACATTAGCAAAATTTGCCCTTTCCTCTCTGAGCACACCACCCGAACTCTCATCCACTCTCTCATTACCTCTTGCCTTGACTACTGCAACCTGCTCCTCACTGGCCTCCCACTTTGCCATCTATCCCCCCTTCAGTCTGTCCAGAATTCTGCTGCACGTCTTATCTTCTGACTGGACCGATATACTCACATCACCCCTCTCCTCAAGTCACTTCACTGGCTTCCGATCAAGTACCGCATACAGTTCAAGCTTCTCCTACTAACCTACAAATGCACTCAATCTGCAGCCCCTCCCTACCCTCATCTCCCCTTACGTTCCTACCCGTAACCTCCGCTCTCAAGACAAATCCCTCCTTTCAGTACCCTTCACCTCCACCGCCAACTCCAGGCTCCGCCCTTTGTGCCTCGCCTCACCCCATGCTTGGAATAAACTCCCTGAGCCCATACGCCAGGCCCCCTCCCTGCCCATCTTCAAATCCTTGCTTAAAGCCCACCTCTTCAATATCACCTTTGGCACCTAACCACTATACCTCTAACTCATGAAATCTAGACTGCCCCAACTTGACATTTCATCCTTTAGATTGTAAGCTCCTTTGAGCAGGGACTGTCCTTTTTTTCTGTTGTTAAACTGTACAGCGCTGCGTAACCCTAGTAGCGCTCTAGAAATGTTAAGTAGTAGTAGATATTATTTTTCTACTTATATATACATATACACAATTTTATTAATAGAACATAGTCAGATTCGGTGATTAGTCATGGTGTAATGTGAAGTAAACTTTATGTGCCATGCTCAGTGACCCATAGTAAGATTTATATAAATAACTATATGTATATAAGTGGATTAGAGTGTTTGATATGCAGGTTCATTTGGTATACCAAGATTAGGGAGTGTATGTGAAAATATAAGGCTTCAGTTAATTGTCTCCTATTATTCGATTTACAAGTAGGAGGGTAAATAATAGGTATCATAACCCCTTTGTCTTAACTGAGTTGCAGGAAACAAAAAGTGTACATGGTTTGATTTATTGGAATGCCTTGATGTGCAATGACAGTGCCTCTGATTCTACCAACTATTCCCTTGGGGATGTAATGGTGAGAATTTGTTAGAACAGAGCACATTTTATTTCACGTAATTTAATTTAATATGAGTAAGAATTAGGAACAACACCGAGCTGCAGTAATTAATTAAAATTTAATGCCAAGAAGTGCAGAGTGACACACTTGGGATTTCTTCCAAACACCCTTAAAGGATGGATAATTTAATTTCAAACAGCATTCCATTCTACCTGAGGAAAAAGATGATGGGAAATTTAAATAATCAGGCTACCAGATCCATCGCCATACAACATTTTGTACATCAAGGTGACAAGGCAGTGGCTGTGGCCAGAAGGATGCTAGGCTGCATAGAGAGAGGTATAACCAGCAGAAAAAAAGGTGTTGATGCCTCTCTATAAGTTGTTAATGAGGCCCCACTTGGAGTATTGTGTTCAGTTCTGGAGGCAGTATCTTGCTAAAGATGTAAAAAGACTTGAAGCGGTGCAAAGAAAAGTTGCAAAAATGGTATGGGATTTGCATTACAAGATGTACAAAGAGAGACTTGCTGACCTGAACATGTATACTCTGGAGGAAAGGAGAAACAAGGCGATATGATACAGATGTTCAAATATTTGAAAGATATTAATCCACAAACAAACCTTTTCCAGAGCTGGGAAGGGGGTAGAACTAGAGGACATGAAGTGAGGTTGAAGGGGGCAGATTCAGGAATAATGTCAGGAAGTATTTTTTTCACAGAGAGGGTGGTAGATATTTGGAATGCCCTCCTGTGGGAGGTAGTGGAGATGAAAACTGTAATGTGTTTATCTTGTTGGGCAGACTGGATGGACCGTACAGGTCGTTATCTGCACACATCTACTATATTACTATATATAAGTTATTTCACACCTGTTACTGTCACACAAGGACTACTGCAATCTTTATTTTGTTTTCCAGTTCAAATATTTTATTGATTTTAATAAAATTAACATTTTGTGTATACCAAAGAGAGAGAATAAAAAAAAAAATACAGAGTAGGAATGAAACGTATTCCAAATTATGGTAACAATGAAGTAGATACAGAAGGGCATTTCCAATATGTCTAAATCTGATTTAAAATCAAGTGGCGAACATGGACATTTTCAAACCTGAAGAACATCTATCTTTTTGTTTTGAAAATGGCCATTTCCTATACATTTTTAGATGTCTTGTGCTCAGTGCATTTTTCTTTTGTGACCATTTTCAGAAAGAAATTCCAAGGGAAAAATGCAAAAAAAAAAAAAAAAAGCCATTGTGACACATGAGGGGCCAGCAGTCTGGCCACACAGACATCCTAGCAGAGCATGGGGGGAGCTGCAGTGGACTTCACATAAAAGGTCTCAGGTACACATCTCACCGTTACCCCTTATATTGTATGGCGAGCCTACCAAAAACCTACTGTACCCAACTATACACCACTACAATAACCCTTATGTTTACAGGTGTTACCTATATGTGGGTACAGTAGGTTTTTGGTGGGCTCACTATATAAGAGTGGCATATGTGTCTGGGTCCCCTTATGTACAGTGCACTGCACTGACCTATAGGCTACTCCAGGGATCTGCTTGTTGCTTTAATAGGACCAGGGGTGGACTGTCAGTGATCTGGGCCCCAAGGATCATGGGACCCTAACCACCTATCAAAAGTAATTAAAATAAATGGAGGCTAGGGGAGAATGGTCCCCCTACTGCTTTGGTCTCTCGGGCACTGCCCTGTTGTCCCAATGGTCAGTCTGCCCCTGAATAGGACTGGCCATAAAATCTCATAGAGGCTGGTATGGTACTACTTCTTTCACATCTCTGGGCGGTGATGTGAAACCAAGACGCATCCCACAACCAGGAGTGCAGTCCATCAACTAATACTTTAGCAGATTATTTTTCAGATAGGATTAGGAAAAACCAGATCCCTGATTTTAATAATGCGCATGCAGTGGTTGATATATTTTTATTAAACATTAGGGGCCCTGTTTACCAAGGTGCGCTAAAATTTAGCACACGCTAACCATGTAGACACCCATAAGAATATTATGGGCATCTACACAGTTAGCGCATGCTAAAAATGCTACGTGACTCTAGTGCGGCTTAGTAAACAGGGCCCTAGGTGATTTATCTTCCCCTGCCGACAGGATATGGAATTCTTTTTCTTAGGTAGGTGCCAATAAAATCAAATCCTTATTAGCCAGGTTTTCTTCATCTAGTCTTCTTGATGGATTCCAGAATATCTCATGAAAGAGCCTTCTCTTCAGGTGTTAGATTGGACTACAAAATTTTTTCAATAGTCTCTTGGAATTGGATCAACATCCAGCAACTATGGGAGGGATAATTCTGACTCTTATTTTTAAAAAATTATACTTTGGACCCTGTGCAGCATTCCACTATTATCTAAGATAGCAGAAGCCACAGCTGCAGCATAGCTTTCTCAGTTTTCGGAACTCCGTCTATGTTTAAGCCCTGACCAATTTGGTTTTAGGTCCTTCCATAGTACAGAGACAGTTTTATTAGCATTGGGTTCTGGTGCTAGATTATTTCTGGCAAAGGGCAATTATTTCTAGTTTGTTGCAGCTTGATCTCACAACCACATTTGATACAGTAGACCACATAATTCTTCTTTTTAAAATAAGTTTAATGGATATTACAGATGTTTTATCTTGGTTTTCAGAATGTTTATTTAATAGGCATTATAGAGTGAAGATGAATGAAGCCTTCTCAGAGAGCTGGACTCCACCCTGTGGAGTTCGACAGGGCTCACCACTATCACCCACCTTGTTTAAAATCTAGATGGCTTGTTTTGACTTAGGTTTGTCATCTCTGACACTCAGGCCTAGGTGCATCAACCATACGTAAAAAAAATCTAAAACGTAAAAGTGCTTACCGAATGAAAAAACGAAGAATGCACCAAAAAAAACAAGTCGCACATGTTCGGTGCAGTATTGTAAAGTACAATGCATTACAGATTTGTTAAACTGTTGTAATCCCCGTCGGTAATCGGCCCCTAAAGCATGCGCAGAGCAGCCAAGCGTTATGCTGGCTGCTCTGCGCATGCCACAAATGTCAAAACAACCATCACCAAAAAACAAACAAACACGTGGCTCCCCACTTCCCCCTGCTTAAAATATAAAATCAAACCAAAAATTAAAAAAGGATCGGGAGGGGGCAAAGGCACTCGTCAGAAGCGTCCTGTATGGACGGCCTTGCCCCCCCCCCCCCCGATGTCGCCACTGCTCCCCGCTTCCCCCTGTATTAAATAAAAAATCAAAACAAAAATCAAAAGTTTAGCAGCCCCGGCCCCCCCTCCCTTCCTGTCTCTCTCTTTCTCCGTCTCTTACGTCAGAAGGGGGCAGGCCCAGGTCAGGAAAGGAGAGATGTCCTGAAGACTTGCAGCGATCAGATTATCTTCTTGCCCGTGCAGCGCCTTCACACAGAGGTGAGAGGCGCTGCACGGGCCCAGTAAGGCAGGGGGGGGGGGGTCTGTTGGAGGGAGGGGGAGTGGCGGCGACTACCTCAGGGGGGCGGGGCTGTGGGAGGAGAAAGACAGGAAGGGAGGGGGGCTGGGGCTGCTAAACTTTTGATTTTTGTTTTGATTTTTTATTTAATACAGGGGGAAGCGGGGAGCAGCGGCCACCTCGGGGGGGGGGGGGGGGGGCGGGCAAGGCCATCCATACAGGATGCTCCTGATGAGCACCTTTGCCCCCTCCCAATCCTTTTTTTATTTTTGGTTTGATTTTATATTTTAAGCAGGGGGAAGCGGGGAGCCACGTGTTTGTGTGGGTTATTTATATTTTCAAACATGCCAGCTTGGAATTTTATGCTGCAGGGAGAAGCGGGGAGCAGTGTCTGTATGACAGCTCAGGCCTTAACGACAGGTCTGACTTCACATTAAATATATCGTGGTAACTGATTCGGTGCAATCGTCGGTATGGTTAGTGCATTCCGAATTGTCCACATTACAATTGGAAGTGACTCGTTTGCATTCCGTTTTTGTTAGCTGCTAGCGTCGTCGGAAAATGGCTAATGCATGCTACAGTTGAAAATTTCTTCGTTAAAGGGTCGTTAACGTTTAGTCCATCTGGGCCTCAGTAAAGTTTTTTTTTTCATATGCAAATAACATGTTAGTGTTTGTTCCTATGGTTATCGCTACAGTATCCAATATTGTTTCATATTTAAATACATGAAAACACTTCCTTTTCTTTCACTCTTGAAAATGATTGGAGTGGATGTTAGAAATTCAGTAAGTTGTTAATAAAGCACACGATAATCTAATGTATTATTTAAACCTGTTGGCTCAAGGGTTTTCATCTTAAAAATCCATCTTACTGCATGCTGCTATAACTTCAATGGATTTTAAAGATGAAAACCCTTGAGCCAAACAGGTTTAAATAACACATTATTTAAATACAAAGAGATCAGCTGGTGACGCACAAGCACCATTTTTGAATAGCAAACTTTGCAGCTTTAAGTATGTGAACTGAGGAGCAGATTTAAAACTTTTGCAAGATGTTTCCAAAGTTAATGAAAATTTTTTTTTTTTTTACAGAAAACTGATTTGTAGACATAACCACAGCACGAGTTCCTGATGAAGCCGTAATGGGTGAAACAGAGGCCCCGTTGAACATAAGCTAAGAGCTGTTTTTTAGGCATTTTTCAGGTGCTTTATCACCATAAGATCAATATAAGATTAAATGAAAAAATTGATGTACATTTAGATATTGCATATGTTTAATAAAAGGGAGTTTTTTTGAGACCAATGAAAGAAATTGAACACTAGCAGGAAATCCAGCTGGCTGGTATTTTCAAAATTATCGGAAAATGTTAAAGAGCTCATCATGTGGACCCAACAATCTTGAAACTAGAAATTAAGAAACCTTAATCTTAATATCCAAAGAAGTTCTCTCCTATTGATCCAACCTGGAAGACTGCTGTTGAACTATTGTCTCAAGGGCTTGCAGCTTAGTTGTTGAATTTAAAGAAAGTCACAAAAATTTGCACATACCGAGTAAAGATTCTCCATAGCAGACTCAAAGTACATCTATAGTAACTGTCGTCATTTTTTCCAGCAGCTTGGGTGTGGGGGGGGAGTCCTACAGCCTGATTTCCAGAGGCTATACAACCAGAATCTCCATGGCTCTCCTGTCGCTCCACTCCCTCACCACAGCAGGCTACTGACTCCAGCTCACACCCTTGGGCTTGCTGCGTATCTCCCAACACCCGGCATCACTAATACTTCCAGGTCTAGTTGCGGGGCTGAGTACGACTCACTGGAAACACTTCTATCTCGCTCAACTCCCACTTAACAATGGTTAAAAGTGGTTTACAACAAGTTGAAAATAAGAGATACAAATTACGCAATGTGAAATATAAAGAACAGATTAAGTATAAAACACAGATTTAAGATTTAAAAAAATGCTTAAATAAGTTAAGAATTTTGCGAAATTGAAGAGATCCAGAGGAATTTTGAAGGACCATAGGTAAAAAGAGCCAAAATTGAGGGACACAGAAACAGAACAATGTTTCCAGTATTTTCTTATATTTAATGCCACCAAAAGGGGAGAAAATCCACTGCTTATTTCTAGAACAAGCAGCATAAAATGTATTGTACTGTTTTGGGATCTTACCAGGTACTTGTGACCTGGATTGGCTACTGTTAGAAACGGGATGCTGGGCTTGATGGACCTTCGGTCTGTCCCAGTATGGCAATACTTATGGAAAGAATTCACAACTTGATATCAATATATTTGGTGAAACATGATGTGCACTGAGCATAAGAATGAAAACAGTTAATGGCGTGCTATGCTTTTATAAAATTTGGAAGGCTCTGGATGACTTTGAAAAGCTCTGCTTGGTGGATTGCATAATTTTTTTTTTATAACTTCTCTTCAAGAAAGCCTACCCTAATGACCCAACTTAACTAAAGCCCACCCACACGATTCCTGTCCTACGATTGTTAAACCTTAGACCATGTCTCCAATCTCCTTATGCTCATCCCCTATCTTTCCTCTTCATCCTTCTACGCCTTACCTTCACTAAATTCTTCTCCTGTTACACATCCTATCCTTGTTTACCTCCCCATGTCCAACTTACATATCCTTTTACCCCTCTATTACTATGTTGACCACAATTTGTAATATCTCTTTCAAGACTTTGTAATTCTATTCACTTTTTACTATGTAAGCTGCATTGAGCCTGCTATGTGTGGGAAAGCGCAGGGTACAAATGTAATAATAATAATAATGCATCAAAGAAAGGGAATGCAAATGGGCTGCTCGTTGCAGCTCACTTGCATTTGCTAACCCTCATAAAACGGTTGGAGAATCGGCCGGTAGAGCATGCGCAGAGCAGCCAAGTGTTATGCTGGCTGCTCTGCGCATGCTAAGGACGTCAAAAAATAAAACAAACAAAAAAATGACGTGCCTATGGATGTCCTTTATAGACGGCCTTCGCCCCCCCCCGCCCGAGGTCACCGCCGCCGCTCCCCCCTGCATTGAAAGAGCTTTCTGCAGCCCCAGCCCCCCCCCCCGAGGCCGCCGCTCCCCCTCTCTTGAAATGACAGCTTCCCCGCCATCCTCTGCACCCCATGGCCCCGCCCCCGCCGCCCCCCCTGAGGTCGTCGCCACTCCCCCTCCACCTGCCCCCCTCTGTCTGCCACCGGGCCCTCACAGCGCCTCTCACCCCCGTGTGAAGGTGCTGCACCGGCTGCAGCAGGCAACAGCTGATCGCTTGGCTTCGGGACTTCTCTTCTTTCCTCCTTGGCCCGCCCTTGTCTGATGTAAGTTACCTACGTAAGTTACTTACGTCAGACGAGAGCGGGCCAAGGAGGAAAGAAGGGTAGTCCCGAAGCCAAGTGATCAGCTGTTGCTGCTGCGGCCGGTGCAGCGCCTTCACACGGGGGTGAGAGGCGCTGTGAGGGCCCAGTGGCAGATGGAGGGGAGCGGCGGGGGCGGGGCCATGGGGGTGCAAAGGATGGTGGGGAAGCTGTCATTTCAAGAGAGGGGGGAGCGGCAGCGGCCTCGGGGGGTGGCGGGGCTGCAGAAAGTTCTTTCAATGCCGGGAGGAGGGGGAGCAGCGGCAGTGACCTTGGGGGGAGGGGGGCGTCAGAAGGGAAAAAAGAAAGCAATGCTCGTCAGGGACGTCCTTGAAGGACGTCAATGTTAGGCACAGATGCGCAGCTTTTTTTTTTTTCCCCCCTTTCCCACAGCAGCCCCTGCCTAACGAGAGGTGCAGACCTCACGTTAGGGTTTCCACCGTAAGGGGAATCAGTAAACGTTAGTGCATATCATTATAATAGCCTTGCAATGGTACTGCAGCTCATTATAATGATTTGCATTCCGTTTTCATTAGCTGCTACCGTGATCAGGAAATGGCGTTTGGTGCATGCTAGGGTTTACTACTTGCTTGTTAATGGCTCGTTAAGTTTAGTGCATCTGGGCCTCTGTCTCCCTATCCAACCTGTCCAGCATCTCCCCAATGTGTCCCTCTCTCTTTCCATGTCCCTGTACACACTCTATGCCTAACATCTCTTCTGTGTCCCTATCCCTTCCCATGTCCAACTTTCCCCCTTTTTCCTACTTCCTGCTGCATTCCCCAACCCCAAAAGCCAACATCTCTCCCCTCCCCCCTGGGCTGGCATCTACCCTCTCACACTGACTGTCCCTCCCACTACAGCCTGGCAGCTAACTCTTCCTCCCTCCTTTGGTCTATCATCTCTCCCTTCTCATCCAGTTTCTCTCTCTAATCTTTGCTTCTCCTCCCTCTGGGTCCACCATCTCTCCCCCTTTTTGGTTCGGGTCTCACTCCCTCCTCCACTTTTCCCCCAGGTCCAGTCTGCTCTCCACTTCTCTTCCCTCCCTCCCAGTCCAGTCTCTCTTCCCCCTGCAAGTCCAGCATCTATCTTTAGCCATACCCCCATAGTCCTCAAAAGTCACTGTAGGTCAGCAGCAGCAATAAAAACAGGCTACCTCCACCAGGGTCTTTCCTCTGCTGTGTTCCACCCACAGAAGTTGCACTAGAGAAGGCGTGACAAGAGGAAAGGGCGTGGCTTGAAGCAGTCTAATTTCATTGCTGCTGCTGGTGGCAACCTACTGAGTTTGAAGGAACCTAGTTGAAGGGAAGGGCTAGAAAGAGATGCTTGTCTTGGGGTGGGGGTGGGAAGAGATGCTAGAATTGTGAGTTGGAGGAAGGATGGAGGGAAGAGATGCCAGACCATGAGGACAGAGTGCTTGAAGCCAATGCATTAGATAGCACTTTGGTTCAACCACAAGCAGTCCCTACCACTGGGTGGACTTGGGCTTTTTGCCAGACTTGCTCAATGATAGGCCATTAGGAAGTACCATCCATAACTACCTTTATTTTAAGTTCAATGACAATCCAGGTTTGAATTATGAACAATTCTAAACTACATTAAATTAAACCATAACTGGAATTTATTGGTGGATTAAGATGCATCACGTCCTAAATAAGGACACAGATAGCATTTCTGTTCCAAATGTTACTAAGGTGGTAAAATTTAATTCTGGACAAACTGTAGCATAAATATAAAACAGATTGTGATTAACAAATAATCTTTTATTCTCCATACTGTTACTTAAAAATGTTATATTGAAAATAAACATATCCCAAGAACACGTCCAATGCATGTGCACCAATATCTCAAATATAATGGTAATTGTACCAACCATATTTGAAGTCTTTGGTATGTACAATAAGAGATTAAAATGTGTTTTCTTTACATACATACATACAGTTTTAAAGAATGCAAACTGCTTGATGGTACAGAAAATAATATTGTGGTGTCACCAGCACACAAATAACTACAGATTAAAGGAAGTAACATGAATTATTAAGATACTAAAAGTGACTTTAGAATACTTCATCGGATTATATGTATATCCTTTTAGCAACATTATCCATATTTTCATACTTCTGTAATATACCCTAGATTCCCCTTTAATGGTACTTTTTCAGCAAAAGCTATTACAAAATACTCTGCTCATAAAACTGCATTTATACAGAACAATGGAACAGAGTGAAAGGAAGCACTATATCTAAAGAAAGAAACAGAATCCCGTCCTCCTCTATACACGTTAAGCTGCTCTGCAACCTGTTCTCTCAAAAGTTAAGGTACAATATCCCACTAGCAGCAGATTAATAAATAAAGATTAAATATTCTATTTTACAGATTATAACCTGGCAGGCTCAAAAATTAAAAGCTTCTATGGATATCAAACTCCTAAACAATTCATTTTTATTCCGTGAGCTAAGACTCCATATAAAATTGGAAAGTGCCAACACCATTGTTTGTTCATACACCAAAGAAATTATATTTAAAATATTATGGCACCTTTTTTTTCTCTTTAAAAGGCTGTGATTTCCTCTAATTGTAGCTTTTATTAAGCAAACTTGATAAAACTAACCACACAGTGGCAAGAAATAGAACAGCTGTATACAGCTTAAACCAAAAAGGAATCCTATGTAATACATACAACAAAATGAAAAAGCAAGCCATAATCCACTGTGCATAGAATTTCCTTGAAAGGGACCTTTTATGTTGGAAGTAGTATGTTCCTATGTCATTTGCAAAAAAAAAAAAAAATCACATTATAGTACTGTTTAATAACTGTTTTCGTGGCCAGCCAAGATGTAAAGATTGCTGTGCGCTGTTGGGTACTCTGTTGGTCTACTCTCTAATACGACGACTCTGTAACAAAAGACAACATTTTTATAGAGCAAAATACTGAATACCATTTCTGAATGAGATCCTGGTTAAGAAGTTACCATAAATTGATTGCACTAGAAACATTAATATGCCGAGTTTACATTATACAAGCATTTATAACAAAATGTCAGCGTCCAATATATTTTTTAAAAATGGTGAATGTGTCCCAAATCAAGAATTTAATCCATTAAATATTAAACTCTAAAGCAACAGAAGTTTACAATAACCAGAATTTAGTGCCTTATACCGAATTACTAAGTATAAACAGGATCATCCTATCTTAAAGGCCTTAGGGGACCTTTTACGAAGCAGCAGTAAGCCCACCGCGGGCTTACCATGCATCCAGAACTACAGCCAGGCTACCGCAGGAGCCTAGTGGTAGTTCTCACTCCTCAAAAATATGCGCTGACGCTAGCACAGGCCCCCTTTTACTGCAGCTCAGTAAAAGAACCCCTTAGAGAACCTTGCTAAACTTTGGGCTTTGAAGTCCTGACTCCAGCACTTCCTCCTCTATCCTAAATGAAAATGTTAATACCAAAGAGCTTGCTCAAAAAAGTAGCCCAATTACTGAACTGTTCTAGAAGACAGCACAACCAGTGGGCACCACTACGGGCTTGGTCAGCAAATTAACTTCAGAGTTATATCTTCCTCAAAAGCTTACTGATTTAAGTACTGAAGGCAGGGGGTTTGCAGCCTTGCAACAATCCCTACAATTTGAGCAAACATCATTAAGGATTTATATATTTCTAGACACACAGATATACACACAAACACACACACGTATGTGTGTATGTATGTATGTATATATATATATATATATATATATACACATACACACACACACACACACACACATACACTAATTAAGGTAAAAAAAACTTTGATCTTTGTTGTTATGAGACACTGCAAGATTTGGTTCAATTCAATAATTCTAGGGCTGTACGTTTAACGCGTTAAATGTTTAACCCGCGTTAACATTTTTAACGCCATCATTGTCTCTCCCCCACCAGCTAGCACCTCTTCTTACCTTCTTATCACCCAGCTGAAATGTCTTTCTAACACGAAGTTCTGCCTCAGAACTTCCTGTTACAGAGAAATGCTTTGGACTGGGAGAGAAGCAGCACTGTTTTCACTGCAGCGATGAGGAGCAGGGAGAAGGAGCTGCAGAGGAGAGGGGGACCACTGGAATGCAGTGCCGGGAGAGATAAGAGGAGATGCCAGCTGGAAGGTGCTCGCAGAAAAAAAGGAAGACGGAGAGAAAGATGTAGACCATAGCGCCGGGGGGAGGGGGGGTGCATGGGAGAAAAAAGAAGCAGACAAGAGAAAGATATGGACCACGGGGAAGGGGGGCACATGGGAGAAAAAGGAAACAGAGATGAGGGGGGTGTTAGTTGGACAGATGTTAGAAATAGGGGATGGAAGGATCAAAGAAGGGAGATGAGTGACGAGGAAAGAGAAGGGAAACAATGGTGATCATGGATGGAGGGAAGGAAGGGAGGAGATGATGTTCATGGATGGAGGGCAGGGAGGAGATGGTGCACATGAATGGGAGGGGGAAAGGATGAGATGGTGTCCATGGAGGGAAAGGGAGGGGAGGAGAAGGAGATGGTGCCCATGGAGGGGAGAGGAGGAAAGGGAGATGGTGCCCATGGAGGGGAGGGGAGGAAAGGGAGATGGTGCCCATAGAGGGGAGGGGAGGGGAAGAAAGGGAGATGGTGCCCATGGAGGGAAGGGAGATGGGAGGAGACGGTGCCCATTTGGAACATGTGACCAATTGTGTGATTAAAAATTTTAATCGCTATACAGCCCTACTTCTATGCCATAATTCAGCTCTTTGTAAGAGACCTATGCTGTATTAAATGTGGATATTACAGGGAAAATTTAAAAAATATTTAATATTTTGATTTTATACCTGTCAGATCCCAACAAGCGGAAAACCCTGGTTTCATCAGAAATCTCCTGGGTAACCTGCAGAAACAGTAATAGTGAAATTAGATTTCAATTAATAAACTGCACACTCTAGTTCAGACTTGGGTTCGGCAAGAGGCTATAAACTCTCCTAAATAGGCCTTCTAGCTATGCTGTCCAGTTCAAGATGGAATAAAAAGTTTCAGTACTTCAATACCCAGAGGGAAAAGCTAAGTAGCTGTTCTTCAAATGCAGCCATCTCTCTACTCTTTGTCTGCCCACTTCTACAATTTGTGCTTTCTTTCTAACACCTCCAAGTGTGTGTATGCATGCGTGTTTGAATTAGGAGAGAGCAAAGGGCGAGATCAGTGGTGGGGGTAGTTGGGGATGTTAGTTTTGGGAGGTGAGGTCAGTTTGAAAGAAGCAATTCTGTAACTGCTGTTTTTCACTGTACCTTGTTTCTAAGCTACAGAAGCTCAAAATGCTTCTCCCATAAATATGCATTGGGCTATTTTTTTACGGGGTGGAGGAAGCTTTTTTTTTTTTTTTGCTGGATTCCTCAGTCCGATTTGGCCCATTTTTGGTCAGTGTATTTAATATTCTACTGTTTTTTTCCACATGCCAGATCTGATCCCATTACATTAAATGTTCAGTGAATTATTTTGCCCCCCTCCCCCCCCAAAGCATTCTCAGCCCTGTATGTATAATTCTGTCCAACTTCTGTTGAAATGGAATGAAAAAAAAAAAAAAAAAAAGGATATTATGGGGACAGATATTGTAACAAATTGTCCTGGTAACTTCAGGAGTTACTCACACAAATCTTTCAATTTGAAATTTCCACCCTCCACCCATGTTAAGTGCTGTCATGTTGGTGTCATCTCATGGCAATCCTGTGGATAGTTGCCCTGAACTGTGTTCATTCTTCAGTCAGATGGCTAATTTTTGATCAAGTGGCACCCATGGCTGTTATTGTATCAATCCAGCACACTGTTGGTCTTCTCTTTTGTACCGACATTCAACCATGCCTACATGCCTAGCATGTTATCTCTCTCTAAAGATCTCTTTTTGCATGGTGTCCGAAGTATGAAAGTTGAAATCTTGTCATTTGAGCTTCCACGGAAAGCTTAGGTTTGATCTCTTTTGATAGCAATTGATTTGGTCTTCAGGCAGTCCACAACATACATAGTATTCTTCTCCAGCACCATAATTTGAAGACATCGATTTTCATCCTTACTTCTTCACTGTCCAATTTTTGTATCCAGATGACATTATTGAACATACCATAGCTTAGAAAAATCGAACCTCTGCACATAAAAATCTTGTCTAGTTCCTTCAATGGCATTCTGCCAAGAGTGATCCACTGTCAGGTTTCTTAATTGCTTGTTGTTTCATTACTGATTATTTGATCCCAGCAAGTTGAAGTTGCTCCTCCATTTTGCCTGGCTAAATTTATTCAGAAAAATCTGGGTAGTTTTAGAAGTATGGCAGGGCCACAATTAGACTAACTAGATTATCTTTAATTGGATAGTGCTGATATTAATTGGTGTAGCCTGAATGAACTTTAGGCGAGAATATTCAACAACCGAACTCCACCAGATGGTCAGAGAATAATCTGGTTATCCTAGATAGCTTATTAACTAAACAGTCACTGAATACTGAACCACCGAAACCCAGAATTTCCAGATTTAAGTTATTATACAATATCCTAACTCTCAAATCAGTAATGGAGCGCCCTTCACTTTCTCTCGCATATAAAACCAATATAAATGTTTATTAAAAACAAAATATGTACCATCATTTTTGAATGCAGTCCTACACTCCAGTTCTACTAAACCGAGACAAAAGTATCTAGTCAACTAGAGGTACAACAAAATTGCCATTACACAGCATATTGAAGCTCAATATAAAAGAAACCACGTAGCTTTCATAACATAGTAACAGATGGCTGATAAAGACTAGCAAGTCCATCTAGTCTGCCCAGCACGGTGGCTAGAGTTGTAACTGCTGTTCTGTACAGAACTTACAGGTTATCTCCTCTATATATATTGGTTTAGGATTGTAACTGCCACTCCATGCAGGTTAAATCTTGTCATCTTCCTTGGTCCTATCCTCTTGCTAGATAGGGATTCTCTCTGTTTATCCCATGCCTTTTTGAATTCTGTCCTTTTTTTCCCCTACCACTTCCACCAGAAGGACATTCCAAGAATTGTGTTGCCTAGATTGTGTGAGCATTTGTGCTCATAGCCTTCCAGCACTTTTTAGCTGGCTAACTTGGATTTGGTATAGCTTTTTTACCGTCTCCTCTTCCCCCTTTTTTGGTTGATATGTGAGCTACTATTGTAATGCTTTTGTGGGAGGTAAAATCCTGTACTTTTCATTCATCTACCATCTCTGCTTCCTCTAGTTTAAATGCTTGTCTACATATTACTTGAATTTTTCAGAGTCTTGATCTGTGGTGTTCTGTCTCTCCTCCATTAAGGTTCCTTTGACTATTTTGGCTATTATGTCTGTTGGAAGTCTTTTCTAGGTACCCACAACTGACAGGTGGAAAGAACAGGGAATTTAGAAATGAAAATTCTTAGTAAGGAAAAAAAAAAAAAGGAAGTATTAAAAGCATATTATTTGGATGATGCAGGCTAAGAAATATGGCTTTTAAGTTCGATTGTGTTAAGCATGTAGACTTATTCTACAGCACGAATCTTTGGTATTGCACAAATATATTATATTTCTCTGTTACTACTTCACTAACATCTAGTCTACAAGCATATGATACCTAGCTGATAACTTGGGCAAGTATAAAGTCATAAGTACATAAGTAAGGCCACACTGGGACAGACAAAAGGTCCATCAAGCCCAGCGTTTCCAACAGAGGTCAATCCAGGTCACAAACACCTGGTAAGATCTCGAAAAAGTTCAATACATTTTATGCTGCTTATCCCAGAAATAAGCAGTGGATTTTCTCCAAGTCAATTTAATAATGGTCTATTGACTTTTCCTTTAGGAAGCCGCTCAGACCTTTTTAAAACCCTGCTAAACTAACTGCCTTTACCACATTCTCTGGCAACAAATTCCAGAGTTTAATAACACATCAAGTGAAGAAATATTTTCTCTGATTCGTATTAAAATTACTACTTTGTAGCTTCATCGAATGCCCCCTAGTCCTACTATTTTTTGAAAGAGTAAATGAGTCACATCTACCCGTTCCACTCCACTCATTATTTTATAGACCTCAATCATATCTCCCCTCAGCCGTCTTTTCTCCAAGCAGAAGAGCCCTAGCTGCTTCAGTCTTTCCTCATAGGGAAGTCGTCCCATTCCCTTTTTCATTTTGTCACCCTTCTCTGTACCTTTTCTAATTCCACTATATCTTTTTTGAGATGCGGTGACCAGAATTCAACACAATATTTGAGGTGCGGTCGCACCATGGACCAATACAAAGGCATTATAACATCCTCACTTTTGTTTTCCATTCCTTTCCTAAGAATACCTAACATTCTAATTGCTTTCTTAGCTGCTGCTGCACACTGAGCAGAGAGTTTCAACGTATCATCAACGCCGCCGCCGAGATGTCTTTCTTGGTCGCTGACGCCTAACATGGAACCTTGCATTACATAGCTATAGTTCGGGTTCCTCTTTCCCACATGCATCACTTTGCACTTGCTCACATTAAACGTCATCTGCCATTTAGACGCCCAGTCTCCTGAGGTCCTCTTGTAATTTTTCACAATCCTCTCGTGATTTAACAACTTTGAATAACTTTGTGTCGTTAGCAAAATGTAATTACCTTACTCCCATCTCTAGATCATTAATATTATAAAAAGCAGTGGTCCTAGCACAGACCCCTGGGGAACCCCACTATCTACCCTTCTCCATTGAGAATACTGACCATTTAACCCTACTCTCTGTTTTCTATCCTTTAACCAGTTCTTAATCCACTACCTCCTATCCCATGACTCTCCAATTTATTTCTGGAGTCTTTTCAAAAGTCTTTTGAAAATCCAGATACACAATATCGACCAGCTCGCCTTTATCCACATGTTTGTTCACCCCTTCAAAGAAATGTAATAGACTGGTGAGGCTAGATTTCCCTTCACTAAATCCGTGTTGGCTTTGTCTCATTAATCCATGCTTTTGAACATGCTCTGTAATTTTGTTCTTTATAATAGTCTCTACCATTTTGCCCGGCACCGATGTCAGGCTCACTGGTCTATAATTTCCCGGATCCCCTCTGGAACCTTTTTAAAATATTGGCGTTACATGGGCTACCCTCCAATCTTCTGGTACCACACTCAATTTTAAAGATAAATTACATATTACTAACAATAGTTCCGCCAGTTCATTTTTCAATTCTGTCAGTACTCTGGGATGAATACCATCCGGTCCAGGAGATTTGCTACTCTTCAATTTGTCAAATTGCCCCATTACATTCTCTAGGTTTATAGAGATTTCATTAAGTTTCTTTGACTCATCAGCATTGAATACCATTTCTGGCACCGGTATCGCTCCCAAATCTTCCATGGTGAAGACCGATGCAAAGAATTCATTTAATCTCTCCACTATGGCTTTGTCTTCCCTGATTGCCCCTTTTACCCCTCGGTTATCTAGGGGTCCAACTGATTCTTTTGCTGGCTTCTTGCTTTTAATATACCTAAAACATTTTTTTACTGTGTGTTTTTGCCTCCAACGCAATCTTTTTTTCAAAGTCCCTCTTTGCCTTCCTTATCAGCGTCATGCATTTGACTTGACATTCCTTATGCTGTTTCTTATTATTTTTAGTTGGTTCCTTCTTCCATTTTCTGAAGGATTTGCTTTTAGCTCTAATAGCTTCCTTCACCTCACTTTTTAACCATACCGGCTGTCGTTTGGTCTTCCTCCCTCCTTTTTTAATACATGGAATATATTTGGCCTTCTTTATGATGCTGGAGGGAAGTTCAAAAGGAATATAAAACACAATTCATCCCTGAGAGGGTTGTAGGTATCTGAAGCAGACTTCCAGCAGAAATGACAGAAGCCAAAACAGTCAAACATGCATGGAAGAGACACAAAGAGGCATATTTTCAAAGCACTTAGCCTTCCAAAATTCCATAGGTTTCTATGGAACTTTGGAAGGCTAAGTGCTTTGAAAATACGCCTCAAAGGGACCTTAATGGGGAGGGACAGAGAACACCACAGATCAAGACAGACTTATAGCACCATATACAAGTACACATATGCAGACCAGATGCTGACATAGAGGCATATTTTCAAAGCACTTAGCCTTCCAAAGTTCCATAGAAACCTATGGAATTTTGGAAGGCTAAGTACTTTGAAAATATGGCCTATAGTAACATAGTAGATGACGGCAGAAAAAGACCTGCACAGTCCATCCAGTCTGCCCAACAAGATAAACTCATATGTATGTTTCTAACAATGACAGACATGACTGTGTATTGTGTAATATTCCAGAAGCACACATAGATTATTTGCATGTTTTGATTTCTTTTATTTTGCAAACAATTTAAAAAATATTGAACACTATCCCGGGATTCTATATATTGCGTCTTAATTTCCATGCGGAAATTGAAGCATGTTCTATAACAATGCACATAATTTAACTGGTTAACTAGCTAATCAATGCTGTTAATTGGATGTTAACAAGCAATCATTAATTAGGATTTACGCGCAGAACATCGCTAAGTGTATTCTGTAACGTGGTGCATGTAAATTCCAAGTCGCACAGTAGAAAAGGGGGCATGGTTATGGGCATAGAATGGACGGGTCATGGGCGTTTCTAAAATCTATGTGCATTATTATAGAATACACCCGCTCTGCGCCTAATTTAGTCATCGGGATTTAATATGGCCTAAATGGATGTGACTAGATTTGGTCACATGGAGAGGTGCTAGGCATTATTCAATATACCACGTGGAAATTTAAGCCTATTCTATAAAATTTAGGTGTACTTTCGAGAATATGCCTAGGCATATATTTTTTTACCATGCGAATATTTCAGGCACCATATATAGAATCTAGCCCTTAGTGCCTTCTTCAGAACATATAGATTATCACAGCTCATATACACAGTGGTGTTTGACACTCGGGGCCGGTCATTGTTTAACACCCCCCTCCAAAATCCAGTACTAGGCATACTGAGAATACAAAACACTCAGGACCCATACAGCAATTCTACCATTCCATAAGCAGTAATTTCTACAAATCACAAAAGGGTGTACCTAGGAAAAGGAAGAATCTTAAACACCGCAGTGAGCAGTAGAACATCAATTCACGTTTTGTTAAACTAAAGTAGCCAGAATAGTACAGATCGTCGATCCTGACAGTCAAAGCTAACAGAAAGCCATGTCTTTTTCAGACAAAGATACACCCTAATTCACTATAGAATAAGTAACCACAAACATTCTATTTAGACAAAAATTAAACTGAATCCCCAGGAAGCCCAGGAACCACAGAAACAGAAAATGTCCCCTAGTACTATACAAAATATAAAGATAGATGTAAATTTGAAAAAAAAAACCAAACCTAACAAATACCAATCACCACTTCACAAATTAACAAATAGAAATATAGAAAATAACATAATACCATTTTATTGGACTAATACATTTAGCTTTCAACAGCCAAAACCCCCTTCCCTCAGGTCAATATAGCATACTGCTGTTACAGTATCCTATCCTGACCTGAGGAAGGGGGTTTTGTTCTCCGAAAGTTAGTCAAAATGTGTTAAAATTAGTCCAATAAAAAGATTACCTTTATTTCCATTTTCTATTTATAATATACATTTATTAACACAGCTACAATACTACTTTATCCTAAAGCAGAAAAAGAAAATAATATTTTATTTACAGTTTGTTGTCTATAGTTTCTGCTTTCCTCATCTTCTCTTCACTCTCTCCGTTCCATCCAACATCTGCCTTCTCTCTCCCTGCCCCTGCCATCCAGTGTCTGCCCTCTCTCCCTGCCCCTTCCATCCACCGTCTGCCTTCTCGCTCCCTTCCATCCATCTGCCCTCTCTCTCTTTCTGCCCCTTCCAACCACTATCTGCTCTCTCTCTCCCTTCCATCTAGCACCCGCCCTCTATCTCTGCCCCTTCCATCCACTATCTGCCCGTCTGCTCTCTCTCTCTCCCCCTTCCAACCACTGTCTGCCCCTTCCATCCACCACTTGTCCTCCCTATCCCAACCATCCAGGGTCTGCCCTCCTTCTCTCTCCCTTCCATCCAAGATCTGTGCTCTCTCTCCCCCTGCCCCCTATTTTCAGCCCCCAGTTTCAGCTCCAGCCCCATTATCGCACCTGCCTCTAGTTCTAGCCCCAGTCCACTTCTCCCACCTGCCCCCCTTTTCAGCCTCATTATTCCACCAGTCCCCCGTTTCAGCTCCTAGTTTCAACCTTCAGCCCTTTTCTCCAACCAGCTTCAATCCCATTCTCCCTGTCCTCTTTTCAGTCCCCCTAATTCCAGCCCCAGTTCCATAACTAGCCCCCTTAGCCCACCTACCCTCCTTTTCAGCCCCCAGTTCCAGTCTCCTTCATCCACCGGCCTTGCATTACAGCCCCAGCCCCATTCTCCCATCTGCCCCCCCCCCCTTTTCAGCCCCAGCTGCATTCTCCCACCTGCCCCTGTCCCAGGCATGGCCCCATTCTCCCTCCTGCCCCCTTCTCAGACCCCAGTTCCAGCCCCCTTCTCTCATCTGAACCCCCTAAATTCCAGCCCTAGCCCCTATTTAGCTGTTTGATTCCCAGCTCCCAGTCCCCACTTGCCTACCATTATAGCTCCTTTGACAGCCCCCTTCTAGTTTCTGCCACCCAGCCCCCTGCATTTTTAAAATCTTTGAATTGGCAGTGCAGCACCAGCGTGCAGCATCTCGTATCTGTGAAAGAAGATCACCTCACGCCTTCCCTCACTGTGCCCTGCCCTCCTCTGATGTAACTTATTTCCGCGAGGGCAGGACACAGTGAGGGAAAGCCTGAGGTGACCTGCTTCTTTCACAGACGTCCTGCCGATTCAAAGATTAGATTTTAAAAATGCAGGGTGCCAGGGCAGCAGAAACAAGAAGGGGGCTGGCGATGGGCAGGTGGAGACTGGGGACTGGGGAGGAGAGGCAACAGCGGCACCAGCAGCCTGAGTAGAAGGACGAGTCGGAAGCAGTGGGAGAGGAGCACCCCCCTATTTATTTACACCTGGGGCGGACTGCCCCCACCGCCCTTGGTACGCCACTGGTACTGTATCTCCTCTATCTCTCTTTTCCCCTAGTGTACACATATTCAGGTCTTCCAGTCTCTTCTCATATCATCTTTTGGCACAAACTCTTTACCATTTTTGTCACCCTCTATTGGACCATCTCAAGTCTTATGTCTTTGGAGAGATATAGCTTCCAAAACTGGAGACAATACTCCAAGTGGGGACTGACATTAGCTGCCCATTGTTTAGCAGAGAACCAGAAGTGCAGAACTCATGCAGGGGTGGCAACATACATCTGAAACTGCTGAGACTTGAACAGAAACTTATCTATGAGATAAATATGACGACACCCCATAGACTTAATTGGGAATTAGATTTCACTATCTTTTTATAAAGATTTAATGAACATAGAATTGTGCCCCTCTCCCTTTTTTTCTCTGGTTCCCCTCTTGGCAGCTACATGTACATAAGTAATGCCATACTGGGAAAAGACCAAGGGTCTATTGAGCCCAGCATCCTGTCCAATCGAGGCCAAGGGCACCTGGCAAGCTTCCCAAACGTACAAACATTCTATACATGTTATTCCTGGAACTGTGGATTTTTCCCAAGTCCATTTAGTAGTGGTTTATGGACTTGTCCTTTAGGAAACCGTCTAACCCCTTTTTAAACTCTGCCAAGCTAACCGCCTTCACCATGTTCTCTGGCAACGAATTCCAGAGTTTAATTATGCGTTGGGTGAAGAAAAATTTTCTCCGATTTGTTTTAAAAGTTACTACACTGTAGTTTCATCACATGCCCCCTAGTCCTAGTATTTTTGGAAAGCGTGAACAGACGCTTCACATCCACCTGTTCCACTCCACTCATTATTTTATATACCTCTATCATGTCTCCCCTCAGCCGTCTCTTCTCCAAGCTGAAAAGCCCTAGTTCTTTGAAAAAGTGTAGCATGTAATACATAATTTCCCAGATACATATAACAAATGAGAACACTTAGGGCCTTGTTTACTAAGGTGTACCAGTGTTTTTAGCGCATGCTAAACGTTAGAGTCGCCCATATGTTCCTATGGGCAACTTTAGCGTTTAGCGCTCGCTAATCATTAAATGAACAGAAAATTGTTTTACTGCCATTTTTATTTATGTATATTTTATATTCTCATTCATTTATTATTTAATGCATTTGTTCAGTTTTATTATTTAATGCATTTGTTCAGTTTTATGAAGGTATTCATTGTTCTGCATTGCATGCTTATGTGTATCCACATCACTAGGACACATTAAAAATGGCCACTGAAATGCACAGGGGCTCATTTTCAAAGCATTTAGACTTACAAAGTTCCATAGGTTACAATGGAACTTTGTAAGTCTAAGTGCTTTGAAAATACGCCTCATAGTGTTTCAAGTCTATTTAGTTATTTTTTAGCAGCGTTTAAAAAACATAATTAGCGATTTTAAGTGGGCACAGTATGTAGAATTCATATCTACATTTATCTCTTGTTTTGGAGTGCTGCTGAAAACGTGTTTTTAAAATGATTCTTTAGTCTCTTTTGATCAGTTTCATAAACTTTCATTTTTGTTTTAATACGTGACTTTTGAGCTTTTTAAGATGTCTCATTATTCTCCTTTTAGTAAATTTTTAGAATTCTGTAGTAACCTCTGACACCTTAGTATGTATTGTAAGTAGTTTGAAATTGAGCACGGCTGATTCCATTGTGGGAGACAGAGGAAAAGCTGTTGCCCTGCCTTTAACTGTTCTTGTGTCTTTCAAGAGCTGCACCTGATTAAATGAAAAAAAAATGAAAAGAAAATTGTAATGAAAAAGTAATGACCTCCCTTTTTTGAAGTTTTTGATTTTAATTTTCAATCCATGCTTTATACTGATTTCCGGCAGTCTTGGGTACACATTCAACAGCTGGGTGAAGCACAGTTCTTAACCAGGTTAGGTATGTGGCCTTTTAGATTGGTTTAAAAATTTTGGGTCTGTGTATTTAGAAACTGTTTGGCAAAATGTGGCCACGTTGGGTCTTTTTTAATAAAGAATTTCCAGGATTCCTGGTCTGCTTTGTTTCTTGCTGCAAACTAGTAAAGCCTCCTTCTTGGTACTGTGCTCTTATTATTTGAGGCTTATGAGCTTGATTAGAAGAAAATAATGTTTGAAGTTCAGTTTTAAGTTAATTCAGTTTTGTCTCTGGCTTTTACTATTTCTTTGTTTGACAGATACAGATATATTTATATTTATTTATTTAACACTATAAGCTGCCATGAGGGGGTGTCCTCCCACACTAGCAACTTAAAACAATGTGTAAAAACACATACATAAGTCAAACATTTCTGCTTTGTGGTGTGAAGGGGGGAAATCAGCATTTGGAATAACTTACCTCATTTGACTTGAAGTTTTTACCTTGCATTCCATGCTTCCAAAAAGCTAACACACTATCTTGAAGGCACACTACAAGAATAAAATAAAGTTTAAATAGTATTTACAACATATTCTACACTTGTTTTGATTTCTCAAGATAAAATTTACAATTGTGTAAAAGGGATTTTAAGATATTATTTCTAAATTAGATTGGCACACAGTTTATGCTTAAAGTGAAACAAAAATGTGCTTCACTCTACACGAAGAGATAAAATTGTATAACTTTCTATGATACATGGCTTCTGTGTCAATACATAACATAGGCTGCTTAGCAGAGCTGTGAAGTTGGTATGCCAAACCTTCAACTCCAACTCCTCTAATTTTCTACTGTCCAACTGACTCCATGCTTCCTCTGCTTTTAATTCTGGTGTGCTCCACCGGAAGTGAAATCAGAACGAGGTCATTGGAAGGAGCATCTCCCACCATTGACCCTGGAAGAGCTGCCGATGCTCCCTCAGTCACTAATGTTGCTGGCCCCCTTCAGAGCTGCTGAACCACCCCCCTCTACCTCAGAGCTTCTGATGCTGCTGCGTGCAAATCTCTCATGAATATTCATTGTGGATCTCATGAAATCCTGACTGGCTGGGGTACCTCCAGGACAGGTTTGGGAACCACTGCCTTATATGGTACTAAGGCCCCACACCCAGTACATCCCATGATGCACCATACAGGAACAGGCACAGCAGGCACAGAGGCAGGAGGGAGTAGACAATTCTCATGTCTCCTACCACGAGGTATGTGGAGAGGTCTGGGGGGGTGAGATTCTACTAGACCATCAGGGACAGTGGTGACTAGGGGACTGGACTTGGCTCATATTGGCTTGGCATGGCACAGCCTGGTTGGGGGTCCGCCGGGTCACTGGGTCTGCTGGACCACCATGCTATTCTTTTGTGAGAGGAGGCTGGGAGGTATCCACTGGACCATCAGGGAACTTTTTTAGGTTGGGGGAGGAGGCGGCTTAGGCGTGCGTATTTGGGGAGTCTGTCCGGGGCAGGGTGGTTGAGTTGGTAGGAGAGAAGGGGTGCCGTTAGACACTTCTTTTCTCAACCAGCCCTCAATGCTGTCCTGGACCAGGCATTAGGTTTCTACAGCTAAACCCTGATTCAGCAGTTCTTTTTATTGTTCAACTTCTATTCAAATTGTCACACAATATAGCATAATACATATTAGTTCTAAATACATATCATGCTTAAATTTTCTGCAGAAACCATTTATCTTAAATCTTAAATTCACTAGCTTGTTATACCTCTTCTCCTTTATTTCTGTCTTCTATCATGCATCTGAATGATAAACATGAGCAGTGTGTTAAGAAAACTAGAGTGAGAAAGAAATGTTTTCCCATACCTACGGATTCAATGCGGAAATCAAAGCTTAGTTCGGATGCAAGCTTCCTATTTGACTTCAGTTTCCCTTGGAGATTCACAATTTTCACAAATTCTAAAAAAAAAAAAAAAAAGCAGAGGATCAGATAATTAATTAGCTTATATACATTCAATTACGTGATTTAACACTACTACAAAATGCTAACCATAGTGCTAACTCATAGCATTTACTCTTTGTAACTAGGTTTTATAACTTATCTAGTCAGTCTTTCTTCTAATAACCTATCTTCATTTATTAATAGCTCACCACCAAACTCTTGTAAGACCATATTTTCTATCCCACAATTTCCATTTAAAAAGAACCTATGCAGGAAATAAAGAGAATCCTGAGTAATGGAGGGAAACCTTTTATGCAGCTTAGACCTATTGGACAAGATGCTAAATCAGTTGGCCCTGATTAAAAATCACCCATCTGAGAAGTATGATTATCCAGAAGGAAAAAAATGGCTATCATTAGGTTTTTCTTGAAAAACAGGCATAGCGAAGTTTCAATCTTTGCTAATTACTCTCTCTCAAATCTTAAACCAGTAGCCAACACTATAGAATTGTTTAGACTGGTATAGTCATTCTTGGAAAATTACTATTTCCATCAATACAGTTTTCT
Source organism: Microcaecilia unicolor (assembly GCF_901765095.1). Classification (NCBI taxonomy): domain Eukaryota; kingdom Metazoa; phylum Chordata; class Amphibia; order Gymnophiona; family Siphonopidae; genus Microcaecilia; species Microcaecilia unicolor. The sequence continues at coordinate 163,377,933 of NC_044039.1, forward strand.
TTCTGGAAATAGTACAGAAACAGTTCGTTATCTTACTGGATGATCTACTTATGACGGATATCTATATAAATAAAATCCCCCCTCAGACGTTTTGAAGCTCACTCCATCTGTCCTGAACTCCTGTCCTCCTGGTAGGCTAGGCTATTCGGACTACTCACCCTCAGTCTCAGCCACGCCCATCTGGGCCGTAGGCCATGCCCCATCTGCACATAAAAAGCACCCTCAACATTTTAAAGCACACTCTGAGGCTTCAACAGTTCGTATGTTCGAAGCTCTGTAACCATTTTTAAGCACACTAGATCTCTGCCCCGCCCTGACCTATCAGAGAAGGGAGGAGTGTCACAGCTGCACCGCTCTGACCTATCAAAGGGAACTGAAACAGGAAAAGGGAGGAGCGTCACACCGAATGACGGACCTATCAGAGGGAAGTCAAATAGAAGAAGGGAGGAGTGTCAGAGGCCAAGGGGACGGCTGTATCTACGTCTCATAGGTTTCCTTGCCTTCTTTTCAGTGTATTGCAGCTGCAGCCACTTAGGTAAGTCTAGCAAGCCTGTCAGCTACTGAATACAGAAAGCAAAAGATAGCATGTGGGAACTTGCTCCATTTTGTTCTCTGGAATGCAGTGATTATTATACAAATGGTCTTGCTTTCATTATTTTGGTAGGGGCTGCCTTCATGACTGTCCACAGTCCCCCCAGTCCTGACACCTGACGGGGGACAGGGAAGGACACTTACTGTCTCACATAAGCACTCGCACACACTCATTCTCACATACACACAAGCTCTCTCACAGACACACTCACACCCACTCTCTGTCACACACACACACTTGCACAGTCTCACTCTCACACAGTCACTCTCACACTCTCTCAAACATACACACTCCGCGCAAAACCTTGCTAGCGCCCGTTTCATTTCAGCCAGAAACGGGCCTTTTTTACTAGTATCACATAAAACAGCCCAGATTCTGTACTAACATCAGCATTTGACAGGGGCACTCTGCTGAAACGAAGACTAAAAATCTGTGTTGAAGAGCAGATTAGGAGTAGATATCCTCTTTTTTTCCTTAAGTTATAAAGCCTATTACTCTTTTTTTCCTTAAGTTATAAAGCCTATTACTTCTATCACTTCTAAAGTGCTACTAGATGCACACAATGCTGTACACTAAAACCATGTAACAGAGCTTACAGAGAGGACAAATAAAGGATTAGGGAATTACTTATTGTGGGAATGATTAAAACAAAACAAGTGGAATCGCACAATAAGGTTACAAAGAACATGTCGAGTTTAGCTAACCATCAAATTATCCCAACTGACTCTGTACCACGCATTTTGTTCCCATCATATATCTGCTCTTGGTCCCTCAGCTATACGGTAAGCTGTATTGCAGAAACTATTTAGCATCATATCTATGTTAGTTGAATGTTCTAATGCATGTTCATTAGGTGTATAATTAGTATTATGCTAACATTGTATTATATCTCTGGTATTTGAATTCCAGTGCTGTTAAATGTGTATACTTTTTTACACAGTTTCACGGTAGTTCTATTATTAGATTTCAATTTACTGTTTTCAAGTTTACCTCATTCATTGTATTTATGTTTATTCTTAGTTATTTTACTATTATTATGCTGTTAACCAAATTGTAAGTTTTATGTTAAAATGTCCCTGATGAACATTACCTTGGGTGAATCTCTTCCTAAAGGAAGTTAATAAATCCCAAGAAATAAATGAATAAATTTTCTTGTGGGGTTCCACTTTGGTCTCCCCAGTTGCCCATTCTCAATGTCCACATATCAGCTCTGGGTGCTGTGGTTAGAAAGTTGGGCTGAAACTTTGAGCCCCTTTTCAGATAGGGTTTAGAGATCAGAAGTAATATATCCAGGTCAGGACCTGCACAATTCTTGTGGTAGTTTACAAAAGGCTCTACCAAACACAAGCATCTTCCACACGAAGTCCTTGTAGAAAGCCCTGGCCCAAAGAAGTACTTATTAAAAAACAAAATCTGTGCATCCCTGTAAGCTGGTGCAAACGCACAGAAGGAAAGTTTCTTGAATAGTTTTTGGCTTGCTCAATTCACCCCCCCCCCCCACCAACTTGAAATCTCTGCATGCTTGATCTCCATGTTAGCAACTTTCTGAAACTACATTTACATCACTATGCCAATCTACATGTGTAAATGCTTTTTATACAGATGCTTTTAAAAGTCTTCCTATATATACTTAGATGATACTCAGATGATACCCAGATTCTGAATCCCAGTTCCAATAACTGAACACAATAAACAAATAATACAAAACTTTGGTCACTATTCAGAAGTGGACTCAATCAGGGTCTTCAGCTGAATATACAGAAGACGATTGTTTGTGCTCTCGGTGAATGAAAGAAAAGCCTGGGAAAATGACTGGCTGTCTTTGAGGCTGAGAAAGTCCAGCCCAAACCAGTTTCAGGGCTAAGGATGCTGGGTATCATTTTGGACTCCACTATATCACTGGAAGTGCAAGCTCATATAGTGCTATATTTAAAAACCCTATTCTTAAAACAAAGTGGTAAGATCTCTTCATTCAGTTTTCAGCTGGGTGACTTTTTAAAAACATTCTCACAATGGGTTAGTGACTTGTATTTGGACAATTTGGTGTTGCCCAGGCTTTCTCCCCAGCAGTTGAGCTTTTTGAATAAGCCATTTACGGAAGGAGACCTTATGTTAGCTCTGCAGCAGAGCGCTTCTCATAAAATGCCAGGTCCAGACGGATATCGCATAAAATTTTATAAACAGTTTTCTGAACGAGTTAAAGCGCCGTTATCGGCTTTGTTCAATTCGATGGTGACAGGTCAGACTATTCCAGAGACCTTCAAGTTAGCCCAGATAGTTGCGATATCTAAAGAGGGGAAGAATTTAGAGGACCCGGGATCCTATAGGCCTATATCTCTCTTTAATGTTGATGTCAAATTATATGTAAAGATTTTAGCAAATAGGCTGGCTATGGTACTTCCTGATCAGGTTGATGTGGCCCAGGTGGGGTTTGTGAAAGGATGGACAGCAGTTAAAAATGTTCGTTCTATTTTGACTCTCCCTATGCCCCCTCTTGGGTACTCCATTCTGTGGATAAATCTCTTTTGTCTGTCCCCTTCTCCTCTACTGCTAATTTCAGACTTTGTTCCTTTTATCTCGCTGCACCTCATGCCTGGAATAGACTTCCCGAGCCTGTACGTCTAGCCCTGTCTTTGGCCATTTTCAAATCCACGCTAAAAGCCCACCTCTTTAACACTGCTTTTGACTCCTAACCACTACTCACTTGCCCTGTACCCTTTTATCCCCACCTCTCTTTAATTCCCTTACCTCTTAGTTGTTCTATCTGTGTGTTTGTCCTATTTAGATTGTGAGCTCTTTGAGCAGGGACTGTCTTTTTGTGTATGATGTACAGCGCTGCGTATGCCTTGTAGCGCTATAGAAGAGATAAGTAGTAGTAGTATTTTGGCATCTTTGGAAGTGGTGGCTCACAATCGTTTGTCTTCCCTTTTAGTTAGTTTTGACACAGAAAAAGCGTTTGATCGGGTGAGATGGCCATATCTATTTGCTGCTTTGCGGCATTATGGTTTTGAGGGATTTCTTTTTGGATGCAGTTTGCGTTCTGTATTTAGAACCCCAGGCATGTGTTTGGGTGAATGGGGTATGTTCGCACCGGTTTTGGATTTTTAGAGGTAAGAGGCAGGGGTGCCCATTGTCTCCTCTTTTGTTCGTGTTATCGTTGGATCCCCTGGTTAGAGAGAGAGCTCCTCATCCACACATTATGGGAGTACCGGTAGGCTCTTCGAGGTTTCTTCTGTCGGCTTTTGCGGATGACTTGCTGGTGCAATCTTACAGACCCCTTTAGATCATTGCCCGCATTGTTGGAGCTCTTCTAAGAGTTTGGGGACTTTGCTGGCTTTAAGCTTAATTATGCTAAATCCCTGGCGTTGGCCTCTATGGATGCCATACGACAGAAGTGGGGGTCGAGTTTTCCTCTTCGATGGGCAAAGGGTTCTTTTCTTTATTTGGGCCTTTGTTTGTCCATGAAATTGCTGGACTTGTATCATCTAACATGTTACACGATTACTACGGGCCATGGAGAAGCGACTGCAAGGATGGGTGTCCTTGCCTCTTACGCTATATGGGTGAATTCAGTTGTTTCATATGGTGGAGTTCCCTAGATGGCTATACCTGCTACAGCTACTGGCTTTTTATATTCGTCAGCGAGATCTTAAATGACTTCATAGTCTGCTTAGGCGTTATTGTTGGGGAGGGAAGAAGGCTAAGCTCCCATTGTCTTTGCTAATGGGTTCTTGGGGTGAGGGGGGGTTGGGTCTGCCGGATCTAAGGCGGTATAATCGGGCATGTCTTTTATGTCATCTAGGTGACTGGTTTTTTGACAAGGAAGATCATACGCCTTGGCAGCTGGAGCATCAATACTTTGCCCCTTGTCATTTTTATTTTTTGCTGCAAGTGCCAGGTCCTGTTGCTTTTGACTCGTAACCACTTGTAACCATTCGCCTCCACCTACCCTCCCTCCTTCCTGTACACATTAATTGATTAGATTTGCTTACTTTATTTTTGTCTATTAGATTGTAAGCTCTTTGAGCAGGGACTGTCTTTCTTCTATGTTTGTGCAGCGCTGCGTATGCCTTGTAGCGCTATAAAAATGCTAAATAGTAGTAGTAGACATGGTGAGGTCTTGGGGATTGGACTTATGTACGTCTGATTTGTTGCCAATTTGTGGAAATGTGCTGTTCAAACCTGAGATTGATAATATTACATTCCGACGTTGGGCACAGATGGGCATAACTCGGTTGGAGAATGTTTTGAAATTGCAGGGTTCATTGTTGAACCTGGGAGCCTTGGGCATTGGGTATGAAATCAATAACATCTTCGCTTATAATCAACTAGCACATTATGTCAATTCTTTGGGTGCTACCGCCTTATGTTCTCGACAGTCATCAAGTGAGACAGTTTTTTTCAATTGGTGCAGGGGGATCGACTCTCGGTCTCGGGTCTCTATAAGGCCCTAGGAACGTTGCCACTTTGTAAGGACTGGGAGTTGATTAGGCAGCACTGGGCCCGGGATTTGTCAAGACCCAACCTCTCCTTAGATCTTAATGTCTTGACTTCTAGGATTCCTTGGTTGACTGGCAATGCTGGTTTGCGGGAATGTCAATACCGTATTCTTCATAGAGCTCAGATTTTCAAGATGGGGGGTGGGTGGGTGGGCACTCCTTTGTGTGGAAAGTGTGAGAGGGCGCCGGGTTTCTTTTTCCACTGTTTATGGGATTCTTTTAGGGTACAGCAGTTTTGGGCCGCCATTTTTCGCTACCTGATGTTTCTACTAGGTTCCAGAGTTTTGAGCTCTCCTGTTGGAGTTCTATTAGACAAATATGAGATTTTTGCATTGCAGAGCGGGCCGGCTAAGCAACTGATTTGTAAGGCTTGCTTGATTGGCAAGAGACTCATTTTGAGTCAATGGGTTAGCGACTCTTCCCCGGACTTCTGGCATTGGAGGAATAAATTACGAGTTCATGCTTTTTGAGCGTCGGGGGGGGGGGGGGGGGGGGGGGTACGGGGATCTCCTAAGCGACGGAAGCAATTTCTTGACATTTGGGGGCATATATACAATCTTTGTACACTTGGGACAGAAGTCTGATGGTTCTCTATGATCCCTGGGATTGGAGCTTGTTTGTTTTCTAGGTATGGGAATGATACAGAAGGTACCTTTATATAGGATTTGTAGGGTTAGGTAGAGGGGGGGGGAAGGGATTTATTGAGGAGTTTAGTTCCAGTTATAGTAGGTGCTTACTTACTACTTGCAATGGGGTGTGCGTCCTTTAAAAAAAAAAAATCCTTTAGTTGGTGTGTAAGGGACACTTATATTAGCTGCCAGTGAGACGCACCGTAGTTTCGTCTTGGAATTAGGGATGGGGAGAGAGAGGGAGTTGATAATAGCTTCCTGGGAATTGGATGTTTTTATGTTGGGTGTGTTTCTCGGGGCTTGATCTTGAACGTGTTTCTGATTGAGGATTGTGTGTAGATGAGTAACACTATTTTCTCTTCCGGGAACTGGTATATGTTAAACAGTAAGGGGTAGGGGGTTAAAATAGTTAAAATTTGATGACATGTTATTCTTGCATGGTCTTTATCTTTGTGCAAATGTTTATTTTGACTTGTCATCAATAAAAAAGTGTTGAAACTAAAAAATCCTCGCACAGGACACATTCATGCCATACTTCAATGCTACTGGTCAATATTGAGCTGGTGTGATCAATAAATTAAGAGAAGTGCTGGCCCAGGGCTGAACTTAATAGTATATTCAGCGTCATCTGTACAGATAGCAGTATAGAATATACATATTCAGCCATGACCATGCCAACACTTTAGTTTAGGCCAGCTGTTCAGCTAAATAGTGCTGCCTCCACCTAGAGACCAACTGAATTTTGGTTTTGGTGCTGAAACAGGCCCAAAATCCTTTCAGCCTAGTTTTGTATTGTGATTGCAATCGCAGTTATGATCTTGAACAGTAGTTTAGCAGGTTTAATTCTGTAAATTTGGGATAAGCTCCTTAGGAATTAGGTTCTCTGTGGAGTTATGATATCAGCCGTCATTCCCACTGCGGTGCAAAGTCAGCGACTGTAAAAGCACCATGGCTTTTCATTTAAGCTTTCATTAGCTGCAGTCCATGTGTGTGGAGGCTATTTTGCTTGGAGGTGAAATAGTGTCTCATTATCTGAATATTTCAGCTCGGACACTGTGGGATTAGCAGAGGGGTGCAGACTGCAAGCTCTGACAATCCCCAGCAGCCCTCACTGGTTCACATTCACACAACCAAACAATAAGCTCCTTAGGATTTAGGCACTTTGTGGAGTTATATCAGCTGTCATTCCAACTGCAGCGCAAAGTCAGCGACTGTAAAAGAACCATGGCTTTTCATTTAAGTTTTCATTAGCTGCAGTCCATGTGTGTGGAGGCTATTTGCTTGGAGGTGAAATAGTGTCTTATTATTTAAATTATATTTTAGTTTGGATACTGTGGGTTTAGCAGAGGGATGCAGACTGCAAGCTCTGACAATCCCCAGCTGCCCTCACTGGTTCACATGCACACAACCAAACTTGAGTTTTCAGTTTCGGCAGCAGTTTTGGTTTTGCCCGAAACTGGGAAAAAGCAGTTTTGGTCAGCCTTTAATTCTACTCCTTTTTTAACCAAGCCATTATACATATTAAATAGCCATTTAGCAATTTCAATGGCTGATAATTGCTTTTTGAAAAGTGGAAGTGATGTCTTGACATTTTGTGATGACAACAAAGAGTAAGATTTTTGCGAGTTGATTACCTGTTTGGGTTGTGTTGCAACAGTTCCAGATCATTATTTTGGTATCTTTATATTTACAGCCATGATATGCTTGACAGAATCAAGTCAGCCCTGAAGCAGCCAAGTGAGGCAAAACAGTGGCCATTGTCGGCATCAGCTTCTGGCACCTAGAATCATTGTCTTTTTGATGAACAATGTATTGGTGAATTAACTTCTGGAACTGCAAATTCATAAACTAAGTAGTTAAAGTCTTTTTGTGTTTAAAATATTATGGATTTGAAGAAGCATTCTGAAGTGAGCCAGTTGTTTGAGGAAAAAACTATAGTGGTTGCCAACTCATTATGACTTCAGTTTAAAGATGCTAATTTTGGCTTTCAAAGTCCTTCATGAAGTAGAGCCACATAATTTGACAGAGGATTTGGAACCATAAAATACAGATACTGTATTAAATTTACAGTTATAAGCTCACTATAAACCTAATCCTCCTCCATGCCATATTAATCTCTTTCAGAGAGTGGCTTCATGTCACACAGTATGCAAATAAAGCACTGCATTTTGTGTAAGCCTTTTCTCAGTTGCAGATTAGCAAGCTTAGAGATGTAATAGAGCAACAGGACCTGAAAAGAGAATGGAGCAGAATAGGAGTGTGGTGGGTGCATGCGGAGACTGTCTGTGGACACATCTGCAGGAGAAAACAGTAGTGGGAAGAAACTGGTTGAGGGTAGGGAGGGGCAGTATGATGGCAATAGGCTGATGGGAGAGAATTGGGAACAAGGTTAATAGGGACAGTGGGAAAGCTGTAGTAATTAGTTTACTGCATTTTGATTTATAGTTTTTGAGTTGATGATTTTATTACTTTTACTTGATGCGTTATTGATATTTATTCTTTTTATAATTGATTGTGATGTATTTGCTTTGATACTTCTCCTTGCCCTGAATGGAAAAGTGAGCTAAATCAAAAATCAAACATATTTGGTGGAGTAAGCACAGCTAAAGAGAAAAGCTTAACAACAACAACAACAAAAAAGCCTAAATTCAAATTTTGGAATTGTCAACGGTATCTTGGCTCTTGAAAGTTTGGGAATTCAAACCAGATTTCTTTATTACGTGAGCTTTTACCATCTTTGGTTACTTCACAGAATAGAGATGGGCAATGAATCTGTTACTTTAAACACTGCTAAAACTGAAGTGCTTTTATTTAATCTGAATTGTGCTCTGCAGCTGCAGGCCAAAGTATGATACTGTGTTGCAATAAAATACAGTAACAAATATCAGTTAATTAGTACTTACTATCTAAGCAGACCAGAACTGTATCTCTTTCAAGCTGTGTCACGTGAATGGCATCTAACTGGTGACCACCTTGGTTAAAGAAAGTGGAAAAGTACATTTGGAGAAAATGAGTGTGTTTATTAAAGTTCCATAACATTACAAGAAAGCAGAGTCAGCTAACGTTAACATATTGATACAGCTTCAAAAGAGTTGTGCCATCTTGGAGGCACAATATGGATACCAAAAGGATACACAAACATTTCTAGAGAAAAGCACTCTTTGTACAATTCAAAATTTCAAGAAACTGGCAACCTAAATGAGAGCATTTTCCATCTCACAGATAGGCTGCAGAGAATACCTTCTCCTGCTTTAGACTTAGCCTGGCCTCAGAATGACATCCTATAGTATATCTCCTATCAAACTGAGCTCTCTTTTCATCAAGCACTGCCATTTCCTCCCCTCACCCTCCCCACTGACAGTTTGAACTTCGTGGGTGTGGCTTGGATCTCTTTCAGGGAGAGAAAACTAACAACTTATAGCAGCAGCTTCAGAGAGCATTTTCCATCTCACAGATAGGCTGCAGAGAATACCTTCTCCTGCTTTAGACTTAGCCTGGCCTCAGAATGACATCCTATAGTATATCTCCTATCAAACTGAGCTCTCTTTTCATCAAGCACTGCCATTTCCTCCCCTCACCCTCCCCACTGACAGTTTGAACTTCGTGGGTGTGGCTTGGATCTCTTTCAGGGAGAGAAAACTAACAACTTATAGCAGCAGCTTCAGAGAGCATTTTCCATCTCACAGATAGGCTGCAGAGAATACCTTCTCCTGCTTTAGACTTAATCCCGCCCACCCTACCCCTCTACCCACCCACCCCTAGAGTGACATGTCTTATATAACCTCCCTATCAACCCACTCATTACTTTACCTCACCCATTTCTATTCTTCTATCACCTTCTCCCACTACTCCAACCAGAGTTACACCTAATCACACTGACCACCCTTCAACATCTTCAGTCCTTCTGTGACTGTTCTCTTGTGCTTGACTGCTTAAATATTTTAAATTTAAATGCTTTACTTTTTGTCTGTTAGATTGTAAGCTCTTTGAGCAGGGACTGTCTTTCTTCTGTGTTTGTACAGCGCTGCGTACACTTTGTAGCGCTCTAGAAATGTTAAATAGTAGTAGATATATTACCCTAGTGTGTGGTCAAGCTTTACAATTGCACATAAATTGTATACATTTACAACGTAAGAAAGTTACGCACCTATAGCAGGTGTTCTCCAAGGACAGCAGAACAATGGGTGATGTCATCCAATGGAGCCTTGGCAGGGACGCTGCCCAGTGTGCAAGGAAAAATCTTAAAGCTTTTGGTGACGCCGTACTGTGTATGCTCAGGTGCCTTACCACCCAGTGTAAGAATGAAGGACTAGCAGTATAGTAATAATACAGATAGAATGCAACCTCTAGGGGAGTAGGGAAAGAATGTGAGACACATATGTCCTGCTGTCCTCAAGGAACACCCACTAGAAGTGAGTAACTTTGCTTTTTCCAAGGACTAATTGGGTGTTAAAGGTTTCCAGTTCTGCCTGGACTGTTTTAGTGATCTCCACTTGAGCTTGCTTATTATCCTTTAAGGAATGCAGTTCTCGCATAAGTGGGTCAGCCATCGGGTTTGCACCTTTCTGTGCTAGTTCCTCTGTCGTCAGAGGGTCTGCCTTGTGCACTTAAGTCCCGAGCAAACAACAACTACCACTAACATTATTTTCTTTGCTGCTAGTCATCATGGCGGTAATGAGGATAATAAAGATCAACAAGTCAGTCACTACTGGAAGTAATAATTATCTATCATAGGCTTTAGTCCATGCGCTCACTCAGGTCCACCATCCAAGCTCCACTCCCTCTTTCTCCAAGGACAAGCAGGGCATTGTATCTCACATACCCCTAGCTACCAGGCTCACTGAAAACAACCAAGGGACAATAGGGATATGCAACGTAAAGACCAATCAAAAACCAATCAACCTAAACTTATATACAGACTTGTTGAGACAGTGCAGCCTGGAGCAGAAGAAAAATGGACCTACGGCAGTGGAGTTGGATTCTAGACCCCAAACAAACTCTGCAGAACTGTCTGACCAAACTGACTGTCGAATCAGGAATCTTGCTCTAGTCAGTAGTGGGATGTGATGTGAATGTGTGGACTGAAGACCACGCTGCAGCTCTGCAAATCTCCTCAATGGAGGCTGAACTCAAGTTGACTACCAACGCAGCCATGGCTCTAACACTGCGAGTGTGACATGACCCTCTAGGTCAGCCCACCTAGGCATAAGCAAAGGAGATGAAATCTGCTAGCCAATTAGACAAAGTGTGTTTACCAATGGCTGCCCCCCATCCTGTTTGGTCAAAAGAAACAAAAAAGCGGGATGGGACTGTCTATGGGCTTTCATCTACTCCAGCTAGAAGGCTAAGGCTAAGGCTTGCTTGCAGTCCAAGGTATGCAGTGCACTTTCACCGGGATGGGCAGGAGGGCTTTGGGGAAAAATGTTGGTAAAACAATTGACTGGTTAAGTTGGAAATATAACACCACATTTGGAAGGAATTGGTTCTTCGCACACATCCTATTATGATGGAACTTCTTGTAAGGTGGATCAGCCAAGGCACATAACACCACAAAAAGAAATGTTACCCTATGTATGAAGTCCAAACAGGAAAATACAGAGGCGCACGAAAAGTCTTCAAATCCAATTAAGAGTCATAATGAAATGTTGAAAGGCTCTCTATTGGATTGGAAGGCTTTTCATGCACCCCTATTTTTTCCTGTTTGGTGGGTCAGCTACTAGGGTCTGAAGCTCGCTGACTGTGAACTGAAGTGTCTGCCACAAGAAATAAAACCTTCCGGGTCAAAAACTTAGGTGGCAAGCGTCAAGCGGCTCAAAAGGAGCTTTCATTAGCTGAGTGAGGATGACATTGAAGCAGGGGCGTAGCCAGACACCTGATTTTGGGTGGGCCTGGACCCAAGATGGGTGGGCAGAAGAACTCTGCCTTGTCCCACAAGTGATTTGGTCTCTCCTTTTCTTGCTTGCATACCATATGGTCTCTCAAACATCCCCCCTCCCCAGCATACCTTTTAAATAGCAGATTTTCACCAGCAGCAAGCAGCAACTAATACACACTGCTCATGTTGGCCCCACAGCCTTCCCTCTTATGCAACTTCCTACTTCCGTATAGGCGGGAATACATCAAAGGGAAGGCTGTGGAGCCGGTGTGAGAAGTACGTATCAGGTGCTGTTCGCTGCAGGTGAAGATCTGCTATTTAAAAGGTATATAGGAGGGACAGTTGATGGTAATTTTTGGCTGGTGGGGCTTGGGGATCCCTGCCAGCCACATCATAGGTGTGCTGCTTCCGGGTGGGCCTGAGCACAAAGTGGATGGGCCTGAGCCCACCCGGGCCTACCCTTAGCTACGCCACTATAAACAAACCTCTCATGAATCAAACAACTAGAGGCTGTACGGAGCTGGGCTTACCTTCCACAACTGCACTGAGGTGAACCCTTATACAGTTGTTTTTTAGACCAGACTCAAAGAAGTGTATTCAAGCAGTTTTTGTGTAAGGCAGGAAAAAGGATCTAGGATCCTGCTCTCATACCAGATGGCAAACCTCTTCCATTTAAAGTTATATGACCTATGTGGAATCCTTTCTGGAAACAAGCAAGACTCTAATGACTCCCTCATGCAGCTGAAAAGATGTCAACTCTACACTCTTGGCATCCAATCCGTGAGGGCCAGGGATTGGAGGATGGGATGCATGAGAGATCCCTCATTCTAAGGAATGAGGGTTGGAAAGCAGTCCAGCCTCCAAACAGGGGCGGACTCACCATTCGGGCAACCGGGCAGTGCCCGAGGCTCTGCCTGGATGCCCGCTGCTCTTCCTACTTCCACCCAATACCCTCCTGCTGCGGCCATCACTGCTAGTGCTACTGTTACAGCAGTGGCAGCAAAAACAGAAAAAATGTTTGTGACGCAGAGCCGCACTGTTCCTGCTCACGGCTGTCGGTCCCGCCGTCCTCTGACAGAATTTCCTGTTCCGGGGCAGAGCCAGTCAGCTGCGACCAGGAATAGTGCGGCCCTACGTCCCGTGATCTTCTTTTTCCCGTTTTTGTCGCCTCTGCTGAAACAGCAGCAGCAGCAGTGGTGGCCGCGGAATGGGAATATTGGGTGGGAGTGGGGAGAGCCTTGTGTGCCAGTGGCAGTGGGGGTGTCTGGTGGGGGGAGGGGTTGAGGCTGAAAAAAAAGATTGAGACACTGGATGGAGGGGGGAAGGGGACAGACGCTGGATGGAGAGGAATGGGGAGGGAGAATGGATGCTGGATGGAAGGAAGGAAGGAAGGAAGGAAGGAAGGAGAGAGGGGGCAGATGTCAGATGGAAAGAGAGGGCAGATGCTGGATGAGGAGAGGGGGCAGATGTCAGATGGAAAGAGGGAGTGGAGGGACAGACACTGGATGAGGGGGAGAGAAGGAATATATGCCAGATGGAAATGGGGAGAGGAGGGACAGACACCGGATGAGAGGGATAGAGGAGATAGACACCGGATGGAAGGAGGAGAGAGGATGGAGATGTTGGATGGAACTGGGCCTGAGTGGATGGAAGTGAGGGGAGAGAGAAGGGTCAGATGCTGGATGGAATGGTAGAGAAAGGGCAGCGGCCGGGCAGGGGGCCCAGACCACTCTCAGTCTGCCCCTGTCTCCACAGATCTTCAGAGGTTAACTCCAGAAGTAGAGGAAACCAGATCTGCCTCGGCAAATAGGGTGCAACGAGGATCATGGTTCCCCGGTCCTGCTTGAGATTCAGCAAGTCTTACCCACAAGAGGTATTGGAGGATACGCATATAGAAGACCCTTCTCTCCAGTGGAGGAAGGCATCTAATGCTAGTCTGTCATGCGACCTGAGCCTGGACCAAAATTGAGGGACTTTGTTGTTGAGGTGAGTAACAAAAAGATCCACAGAGGGAGTGCCCCATGTTCAGAGACCATGCATGAAGCTGCACAACCCTGCTTGATCTGTCTGCCAGTCTTTTCCTGCCAGGTACCATGCCCCGAGAAATGGCTCATTGCCAGTGTTGTGCAGTATCACATTTCAAGTAATATGTTACAGTAGTTAATTTTTCCTGGTAATTAAATAAGTGATTAACTAGTTATTAACTATAGTAACAGAATTACTATAAGTTAATTATTTTCTGCATTGGTAAAGATAATGGCATAAGGATAATTTGCGTTATACACTCCCATTCAGCAGTCTTCCTCTCTCTCGCTTCTCTTCTCTCACAATCTGGCATCCCTCATCCTCTCCATTTTCCTGAATCCGGCATCGATTCCTCCTCTCTGTCCCCCCTCCCCTGAAGCAGCTCTGCTTCTGTTGTCAAAAGCTACTGGTAAAGTTGCTGGAATCCTATATAGCAGAATTATCATCAGGTTTTCTGATTAACTTTGATTGCTTACATTTGTTACATAGTAACATAGTAGATGACAGCAGAAAAAAAGACCTGAATGGTCCATCCAGTCTGCCCAACAAGATAAACTCATATGTGGTACTTTTTGTGTATACCTTACCTTGATTTGTATCTGCCATTTTCAGGGCACTGACCGTAGAAGTCTGCCCAGCACTAGCCCCGCCTCCCAACCATCAGCCCCGCCTCCCCCCACCAGCTCTGCCACCCAATCTTGGCTAAGCTTCTGAGGATCCATCCATCAGTGTAAAATTAAGATCTTAAGTTGAACATCTGTGTCAATCTCCATTCCTCAAACTGGCACAGTATCTGGGACCATGTCCAAAATTAGTGGGAAAGAATCCAACATGGCCACCGCATCCATTCATGCTCAACTAAATGAATGCTCTGACATGAGACCATCCCACAACTCAACTTGTAGCTTAAAAATGCTCTAGCTTGCTGTGGGAAAGCCCAACAAGGGGGAAGAAGCTCACACAAATAGTACACTGCTTGTGTTTGGCTTTCATTCTTTTCACTCAATTGTTTGCTCAAGGTAAGAGTGCAATGTTATTACAGTTTGACCTTACTGCGGCCTTTGACATGGTAGATCATGACACTCTATTATATAAATTAAGTCTTTTAGACCTTACAAATAATGTTCTAACTTGGATAAAGGAGTTTTTGACTCACAGGCGTTATCAAGTTAAAATGATTCTTCTCACTGGAAGTCACCTTGTGGAGTTCCCCCGGATCTCCACTTTCCCCGACATTATTTAAATGTCTATATGACTTCATTTTGTCACAGCTATCTTACATTTGGTGCAAAGTTTTCTTTCTCATGCTGATGATATGTTTCTGTTATTGCATCATGTATTGAGAGAATTGAGAAATTACATCATGTATTGAGAGAATTGAGAAATTAAGTACTGCTCATGGCTTTAAACAAAGATAAAACTAAATTATTATGGCTAAATTGGGTGGATACACTTCCTATTTCTAAAATAGTACTAGATAATGGATTGTCCTTTGATATTTTATTTATTTAGGATTTATTTACAGCTTTTTTGAAGGAATTCACTCAAGGCGGTGTACAATAAGAATAGATCAAACATGAACAATAGGCAATTACAGCAGTAAAAATATTCAAACAACAATATAAAGTATGGCATGGTATACTACTTACAATGTCAACACATTACATAATAGAACATTTTAATTGATAGTGAGGGTTCTAAAAAGTACATGCTTGAAAACGTTTCTAAGGTACTGGGAGTCTATTTGGATACTACCTTACCTCTAGTTCCACAAATTAATTCAGTAGCATAATCATTTTGTTTTTTCAAACTTCATTTATTGAGATCCATCCGGTCTACATTTTTGGTAAATCATTTTGCAGTGTTGGTTCTATTGTTAATTCTGTCTCACTTAACTGTCACAATTTATATTGTTTTACTTTATCTTCTTTATGTGCTCAGTTACAAATATTACAAAAAACAGCAGCCAAATTGATTTTTAGTAAGAAGAGATAAGATCATGCAACTCCATGTCTTGCCCAATTAAACTGGCTCCCAGTGAAGGCCAGAATATTTTTCAAGCTGGCTTGTCTAGTCTATAAGATGCTTCATGGTTGTAGCCCTATTTAGTGAGATTGTTTGTTTTTCCATCTTCTTAGAGCAGGAAATCTCACGAATTTTTACTATCCATCATTAGTTGATGAAAGATTATAAGTTACCATTTCAATTGTCTTTTCCTTACCAGGTAGCTAAGTCCTGGTATTCTTAGCCCGTCCCACTCAGAACTTTACCAACATATTTAAGTTTTTGTAAAAATTTGAAGACTTACTTATTTCAGAAATTTTACGGTTAACATTATCCCTCTTTTCTATTCTTCATATTTTAATTTTGTAAACCGCTTTGAACCACTAGCTGGGAGTTGGTGGGCTATAAGAACCATGTCACATCATATCACATCCTCCCAGAGAGCCACCGCCCTCCAAACCCGCCTCAGATCGCCAGCAGTGGCAATGCTCTATTCAGGCCGTCTCCGGCCGACCCATGTCACAGGGCCTTTCCTCTGCTAGATCCCGCCCGCTGAAAACAGGAAGTCACATCAGAAGGGTGGGATCTGACAGAGTAAAGGCCGTGTGGCAGGGGTTGGCCAGTGCCAGCTGCTGGTTTTCTAAGGCAGGTTTGGAGGGTGGGGGCTCACAAGGAGTGAGAGTTAACTGGACTGGGAGGGGCTTTGTATGTTATTTTCCAAATAGTGTAAAACCCCCCCCACAAAACTGATGAATCAAACACTTTCAAAAGAGCACCAGCTTTAAGATAATGGTCATCTTTGTATGTGTGCAATTGAATTATTTGCTTCTCTACCCCAAAAATGCCATATAGGCTGATAAAAGACAGACATTTTTATTTCTGGCTGTAAGTATTTATCAGTCTTCAATAGGAGAACACTCCCAAATTTACAGACCTCCACAAATCCAACAATGCCCATAAAAACACAGAAAATATCATCAGAAAAGAACCATTTTGGCCCACATAGTCTGTCCATTTGTAACTGCCTGCTGTTTACTCACAAGTCTTACTAATTTCCTTATCCCCCTTACTCTACTACTAATTTCCTTGTGTGTCTGTCCCATCTACACTAGAATCCTGACAATTTTTGGATTTTATAACCTTTAAAAGTTATGTTCCAGGTATCCACCATCCATCCTCTCAGTGAATAAGTATTTTCTCACTTTGGTTTTACATATCCTATATAATAAAACTCACCCTCAACGTTCTGAGGACACTGACGTCACTGTCAGTTCCTCCGGGCACTTCCTTCCGGTTCGAAGGGTTCGTGGTGGTGAAGCCACTGAAATCACTGTGTTGGGGCCCCGCCCTCGCGTCAAACGTGATGACGTCGAGGGCGCAGCAATGGCGTCAGTGGCTTCACAACCAACGACTCAGCACATTGAAGGTGGCGTCGGCGTGTGTTGACGAGGTCCGCAACAATGGCGGTCAGTGCCTTCACAACGCCAAGGGGTGAGCAGGGAGGGGGGGGGGGGGTTCAGGAGGAAAACCTTGCTAGCGCCCGTTTCATTTGCGCCTGAAACGGGCATGTTTTACTAGTTTCAGCATAAACAATGTTTATTGTTTACATATTATTTATATGAATTTGTTGCATTCATATGTTCAAAAGTAACAGAAAAGTAATTACTCCAAATTGGTAACTGTAATCAGTAGTTTCCTAGATGGGTAATTAAATTAGCATACCTAATTGCTTTAAGCAGAGAAGTAAAAGTAGCTTTGATTCATTACTTTGGATGAGTAAATCAGCACAATACTGCCCATCGCCATAACCTGATTGCTTCCCAATATGTTGCGACTACAGCAAGACACTTGGTGAATACTCGGGGAGCAGATGCGAGGCCAAAAGGCAGGATGTGATATTGGTAATGGTGTTTCCCTACTCAAAATTGGAGGTATTTCCTGTGACTGGGATCTATCTGGATGTGGGTATAAGCATAGCCCAGTGTTTCCCCAAGTTGGTTCGATTCTGGAGTACCCCCTTACCAGTCAGGTTTTCAGAATATCCACAATGAATATACATGAAATAGATTTAAATACAATGGAGGCAGTCTACGTATATGCCTGAATCATGGGAAGTAGGGTGCCTAGGAAAACCATCTTGAATTTCTCTGACCAGATATTTGTTCAGGGTCTTTAGGTCTAGGATGGGATGAAATCTCATCTTCTTGGGCACCAGAAGTACATTAATAGAATTCCCTCCCTTCTTTCCCTGGTGGTATGGGATCAACCGCATTGGCCTGTAGAAGGGAAGATGGCTGATGGAGTGGCCTAGTGGTTAGAGCACCTGTCTTGCAATCCAGAGGTGACCAGTTCAAATCCCACTGCTGCTCCTTGTGATCTTGGGCAAGTCACTTAACCCTCCATTGCCTCAGGTACAAACTTAGATTGTGAGCCCTCCTGGGACAGAGAAATATCCAGAGTACCTGAATGTAACTCACCTTGAGCTACTACTGAAAAAGGTGTGCGCAAAATCTAAATAAATAATAAAATAATAATAAAAAGAGATTTCCTGTGCATTCACAGCCCAGTGGTGCGAGTTGAAATTTGACACCAGTTTAGGGTCTAATACCCCCTCCCCCCAGAAAACTTATAGAACCCACCAGTTGGAGGTTACAAGGGGCCATCTTGCATGGAAATTTTTTTTTAGCCCCCACCTCCCCCTTACAGGAAGGTAGTCTAGGGCAGTTATTTAATCACAGCTATGATCTCCTGGAGCCACTCAAAATCTTGTCCCTTGCTTTGACTGGGGAACTGGTTGGGCCTTCTTGGGACTCTGCACCCTAGGCCTGGAGCGGGGCCTCCTGGGATTGCTGGGAAGAGTGAGTCGTAGGAGCATATCTACACCTTTGAGAGTAGTAGGATCTCTTTTGTTCCCTACCTGGAAACCTCCGGGAAGTGAAAGTGCAGAAGGAGTAGGCCGAGATAAGAACTGATACCATGAAGTCCCTTTCTTGATGAGGTCTGTGACCTCTTCCACTTTGTCCCCAAAAAGATTGTCATCTTGGCAAGGGATGTCTGCCAGTTTTTCCTGAACCCTTGGCTCTAGGTCTGAGAAATGCAGCCAGGTGAGTCTGCGCATGACAACACCTAATGTAGAAATCCTGGATGCCACATCAAGTGTCATAGGTTGTCTGGGCTCAGTGCTTTCGACACTCCTACTTGGCTACTAACACATGGAATTCTGCATCTGTGGGTAAAGAGTCTGTAAACCCTGCTACACTGCTCACCAAGTTCCGCAAGTAAATGCTCATGTAGAGCTGGAAGGACTGTATATGGGAGCCAAGCTCAGAGGCTTGATAAACCTTTCTCCCAAAAACAGATGTGTAGGTCCTAGATCTCTTAGCCCTTTTGATAGTGGATTTGACTACCACGGAATGGTGTGGAAGCTATTGCTTCTCAAATCCGGGAACCTTCTGGATTCAATATTTAAGAGTCTGCTTTCCGAGGAACTAACTGCACAGAGAGAGGGGTCTCCCAATTCTTCAACTGTACCTGCCTCCGTGTTCCAAGCACAGGCACTGCCACAGCCTCCTTAGGGGGATCCTCATAATCAAGGATGCTCAAAATCTCAGCACTGGGCTTGTCCTTGACTTCCAAATCAAATGGCATGGCCTTGGCCATATCCCACAAAAAAAAAAAAAAAAACAGATGTAGAGTTCCTCTGGTGGGAACTTTCTCCTTTCTTGAGGTAGAGATGAGTCTGATAGAAGACCAAGAGATCCCTTCTCTGGTTCTACATCAGACATCCAGGAACAGTCTGAATCACACTCAGCAAGTACTCCTCTTGAGCAGGCTGAGTCAGTGTCTGCCTCAGACAACTAGACTGACATCTAGACTCTGGGCCAGAGTGCTGAGGAACAGGATCCATCCTGGACACCAAGGGAGCTTCCTCCTCCTGATGGGACTGTTGAACAGCTGACAAGTCCACGTTGACGTACTGGTGTCAATGCACAGCCAATAGACAAAGCATGGACCTTGAAGTTTGGATGGGGTGGACCTCAATGACGCCCTCGAGGTCTTAGCATCGTACTGAGCCAAGATCTGCTTTAACTCCTCCTGCAGCATGGCCCAGAGCCATTCTTTGGGAGCAGGCATCTGCAAAGGTGGGGCCAGTGTAGGCAACTCCACAGGGGGGCAATCCTCTCAGTGCCAATGCTTCTCAGGTACCAATGGTGCTGATAATCCAGAGTTCCTGGCACCATGCTTCAAGGGGGAATTGATGTTGGCACTTTTTTGCCTTCACTCAGTGCATGACATAGGGATCCCTCAGTGCTGACGAGGTCAATGTCAAATCCAGACAAGTCCTTGGGTGTTGGGTCAGATGCAGGTCGGTCCAATGAGGTCTTACCAGCACCCAATGTCAAGGTAGAGGGAGACCTCCTTGATCCCGGTGCACCCCTAGTGTTAGATGCAGCTCTGCCAGCCACAGGGATCAATGCCTCTGATGCTGAAGTCGATGAACTAGACTTAGAAGTACCAAAAAGTTTCTTGTGCTGAGCCTCTCTACTTTTGTGCGTCTTCTTGGGCTGGGCCCCTCTACTTTTGTGTCCTCTTCTGCATTTTAGAACAGAGATAATACAAACCCACATTTCTAAATGGATGATTGATCATAAACTTAAGCTTAATACAGATAAAACCTATTATGGGTTGGAGGGAAAATTTCCTTTACCAAATTCCAATTTGGATGAAAAAGCATTTTATTACAAACTGCTGTACGCAGTCTAGGAGTTTGGTTAGATTCTGTTTTAGACGGTCAGTCACAGGTGAAACACAATGTCCCCGTATTTGCTCAATTACATTTTCTACGCCAGATCCGCCCATTTCTTTTCATGAACAATTTGCAAAAGCTAATACTAGCCTTTATCCATTCTAGGAGCGACTATTATAATTTTTTTCTTTTTAGGTATATCACAGTTGCTATCATCTCGTCCACATCTACTACAGAATTCAACTAGTAAGAATTTTTGGTAAAACTAAATATGACAGGGTTTCTCCTTTGCTGTGAGAACTTCATTAGCTACCAGTTTTGATTTTAAGGTTTTATGTTTGGCTTTTAGAAATTTATATGTAGAATCTCCTTTTTATCTGTCAAAATTATTGATAGCCCATCCTTGTTCAATTTCTACTCAACAGATTAATATGAATAAGCTTGAATTGTCTTTACCTTCCTCTGTTAGAATGTTTTCCTTAAAAAAAAAAAAAAAACATTTTAGTTATGCTATTCTATCAATGTGGAATTCATTACTGTTATCTATTTGGTGTGAAACTGATCATTTAAAAAAATACAAATAAAAACGAAGGCCTGGCTGTTTGATAAATATTTAAATAATTGATCATGCTTTATATTCTTCTTTTCTACTTCTGAATTGCATGAGATCATTACTTTATGTCACTCGGACTCTTATTGTAAACCTATCTTGAGTTCCAGGTATAAGTAATTCGTTGTTGTTGATGGTCAGGTCCTAGACACAGCAAATTCCAATTGTGTCAGTCACAGAAAAGGTTTTGCTGCACCTAGTACACTTCTTAAAACCCCTGGGAGTTTTAAGGGACATTGGTGGGAAAAACAGGCTGAGAATAAGAAATAAAGAAGTAAAATAATGAAGGGAAAAAGTCCCGCATATCACTGGGAAGGCACCACGATGGTTATACTGCTACATTTTATAAAAGGTTTAGTGGGGAAGTGGGAAAATTGCTGTTGAGGGTAGGGTTCCTAGGGGGTGAAGGCACCAAGAAGGTAGAAAAAAAAAAAGCAGTGCCAAGGACAGCCAAGATGACTGCTCTGCTTCATGGACAAAACAAGACTGCTGGTCCTGTGTGCTAATGCTTGGGTAGGAAGGCACCCATGCATACTTGCTATAGTGTTGCCAAAGGCTTTGAGATTTTTTCTTGAATATTGGGCAGCGTCCGTGCCGGGGCTTCATCGGATGACGTCACCCATGTGTGATACACAATGTCCTGCTTAACCTTGGAGAAAGCATTTTACAACTTTATTCCCCAATATAGCATATAAAGCTTATAATATGTTTGTTATACTCTTATTTTTCATGTATGAATTTAGACAATTCATGAACATTTCCTTAATAAAACAGAGGTCTTTATAAGGTGACTTTCACAATAAAAAAACCCCAACAATTTATGAATTTCCTATCAGGAATTACAAGTCCCTCGTTCAACCTATGGCTTATAAACAAGATACACAATGACCTTATATCAGCTCTCAGATGGGACTCACAGAGGAGTGGATTTCAGATGGCAGTACCTGTTCTCAAAATGGTCTCAAAGTTACTTAAGTGAACTAAAAACTTATGCTCCACAACCTAATACTGTAACATCAAAGCATTTCAAGTGCTACTCATCAAACTGGCTATGTCTGAAGTACTGCTTTGGTGAAATACTGCATAGGACTTTGATAGAAGCAATGCTACCAGCAGCATTTTACAAGGACAGGCCTGGGAAAGTTACCAGGCACTATTCTCTCTTACCCTAGCTGAGATAATATTTAACCCTCTCTCTGACCTCATGTGCAACTTTCTTTAGTCGCCTTACTTTCTAACTCTTCTTACTCTATTACCTATCTATATATTCCATCTTTGCTTTACCCTTCACTATCAATTAAAATGTTCTATTACATATTGTGTTGACATTGTAAGTAGTATACTATGCCATACTTCGTATTGTTATTTGAATATTTTTACTGCTGTAATTGACTATTGCTTATGTTTGATCTATTCTTACTGTACACCGCCTTGAGTGAACTCCTTCAAAAAGGCGGCAAATAAATCCAAATAAATAATACACAGCAACAACCTACATAATAAGTGGGACATCATATCCGTAGAGTAGTATGATCAGCATTTTTAAGATAACCAAACCCATACTCATTAGGCACATTTTACATAAGACTTATCACCTACTTAAAAAGACTGCAAGATCAATGTCCAAGCAAAGTATCTGTCATGTAGCCAAAAGTTTACTTTAATAGAAGCATCTTTCACATGTTTTTCGCTGGTCAAAGCTTTGGGTTAGTCTAGCTAGGTCCTGGACTGGATTTGTGTTTTACATTTATTACTTGCCTTTTCTAAAGATGAGCTCAAGGCAAGTTAAATTCAAGTACATAAGTTATTTCCCTGCCCAAATGTGCCCACAATCTAAGTTGTACCCGAGATCTTGCCTTTCTATATGAGGTATGTTACTGCCATCTGTGACACTAGAACATGCAGCCTTATTAAAAAGCAAATAGACAAAATAAGGAAATGATAGTAAAGACAATGAATTACCTGAACCTATTTCTGTAAACCATGAAGAAGCAGAACTTAAGTTGATGGTCTCAAACTGTACAACCTGATTTGATTCCAAACCTCTGCTAACTGCTACACAGACCATTGGATATTCCTGCTCAGGTATCACAAGCATTTCAAACACTTTCAAAGGATTTGGCAAAGGAAAATCAAAGTGCTGAAACAAAAATAAAAAGTTCAGTTAGTTTTAATCAAGCAAGTTGCTATCTATAACAGATGCTCTCCCAACAGGATAACAGTCCACATACAAGGGTGATGTCATTGACAGGGGCACAAAACTGAGCACTCTTTCAAAGCTTCTTTAATGCTCAAACTAAATACGTGCAGGATTCCCCTTGTCATCACATGGGTTCCCTATGTCTTATATAGTAGTTCTTGGTAGGAAACCATCTCTTAGGGGAGGAAGACAAGAATGCATGGACTACTATCCTAGTTTGAAGCAGACAATTTTCTCGACCATATGACCTCCTGAAAACCTTTAGCATGTTCGGTACTACCCAATGCACTAGAAAATTTATAAGGTAAAAACCTTTTCTTACGCTGACCAGAGGATTCCAAGTGTAAAGTCTCTCTCATTATATTACATCTGAACTTAAATCCCGTTACCACCTTTCAATTCTAAGCGGGTTACAGACAAAAAAAAAAGAGAGACCAGAACAGAACTCTGGCAATTACATAAACCACTTAAAAATTAACAAAGCCAGCTTATAATACATATTTCTTAAATAAGAAAGTTTTGATCTTCTTTTTAAACAGAAGACATGACTGTGAAAAGAAAAACATTCCACCAATATCCTTCCACAATCTTGCGCTTGAACAGCCAAAGATTTTACCCTTAGCAGAAGGAAAAGTGAAAAAATTAGCGCCATCACATCTCCTAGTTCTAAAAGGAGCTGCAAAGCAAACGTGGATGAACAAATAGCTAGAAACTGAGCCTTGTAATGTTTTAAAAAGAAGCTAATTTAAAAAGCACTCTAGCTTCAACTGGTAACCAGTGAAGTTTAATGTAAAATGGGGAAACACTCTCAAATTTAGATAGCCCAAAGATTAGTCGAATTGCCATATTTTGCACGGTTTGAAGCCTCTTCAGTAGACTCTTCCTGCAACCCAGATAAACTGAGTTGCAAAAATCCCGGGATGACAGTAATAACGCATGCACTAAGTGCTCATATTGGTTGATTTAAAATTTTTTTTGAATAAAGTGCAGTTTTCTCATTAAGAAGGAACATATTTTAAATGATGTATTGACTTGTGCTTTCAAGGAGATGGAACTGTCTACTTGAATTCCCAAGATCCTAACAAAAAAAACAAAAAAAAACTTGTATTCAACTTGATTAATAGCCTTAGGAATTTGCTCTGGGTTAGTACTGAAACATATAAATTTCATTTTTTCTGTATTAAGCTATGGGCATGCATCCATTTTTCTAACAAGTTAATACAATGTTGAACCTTGGGAAAATCAATGTTAAAGACAGATGGAATTTGGATCAGCAAAGAAATGTCATCAGCATAAAATAAAACCATTTCTGTCTAACAATGAGCCCAAAGGGGAGAAAGGGGAGAGCCTTGTGGCACACCACACGGATTTATTCCAATTAAAAGATAAATCTGCAAACAATTTAACCCTATACGATCTACCAACTCAAAACATCCCCCATAAATCCTCAAGATTTCATAAAAGGAGAGTATGGTTCACTAAATCAAAGGCTGAAGATAAGTCAAATTGGAGTAACAATGCACTTTTCCCTTTGCTCAACAGTGTTTGAACATGATCTAAAAAACAGCACAACTGTCAATCAAGGTCATTGTTGCTGACGTCTGTGCATTGCTCGTCAGTGCCCTGTTCCTCCTTCTAAACCTACTAAAATTACCTGCAGTTCTAGTCAGTGACCTGTGGGGTCACTATAGAGTGGTGGAGGCCAAGCTGGTGATGTCATCAGAGCTGAGCACTTCTTAAATTGGCTTCTGAGTGTGCTCAGTGTTCTGGCAATTTATCCTTGATTAAGCCCAGGTCTGCTAGTTCCAACTACTGTTTCTTTGCGAGGCTGTGGCCTGAAGCTTTGCCCACAGCTTTCTCCATATGCTGTGTTCCAGTGGAAGTCTGCTTCCAAGCCTGGTAGTCCTGAGGTGTAAAAGCTATGCCTACAGCTTTCACCTTTTGCTCTGTTCCTGTAAAGCCTGCTTTCAAGCCTGGATGTCCTGAGGAGTAAAGCCTTGCTCACAGCTTTCACCTTATGCTGCGTTCCAGTGGAAGTCTGCTTCCAAGTCTCGTTGTCCTGAGGAGTAAAGTTTTGCCTTCAGCTTTTACTTTGCCTGCCCTGGGAGCGCCGGCACGGGTTTTGCTATTTCACTTCACCAGCCCTGGGAGAGTCAGCTCAGGGCCTTGATACTTTATGGTACACTTTGCTGCATCCAGTGTTGAGAGAGGTAACTAGGCTGCTTATGTTTGAATTCCCTACACAGCTAGGCTGTTCTATTTACCTTATTTTATGTTCATATTTGCCTTGCTCCAGCTAGGTTAGACTGTGTAGTTAGGCTGCTTGTTTTCTTTCTGTGCCGTTTGGCTACCCTGTTAGTCTTATGTTTTGCTACTATTAAAATTGCCTCAGTTCATCTCCACTTGTGGTCTAGTCTGATTCTTTGGAGTACTCTTAGTTCTGAGGGGACTCGGTCTACCCAGAGGTGGTTGGGTGAGTCTCATGCAGCCACCTCTGGGCCAAGAGCTCACAAACATCACAGGAGGCGCAGATAAAGAAGGCCAAGAGGGATTATGGAAAAAAGATAGCAGTAGTGGCAAAAAACATAGTAAAAAATTTTTCGGTATATTAAAAGCAGGAAGCCGGCAAAAGAATCGGTTGGGCCGCTGGATGACCGAGGGGTAAAAGGGGCGATCAAGGAAGACAATGACATAGCGGAGAGATTGAATGAATTCTTTGCTTCGGTCTTCATGGAGGAAGATTTGGGTGGGATACCGGTGTCGGAAATGGTATTTCAAGCGGACAAGTTGGAGAAACTTACTGACTTCACGGTAAACCTGGAGGACGTAATGGGGCAGTTCAGCAAACTGAAGAGTAGCAAATCTCCTGGACCGGATGGTATTCATCCTAGAGTACTGATAGAACTGAAAAATGAGTTTGCGGAGCTACTGCTAGTGATATGCAATTTATCCTTAAAATCGAGCGTGGTACCGGAAGATTGGAGGGTGGCCAAGGTAACGCCGATTTTTAAAAAAAAGTTCCAGGGGAGATCCGGGAAATTATAAACCGGTGAGTCTGACGTCGGTGCCGGGGAAAATGGTAGAGGCTATTATTAAAAACAAAATTACAGAGCACATCCAAGGACATGGATTACCGAGACCAAGTCAGCACGGCTTTTGTGTGGGGAAATCTTGCCTGACCAATTTTCTTCCATTCTTTGAAGGAGTAAACAAACGTGGACAAAGGGGAGCCGGTTGACATTGTGTATCTGGATTTTCAAAAGGCGTTTGACAAGGTAACTCATGAAAGGCTACAGAGGAAATTGGAGGGTCATGGGATAGGAGGAAAAGTCCTATTGTGGATTAAAAACTGGTTGAAGGATAGGAAACAGAGAGTGGGGTTAAATGGGCAGTATTCACAATGGAGAAGG
This sequence comes from Microcaecilia unicolor, assembly GCF_901765095.1. Classification (NCBI taxonomy): domain Eukaryota; kingdom Metazoa; phylum Chordata; class Amphibia; order Gymnophiona; family Siphonopidae; genus Microcaecilia; species Microcaecilia unicolor. The sequence goes on from NC_044039.1 coordinate 163,404,524, forward strand.
GTAGTTAGTGGGGTTCCTCAGGGGTCTGTGCTAGGACCGCTGCTTTTTAATATATTTATAAATGATTTAGAGATGGGAGTAACTAGCGAGGTAATTCAATTTGCTGATGACACAAAGTTATTCAAAGTCGTTAACTCACGACAGGATTGTGAAAAATTACAGAAGGACCTTACGAGACTGGGAGACTGGGCGGTTAAATGGCACATGACGTTTAATGTGAGCAAGTGCAAGGTGATGCATGTGGGAAAAAAGAACCTGAATTATAGCTACGTCATGCAAGGTTCCACATTAGGAGTTATGGACCAAGAAAGGGATCTGGGTGTCGTCGTCGATAATACACTGAAACCTTCTGCTCAGTGTGCTGCTGCGGCTAGGAAAGCGAATAGAATGTTGGGTAATATTAGGAAAGGTATGGAAAACAGGTGTGAGGATGTTACAATGCCGTCGTATCGCTCCATGGTGCGACCGCACCTTGAGTATTGTGTTTAATTCTGGTCACCGCATCTCAAGAAAGATATAGCAGAATTGGAAAAGGTGCAGCGAAGGGCGACTAAAATGATAGCGGGGATAGGACGACTTCCCTATGAAGAAAGTCTAAGGACGCTAGGGCTTTTCAGCTTGGAGAAGAGATGGCTGAGGGGAGACCTGATAGAGGTATATAAAATGAGTGGAGTGGAACAGGTGGATGTGAAGCGTCTGTTCACGTTTTCCAAAAATACTAGAACTAGGGGGCATGCGATGAAACTACAGTGTAGTAAATTTAAAACAAATCGGAGAAACTTTTTCTTCACCCAACGCATAATTAAACTCTGGAATTCGTTGCCAGAGAACGTGGTGAAGGCGGTTAGCTTGACAGAGTTTAAAAAGGGGTTAGACGGTTTCCTAAAGGAGAAGTCCATAAACCGCTACTAAATGGACTTGGGAAAAATCCACAATTCCAGGAATAACATGTATAGAATGTTTGCATGTTTGGGAAGCTTGCCAGGTGCCCTTGGCCTGGATTGGCCGCTGTTGTGGACAGGATGCTGGGCTCGATGGACCCTTGGTCTTTTCCCAGTGTGGCATTACTTATGTACTAATGAGGTTACTAGAACCATGAGCTCGATGGAGTCCCCTGCTGCCGTCTCGCTCCTCGAGGAGGTAGCGGGAAGAGTACTCTAATTATCTGAGGCTGTGGTCACCCTTGCCCATCGGCTGGATTCACAACAGGAGGCGGCAGCTAGGTCTAGGGCCTCTCCATCCAGTATGGGCAGTGGTAGCCATATTAAGGTACCAACCCCACCTCGTTTTTCTGGGGATCCTACTGAATGCAGAGGCTTCTTTAACCATTGTCTAATTGTTTTCTCTCTGCAGCAGAGAGATTTTCCTGATGATAGGACTAAGATAACTTACATTCTGTTACTACTCTCTGGAACTGCGTTGGCTTGGGTGCCCCTGTTGTGGGAATGCTGGGAACCCATTTTGAACAACTTGTCTGAATTTTTTGCTGTGTTCAAACGGATTTTTGGAGAACCTGGAAGAAATGCTGTAGCAGCATCTGAGGTACTCAGGATACAACAGGATGAACGCAACCTGAACACTTATGCCGTTCAGTTTTGCTATTTGGTGACTGAATTACAATGGGAGAATCGTATCCTGTCAGCCATCTTTTGGTGGGGACTTGCCTCACGCATTAAGGATGAGTTGGCTGGCAGGGATCTTCTGGAGGAGTTGGATGCTTTAATTGATGTATGTGCTAAAGTGGACTATAGGTTTAGGGAGTGAGCTCATGAGAGTCCGTCTCTTCAGGCCTTTGGTCGCAAGAGTCCCGTCCCCAAACCTCCTACAAGTCCCTCACCCAACAAGAAAATAGAAGAATCTATGCAAGTAGACTGGACAGTTGTATCCCCTCAGAAAAGGAAACACCGGTGTCAAAAGAATCTAAACCTGCAGTGCAGGGGCGCTAGCCATTTTGAGAAAGAACGCCCGAGGAGGCTGGGGGAAAAGACCCAATCTAGCCCACACCGGGGAAGCGGGGTTAAGCATAGGAAGCCTAGCTCCCCAGACTCAAGTATCTGTTCCAGTAAGCTTCCAGACTCCATCCGGTTTGGTCTCCATCACTGCTTTAGTTAACTCTGGGTCAGCAGGGAATTTTAATGATGCCCAATTTGTTGCTGCCCATAAAATCCCCACTAGAGTCCTTGACCAGCCCATACCCATTACCTCCACCTATAGTATGGTCCAAGTAACGGTTAGAAAAGTGATGGAAGGGTTGTTAATGGTTCAGGGGCTTTACACCTAGAGAGCATCTCCCTACACATTTTATCCAAAGCCACCCATCCTGTAGTCCTAGGATTGCCCTGGATTAGCATCCATAATCCTCAGTTCCACTGGGAATCCGGTCAACTTGTATCCTGGGGGGGCAGAGTGTAGAAACAGATGTCTGGAACCGGTGCAGCCTCGACCACCACCACCACCACCCAAGCTAGAGGTAGCTCAAGTGGCCTTGCCTTCAGGGTTGCCTGAGGAGTATGCATCTTTCATGGACATCTTCTCCAAGAAAAAAAGCGGAACTACTACCGCCACATAGACCTTAGGATTGCCCTATTGAACTGGAACCCAGCATGACGCCCCCTTGAGGTGTAGTATACCCTCTTTCCAGGACCGAAACTAAGGCTATGAGTGAGTACATCCAAGAGAACATGGTTAACGGCTTCATCCACCCGTCCACATCCCCAGCAGGAGCCGGATTCTTTTTTGTAGAGAAAAAGGACGGGAGCCTTCGCCCATGCATTGACTACTGGGGACTTAATGCCATCACGATGAAGAACCGCTATCCACTTCCACTCATCAAGAAACTGTTTGATTGCCTCCAGGGGGCCCGGATATTCTCCAAGTTGGACCTCTGGGGGGTGTATAATCTTATCAGGATTGTGAAGGGGACGAGTGGAAGATGGCGTTCAACACGCGTGATGGTCATTAAACGTAACTGGGCTGTTTGGGCTCACTAATGCCCCTGCAGTGTTCCAAGCATTCGTGAATGAAGTCTTTCGGGACCTGCTTCAAAGGTGTGTCCTCGTCTACTTGGATGACATCTTAATCTTCTCCAAGTCTCTCGAAGAGCATTTGTCCCAAGTGAAAATGGTACTACGAAGGCTGCGGGAGAACCAGTTATATGCGAAACTGGAAAAATGCATCTTTGAGGTGAAGGAATTGCCATTCCTGGGGTATATCATCTCTGATGTTGGTCTTCAAATGGACCTGAGTAAAGTAAAGACGGTAGTGAATTGGCCTCCCCCTACTTCATGGAAGGCGCTGCAACTCTTTCTTGGGTTTGCCAATTACTATCGCCAGTTCATACCCCACTATTTGACATTGGTCAGCCCGCTGACCGCCCTAACCCAGAAAGGGGCTGATCCTCAGCATTGAGAGGAAGAGGCCGTTAGGGCTTTTGACCGGCTCAAGCAAGCATTTACCAAAGCTCCATTGCTGCAACACCCCAACCCTACCTGGCCATTTTTGGCGGAAGCGGATGCCTCTTTGGTTGGGATAGGAGCCATCTTGTCACAGTGTACCCCTGGAGGAAAATGGTGATCCTGTGGCTATTACGTTCGCAAGTTCTCTCCAGCGGAGCGCAACTACACCATAGGTGACCAAGAACTGCTTGCCATCAAACTAGTGCTCCAGCATTGGGGTTATCTTCTGGAAGATTCTGATAACCCCTTCACAGTCCTCCTGGACCCCCAAAATTTGGCCTATCTGAAAGAGGCCAAACAACTCAACACGAGACAGGCCCAGTGGGCCCTATTTTTTGCACAATTTCGTTTTATTTTGAAGTTTCGCCCAGCTCAGCAAAATGGTCGGGCAGACGCCCTGTCCAGATTGTGGGAAGGCGAAGAATGTGAAGAAGGACCACAAATCATTATTGATCCGATCAGGATTGAAGTGGCAGCTCTTCAGGCGGGAACACTCCTGTGGTACCCAAAAAACTACAAAGAAAAATATTAATGTGGGGCCACAATTCTCGCTTTGCAGGTCATCCTGGAGTTAAAGGAATTTGGCAAATCATTGCACGGAACTACTGGTGGCCATATTTGAAGACTGATATCTGTGAATATGTAACGTCTTGTTCAGTATGCGCCCAATGCAAGAGTGAGCATAGCCGACCATGGGGGCTTTTACAGCCATTGGCCATTCCTGATCAACCATGCATGCATACAGCAATGGACTTTGTGACCGATCTACCTGTGTCCGATGGTCACACTGCGGTTTGGGTGGTCGTTGATCGCTTTAGTAAGATGGGACATTTCATAGCTTTACCAAAATTACCCACAGACGCCGAATTAGCTAAACTCTATCTACGAGAGGTGATCCGGCTCCATGGGTCCCTGAATCCATTGTCTCAGATAGAAGACCTCAATTCGTGTCCAGGTTTTGGAGGGGTCTGAATCGAATACTACAAACTAAGTGCTATCTCATTTCAGGATACCACCCACAAGCAAATGGGCAAACTGAACATAGCAACCAGTGCCTAAAAGCATATCTCCACATGTATATCTCTTCAGCCCACGACAACTGGTCTGAGTTACTACCATGGGCCGAGTTTTTCTACAATAACCACACCAGCGACTCCATGGGTAGCACCCCCTTCTTGTTTATGGTCAACATCCTAGGATTCCTAACCCAGTGCCCATATCTTCCGATTTACCAGCATTAAAGAAACTGCAGCAGCACCTTCTGAAACTATGGAAATCCGCAAAGGAATCTCTACTTAAAGCTTCTAAGCAGTTCAAAGCCCAGGTGGACAAGAAGAGACACCCAGAACCAGACCTGAAAGCAGGAGATTTGGTGTGGCTCTCTACACAGAATCTGAGGCTCCGCACTCTGTCCTCCCAGTTTGTTCCTAAGTTTATTGGCCTTACCCTGACGGGTTAACTCTGTTACCTATCAACTAAAACTTCCCTGCTCTCTGCGGGTATATAACACCTTCCATATTTCCCTGCTCAAACCTATAGTATTAAGGGCCGGTCAGAAAAGTCTCCTAGACCCAAATACTGTTCAGGTGAATCCCGACGACGAATTTGAGGTTTCAGCTATATTGGATTCCTGAGTCAGCAGGGGGGCCCTGCAATTTCTAGTAGCATAGAAGGGCTGTGGACCAGAGGAAAATTCTTGGGAGCCTGCGAGCAACGTACGTATGTGCTCCGGTACTGGTACAAAAATTCTTTATTAAGTTTCCCTGTAAGCAAGGAGCCCGCGGGGGGGGGGGGGGGGGGGGGGGGGGGAGGAGAAGTACTGTCACGGTCATTTGCAGCTGACAGATGAAACAGTTGAGGTTACACCAATTTCATGAGGAATTTGGAAAGGAACATCCTTAACCATATCTGAATGAACCACATTGAGTAGCCTAATACTGTTGGGTGACATGAATAAATTGTGTAGCATGTAGCAACTGGGATCTTCAAGGTCTACTGGACCTGAATCACATAGACATGCTATAGGAAGGACATGAGCTGTCTTGATTCATCCTTATTCTTCATACATCAAGGCCAAGGTCCTTCCTGTGAAGAGAAAAGCTTTTATCCATGTCGTAGCCAGCAAAGTTCTGATAACTTCGGATGGGATTTATGGCAATTCAAAAAGAAACCCTATCAATATCAGGATTCAGACAGTTTTGCACATGGATTCATCTTCCCCTTTCAAGATGCCTTTTCTACAAGATAGCTAGGGACACTCAAGCCTCTCCCCGGAAGTCTATAAAGATAAAATCCTGTAGTACTGATGCAAGACCAAATGGCAATATCTGGCACTAAAGATGGTGCACTCTTCTTACAGTGACTGGAATGTATCTCTATGAGGGTATACGCATCCTAGAATATATCCTGGAATTTCAGGGATTATGGCTGGTACCATTGCGAAAGGAACACAATGGCCAGAAAATTCACTAAGCTTATTAGATATTTTTTCATGGTTCTTGGGGCTAGAATGGAGCCAAGTCATCGTGACGTTCTGGGAATGAGGAAGTATTTGGAGTAAAATACCTTCCTTTTCTCCTACTGTGGAGGTGCAGATTCCATTACTCTGGTATTCAAAAGGTAGAAAAATGGTAGATAATATATATCCTGATAAGAAGAAAGATACCAGCAACAACTCAGCAGGTAATATGATGGGGTTCTTAATATGCATAATTTTTAATCTCTGTATAACTGTACAGACTGTCTGAAGCCAATGATTTGTGAAAAAACTCACTGTGCCTGTGACAGGGATATTCTTCAAAATATAAAATGTAAATGGTAAAGTGTCATAGTTTTGATATATCGCCTTTCCGTGGTACAACCAAAGTAGTTTGCATATATTATATATAGGTACTTTCTGTCACTAGTGGACTCACAATCTAAGTTTTGTACCTAGGGCCCAGGAGGGTTAAGTTACTTGCCCAGAGCCACAAGGAGCAGGATACTGGAAATGTAATTGATCCAGGGTTACTGTTAGGCATGTTTGGGCCCAGGGCAGAAATTTTAGAGGTCCCCCAAAGAAAATGCAAAAGCATGCAAATATTAATATTTCTAAACGTATACTCAGCTCCAAGCTTCAGAGTAATATAGTTGTCTATTCTGTAGGCACATAACATGCTCAACTCAGCTCAAAGATTCAAACTAAAGTGCTTAGATTAAATACGGTCGTCTAGCCTGCAGTCACATATCTCGCTCTAGGCAATCCCCCAGACTTATACATACTTTTCTTCATTCATAAAAAGGTTGGCCACCGAGGGAGCCATCATTGCTCCCTTGGCTATACCAGTCAGCATCCAGCCAGTGTCTTGGACCTCTCTCCCATGAATGCCTTTCCAATGTATCAGCGGAGGCTGGCAAAAGCATCCTGTAAGCCTGTGAATGCAGTAGTCTTGGAAACTCCTCCTTGAGCCCTAGATTTTCTCCTGTAGAATAGGCATTGGTACTGGCTGAGAAAGCGGTGTGGACGCAGCCCAAGTTATAGCCTGTGTAGGAGTAGGAAACCTTGAAGGCTCTCAATGAGAAATAAGTTGGAGAGAAGGTGAGCAGTCAGTGCGGCATGGACGCTTTCCGTGCATCGATGTCGGATGTAGGGGAGGTGTGGACAGAATGCCTGGAGGGAGAACGATAGCGATGCTTGTTAGGCTTTTTAAGCTGCAGGTCTCTCGATGAATGCAGCATGGATGACAAGGATAGAGTCCTTACATGTTGTGGTACCAAGCCCGATGTCAGACCATCTCAGTGTTGTGTTAGTGCACCAATGTTGATGTTGCCAAGTGCTGAATCCCCTACCATGCTTGATGTGGATGCTGATGTCAATGCAGAACCAAAAAGTTTTTCACGTTGGACTCTGCAGGCTTTAAGAGTCCTTTCTTGCATGCACAGGCAGAAGCCACACCGTATGTTACGGTGCTCCTGACCCAAGCACTGAACACACCAGTTATGGAGGTCTGTGGCTGAAATAGTCCTATTGCATCGAGCACACTTCTTAAAGCCACTCAGTACCCTCTTTGACATGGAGGGGAAAAAATGACTGATACAAGGTCGAAAGGCTCAATAGCCCGGGGGAGCTCAGGCAGTCGCGTACCAAAATTTGGTCAATGCTTCCCATGCAAAAGAAAAGCTCAGAAGCCCCAAAGGCTGAAAATTGAAGAATAATATTAAAAAGGAATAAACTGAACAAATTAACACAGACAAAAAGAATATGAAGGAAAAATATCTCGAAAAAGGGAAGGCACCATAAAGGCAAGAGTTTGACACACTGAGGAGACATTAAAAAAAAAAAAACAACCAAACAAAAAAACCCACATCTCTGCTTCACGGAAAACAAGACTGCTGGTCCTGTACTTGTGTGTCGGGTGGGAAGGCACCCCACATGCACGGAGGAGGCACTGCCTCAAAGATTTAAAGTGACAGTGCATCTGGAATTGTCTTCATTGGGCTCCATGGATAACGTCATGCACATGTGAGAATATTATGCTTGCTTATCCTTGGAGAACCTTTATTTAAAAGCTTCCCAATCAACTCAATTTTTAATATACAGTAAAAGGCTAGAAATCCGTGAATCTGGAACCCTACAAATTGCGATATTCGGACTGCCCAAGAATCTGGACTATACATTCTCCCTCCCTCCGTTCTCAGTCCTATCCGCGGCTTTGTCTCACTTCCCCGGTGTACAATACCTTTTCAGAAGTCGTCTGTGCTGCAGCACAAGCAGCCGCCTTACTCACAGGCGGCCACTGGCCTGCACCAGGCCCAGGCCTTTCCCTCTGACCCATCCCGCTCCTCTGAAAACAGGAAGTTGCATCAGAAGGAGTGGGAGGGGTCAGAGTGAAAGGCCCAGTACAGGCCGGAACAGCCTGTGAGTTAGGCTGCCATTGGTGCTGCAGCACAGAAAACTTCTGAAAAGGTACTGTACACTGGGGGAGCGAGAAAAAGATGTGGGAAGGGCCAAGGAAAAAAGAGGAGGCATAGCTACGGGGGTCTTGGGGGCCTGCACCTAGATTTGAATTTTAAAACTATTGCCCGAGAATCCAGAAAATCCGGACTGACCCAATCCCCAAGCAGTCCAGATTTTTGGGCTTGTACTGAACTCCTCCTCCCCCCCCCAACCAATACTGCTATACAACATAAGAGCAAATGAAAAATACAATTTCTAAAATGTCAAGAACACTAACTAGGGCACTAAAAAAATTCATGTTAAACTGAAGTGACACATTATGGAAAGTAGGTGAAAAACAGCCAGAAAAGAAACAGTTTATGCTCAACTAACAAAACTACATCCTTTGGGAAATGCTGAGAAAAACTGAGGGACCTTGACAGATAACATACTGTTTATGCTCAGTTTTTAGCATTAAAAAAAAAGTTTTGAGAAAGTGATCTAAGGCTGCCTTTGAAATCATCCATATGTTACATGACATTGATTCTTATATTTTGCAATTACAATGAAGAACAGGCATACCCTGCGAGCAAACAATGCAAAATCAAATAGAACATGTACAATTATTAGGCTAAAAATTTCCTAAAAAGAAATGTTTTTAAAAATTTCCAAAAATAAAAGTTTTTTAAAAACTTTCTAAAACAGCATAACTAGTAATTCTAATATTTGAAGGAATACCAGATAGCTGTTGCCTGATATAAAAGACTGACCAAAAAACTTCTCAGACTTAATGCTACTGGGAGTAGAATAGTGAAGTTGGAGATAATCTCAGAGGTCTTTCGTTTTAGTGGCAATTTGGACCCAATGTGACAAGTAGACTGAAGTTAACCCATGGAAAATCTTCACAACCATTGTGTACACCTTAAACTGAACATGTGTCTCCACTGTCAACCAGTGAAGATCCAATAGCAGAGGTGTAATTTTATCACTTTTATGAGATGTGGAGGACCTTTTATCTTGCTTACCCTTGGAGAATACTTAGCATAAACAGCTGCAGGTTAGATAAACACAATTTTAAAGAAGGGTTATTTTCTTGAATTATGATAAAATCTATTAAAAATGATAGCCTGTAATACTGAATAATTTGACATTTTTGTAGCTCCATAGCTCTTAGGCCTATCAGTGCACTTTGTGCAAGTGCCTTGGGATCAAGCCATAAATCCAGGAACATTTTGACCTCAGCAGAGAATATTTTGGCTACGCATGTGAATCTTTATGACTGCTTATGTAAGATTTAGTTTCACTACCACCCTTTATAACCCAGCAAACACTGACTGGATGTTTATTCACCATATTAGCACTAGTGACATACGCATCCAGTACAGTTTAACTGATTAAAGCCCCTTCTAATTCAGCATCTACAAAGCGATAACATAGGTTGTAGAACAGAGCCACTGAGAGACTGGGCCGCCCCTAGGGCCCCGCCACCGCTCCCCCCCCCACCCCCGAGGTCGCCGCTGCTTCCCCCTCCACCCCTCCGTCCACCACCGGGCCAGGCCCCCTGCATTGAAATCAGGAGGGAAGGAGGGCCGAAGGGAGGCGATATGCTGCCCTGCTGCCTGCAGCGCTTTCACACGGAGGTGAGAGGCGCTGTGATTTCAATGCAGGGGGCCTGGCCCGGTGGCAGACTGTCAACGATGGAGGGCGGGTGGGACTGCGGTGCTGGCCCCCCCTTGGATACCCGGGGAATTTTGTCCCCCCCCCTCTCAGTGACTATGCTGTAGAATTCCTTTCCAACAGATTTGTACTTCACAATCTACAGTAAATTTATCTGACACACGATCACTGACACACAATCACTGAAGACATACCTCTGCACTTTATTGTTCAGCATGACAGCCATTTAACACCAACCAAAGGCTTTCTACATTTGATAACCACCACTAAATAAACAGGTAAAAAAATACCAGAAGAAAACCTACCTTTATTAACATGAATTTCTGCATTGGCTCATACCACTGAAGTAAAACAATCCCAGACTGTAATGCTCCACAGAGGTATTTGTGTCCTGTATATGGGTTTCGCACTGCAATGACAATTGTATTGTTTTGATCATTAATTTTGTGTTAAACTACTTGCACTCTGCCTAGAACTATGGATAGAGAGGAATATAAATATTTTTAAATAAATAAAAAGTAATGGCTATTTAAAATCTGGCTTGCAACAAAACATGACTATAATTTAATAACAGGGTGTGAAGAAATAGTGTTTTAAGCCTGTACGGATATTCTCCTGCATTAATTATATCTTAACTTATATTTCTACAAAAAAAAAAGTTCTCTCTTTAGTTTAACACAAACAGGAAGCAAGAAGCAGTATACTTTTGAACTTGCTGTCTAATTGGCCCAGGAGCTCATTTCCTTTAGAGTATACTGGTTTTGCCTCCAGTCTTAGCAAGGGAGAAAAGAGAGACAGATCTCTTTGCTGAAGCTCGGTGAATTATATGTCCTGATCTTTCCAGGTCTTTTTAGAAAGTAAACAAATGTTTAGTTAGTGTTATAATTGATTCATTTTTCAGTTACTTGTTACTGTTTGCCGATTGCACTCTCTATCCACTGTTCAATATTTTTATGAGAATAAACATAATCCCTCTGCAGCGTGCAGCTCTATCTGATGCAACTTCCTGTTGCGAGCAGGACACAGCAGAGGGAAGTCCCTGCAATGCCTGTGTGAATCGCAGATGGCCCAAAAATGTAAGCTGCAAGCATTGCAGCTGAAGCGGGGGAAGGAGGAAGTGGCAGATTCCGGACCTGAAGAAGGGGAAAGTAGGGACCAATGCTGGATTATGGATAGCTGGGGGCTGTCATCTCGGTTCGGGTGGTGGCAGGAGGGAGGTCAGGAGTTTCCACAGCACCCCTGAGAGTTCGCTGTGGTGCACCAGGGTGCTGCAGCTTACAGTTTGAGAACCGCAGGTTTAAGCCTTTTGGAAAGGTAGTCTGCAGTATACTTTCAAAGATTGTTGTTCTGGGCTCCGATTGGCCCAGGAGCTCATTTTCAATTGGATTTTACTGGCTTTCCCCCCAGTCTTAGCCCGGGAGAAGAGAGACACAGATCTCTTTGCTGAGGCCCTTTGATCAGTTATATTTGATAATCTGTGAGCAGCATATCTCCCCAGTACTTTTTAGAAAGTAAACAAATGTTTAGTTTTATAATTGATCTATATTTCAGTTACCTGTTATTGTTTTCTGATTGCACTTTTTCTGTTTCACTTTTAATTTTTAAGATAATAAACAATTTTCAGTTAGTTGACTCAGCCTGTCTGGACTGATAAAGAATCCTGGTGGCTTGTGTGTTGGGTCTGTAAGTGCTTTCTGAGAACTGTGGGACCACTGGGATTGTGGTCTCCAGTAACCTAGAAATCACTGGGGATAATTTGAGAGTGGGAGACTTGCCCAGAGGCGGTTGTGACCCAGTCTGTGGGTGGAGGTTGCTAGTGTAGAGCACAAGCAGCAGGTGCAGGTGGACCTGAGCTGTGCTGGGGATAGACCCTCTAAGTGGCTGCGGGGTAACCCCAGGCGGGTGGCTAGGCATTTCATGACACCACCTAAATTGAAAAGAAGTTGTCTAGTGAAATCTATACGTATGGTATGGAGAGAATTGGCTAAACTATGGAAAGGTGATACTGGGGTTACAAAAAAACAATTGCCCTTACAGGGTAATCCCACTTTCCCCCCAGGAATGGATAATGTGACTTTTGCTCATTAGGAGCGGGCTGGCTTTACTTTAGTGGAACACGTCCTTCAGTGGACGGGTGAATTAAGGTAAGTAAGGGCTGAGATGGAAGACTGTGGGAAGAGGGATGGAAGATATTGTTCAAGGGAAGAACGGCTAGAGGAGACAGGCTGTTTTCCTGTTATTTGGTTGGTACAGTTCCTTTATGATAAAAATGTAAAATGTTATTTGGATATTGGACTTACAGTAATACAGCAACTTTTTTTTTACTGCCTTTGAAATGTTTGTGTTGCTGTTTTGTGACAATAAAAAAAAAAGAATTTTCATATAAATATGTTGAGGAGCAGTAATCCCAGCATAGATTCCTAAGGAACCACACTATTTACCCTTCTCCATGATCATTTAACCCTATCTTTTAATTCTTAATAGGACACTGCCTCCTACCCTATTACTTCTTAATTTCCTCAGGAGTCATTCATGAGGTATTTTGCCAAATGCTTTTTGAAAATCCAGATACACAATCTGCTAAACTTCAAAGCAATTTAGGCAGGTTTGATTTATTAGACCCTAAGAAATCTGGGTTTAGAAAGAACACTATAGCACAGAAACCAGTTTTACTCTTATATCCAAACCAGACTGCTAAGCAGATAGGGGAGTACCAAATTTCCTGATGCAGTTAGACTTACTATCAGCTTTTGACTGAGTGGACCATAACCTGTCACTATTTAAACTGGATGAAACTGGAATAATTGGTCTGGCCTTTTCATGGTTTTCTGACTTCTTAAAGAATCATAGCTACTTAGCAAAGAAGCAAAGCAGAATTTCTAAATCATGGTCTTTGGAATGTAGGGTCCCACAGGGCTCTCCACGTTTCCCTGAATCTCTAGGTACAGTTCTTCAAGCTATAGGAGTCTATTACATCTAATAATTTGATTATGATCAGATTTTGTTCCCTGTATCTTCCTCAGTTTTTGAAACTGTAGACTTCATGAACATTTGCTTTAAACAAATAGGGGGCAGGACGTCTTACAACCTACTTTTCATAATAGACTGCATTTTGATCCCTCTTCAATCTAAAGTGTGAAATTTGGGTATTTGGACCAAATCTACTTTGGAAAGTGAATGTTAGACTTGTTGTGTGGTTTCTTCTGTATTTGGTAAATTATGCTTTCTGCGGCATGTAAGGGAATACTACTCTGAGATCTAAAAAAAATTCACACATGCGTTTGCTGTATCAAGTTTGGAGTACTGTAATTCCCTTTATTTGGGTAATTCCAAAACTCTTATAGCCAGACTATGTCTTCAAAATACAATGGCAAAGATAAAATTTTAAGGAAATATAGATCTGATAGTGCAACACTGCTTTTGAAGATTCTGCACTAGTTGCCCATAGAAGTGTAAGTGGAATTTAAGATTGCGTTTTGTTTTTAAATTACTGTATGGTCAGTGTCTACCCTATTTGATACTTTTGAGAAAGGTCAGATTTGGTTTGTTAGGTTTGTTATCAAGAACTATCCATAGAAACAAATTTGAACTTTCTTTTGACAAGAAAAGCTTTTTAGCTCTGCATTTCCTGCTATATCAAATTCCTTACCTATAGAGTTGAGATGTGAAAGAAATTTGACAGGTACTAAAGACTTGGCTGTCTAAAAGTTAAAAAAAATTGTTTTTTTGATTGTCTATAATGCCACCTGATTAGGTGAACTTTTTACTGAGGTTTTTTTTTTTTATTTTTTTTTTTTGAAGTATTTTTATAGAAATGTTTCAGTCTTACAACTTTCTTACAGAGGAAAACAGAAAAACAAATGAGTAGAACATTTTGTTACATATTGTTATTACTGTTTGTTACAATATAATACCTGTATAATACCCATTTAGGTCAGTCTAGCTGTTGGTTCAGCCATTGGGTCATGTTAATATTACGAAGCCATACTGTATATGTAAAACTTTTACATAACCCTTCAATATATTATCTCCCACCTTAACTGGATTTTAAAAGAAGAAATCAATGTTACTGAACTCGTGGCTGTGATGGCCTATAATATCATGTTCACTTTTACCTTTACTGGAAAGCTATTTCCTTGCCCTCTTCATTGCTCACTTGATTACAATTAGAGAATGGACTTTATTGAAACCAGGTGCTGGTTGAAATTTGTGCTTAAATTCCATCTTGTTTGGTACAGGCTGAATGGTTAATGGGAACTGAGGCATATGGAGCTGTTCTTGGTTTATTTTAAACATTCTATACCACCCAATCTGAAGATCAGGTCTGGGTGGTGTACAAGTCAAACAAATTAAATATTCAGAAAAGAATGTCATATTTAACTGGAAAGACAACTGCACAAGAATAATCATTTCATAGAATATCAGTAAAATGTATATATACAACCAAGGGTTGTTGGTCGACCACAGGAAAGAAACCCCAGGTTATGACCTCAAGATGATCCTTCGAATACCATATTATTATAAGAACGTTCAGAATAGAGGCGCAATGGAATCATAGGCGTAGACTGGGGGGGGCGAGGGGGGGCAATGCCCCCCCAAACGACGACGAGGCGCCGCCGTGCCATTAGTTAAAAAAAAAACAAAAAAACACATGCAGGCACGCGCTCCTCTCCATCCGCTTGGCTTCCCTGCCCTCTCTGTCTGCGTCCCGCCTTCCTCTGACGTCAGAGGAAGGCGGGACGCAGACAGAGAGGGCAGGGAAGCCAAGCGGACGGAGAGGAGCGTGTCTGTCTACCCCTCTCTCTTCCTCCCTCCCTCCGGCACAGGCAGCAGTCTTTTTCAGCATTCCTGGCAGCAGTAGCGATGTACACGCTGCCTTCGGCTCTGCCCCAAAGCCTTTTCTTCAAGTTCCTGTTCCCGCATAGGTGGGAACAGGAACTTGAAGAGAAGGCTTCCGTGGCAGACCGAAGGCAGCGTGTACATCGCTACCGCTGCCAGGAACGCTGAAAAAGCTGAAGACTGTTGCCTGCGCCGGAGGGAGGGAGGAAGAGAGGGGGTAAACGGAGTCACCATCTTGGACCTCGCGGGGGGGGGGGGGCAGTAGAAGGAAGATGGATGGAACTGGGAGGGGTGGGGAGCAGAGGCAAGATGGATGGTACTGGGAGGGGTGGGGAGCAGAGGGAAGGAGCAAGAGATGGATGGGACTGCGAGGGGGGGGGAGCAGAGGGATGGACCAGGAGATGGATGGGATTGGGAGAGGTCAGGCACAGCAGAGGGAAGGAGCAGAAGATGGATGGGACGGAGGGATGGTGAGCAGAGGGAAGGAACAGAAGATGGATGGGACTGGGAGGGGTGGGGAGCAGAGGGAAGGAGCAAGAGATGGATGGGACTGGGAGGGGTGGGGAGCAGAGGGAAGGAGCAAGAGATGGATGGGACTGGGAGGGTGGGGAGCAGAGGGAAGCCTACTGGAAAGAAGACACTGCATAAAACAGAAGACACTGGGACCAAAGCGAATAGAAAAACTAAATGATCAGACAACAAAGGTAGATAAAAGTATTTTATTCATAATTTATTAATTGAAATGTGTCAGCTTTTTGAAATGTGCATCTGTGATATTTTGCCTGTAAATTTCAATTCCTTCCTCCATATTAGCATATTCATTTGCATATGTATATATGCAAATGATATGCTAATATGCTCCGCCCATTCTTTGCCCCCCCAAATGAAACAAACTACGCCTATGAATGGAAGGTAATTCCAGAAAGAGGAGCCAACAAAGAAAAAAGTACATTGACGGGTAGTTTCATAGTGTGCATTCCTTGGGCTTGGTATCAAACGGTGGTCATTTAGTGATCGAAGCATACGAGAAGATGATTAGGTTTGATAGATAATGGAGTCCCATCATGTAATGCTCTGAATATAAGGACTAAGACTTTGAAGCTAATGTAGTATTCTACAGATAACCAATGGAGTTGACGGATCACAATATGTGATCGTGTTTTTTGGTAAGACACAGTAGATGAACAGGAAAACACTTTAATGATACCTTGGGAAGTCTGGAATAAATGCCTTTACAGTAATCTATAAGTGAAATAAGGAATTCATGTACAAAAGTGTGCAGAGCAGCTGAATCAAAGTATTACTTACTTGATTTTAGTTTAGGAAG
Source organism: Microcaecilia unicolor (assembly GCF_901765095.1). Taxonomy (NCBI): domain Eukaryota; kingdom Metazoa; phylum Chordata; class Amphibia; order Gymnophiona; family Siphonopidae; genus Microcaecilia; species Microcaecilia unicolor. The sequence goes on from NC_044039.1 coordinate 163,420,737, forward strand.
CACAGCAAAACCTTGCTTGATAACATTAGAAGTCTGTAAAGAAAATGAAAGTTGGGAATCCAGGATGGCACCCAGATATCTGAATGAACTAGTATAACTGGTTTCCCAAGTCTATATATCTATATAGACTTTTATGGTATATGGAAGGAGAAAGAAGGTCCAGCACTGAACATAGGTTGAATAGCCCCTTTTCCTGAGGAGTCTCCATATTTTGCTTGGGTCTAGTGTTCCTGTAGAATTTATAAGAGGGGGAGGTACTGTTTTTTCTCTGTTTGCGTTCTGGTATTACTGTGAGTCACGGTACACATTATGTATGTATGCTGTAACCTTTGATATTGTTATGTTATTAAATAAATAAAAAATAATTGTCAGCAAAAAGAAGAATCAAGAAAATTACACTGAATGCATACCTATACAACATTTGTGGCAGCCTTTTGTGTCGGGAATTTTTGTTGTTAATGCAAACTTTCTGAAAAGAGAAAACAAATCATTACTTTTCAAAGAAATTTTTGAAATACTTCATTTTAAAAATGCATATACTATGCACAGCAATCAAAACAAAACAAAAATTACAAAATATAATGGAACCCTGTTATCCCAAGGCCAAATTGTAATAACCATATTGTTCAGGAGATATTTGAACTCTCTGGATATTATTGGACCAAGAGAAGAATAATCTAAAGATGAAGCTGTGCACAAGTTTTTAAGCTCACAGAGGTTGCTTTAATAGACCAAGACACCTCCAAAAGAGACATATGTCATCTTGATAGCTTAGGTATAGCCATCTCTGGAAAATTCTTAGGTTGGACCAATATAAGGCACCATAACTGAAATAAAAATCTTTAGGTCAAAGGACATTTCTATCCTTTCAATGCATTTTAGTGCAAAGCTTGTCAATAGCTTCTTAATAGCTGCTGTGGTGGCACAGATCATCATGAAAACCCTCTTTATACTCAACTAAAGCTGACAACTTATACAGTTGTATATATTCTCAATTTAGAAGATACTCTCCACTGAAAGAATGATGGAAGCTTAATGAAATTGACATTTTAACATCTTCTGTAACAAATAACACATCTTTGCAAAAGATGTGCTCAGTGTTAAGGAGTGCTCTGAGACAAGAGACTGATCTCAGCTATCAAGATCACTCATACAAGTACACCTCAGCCCTTTCTGACGTATATGACCGTGGGCTATGCCCCAAGCCACCTGATATCACCAATGAGAGACAGCAAGTTACTTTAAAAACACATTCACAAGTGGAACACCATTGAAGGTGTGTTGTTGGGAGTATGAAAAAGGAGCAAGTTCCTCTGTAGGAGTGGGCTGATGCAATTTGTTTTATTCCTATGGTTCTACAGAATGCTCATTTAACTACTTTTCACCTATTACACAATCTTTTGTCAGTGGCATCCCAATAATTTAGTACTGGTGTCTCCTACATTATCTGAGGTTGGTAGTACAGCTGCTTTGCAAATTAATGTAAAACCTTTGTGTGCAAAAATTGATATAGTTTATGATTTGTTAGTTGACTTGCAACCTTGTGTGTTATGAGCGATAGAGACCTGGTTGGATGTGTGTGATTCTGTATGCTTGAATCAACTAGCTTCTGTTGGGTTTGCTTGCAAACACTGTCCTCGCAATAGGAGGAGTGATGGAGTTCTGTTGATTAATAAGTATTTGTGGTAGTCTCATTTTTAACATTTTCTCAACATTTTAATGCAGGAGGATGAGAGGCCATTTGTATATCTGTTCAACAATGGAGGACTTGTTTGGTATATCACCTCCTTGTTTGAATGGTATTGATCCCTTGGCACTGGCTGAGTGGTTTGCCAGCTGGCAAATGGATTTTTTGCATTTTATTATTCTTGGTGATTTCAATATTCCAATAGGATCGGAGTCTTCGGCGTCTATTTTATTTTCTTTTAACATCTTTCGGAGTTCTTTGGATTGTGTCAACTTGCTTTTAGCCTCACTCATGATTGGGAGAATATGTTAGGTTTGATATTCTATAATCAATCATTACTGGGGCCTAGGGTCTCTAAGGTGTAGTCAGTCCTTATAGTCTAACTGCTGTTTAACAACTTTTGAGTAGTTTCTCCCCTTAGTATATATGTTTCAAGGATGGGGTGGGGAAGAACTTATCACCATGGAGAATTCAACTGGAATAAGTCTCTGAATTAGTTGAAGTAGGACTGGGAGGCTCAAGCTTGCTTGGAGGAGGTTGCTCTTCTGAAAGCTTGGCTAGTAGGGAGACATTATATTGCTCCCTGGTTTTCAGGAGAAGGAAAGCTAAACAAGATCTATGAAGAGTTCCAGAGATGCTGGTAAAATACAAGCCTACAGAGAACAAAGCCAACTGCAGTGAAGCTACAGCTGCTTATTCCAGTATTTTGGGTCAGGCAAAAATACAATTTTATGCAAATAAGTTTAAGAGATCATTTGCATGCCTCTAGAATTCTTCAGTACCATGCATTCTTATTCAGCTTAGTTGTACTTACACATGGGAAGTGAGCTGTGGTGTTTTGGCTGAACATTTTAAGAAGAAAATCCTATTCTTGGGTTGTCCTCTTGAGAGTTTAACTGATGCTGTTAAGTACCACTCACATGGTAGTGAATTGTGCTGACTTTGCCTTGATGTTGCCCATACCGATTGAACCTTTGAATTGTTTTTCTAATTCCTGCTGTGTGTTGGACCCCAGTCCAACAAGGTTGGTAAAGTTATGTAAATTGTCTATGGTTGAGATTCTTACTAAAATAATTAAGATTTCCCTCTGTGGGAGTAGTTTACCAACTTCATTGAAAAAGGCCATAATGAGGCCAATTATAAAGCAGGATTCTTTGGGTCCCTCAAATTTGAACAATTACTCTCTTATCTCCATATTTTCTATTTTGGATAAGTTGATATAGTAAATTGTTTTTAAGCAACTGTTACAATTTGTGAATACTAATAGGTTGTTGGACTCTTCAGTCTTGCTTTCACATTAGGTACAGAATAGAAATGTTGTTAGAATCTACTGCAAAATGTTGACTATGTGAATTTCTTACCCATCTATATGTTACAACTTTGCTCTACCCTTCACTATCAATTATAATGTTTTACTACGTATTGTGTTGACATTGCAAATAATATACCATGCCATACTTTGTATTGTTGGTTGAATATTTTTACTGCTGTAACTGCCTATTGCACATGTTTGATCTATTCTTACTGTACACCGCCTTGAGTGAATTCCTTCAAAAAGGCAGTAAATAAATCCTAATAATAATTAAATTGGAAGTATCAAAAGCCACTATAGTGGCATTTTTAGATATTACTGCTACTTTTTTTATTTTGTTGTTGTTACATTTGTACCCCGCGCTTTCCCACTCATGGCAGGCTCAATGCAGCTTACATGGGGCGATGGAGGGTTAAGTGACTTGCCCAGAATCACAAGGAGCTGCCTGTGCCTGAAGTGGGAATCAAACTCAGTTCCTCAGTTCCCCAGGACCAAAGTCCACCACCCTAACCACTAGGCCACTCCTCCACTACTTTCTATTCTACAGTGCTTTGGATTTTATTATTGAGGCTTCAGGGGCATGAATTGGTAGTAAGGTTGTAGTTTGGATTTAATTGTACTTGACAGGCAATTACAACAGGTTCAGATGGATATTCTCAGTGGAATGTTATATCAAGAGGGGTGCTGCAGAGTTCCACCTTGTCAGCAGTTCCATTTAATCTCTATCTTTATCCATCCTGTGATATTTACCACGAGTTGGGGATTTTCATCCATATTTATGCAGATAGGTTGTGTTTGCCTGCAGATAGGAATATTAACCAGGTGACTAGCTTAGCGGGGTTTAAAAAAAGGTTTGGATAGCTTCCTAAAAGAAAAGTCCATAAACCCAGTGGCGTAGGAAGGGGGGGGGGGGGGGGCGGTCCGCCCCGGGTGCACACCACTGGGGGGGTATCGGCTCCGTTGGTTCCTTGCTCCCTCTGCTCTGGAACAGGTTACTTCCTGTTCTGGGGGAGAGAGAGCAAGGAACCAACGGAGCCGACGCAGCTCCCAGCGACGTGGACTCGGGGGCGGATCGGCCCTCCCGCCCGCTTCTTCATTTCTTTGTCAATTAAGAATGCGCTCCGGAGGGGGGGGCACCGACGACCCGCCCCGGGTGTCAGCTGCCCTCGTTACGGCTCTGCATAAACCATTATTAAAATGACGGGGAAAATCCACTGCTTGTTTCTAGGATAAGCATCATAAATTGTACTGTTTTGGGATCTTGCCAGGTACTTGTGACCTGGATTGGTCACTGATGGAAACAGGATTCTGGGCTTGATGGACCTTCAGTCTGTCCCAGTATGGCAATACTTATGTACTTATATACTTATGACTGATTATATCAGGGGTTCCCAAACTATGGGCACACAGACCAATTTTCTCCACCCCCTTGGTAATCTTCAGGCTGAACTGCTTCTGGCAATGATCAACAAATGCTATCTCCCATTTTCCTCTGTCACATCTTGCCCCTACCAGAAAAAGGAAACTGAGTCAGAAGGGGCAGAACTCAGCAGAGGAAAGGCTCAGGGATCAACAGGAGATAATGTTTGTTAATCACTGCTGCTGAACATAAAGGCAAATTTGAAGTGCCACGGGGTAGAGAAAGATGCTGGAAACATATAGGGAGGGGTGGGCCATGAAGTCAGGGAGAGATGCCAGGCCACCGGCGATGTTGGTAAGGAAGAGAGATACTGGAATTGTGGAATGCAAGACTATTGCACCCTATGCCAGTGGTCCACAAAGGGTATGATACATACCTGTAGCAGTTGTTCTCCGAGGACAGCAGGCTGATTGTTCTCACGACTGGGTGACATCCGCGACAGCCCCCACCAACCGGAAAGAAGCTTCGCGGGACGGTCGGCACGCAGGGCACGCCCACCGCGCATGCACGGCCGTCTTCCCGCCCGTGCGCGACCGCTCCCGCCAGTTGAATGACTAGCAAAAAGATGAAACACACAACTCCAAAGGGGAGGAGGGAGGGTAGGTGAGAACAATCAGCCTGCTGTCCTCGGAGAACAACTGCTACAGGTATGTATCATACCCTTTCTCCGAGGACAAGCAGGCTGCTTGTTCTCACGACTGGGGTATCCCTAGCTCTCAGGCTCACTCAAAACAATAACCCAGGTCAATTGAACCTCGCAACGGCGAGGGTACAACAGAAATTGACCTACGAAGAACAACTAACTGAGAGTGCAGCCTGACCAGAATAAATTCGGGTCCTGGAGGGTGGAGTTGGATTTACACCCCAAACAGATTCTGCAGCACCGACTGCCCGAACCGACTGTCACGTCGGGTATCCTGCTGGAGGCAGTAATGAGATGTGAATGTGTGGACAGATGACCACGTCGCAGCCTTGCAGATCTCTTCAATAGTGGCTGACTTCAAGTGGGCCACCGACGCTGCCATGGCTCTGACACTATGAGCCGTGACATGACCCTCAAGAGTCAGCCCAGCCTGGGCGTAAGTGAAGGAAATGCAATCTGCTAGCCAATTGGAGATGGTGCGTTTCCCGACAGCGACCCCTAGCCTGTTAGGGTCGAAAGAAATAAACAATTGGGCGGACTGTCTGTTGGGCTGTGTCCGCTCCAAGTAGAAGGCCAATGCTCTCTTGCAGTCCAATGTGTGCAACTGACGTTCAGCAGGGCGGGTATGCGGCCTGGGGAAGAATGTTGGCAAGACAATTGACTGGTTAAGATGGAACTCCGACACCACCTTCGGCAGGAACTTTGGGTGGGTGCGGAGCACTACTCTGTTGTGATGAAATTTGGTATATGGAGCATGAGCTACTAGGGCTTGAAGCTCACTGACCCTACGAGCTGAAGTAACTGCCACCAAGAAAATGACCTTCCAGGTCAAGTACTTCAGATGGCAGGTATTCAGTGGCTCAAAAGGAGGTTTCATCAGCTGGGTGAGGACGACGTTGAGATCCCATGACACAGTAGGAGGCTTGATAGGGGGCTTTGACAAAAGCAAGCCTCTCATGAATCGAACGACTAAAGGCTCTCCAGAGATGGCTTTACCCTCCACACGATAATGGTAAGCACTAATCGCACTAAGGTGATTCCTTACTGAGTTGGTCTTGAGGCCAGACTCTGATAAGTGCAGAAGGTATTCAAGCAGGTTCTGTGCAGGGCAAGAGCGAGGTTCTAGGGCCTTGCTCTCACACCAAACGACAAACCTCCTCCACTTGAAAAAGTAACTCTTTTTAGTGGAATCCTTCCTAGAGGCAAGCAAGACCCGGGAGACACCCTCAGACAGACCCAACGCAGCGAAGTCTACGCCCTCAACATCCAGGCCGTGAGAGCCAGGGATTGAAGGTTGGGGTGCAGCAACGCTCCGTCGTTCTGCGAAATGAGAGTCGGAAAACACTCCAATCTCCACGGTTCTTCTGAGGACAACTCCAGAAGAAGAGGGAACCAGATCTGACGGGGCCAAAAGGGCGCTATCAGGATCATGGTGCCGCGGTCTTGCTTGAGCTTCAGTAAGGTCTTCCCCACCAAAGGTATGGGAGGATAAGCATACATGAGGCCGGTCCCCCAATGAAGGAGAAAGGCATCTGACGCTAGCCTGCCGTGTGTCTGAAGTCTGGAACAGAACAGAGGCAGCTTGTGGTTGGTCTGAGAGGCGAAAAGATCCACCGAGGGGGTGCCCCACTCCCGGAAGATCTTGCGTACCACTCTGGAATGGAGCGACCACTCGTGCGGTTGCATGACTCTGCTCAGTCTGTCGGCCAGACTGTTGTTTACGCCTGCCAGGTATGTGGCTTGGAGGAGCATGCCGAACCGGCACGCCCAACGCCACATCCCGACGGCTTCCTGACACAGGGGGCGAGATCCGGTGCCCCCCTGCTTGTTGACGTAATACATTGCAACCTGATTGTCTGTCCGAATTTGGATAATTTGGTAGGACAGCCGATCTCTGAAAGCCTTCAGTGCGTTCCAGATCGCTCGGAGCTCCAGGAGGTTGATCTGTAGATCCTTTTCCTGGAGGGACCACAGACCCTGGGTGTGAAGCCCATCGACGTGAGCTCCCCACCCCAGGCGAGATGCATCCGTCGTCAGCACTTTCGAAGGCTGCGGAATTTGGAATGGACGTCCCAGGGTCAAATTGGTCCGGATGGTCCACCAGAGCAGTGAAGTGCGGCAACTGGTGGAGAGGCGGATGACATCTTCTAGATTCCCGGTGGCTTGGAACCACTGGGAAGCTAGGGTCCATTGAGCAGATCTCATGTGAAGACGAGCCATGGGAGTCACATGAACTGTGGAGGCCATATGACCCACAAGTCTCAACATCTGCCGAGCTGTGACCTGCTGAGATGCTCTGGTCTGCGAAGCCAGGGCCAGGAGATTGGTGGCCCGCGCTTCGGGAAGGTAGGCCTGAGCCGTCTGGGTATTCAGCAGCGCTCCTATGAATTCCAGAGACTGGGATGGCTGGAGATGGGACTTTGGGTAATTTATCACAAACCCCAGCAGCTCCAGAAGTTGAATAGTGCACTGCATGGACCGGAGGGCTCCCGCCTCCGAGGTGTTCTTGACCAGCCAATCGTCGAGATATGGGAACACGTGCACTCCCAGCCTGCGTAGGTACGCCGCCACCACCACGAGGCACTTCGTAAACACTCGTGGGGCGGAGGCGAGCCCAAAGGGCAGCACACAATACTGAAAGTGCCGTGCGCCCAGGCGGAATCTGAGATACTGTCTGTGAGCTGGCAGTATCGGGATGTGAGTATATGCATCCTTTAAATCCAGGGAACATAGCCAATCGTTTTTCTGAATCATTGGCAGAAGGGTGCCCAAGGAAAGCATCCTGAACTTTTCTTTGACCAGGAATTTGTTCAGGCCTCTCAGGTCTAGGATGGGACGCATCCCCCCTGTTTTCTTTTCCACAAGGAAGTACCTGGAATAGAATCCCTGCCCTTCCTGCCCGGGTGGTACGGGCTCGACCGCATTGGCGCTGAGAAGGGCGGAGAGTTCCTCTGCAAGTACCTGCTTGTGATGGGAGCTGAAGGATTGAGCTCCCGGAGGACAATTTGGAGGCAGGGAGGCCAAATTCAGGGCGTATCCGCACCGCACTATTTGGAGAACCCACTGGTCGGAGGTTATGAGAGGCCACCTTTGGTGAAAAAATTTTAACCTCCCCCCGACCGGCAGAACGTCCGGTACGGACACTTTGAGGGCGGCTATGTTCCCGTGGATCCAGTCAAAAGCCCGTCCCTGGCTTTTGCTGTGGAGGCGCAGGGGGCTGCTTAGGCGCACGCTGTTGACGGGAACGAGCGCGCTGGGGCTGTCCCTGTGCCTGACGAGGCCTTCGGGCCGGCTGGTTGTACCTACGCTTTGCAAAAGAATAGGGTGCAGCCTGCCGGGCCCGGGAAAAACGTCCACCTGCTGAGGTGGATGCTGAAGGCGCCCGGTGGGAGAGCTTGTCGAGAGCGGTTTCCCGCTGATGCAGTTGGTCCACCATCTGCTCGACCTTCTCACCAAAAATGTTATCCCCCCGGCAAGGGACGTCAGCCAGTCTCTGCTGGGTGCGGTTGTCCAGGTCAGAGGCACGCAGCCATGAGAGCCTGCGCATCACTATACCTTGGGCCGCAGCACGAGATGCCACGTCACAGGTGTCAAAAATACCCCTGGACAGGAACTTTCTGCACGCCTTCAGCTGCCTGACCACCTCCTGATAAGGCCTGGACTGCTCCGGCGGGAGCTTCTCGACCAGGTCCGCCAGTTGTTGCACATAGGTCCGCATGTGAATGCTCATATAGAGCAGGTATGACTGGATGCGGGTCACGAGCATGGAGGATTGGTAGGCCTTCCTCCCAAATGAGTCCAGAGTGCGAGACTCCCGCCCCGGGGGCGCCGAGGCGGTATCCCTCGAACTCCGTGCCCTCTTGAGAGCAGAATCCACGACCGCCGAGTCATGGGGCAATTGGGGCCGCATGAGCTCTGGGTCAGAGTGGATCCTGTACTGGGACTCTGCTTTCTTGTGAATGGTGGGGTTAGTTAATGGTCGCACCCAGTTCCGGAGCAGCGTCTCCTTCAGGACATTGTGCAGCGGCACCGTGGAGGACTCTCTAGGTGGTGATGGATAGTCGAGGACCTCGAACATCTCGGCCCTCGGCTCTTCCACAGAGACCACGGGGAAGGGAATGCTGATAGACATATCCCGCACAAAGGAGGCAAAGGAGAGACTCTCAGGAGGTGAGAGCTTCCTCTCCGGTGAAGGCGTGGGGTCCGAGGGAAGGCCCGTAGACTCCTCTGAGGAGAAATATCTAGGGTCCTCCTCTTCCCCCCACGAGTCCTCATCCTCGGTATCGGACATTAGCTCATGTAGCTGAGTCCTGTACCGGGCCCGGCTCGACGTCGAGGCACCGAGGTCTCGGTGTCGTCGAGCGGTGGACTCCCGCGCCGGCGGGGACGGAGCTCCCTCCATCGACGGGGACTCCACCTGCGTAGCAGTCGAGACCGGCACCGCAAGCGGCGGCGGTGTCGACAGCTCCGGCGCCACAGTCATCGGCGCCGAGGGCGCAAGCACCCCCGGCGCCGGCACAGCCTGGCGCATCAGCCCTTCCAGGATCCCCGGAAGGATGGCTCTGAGGCACTCGTCCAGGCCCGCTGCCGGGAAAGGCGGTGGGGCCGGTAAGGGTGTCGGTGCCGGAAGCTGCTGGGAGCCAGGAGACGGCACCGAGGTGCCGGAACCCCGACGTGTCGGTACCTCCACAACCGACGGGGACCTCTCCTCTCGACGATGACGCTTCGGCGTCGACTCCTCTTCAGGATGCACCGAGGGCGTCCGGTGACGACGCTTTTTGTCCTTCTTTCGATGCACGTCACCGGCGCCGGAGGGCATGGAGGAGGAGGAGGTCGATCCCCCTCGGTCTCGAGGCACCGGGTCAGACAGGGTTCGGTCCCGTGGCTCACGAGCTGAGGGAGTGACCGGGGCCGACTGCCCACGCGGCCTCTCAACCCCACTCTCACCGGCGGACCGGCGGGCCGACGGGACCTGTTCTCCTGGGGTCGCTGCCATCGGTGCCGATGTCTCGGGCATCGGTACCGAAGAACCGGCCTTCGATACCGATGCCGTCGAGGTCGACGTCGAGGGGCCGGCGCAAGTTCCAAAAAGACGGTCCCGCAGAACTTGCCTCGCAACCTGAGTCCGTTTCCGGAGACCGAGACACAAAGCACACGACTTGAAATTGTGCTCCAGCCCGAGGCACTGGAGGCACCAAGCGTGGGTGTCGGTCTGCGAGATCGGCCGGCCGCAGCGACCACACTTTTTAAAACCACTCGGGACCTTCGAGGACATCGACGGAAAAATCGCGTCGGCGAAGTCAAAGTCGTCAATGGTGGCTAAAATCACACCACGAAAAAACAAACGACCGAGCGACCACTAGGCCGCAATGTAGCGTCCCCGCTGGAAGCGAGGGAAAAGGGGAGCGCGTGCTCCACACGCGCAGTCTTTTTTTTTTTTTTTTGTAAAAAGAAAAGGAAGCGCGACCCGCGTATACGCGATCGCAAGAATCCGGCGGCTGAAGTAGAGAGAGCGGCAAAGCACGACTCTCTCCAGGCGCGGAAAAAAAGGAACTGGCGGGAGCGGTCGCGCACGGGCGGGAAGACGGCCGCGCATGCGCGGTGGGCGTGCCCTGCGTGCCGACCGTCCCGCGAAGCTTCTTTCCGGTTGGTGGGGGCTGCCGCGGACGTCACCCAGTCGTGAGAACAAGCAGCCTGCTTGTCCTCGGAGAAACTATTACACATGGGCTGTGGGACAAGAGGCAGGTGGTGCATGTAGACTAAAGAAGGGCTTGGTATGTTTTAGAAGAATGCTAAAGACTTGGAACTACAAGAGATGGGCAGGTTACAAATGCTTTAAAATAAGTAAATAAACTTATTTCCGGAAACAGTTGCAAAAAAGCTATCCAGAAAGGAGCAGGGACACTATTTCTATAATTATTGTTCAATAACAGTTATGCTGAAAGTGGATAAAAAAGTGATTTGGTCAACTCATACAAAGAATCACGGATAGAGAGCATTTTCCATTCCCAGATCTCTCACACTTACAGAACAGCGCCTGAACCACAAAATTACACTTCATCCTATTCTTATTCTCTATAGCACATAGCTGGTATAGTTTATCATATTTCATCAAAACAGGACAACACTACAAAAGTTATTTCTACTGAACAGAAAGAGCACTGTCATCATAAACACAATCGATGCAAATATAACTATATTTAAAGAGGCACCCCTTTGCAGGAACAAATAGAACAGAAAATATGTATACAGCATGTTAAGTAAGTTTGCTCATCTAATTTATTAAGGGGGTCTTTTACAAAGGTGCGCTAAATGCTACAGATGCCCATAGGAATATATAGGTGTGTCTAACATTTAGCACACGCTTATTTTTAGCATGTGCTAAAAACCCTAGCGTGCCTTTGTAAAAGGGGTCCTAAATGCTGTAACTTTTTTCACTTTACAAACATATGTGCATTTTCACATCTGACTAAGAGAGAGAGGGTTTTTTTTTTTTTTACCTTGGTAGTATTCTGTCTGGGAACCTGTGAGTCTGAATATGGACCGCTAATCCTGGCTTTTTAGCTTGTTCAAATAAACCTATTAGATTGTGTGAATAGAGCTGAAATGATTTCCCTGTTAGCAGAAAGAAAAAAAAATAATGCTTTACTACTATATGCATTTCCAAACACAACATGTAATGTTCCAGTCATAAAGCAAAATTATTACCTTCTACAGATGACCATATGTGTTTGAAATGGAAGCCAAGCCAGAATGGAAAGAGAAAAAAAAATCAATTACAAAAATATACAAGCCTCTGACCTGCAAAATTTAGGTAGTATGAAAACCATGCACAGGAATCAATCTATGCATAACAGAGTAAAGATCTTTGTAACATGAATGAAATATATGGCAGATACAGTATCTTCAACTTTTATCCATTCACATAAACTTTTCAGAACTGAGGCCAACATGCACAAAGCAAGATTATTGACTGTGAAAGGTTAAATTAGAGAAGACTTTTTGCTTTGGTATTTGTAATCGTCTTGGGATAGGAGAGGATCTAAGAAACACTACTGTCCATATTTGGTTCAATAAGATCCAAAGGGCTTATCCCATAGCACACACTCTCATTAATGAGACTGGAATTTGTTGACACCGCCATTCAACATTATTAGCTAACACTGAATTTGCCAATATTTAATAACAGTAGAAAAGAAAAACAGTGGTGTAGCAATGCATTATTTTAATGAAATATATGAACATGGTAGTAAGTTGTTTACCTGTAACAGATGTCCTACGTAAACAGCAGGATTAACCAGGCATACAGGTTGGTGACATCTTTTGACAGCACCAAGAAAGAACAGCTCTCCTGAGCTCACTGCTGGACAGTTACAAGCACATGCACCCTTTGCTGCACACAGAGGCCTCATCAGTCTCACACTCAAAATCAACTCTTAGGGAGCAGGGAGGTATTGTGCCTGATTAATCCTGCCGACTATGGAAAACACATGTTACAAGTAAGCAACTTTGCTTTCTTCAGCAAAAAGCCAGCACTCAAATGTGTGACTCCCAAGCTTAATATTACCCCAGGTTCCTAGCAAGGCCATAGTCATGAATGGGCATGGGACCATCAACGTTTGCCTAAGGCATACCATTGGTGTGTTTAGCAGGGGATCCCCAGCCCCTGCCAGTTGAGGACATTAACAGCCAACTGAAGATGAGAACCATGGCAATCAGCATGCCAAGTCACTGATGCCAGCATGCTCAGTTTACGTGTGAGAACTGAATATGTGCTGGCATTAGTGTTGGTGACTGCCCCAGTTTTCAATGGGGATTCCCAACTTAAGCAGGCTGCTGATGTTTTCAGTTGGCAGATCCCTGTCAGCTAAGGTATTTAATTTTAAACATTTGGTGGGAGAGCAGCAGCGGGTGGGTGGGGATAGGAAATATGTTACTACCCAACCTACCTGTTGGCCTACGCCACTGGTTCCTAGATAAAACTACAGGCTGGTAAGCATAATGTCGGTAGTAGGAAAAATAATACAGTCACTGCTAACGGAAAAGATAACTTTCTTGAATCCAACGGGTTGCAGGATCCGAGGCAACATGGCTTTACCAAAGGAAAATCCAGCCAAACAAATCTGACTGATTTCTTTGACTGGGTGACCAAAGAACTGGATAAAGGTCATGCGCTAGATGCAATCTACTTGGATTTTGGCAAAGCCTTTGATACGGTTCCGCACAGAAGGCTCATGAATAAGCTGAAAGGGCTGTACTTAGGGATCCAGAGTGGTGAACTGGACTGACCAACAGGCGACAGAGGGTGGTGGTAAATGGAATCCGCTCGGAGGGAAGGAATGTGAGTAGTGGAGTGCTTCAAGGGTTCGTACTGGGGCAGATTAGGTTTAATATATTTGAGAGACATTGCTGAAGGGTTAGAAAGAAAAGTTTGCCTTTTTGCGGATGACACGAAGATAGTCAATCGAGTGGATATCCCGGAGGGAGTAGAAACCATGGGAAGAGATTTCCAAAAATTAGAAGAATAGTCAAAGGTCTTGGAGTTAAAATTTAATCAATTATATTAGAGAAATCAATGTTAAATGTGTGCTTATCAAATGATACTACTGTGGATTTTGCGGGAGATGCCACATACCACATATTTTATGATTGATAAAATCTGGTTATGGAAATATCAGATATTTTGTTGGAGGGGTATGGACTCACCGACTACTGCTTGTTAAGATATATTTCATGATTAGTATCTTGATGTATTAGTTACAACATTTATAATAATTGAATGTTTCAACAGTTTAAGTATGCTTTTAGAAAGAGTCTGTTTTGTGAAATAAATGGTTAGATGTTTCAGTTGAACAATGTAATTGCTGTAAAGTGTGCTAATTTTAGTAATTAAAATTTAATGCCAAGAAGTGCAGAGTGATGCACTTGGGGTGCAGAAATCCAAGGGAGATGTACCAGATAGGAGAGAGATTGATAAGCACAGCTCAGGAGAAGGACCTTGGGGTGATGGTGTCTGAGGAGCTCCAGGTGACAAAACAGTGCGACAAGGCAGTGGCCAAATCCATAAGGATGCTAGGCTGCAAAGAGAAGGATATACCAGCAGAAGAATGGTGGCGTTGATGCCCCTGTTCAAGTCATTGGTGAGGCCCCACTTGGAGTAGTGTGTTCAGTTTTGCAGGCTGTATCCGGCTAAGGACATAGAAAGACTTGAAAAGATTCCGAGAAAAGCAATGAAAATGATATAGGGGTTTTGTCACAAGACGTATGAGGACAGACTGAGGACCTGAACATGTATACCCTGGAGGAAAGGAGAGATGGGTGATATGACAGATGTTCAAATATTTGAAAGGTATTAATTTACAAACAAACTTTTTCCAGAGACAGGAAGGTGGCAGAAATAGAGGACATGAATTGGGATTGCAGGGGGGGGGGGGGGGGGGGGGCTGACTCAGGAATAAATTTCAGGAAGTACTTTTTCAAAGACAGGGTGGTAGATACCTGGAATGCTTTGCCGCGGGAGGTGGTGAATATAGTACAAATGTGTGGGATAAATGCAAAGGAATCCTGTTTAGAAGGCATGGAACCAAACAAGCTTAGCAGTGATTAGATGGCAACACCAGTAACTGGAAAGCAAAGCCAGTGCTGGGAAGACTCTATGGTCTGTGCCCTGATGGCTGGACAGATTCAGCTTCAGTAGCTGGAGAACAACGCCAATGCTGGGCAGAACAAATGGCAAGAACAATCAAGATAGTTTATTCATGCTTTCTATACCACTTTGACTGACAATGCAGGACTAAGAAGTGTACATACTACAAAATACAAATAAAGGAAAGGAAGAACATTTTCTGATAGGAAAGTGAAAGCATTCATACAGAGGTAAGGCATAAACAGTAGGTGGGGAAAGATAGCATGTTGAGGAAGGGCAAACACCATATAAATACAATAGAGACACCCCTTAGGCAACTGGTTCTCTGAAAGTCTGTAAAAATAACCAAGCCTTTAGTTCAACTTTGAACTGCTTGAAGGAGGTGGTACTACGAAGGGTCAGTGGGAGACTGTTCCAGATGTGGGACGAGAGAAAAAAAGAAAGACACAGTGTCTAGCAGATTCTGGGTAGGCGAATTTCAGATTTGGGTGAATCAAACGATGATCACTGATCAAATGGAGGACTCTAGCTGGAGAATACGGGATAGTAAGGGAAGAAAGATAGGTGAGCATACATGAAAAGCTTTGAACGTTAAGAGTGGTGACCTTATAGATAATACGTTGGTGAACCAGCAATCAATAATACTGTTTTAATAAGTATGATCGTAGTGGTGTACACAGCAATGTAAATGAATTTCTGTACTTTGAAGGGTTTGTAATTTCTTTAGGGATGACTGCGGTACACCTGCATAAATAATGTTGCAGTACTCCAAACGGGATGTGAAGGACAATATGAGTGCATGTAGCTGGTAAGTTGCAAAGAAATGACGGATGGCCAGTAGTTTCCGGAAATTTAGAAAACTAACCTTAGACAGATAAGAAATTTATGGTAAGTCACACAGGGACGAGTCAAGAATGACACCTAAGTAATGAAGGCTGGGTACAGGGGTGACAGGATGGGTGTAGATGGTGGTGTTAATGCAAGCAACCATTTTATCAGTATTAAGCACTAAATTATGTTCTTTTAATAATAAGGAAACTGAATCCAGACAAGTTTGAAAATGTGTGAGAGAAGAGGTTAGAGGGGACGTAAGAAAAATCAGAAGAAGGTCGTCCACATAAAAATGGACTGAAATGCCAAAAGACAATCAAAGCAACTAATGGGCTGAGGAAAAGATTGAAAAGAAGAGGTGAGAAAATGGATCCTTGGGGGACACCACAATGCAATTCCTGTTGGAATTTAAGATGTTTACCTGAAAAGGCCAGCGAGACAAAAATGAAGTGAACTGTGATAGGACTGTGCCTGATAGACCAAGAGCTGCAAAGATTGACATAAAGCAAAGATTTGACACAGGATGGTAATAAATACAGTTTGAGGGGCCCAATGTAGGTTTCTTTAATATGTGATGGACTGTTGCAAGTTTCCAAATTTCTGGAAACTCCCCAGAGGATAGACTCACATTAATAAGAGTTCCAAAACTTGAGATCTTTAACTAGGAGGAGGGGATAGAATCACAAAAACTTTGAGTAGGCCTCATTGCTGACACAGTTTCTGTAGTGACAATAGGGACTGAGTTTGAAAGGTGGTACAGGTAGAGGAGCCAAAAGAGGTTGGGCATGGCAAGAAAGATGAAGAGTAGGGCAGGATATTTGTGGAAGCTGAAATAAAGATGGGCACCATTTGAAAGTGCTTCAACACAGTATTTATTTCATCAGTAAAGAAAGCGGCAAGTGCATCCGCTGAAGGGAGAGAACCAGGAGCCTGCATTATCTTAGGACCATTTAGTTGCCTGTAAATTGAATGAAGTGCCTTTGTAATGAAAGCTTCCCCCCCCCCCCCTTCTTTAGGAGGTGATTATTATCATGATGAAGTTGACAGCAGGTCTGTAGATCAACTAAGGAACCTGACTTTTTCCAGAGTTGCTCAGCCCTACAATATTGTTGTTTCAGTAGACAAAAACCAGGGGTGAACCAGGCACAGCGGCTGGAAGAGGGATAAGAGTGAAATGTCTTCGGGGGAACTGTGTCAAGCTATATGATATAGTGTTGTACTCATAAGTAAAGATGTTTGTGCCAGTTCTGCACTGAAGTATCTGCAGAAAACTGGTGGAACCACTTGTGACTCCATAAGTCAAGAATGGTCTGCATTAGAATTGTGATGTATTATCTTATATGCACCTAATGGTGCAGCAGTAGTTTCTAAGTTCTTGGGGGTCCTCTGTGCTAAGATGACGGTGCTTTGTAACCACTTTTGAAACATGTTGTTTACCAAGTTCCTCTTGCTTATAATCTATGCAACTACACTGAAACATAAGTGCTTTGCATCAAGAATTCTTAGCCAAGACTGGCAATTCCTCTCATGGTGCTGCCCTTTCCACAAATGAAGCCATTGCACAAGGAAACTGATGCATTACTGATAGAGAATCTGCTGGATCACACAGTCAATCAATCTTTGTGCAGTTTTTTTTCTCTCTTTTTAAGAACTTCTTTTCTGCCTTATAATAGTCATTGAACTGACTGAGGCAGTTGTCCCAAGCTCTCCTGATGATTTGAACCTAGACAAGAGACACATCTGTCTTTGTCAATTTGCTATCTTTTTCCAGTAGACTGGGCAGGGCTGAAAGCCTGGCTTTCCCCTGCACCATGGTTCCATGGCAATTGAAATAAGAGAAAGGGAAAATATCAGAATACAACGAAAAGTTTGGATAGGTTTGTTTCACGTCTGTTTGACAGAGAGGAAAAACTGAAGAAACTGAGGAGACTGCTACACTCAAAAACGGCTATGCATGCTCAGAACTTCATAGAAGCTCTGTTCTGTTTTGGTGCTGGACAATAAACCCAATTCAATCCTGCTTGCCAACAGAGAACAATTACTGGAATTGCATGTGGATAAACAAAGAGGGAATAAAGCAGATAAATTCCTAGGATCTCGACTCAGCTCAATGCCCTGAGCCAGAGGTAGGCCACAGTGGTCTTCAAGTATCACAAACCAATCAGGTTTTCAGGATATCCACAATGAATATGCATGAAAAACCCTGTAAATATCCTGAAAATCTGAACTTATTGACCAGAGTTGCCTGTCCCTGCTCTAAGCACTATGAACCCAATGTTCACTGTGTCAGGAACTTATCTGGTTAGTCAGCAGGTCTTAACTGTGTAGGTTTGCTGCTGAATATTGTCACATAACGCCTGAGCACTACTTTTAGCATCCACCTGGGGTTAACCCTGTAGCCACCTGGAGGGTCCTGCCCAGGCCCACCTGCACTGGCATACCATTCACCCACCACTGGGTTCTGCTTGCCTCTGGGCGAGTCTCCCACCAGCAAGTTATTTCCCCAGTGGTTTCTAGGGACACTGGGAGCCACAATCCTCTAGGGCCCCACAGCTCCAATAAAACACTCACAGACCGAGAACACAAACTGACAGTATTCTTAGTCAGTCCAGGACAACACAGCTAACTAATAGATTATATATATTAAAAAAATAGTAAAACAGTGAATGGTAAAAGTTTCAAAACAGTAAACAGGAACAGGTAAAATAACAAGGATTTAATGTTACTCTAACTGAACACTTTTTGCTCATAAATAAAAAAAATAAATAAAAAAGGTATCATCTTATTTTCTTTTCCATGTTTTATTGTGTTTGATTTCTATTGATAACCTTTAAGAGTGGACTAACACGGCTACCTTCTATGTTTGTGCAGCGCTGCGTACGTCTTGTAGCGCTATAGAAATGCTAAATAGTAGTAGTAGTACCACACCTCTCTGCTCAGGAAAAGAAACTGCTCACAGGAATTGAACAGGGTTCATTTTCATTAGCACTGAGGGTGTTTGGCCAATGCCACTGCAGGTTACTTTTTTCATCAGGGGGTTTCCTCTTTTCTTTGGGGAAGGTAACCTACAAAGAAAACATACAGTACCTCTGCTACAGCTATAATGCAGAGGTCAGACACCACCTGCTGGTCAATTATGGGAAATACACAGAAGGGAAGAAGTATGTCATAGGGCTGCAATACAAATCACAAAGCATGAAAGTTCCCAGTTTCGCCAAAAATATATTTAAGAGTTATTCATATAAAACGTTCAGAAAGCCTTTTGGCCTGACTAGACCAATTATCAGGATTGTGCAGCCAAAGTTTTAACCCACCTTAGGGATGAATCCAGTATATTTTTGTTCAGTGGGTAAACTTTGCCCAGAGAAACTTTTGCTGGACAACAATGAGGTGGCATTTCTAACCTTGAGCTTTGTCCAGCTTACTCCAAAAATTAGCTAGAAAAACTCTTTAAATATGAAAAAATGATGTTATACATGATCATTTTCTTTTCTTTAGTCCTACCAGAGCAGTCGAGAAAAAAAAAGGGTTATGTCCATCAACCAGCAGGAGTAAAGAAAAAAATAGTTCCAAGGGTATCATGCTGCACAAAATGTTCAGTCTTTCGAATAGCCAAACAGTGGCGATCAAGACTCCTATTTCAGTCAATATAGATGGTCAAAATGTAAGGTGCTGATTGGGCCTTACCCTGAAGTAGTGAGGCACAGATACCACTGACTTACACATATTCCCCTTGTGACAGAATTAATTCAAATTCCAACAAGGACATCTAGGTTACAGTCCACTTTAACATTGTTCTCTTCTTTTAAGGGAATAAAATACAAAGAATTACTATAAAGCAGTAGCTGCGTGGAATGGTCTTCCTTTTTCAGACCACAATCATTCTATGAGAAGTTTCATAAGACTCTTAAGGCAGAATTTATTTCAGAGATTTTTTAAAATTGAATTTTAATGGCTGGTAATTTTAGATTGTTATTTGAAGGTGTAATTGTTGTATTGTATTGAATTACTTTTCTCTTTTTTTGTTAACCATGTTGGACTCTGTATTTTGCGAATACAAGACAATACCATATGGGTGCGGAGAAGGAAGCGTGGCCAACAGAGACCATAAAATTTCAACATCCAATTAAGAGGAAAGAAAAAAAAAAAAAAAAAAAGAGCACAAGACCCTGAAACTTTCTATATAAATCTAAGACAAACGTCTGATAACCAGGGATGAGAGCTCACTAGCCTCAGAATAAAATGGTGAGACTTAATGGCTAATCCATTGAACTGAAAAAGAAGCTGTGTAAGGCAGCTAATCATAGAAACTCAGAACAGGAGGTCTCAGCAAGAGAGTCTACATAGTAGACCTGTGAAGTTGCTAAACAAGTAACCAGAGAGGCAAGACACCTAGGCAGTCTGTGATAATAAGCTAAACAGATTGCTGGATCTAGCATTTGCCTTCAGATAATGGAAGAGCCGAGATGTAAAGTGAGAGACCACTGGAGACATAAAAGGCGGGAGCTGTAACTGGAGAGAAACAGGCCATCACTGAAAGAGGTAACAAAGAGTATGAAGCTGGAAGTATACCAGCAGCTGCCATTGCTGGAGGCATTTGTGTAGTTGCTGTAGATCCATGTGGGAGGCTACTACAGCTAGTGCTATAAAGATGGATGTGGTATCACAGTAATGGCTAGCACCAATAAAGGTTTTCATCTGCTAAAGGGAAAGGGGATATATCGCCTTTCTGTAGTTACAATCAAAGCAGTTTATATATTATATACAAGTACTTATTTTGTAGTCCAAAAGGTGAGAGTGGCACAATACTCTTAAAAGGCGAACCACTTGGATCTACTTTTTTCTCTGTCTCCTTCCACTGGTTGATGGTTATAACCCATTTGTTCTGGACCCAGTTTCAGATCTTATGGCAGCTCCTAGTGGCCTTAGGCAAGATGCTGGGCAGGTTCTAGTCCAGGCCATGCCCCCTTACGTTGGGCAGCAGTGACATAAATTATGCTTTATATTATGCAGAAGGCAATGGCAAACCACTCCTGTATCGTGCCAAGAAACCCACGAGGAGAAAGGGCATTATTATGTGGTCACCAAAACTTGGTTTGACTTAAGGGAAGATCTGAATCGATCCATATAAAAATACTGATGTGAACTATAAAATTCTGAATAGAAAATGTTATATTCTACAAAATTAATAAAATTGTATTTTTTCCTAAATAATATTTTTCAGAGAATTCCTTTCCTGAAGAGGAACAACATTAAAGAAAAAATATTGCAACAAACAAGTTTAGCAGAAAATCAAACACCTATGTGTGAGGGCTAAAAACTGCCATTAACACATTTAAGACAAGTGAATAGACTGATCATACATGACAAATTTAAAACACTGAATTAAAATCTACATTTATACCCTGCTTTTCCTCATACCTTTGGCTAAGGGTAGACCAAGGTAAAATTATGTATCATACCTGATAATTTTCTTTCCATTAATCATAGCTGATCAATCCATAGACTGGTGGGTTGTGTCCATCTACCAGCAGGTGGAGATAGAGAGCAATCCTTCTGCCTCCCTATATGTGGTCATGTGCAGCCGGAAACTCCTCAGTATGTCGATATCCAAGCTCCATCCGCAGGACTCAGCACTTAGAGAATTACACCCACAAAGGAACACTCTGCCCAGCTCACCACCGCCGAAACGGGGGAGGGGAATTAACCCAGCTCATCCCCACACAAGTGGGGGAGGGGAATCCGTCCAGCTCATCCCCGCGGAGCGGGGGAGGGACACCACCCCGCCGATGCGGGGGGGGATCTGGCTTATCCTGGAACCGCGGGAGGAGCTGACTGACCCTAACACCGCCGAAGCGGGAGGGGTACAAAGCTGCCCTACAGCCGCACGAAGCGGGAGGGAGCACCGGCAGAATTTATGTCTCAATCCAGCCCCGTAAAACGGAGGGGAGAGGAATGCAGCAGCTCACTGTAACACAAACTCGTCTCAACTCTTGAAGAATCCAATTGAAAAAACTTGAACACGAAGTCCTCCTGAACAGGAACTGAAGACTAAACTTGAACCTGAAATGCAACTAGAATATAAACAGTACAGATATCTGGGAGGGGCTATGGATTGATCAGCTATGATTAATGGAAAGAAAATTATCAGGTATGATACATAATTTTACCTTCCATATCATCATGCTGATCAATCCATAGACTGGTGGGATGTACCGAAGCAGTACTCACCCAGGGCGGGACATAGAAATCCCTGACCGCAACACTGAAGCTCCAAACCGGGCCTCCGCCCGAGCAGCCACAGACAAGCGGTAATGCCTGGAGAAGGTATGGGCCGATGCCCAAGTTGCCGCCTTGCAAATCTCTTCCAAGGAAACGGACCCGGCCTCTGCCATCGAGGCCGCCTGAGCTCTAGTGGAGTGAGCCTTCAGCTGGATAGGCGGCACCTTCCCCGCGGCCACATAAGCCGCTGCAATGGCTTCCTTGACCCATCTTGCCACTGTAGGCTTAGCAGCCTGCAGACCCTTAAGAGGACCTGCAAACAGGACAAACAGATGATCCGATTTCCGGAAATCATTGGTCACTTCCAAGTATCTGATGATGACTCGTCTCACATCCAGATATTTGAGAGCAGAGTATTCCTCTGGGTAGTCCTCCCTACGAAAGGAAGGGAGACAGAGCTGCTGATTCACATGGAAGCGAGAAACAATCTTGGGCAGGAAGGAAGGCACTGTGCGAATAGTCACTCCTTCCTCAGTGAACTGCAGAAAAGGCTCTCGACATGAGAGCGCCTGGAGCTCGGAAACTCTTCTGGCTGAAGTGATAGCCACCAAAAAGACTGCTTTCAACGTCAGGTCTTTCAGAGATGCCCTCGACAAGGGTTCAAAAGGCGGCTTCTGCAAGGCTCTTAGCACCAGGTTGAGATTCCACGCAGGCACCACTGAGTGCAGAGGAGGGCGCAGGTGATTGAGAAAACGTACCACATCTGGCTGCGAAGCCAGGGAAGCACCCTTCAGGCGGCCCCTGAAGCAAGCAAGAGCCGCTACCTGGACTTTAAGGTAACTGAGCGACAGGCCTTTCTCCAGACCTTCTTGCAGGAACGCCAGCACTGAAGAAATTGAAGCAGTGAAGGGAGAAAGTAAGCCTGCTTCACACCACACTGCAAAGGTACGCCAAACCCTGGCGTAAGCAGTAGAAGTAGAGTGCTTCCTCGCTCTCAGCATAGTGGCGATGACCTTGTCTGAGAAGCCCTTCTTCCTCAGACGCTGCCGCTCAATAGCCAGGCCGTAAGACCAAAGGGGGAGGGATCCTCCATCACCACGGGACCCTGATGCAACAGGCCCTGCTCCACTGGCAGCCGCAGAGGGTCGTCCACTGAGAGCCTGATCAAATCCGCATACCAGGGACGTCTGGGCCAGTCCGGACCCACCAGGATTATCCGGCCCGGATGCTTTGCCACCCGGTCTAGTACCCTGCCCAACATGGGCCAGGGCGGGAACACATAGAGAAGCTCTTGTGTCGGCCACTGTTGGAGAAGAGCATCTACTCCCAGAGATCGAGGGTCCCGTCCTCTGCTGAAAAAGCGCGGCACTTGGCAATTGGCCGATGACGCCATCAGATCTAGGCTCGGCTGGCCCCAGAGCTTCGTGATGTCCAAGAACGCCTGAGCCGATAACTGCCACTCTCCGGGATCCAAGGTATGGCGACTGAGAAAGTCCGCCTTGACATTCATGACTCCGGCAATGTGGGCAGCTGACAGCTGTTCCAGATTCGCTTCCGCCCACTGGCATAGATTCATGGCTTCCTTGGCTAGAGGGGCGCTCTTGGTACCTCCCTGGCGGTTGACATAGGCCACAGCCGTGGCATTGTCCGACAGGACCCGTACTGGCTTCAACGCCAGTACCGGGAGGAACTCCAAAAGCACCAACCGAATGGCTCTGAGTTCCAGGAGGTTGATAGACCACTTTGCCTCTGCAGGAGACCAGAGCCCCTGCGCTGTCCTTCCCAAGCAGTGGGCTCCCCAGCCCGTCAAAGAGGCGTCCGTCGTGACGACAATCCACTCCGGGGTCACAAGAGGCATCCCTGCAGACAACTTGTCTGTCTTCAGCCACCAGCTCAGTGTCTTGCGCACTGCTGGGTCCAAGGGAAGGCGCACAGCATAATCCTCCGACACCGGAGTCCAGCGCTGCAGCAGAGAGTGTTGGAGTGGTCTCATATGAGCCCTGGCCCAGGGCACTACTTCCATCGTGGCCGTCATAGAGCCCAGCAGCTGCACATAGTCCCAAGCCCGAAGCGGAGAGGCTACTAGGAACTGGTCCACCTGAGCCTGAAGTTTGACAATCCGATTGTCCGGCAGGAACACTCTGCCCACTTGGGTGTCGAATCGAACTCCCAGATACTCCAGGGACTGAGTCAGGCGCAGCTGGCTTTTCTCCCAGTTGATGATCCATCCCAGGGAGCTCAAAAGAGCAATCACCCGGTCCACAGCTTTGCCGCACTCTGCATAAGAGGGGGCTCGGATCAACCAGTCGTCCAGATAAGGATGGACTTGTACTCCTTCCTTTTGCAGGAAGGCCGCGATGACCACCATTACTTTGGAGAAGGTCCGCGGAGCAGTAGCCAACCCGAACGGGAGGGCTCTGAACTGGAAGTGTCAGCCCAGGACTGCAAAACGCAGAAAGCGTTGATGAGGAGGCCAGATGGGAATATGCAAGTACGCTTCCTTGATGTCCAAGGATGCCAGGAACTCCCCTGCCTTCACTGCCGCTATAACAGAGCGGAGAGCCTCCATGCGAAAGTGCCGAACTTTCAAGGCCCGATTGACCCCTTTGAGGTCGAGGATAGGCCGTACAGAACCTCCTTTCTTTGGTACCACAAAGTAAATGGAGTAACGTCCCTTGCCAAGCTGATTTTCTGGCACCGGAATGACCGCACCCAGGCGGATCAGATTGTCCAAGGTCTGCTGCACTGCCACAGCTTTGACCGGAGACTTGCAGGGAGAGAGTACAAACCCGTCTCTTAAGGGTCGGCAGAACTCTAGCTTGTAGCCGTCTCTGATGACTTCCAGCACCCAAGCGTCTGAAGTTACTCTGGTCCACTCGCCCAGAAACGAGGACAGGCGTCCTCCAATCTGCACTGGGCCATGGACCAGGACCCCATCATTGGGTACGAGACCCTGGGGGAGGACCGGAGGGCGCACCTCCGGGACGGCGGTCTCTGCGAAAGGAATGCTGCTTGCGGGAGAAGTTCCTCTTGAAGGAAGAGGGGGCAGAGGAGCCCGACTTGCCCGGGCGGTACCGACGGGCTTCCTGAAACCGTCCTCTGGAGATACTGGGGCGAGCACCGGCCCGAGCCCTGACCTCTGGTAACCTCTTGCCCTTAGACGTGCCGAGATCGGTCACGATTTTGTCCAGCTCGACCCCAAAGAGCAGCTTGCCTTTAAAAGGCAACTTAGCTAGGCGGGACTTAGAGGCGTGGTCAGCAGACCAATGTTTCAGCCAAAGCCACCGCCGCGCAGAGACTGTCTGAGCCATACCTTTAGCCGAGGCTCTCAAGACATCATACAGTAAGTCTGCCAAATAAGCCAAGCCCGATTCCAGGGCCGGCCAATCAGCCCTCAAGGAAGGATCCGAGGGGGAAGCCCGCTGCACAATCGTCAGGCACGCCCTGGCCACATAGGAGCCGCAAACTGAGGCCTGCAAACTTAAGGCAGCCGCCTCGAAGGACGACCTTAAGGCCGCCTCCAATCTTCTGTCTTGGGCGTCCTTTAGGGCCGTGCCACCTTCCACTGGCAACGCCGTTTTCTTAGTCACCGCAGTGATTAAAGAATCCACGGTAGGCCAAAGAAAGGCCTCACGTTCACTTTCAGGCAAAGGATAGAGGCGGGACATAGCCCTAGCCACTTTGAGGCTCGCTTCCGGGACATCCCATTGAGCCGAAATTAAGGTGTGCATGGCATCATGCACGTGGAAGGTTCTAGGCGGGCGCTTCGTCCCCAGCATAATGGCGGAGCCAACAGGGGCTGAGGGAGAGACGTCCTCTGGAGAGGAAATCTTCAAAATGCTCATGGCCTGCACTAACAGCGCTGCAGAGGGGTCATCCGCTCCATCCGAGCGGGAATCCGTCTCCTCCAAGGAATCCCCAAAGGACCGTTGGGAGAACTCAGATACGCTGCCCTCATCTACATCAGAGGAAACAGCGTCCTCTAAGGCCTGGGAATCCACCCGAGGGCGTTTACTTCCGGGGGCCTCAACCTCTTTATCGGACAAGGGAGAAGGGGCAGCGTTTTGCATAAGGAAGACCTGATGCAGCAGCAAAATAAACTCGGGGGAGAAACCCCCCAGACTGTGCAATTCAGCAGCCTGGGCCACAGCCCTAGACGCACCCTCAACCGGCGCTCGCAAGAGCGGGGGAGAACCATGCTGCGCATCCAAGATGGCGTCCGGCGCGACACTCCGCGAAGGAGCCGCGCGGGAAAAACGGCGCTTAACTTTAGCCGCTTTTTTGCCGTCGCCCAAATCAAGGGCGGCCATGGCATTAACGTCTCCCAGCTCAAGGGCGGCCCAAGAAGAAGCCGTCCGAGCAGAGTGGCCGGCCAAAATGGCGGAGGCGAGTAGCGGGGGATGGGCGTTTATGGCGGGGAAAACCGCCGCACCGGAGGAAGACCTGGGACACTGACCGGCCTCCGAACTGACACCCAAAAAGGGCGAATCAGACTTTAAGACCCCCGCATCCCTGCTAGAAGTGCACACACGGTCCGGGGAGCGATTCTTCGCGCCCTCGCCCTCCGACGCCATAGGCCACGTGGAGATCGATCGGGGAACCCCCTGCCCGCTATAAAAAGGTAAAAATTACCTGCTTCTCGCTCCGAGCTGTAACGACCTGGTGTCCCAGTGAGTAGCTGCAATAAACGTTTAAATAAACGTCGAAATAAACGCCTTTAAGGACGTCCAAATTTTTTTTTTTTTTTTAACGGAGCCAGCGGGAGGGGGGAGAAAAGGAGGGACCTGGCGCCACCAGGTTTGCATTTGCTCAAGAAGAGCCCTCAACCCCAGGTACTCAACAAAACCTAAAAATTAGGCTTGGAGACCTAGCCAGAGCTGCTGCTGTGTGTGACCACCACCTGCTGAGATAGAGAACATACTGAGGAGTTTCCGGCAGCACATGACCACATATAGGGAGGCAAAAGGATTGCTCTCTATCTCCACCTGCTGGTAGATGGACACAACCCACCAGTCTATGGATTGATCAGCATGATGATATGGAAACATTTATTGTGAGCAGCAAGCTCAGCTTTACTGAAGGAAGTCTCTGGAACTAAGACACTCTGGATATCTGGGAACTCAAAGCTGCTTTAGGTTACATTTCTTTCTGATCTATATGTCTAGGGCTTCCAAATTGGAAAAACCCAAACCATTTACTGATATGGTTGTCCCTTTTTTTTTTTTATATAGTATTCCCGTAGCTAGGCAGTACAGTGAAAAGGGGCAGGTACCCTTTAGGTTTCTTTCTCTGGGCAGAGCTGCTTCTCTTCTACCTCGCTCTCGAACACCAAATGACATGGGTTTATCTTATTAGCTTTTCTTTGGCTAGCTGGCCTGCTTGGAAATACTTTTGTGGGAAGCAATATATAAAATATTAAATGGAGATGGAATTTATTCTCTCCCCACCCCCCTCCCCGGTCACCAGGAAGTATTGTCTGTAGTGGATAATCAGCTACTCTCAGGCACTGCAATGCCTTTATAAAAAAAAAAAAAATTTTTTTAAAAGCAGCAAGGACCATGGCTTGACCATATGGCACATCTGACTCCCACCAGTGATGACAGAGCACCAAAAGATGCATGCTCAAGCTATGGTCCAACACTTTTCAACTGTAAAAGGGAATATGTTGCAAGAAATGAAAAGAAGTGTCAGTCCACAGAATTAAGACAGGTAAAAAATAAAATTAGACTTTTGAAGGAGATCCAGTTCTAACTTTTTATTTTTAACAGAATTTTGGTATCCCTGTCTCTTTTGTTTATTGGCTAGTATTCTCTGCTGCTGCAAAGAGAAATTCACTAGCTCTCTGGCAGATTCTTTGAGAATATGGTTACTATTATTCAGTGCAAAAAAACCCACAAAGAGTGGAAAGAACACAAAGGTTCCAAGAAGTAGACAATGTCAAACAACAAGGAGTAGAAACTGAATCAGGCTCTTTGAAATCAGACTCAGGACTCCAAAGTGAAATTGTAAGTGTTTATTTAAACTGACTCGACATGGCACCATGTTTCGGCACAAATATGCCTGCCTCAGGATGTGTATACTTGACAGTCACATAAATATTTGGTGAATGTGTCTGGTAAAACAAACATGAACATAAAAAGACAGTTGGTTAAGGAAAAAGTTCAATAGCTTGCGAAATGCCGCTGCCCGACAAATCCCTTATTTCATCATTGGCTTTGAATTGTTCTCGCATCATTATAACATGACGTGTTGGTGCAGGTCCTAGTCTATTGATGACACTGCTTGTTTATTGAAGGTCCCAGTCTATTGATGACATTGCTTGTTTATTGTAGCTTTTAAGATAGGTAACAAAAATGGTTTTCTAAGAGACAAAGTGTTTTTAGTTATAATGATGTGAGAACAATTCAAAGCCAACGATGAGATAATGAAGTCATTGAGCAGTGGTTCAGTTGTAACATGAGTCACTGACGAGGCTTTTCTCACGCTTATTTATTTCATGTACCATTATTTAAAATCTTTTTGTGCTGGGTTGAATATATGCATACAGTTGGAGGTTTGACAGGGGACGTTGTTAGTAACAAACCTCTCATGAAATGAAAAACTAGAGCCTGTACAGAAATTGGCTTACCTCCTACATGGTGATCACTAATTGCACTTAGATGAATCCTTACAGAGTTGTTTTTTAAACCAGACTCAAAGGTGCAGGAGGTCTTCAAGCAGTTTTTGTGTAGGACATCTGAGGGGATCTAAGGCCTTGCCCTCACACCAAACCTCCTCCACTTAAATGAGTAACACCTCTTAGTGGAGTCTTTTCCGGAAACCAGCAAGATGCAGGAGAAAGCCCTCCGGCAAACCTAAGGATTCAAATTCTATGCTCTCAACATCCAAGCTGTGGGGGCCATGGATTGGAGGTTGAGATGTAGAAATCCCTCATTCTGTGTGATGAGGGTTGGAAACTATTCCAATCTTCACGGATCTTAGGAGGACGCTAGGAGAGGAGGAAACCAGATCTGCTTTGGCCAGTAAGGTGCGACTGAAGAACACATAAAAAATATTTACTTAAGTGAAAGTGAAAAAAAACTTATTGTCTAACATACTTTTTGAGTAAAAAGTGAAAGTACCGCAACTAGAAAGAGCCAGGGGAGATGTTACATGGATGAGACCCAAGCTGGAGAGCAGTTAATTCAGTTTTATAAAATCCTATATGAATGGAGACCCCACAATGAGGCAGCTTGAGATCAGTTTTTTCA
Source organism: Microcaecilia unicolor (assembly GCF_901765095.1). Lineage (NCBI taxonomy): Eukaryota > Metazoa > Chordata > Amphibia > Gymnophiona > Siphonopidae > Microcaecilia > Microcaecilia unicolor. The sequence continues at coordinate 163,449,748 of NC_044039.1, forward strand.
CAATCTTACTTTGTTGAGACTTTCTCCAGATCAACTGCATGCACTAAACCTACTGCTTAAGGAGGGGAGAGATTAGTAAGCTCGACTCAGGAGAGAGACCTTGGGGTGTTGGTGTCGGAGGATCTGAAGTTGAAGACGCAATGCGACAAGGCAAAGGCCGTGGCCAGAAGGATGCTAGACTGCGTAACCAGCAGAAGAAAGGAGGTGTTGATGCCCCTCTACAAGTCGTTGGTGAGGCCCCACTTGGAGTATTGTGTTCAGTTTTGGAGGCCGTATCTTGCTAAAGATGTAAAAAGACTGGAAGCGGTGCAAAGAAAAGCTACGAAAATGGTATGGGATTTGCGTTGCAAACCGTACGAGAGACTTGCTGACCTGAACATGTATACCTTGGAGGAAAGGAGAAACAGGGGTGATATGATACAGATGTTCAAATATTTGAAAGGTATTAATCCGCAAACTAACCTTTTCTGGAGACGGGAAGGCGGTAGAACCAGAGGACATGAATTGAGGTTGAAGGGGGCGCAGACTCAGGACTAATGTCGGGAAGTATTTTTTCACAGCGAGGGTGGTGGATATGTGGAATGCCCTCCCCCGGGAGGTGGTGGAGATGAAAACGACAATGGAATTCAAACATGCGTGGGATAAACACAAAGGAATCCTGTTTAGAAGGAATGGTTCCGTGGAATCTTAGCGGAGATTGGGTGGCAACGCCGATAATTGAAAACAAAACAGGAGCTGGGCACACTTCTACGGTCTATGCCCTGATCGTGACTGGATAGGGATGGGCTGGAGTGTAAATTTTAAGGGGCTTCGATGTTAGCTTCAGAACTTAGTACAAGAACAGTACTGGGCAGACTTCTTCGGTCTGTGCAAGGACAAATCAAACTCGGGTATACATATAAAGTATCATATACCATGTAAAATGAGTTTATCTTGTTGGGCAGACTGGATGGACCGTACAGGTCTTTATCTGCCATCATTTACTATGTTACTATGATTATGATCATAGTTCCCTGATCCTGTTTGAGTTTCAGTAAAGTCTTCTCTGTGAGAGGTAGGATCCTGTACCCCTGCACCCCACCCCGCTTGTTTACATAAAACATTGCAACCTGGTTGTCTGTTTAAATGAAAATGATTTGATTCTGTAGCCAATCTCTGAAAGCCTATGAGTGTTCCAAATGGCCCTTTGCTTGAGGAGATTGATATGGAGATCTGTTTCCTGAGCACCCCAAGTTCCCTGGGTATGAAACCCATCCACATGAGCTCCCCGTCCCAGGTCAGATGCATTTGTTGTTAGCACCTTCTGAGGAGATAGAACTTGGAATGGTAGTCCCACTGTCAAATTCGTCCAAATTGTACACCAGAGAAGGGCATGAGTCAACTCTGGAGGAACCTGGATGACATCTGCTAGATTCCCAGCTACCTGTGACCACTGGGAAGCTAGGGATCACTGTGCTTCTCCCAAGTGGAGACATGCCATGGTAGTGACATGCACTGATGAGGTCATGTGGCCCATCAATCTGAACATTTGCCAAGCTGTGACCTGCTTGCTGCTTCGGACTAGCTCCAGCACCCAAACAGTTAGGCGCATTGATTATGATGCCCCTTCTGCAATGTGCTGTTGACCAGCCAATTGTTCAGATAAGGAAACACATACTCCCAGCCTGCACAAATACGCCACAACTACCACTAGGCACTTGGTGAATAAGTTGGGAGCCGACACGAGGCCAAATGGCAGAATGCGATATTGGTAGTGGTGTTTCCCTATGCAGAATCCAAGATACTTCTTGTGACTGCGAAGTATCGAAATGTGGGTATAGGCATCTCTAAGTCCAGAGAGAATAGCCAATCGTTTTCCTGAATCACGGGGAAATGGGTGCCCAGGGAAATCATCCTGAACTTTTTTGACCAGAAATTTGCTCAGGGTCCTTATGTCTAGAATGGGACAAAATTCCCCTATCTTTTTGGGCACAAGGAAGTACCTGGAACAGAACCCCTTCCCTTCTTCCTCTGGTGGCATGGGTTTGACCACAATGGCCTGAAGAAGGGCAGAGATTTCCTCTACAAGTACCTGCTTGTGCCGAGAGCTGATGAACGATACTCTCAGTGGGCAAACTGGTGATCTTTGACGCCAATGCAGGGTGGCGTAACTGAGAAAGACTATTTGAAGAACTTACCAGTTGAAAGTTACAAGGGGCCACCTGTAATAGTAAAAATTCAGCAAAGTCAACATTTTCCCCAGTCTCAGTGAGAGACTTGTGTAGCTGTTTTAAAGTAATTTTAGTCATATAGGGCTAGATTCTTTATATAGTGCCTCAAAGTCTGCGCAGAAAAAAAATATGCCTAGGCGTATTCTGTAAAGTAAGCCTAAATTTTATAGAATAGGCTAAATTTCCATGTGGTATATAGAATAAGGCTGAGCACCTCCCCATGTGATCAAATATAATCACGGCCATTTACGCCATACTTGGCATAAATCCCAATGCCTAAATTAGGCACAGAGCAGGTATATTCTATAACGCAGATAGATTTTAGAAACGCCCATGCCCCGCCCCCTTTTCAACTATACAACTTAGAATTTAGGCGCATCACATTACAGAATACGCTTATCCAGTTGTGTGTGTAAATCTTAATGGCAATTAGTGCTGATAATTGCTTAACATCCAATTAACAGTGCTGATTAGCTAGTTACCCAATTAAGTACGTGCATTGTTACAGAACACACTTTGTTTTACGCGCAAAAATTAGGGAGCCATATACAGAATCCCGGGAATAGTGTTCTAGTTGGAGGGTTGGGATCTTTAAGGAGACGAGGCTATAAGAACCAAGGTCTTTCCTCTTTGCTTTGGAAAAACAGTTAAGGATTTGTAAGATTTATAGGTGGTATATGTGTCCCTCCTGGTGTCTTGGGTTGGGGGGGGGGAATAATTTTGGGCCTTCAGTAATGTTCAGATTTCCTGTGTTATGTATCCTTTGTTAGGGCTTTTACACTTCTTTGCTATATTCTGGTGAGCCCATGATTTTGTTTCTGTAAAATGTTACTGTAGTGTTTAAAAACTGAATAAAAAAAAACCATTTCAACTTTAAAGTAATTTTAGTCTTCACAGTGACCTTCCTTTGTTTCCTTAGGACAGCCTAATTGAAGAAGTATCTTGGTGGTGTCAAACTGCTTCTACTTTACAATGTATTGAATATTCCTTAGTGTTGGATCTAACACATTTAAATTTTCTAATAACCATCCCATAGGGATGTACATTCACTTGTATTAATCTACGAATTAAAGAGCAGGAAACTTCCGCACATTGCATCTAATGCAGATTAAAAAATTGTTACTAGAATATGTGAACCACCAAAACCCCGAAACAAATCTAAAGAAAATGGTGAAGGAGGTGGGAAGCCCAAAATGAAAAACATTTTTGCCATGCACATTCCTATCTTTGTGTAATCTGTACTTTTGAAAATCATCCTGGAGTTCTTTTAGCAGCTTTGTTTTAAGCAACTTTAGAACTTTGCCTCAAATTCACTTCATACAACAGCCAGCTTGATTCATAATCCAGGATTACTCAAAACCAGCTCAACTACTCTGACTGGGCTCTATTTAATTACTGTGAGCCTTAAAGCAAATTTTGAAGACAGCTAATTTGGGTTTGCTATGACAAAGAGTATGAAGACTTATACAAACAAGATTTCTTGGTTTGCTATTCCTACCTACTTTTTGAATATTTCTATGTATGTATTACCTTTTTCAAATCCAAGAATAAGGTAAACTACGTATTCAGGTACATGAGTTAATTCCCTGCCTAAACTGGATTACAAGTTGTTGGACCCAAGGCAATGGAAGGTAAAGTGACCACTCAAGTTCACAAGGGATTGCCAATAGGAGAAGTGGGATTAGAACCCTGGATTCCCTTGCTCAAAACCTGCTTCGCTAACCAGTGGTGTGCTGGTAATTTTTTAACAGGCTCTCTCCCCAGTTCACCTCAGCGCCCCCCCCCTGTCCACCTCTGCACCCCCCTAAATTGCAGAGCTGGCTATAGCCGGTGGGTGGGGTGGGGGGGGGGGGGGCAATGCATTAATTACTCTCTCCAGGAAAAAAAAATTAAATGATCCCAGGTTCCAATCTAATTCATGTTTAATGTGGGATAAAATGCCATAAATAAGTAAATAAATATAAACTTTTAATGTTGAGCACCTGATTCTCAAAGGGAACATATTCCAAACACTGTAATGAAAATAAAATGATTTTTTCTACCTTTGTTGTCTGGTGACTGTTTTCTGATCATGCTGGCCCAGTATCCGATTCTGCTGCTATCTGTCCTCTTAACTCCGTTTCCAGGGCTTCCTTTCCATTTATTTCTTTCCTTTCCTCCTTTCTTCTTCATTTCTGGTCCTCAGCTTCTGCCTATTTTCTTCATCCATGTGCAGTTTTTCTCCTCTCTTCCTTTTCCCCTTATCTCATCTCCTTCCTCACTCTTCCCTCCCCTCCATCCATGTCCAGCATTTATTCTCTCTCCCCTCCTCTCCCCCTGCCCTCCCATGTCCAACGACCTTTCTCTCCCCCTGCCCTGCATGCACCCATACCCAGTGACCCTCCTTTCCCCTGCCCAGCATGCACCCATGCCCAGCGACCCTTCTCTCCCCTGCCCTCTATCCACCCATTTCCAGCAGTGAACCTCCTCTCCCCTGCCCTGCATGCACCCATGGCCAGCGACCCTTCTCTCCCCTGCCCTCCATCCACCCATGGCCAGCGACCCTTCTCTCCCCTGCCCTCCATCCACCCATGGCCAGCGACCCTTCTCTTCCCTGCCCTCCCATCCACCTATGGCCAGCGACCCTTCTCTCCCCTGCCCTCCATCCACCCATGGCCAGCGACTTCTCTCCCCTGCCCTCCATCCACCCATGGCCAGCAGTGACCCTCCTCTCCCCTGCCCTGTATGCACCAGCAGCTCCCTTCTCTCCCCTGTCACCCCCTCCCGACTTGTTCCGCAAATTCTCCTGCTTCCTCCCTCCCTCCCGATTCGGTCCCTCACCGACCCTACCTTGGCCATCAAATTCTTCGGGGCAGGCAGTGTTGCCTGCCCACTGCCATCGCTGACTTTCCTCTGCCGCCCGATCGCGCTTTCAAAATGGCCGCCGAGACTTACAGAAGTCTCGCAAGGCCGCCTCTGGAAGTCTCGGCAGCCATTTTTAAAGCGCAAACAGGCAGCGGGGGAGAGTCAGCGATAGCAGCAGGCAGCTAACACTGCCTGCCCCGAAGAATTCGATGGTCAAGGTAGGATCAGTGAGGGACCGGATCCGGAGGGCGGGAGAGCCAGCTCGCCCTTTCCAACAACCGGCTCGCAAGTCCGGGCAAAATTTAACAACCGGATCTAGCGAGCCGGAGCGAGCCGGTTCCAGCACACCACTGTCGCTAACCATTAAACTCTTCTTCCACTCCATGCATGCTAGCCATTAGTTAAATGATCCCCTTAGGGAGGAAAGACAGAATCAAAGTCTGACTCTGGCTCTTTTTCAACAAAAAGTACATTACCATAGTTGGTATATTTAGAAATACTGAATTACATATTTCACCAGCTAACTTAAAACGTAATTAATACATCCAGTGTTTCAATGAAGTGGCTTTGTGAAAACCTTATTGTAATACATCTCACTGACCTCAAAAATTTACAAGAAGTCCTATTGTGAGCAAACAGCTAAAACTTTAAATTACTATTTCAGACCTAGATGTGAAGATCAAACTTTCCCTTTTTGGTTTCTGCACAGAAATACCAATATTAGGATATTCAGTACAGTGTGCAGGCCCGCTGCGGAACTCAGATCGACTGGGGAAGTTTAGTGTGCATAAGACTACTGTTGTCTCTAATCGTAATTGAAGGGTTAAAAAAATTACATTGTCAACAGCACTTCCCTTTTTCTTTTTTAAACCTTGTGCAAAGGTACATACCTGACAAAGACATTAGTGTGTTATTGATAACGTACAGCCATGTACACTTTCGGGGAAACAACTATAAATAAGAAGAGAACGGAAAATAAGAGGTAAGTTAATAAACCATGTCTGACTGGTACTGTTATCACTTAAGAATAATACAAAAATTGCTAAAGAAAGCACTGAATTACCATGTTACGTTATTGTTCTATCCCTATAAGTAGAAATCAAAAACTTAAATTATAACTCAAAATTTAAATATACAAGCAGTGAAAAAAAATATAAAAACATTTTTTATGATATGTGCTCAGTTTTAGGTGTATACACTTAAACTCAGGAACTGAGATGTTATAGCACGTTTCCATACATCATAGCACACCCTGCCTCCTCCTGATAAATTATGGCTCAATCAAATCTTCAAAGTAAACCAAAACAATTGCTAATGCAAATGGCGCTAATATTTAGCGCTGTTACTTAGCTTCATCAGTGGGTTTGATGCAGTCAGTGGTGTGTTTCTAAGTCGTTTCATGCAGATTCCTGGTTAGTGTATAACTTTTTTTATATAGTGCAAAACGTCTTCATTCAAAACATCCAATAAAGACAACACAACTTCCCAAGTTCCCTACACGGGCCATGTTTCGCCAATCAAACGGCGTCTTCAGGGGAACTCAACTGTGAAAAACACAAAGATGTTTCAAAATTCTAAAAGCTGCAACATAATCCTTTGTACAAACTTATTCAATCCCCGCAGAATTTCAATCTTATCTCAAAAACTCTTTACTCACGATTCAGCAACTTCAGAAAGAAACCTTCTCCAAAATTGGTCTTAGCCTGTGAAAAAACACCTTACTCACATACAGGCTAAGACCAATTTGGAGAAGGTTTCCTTCTGAAGTTGCTGAATCGTGAGTAAAGAGTTTTTGAGATAAGATTGAAATTCTGCGGGGATTGAATAAGTTTGTACAAAGGATTATGTTGCAGCTTTTAGAATTTTGAAACATCTTTGTTTTTTTCACAGTTGAGTTCCCCTGAAGACGCCGTTTGATTGGCGAAACATGGCCCATGTAGGGAACTTGGGAAGTTGTGTTGTCTTTATTGGATGTTTTGAATGAAGAAGTTTTGCACTATATAAAAAAAGTTACACACTAACCAGGAATCTGCATGAAACGACTTAAACACACCACTGACTGCATCAAACCCACTGATTAAGCTAAGTAACAGCGCTAAATATTAGCGCCATTTGCATTAGCAATTTGTTTGGTTTACTTTGAAGATTTGATTGAGCCATAACTTATCAGGAGGAGGCAGGGTGTGCTATGATGTATGGAAAGGTGCTATAACATCTCAGTTCCTGAGTTTAAGTGTACACACCTAAAACTGAGCACATATCATAAAAAATGTTTTTATATATTTTTTCACTGCTTGTATATTTAAATTTTGAGTTAAAATTTAAGTTTCTGATTTCTATTTACATTCATATATAAGAAACTGACTTTAAGAATACCCAGTGTATATACTCATATTGTTCTATCCCTACCATAGTGCTAATCCCTATACATCCTATGACAATTATACAAATTCCTGACTCCATCTCACCTTTGGCTCAACTCTGCCTTATTTGCAGAACTGTCAATTATGAAGTGTACTAAGTATTTTTGCTTCATGTTATCAAGAAAAAGGAATTCTATCTTTACCACTAGCCAAATTACACCGCCAGCATAAAAGGAGGGACAGCAGCATATTTTTGCTTCATGTTATCAAGAAAAAGGAATTCTATCTTTACCACTAGCCAAATTACACAGCCGGCATAAAAGGAGGGACAGCAGCATAAGAGAAGAGACTCTGGTGGCAGTGAACTGAGTGAGAAGAAAGGATGGAGAAATTAGATCTTGCCTGCTAATTTTCTTTCCTTTAGTCACACCACAAGAGTCCTTGACTTGTGGGTTTGCGTTCATCTACCAGAAGGTGGAGAGCGGGTACAGAACTATGCTGTGCCTTAATAGAATCCTGTGCAGCTCAGACAATTCAGTTTTGGATAACAAAGCAATGGAAAAACAGTTGCTGGACTAATGTGAAAGCATTTGCTGAATGTAATACTAATGTGATGCGAAAACATTAGCTCAACAAGAGAAACAGGAAGTTAGCAAAAATAAACACCCTGCTTTAATGATATGAAGAAACAAAGATAGGTAGCAGGACTTGTCTGGTGCGACTAAAAGAAAGAATATTAGCAGGTAAGATCTAATTTCTCCTTCATTGTCATATGCACTAGATGACTCTAGGACTTGTGAGATGTTTAAAAAAAAAGGCAGTCTTCAAGATGGGAGGGGATCAGTCACCCCTGTTCTGAGAAATGAAGCTCTAAAAGGCAGCTTCTTCCCTGGATGCCAGATCCAAGCAATGTGGCTGTTTTACAGACACCAGAAGGAGATACTGCATTATATTCTGCCCAAGAAGCAACTAAGCCTTTAATGGACTGCGCTCTCATTCTCATGGTTGTAGGCCATTGTCTACCCACCAAAATATATGCTGAAGAAATATCTTTAACCAATGAGCAATGGTAGCTTTACCTGGTGCCTTGCTTTCCTAGTCTTACTAAACAATCTACATAAGTACATAAGTATTGCCATACTGGGACAGGCCGAAGGTCCATCAAGCCCAGCATCCTGTTTCCAACAGTGGCCGATCTAGGTCACAAGCACCCGGGAAGATCCCTTCAATAGAACAATATATTTTATGCTGCTTATTCTAAAACTAAGAAATGGATTTTCCCCAAGTCAATTTTAATAATGGTCTATGGACTTTTCCTTTAGGAAGCCATCCAAACCTTTTTAAAACCCTGCTAAGCTAACTGCTTTTACTACATTCTCTGGCAACGAATTCCAGAGTTTAATTACATGTTGAGTGAAGAAATATTTTCTCAGATTCGTTTTAAATGTACTAATTTGTAACTTTATTGCGTGCCTAATCCTAGTATTTTTGGAAAGAGTGAACAAGCGATTCACGTCTACCCGTTACACTCCACTCATTATTTTATAGACCTCTATCATATCTCCCCTCAGCTGAATTTTTTCCAAGCTGAAGAGCCCTAGCTGCATCTTTCCTCATAGAGAAGTCGTCCCATCCCCTTTATCATTTTTGACGCTCTTCTCTGCACCTTTTCTAATTCCACTACATATTTTTTTGAGATGCAGTGACCAGAATTGAACATAATATTCGAGGTGCAGTCGCACCATGGACCGATAGAAAGGCATTATAACATCCTCATTTTTGTTTTCCATTCCTTTCCTAGTAATACCTAACATTCTATATGCTTTCTTATTAATCAAATTACACTGGCTTCACATCAAAGTGAGAATCACCTTCAAATTATGAACCTTTATCTTTCAAATCCTAAATGGCACAGCTCCAGACTATATGGTACCATTAATAAACTTATCTAAAAAAAAACACTAAATATGAGGCAAGAAACTCTCTCGGACACCACCACCCAAATTGCAAAAAGGTGATCTACAAAACTGTCCACTCTGCAGACTTCACTTACCTAGTAACCAAATGGTGGAACTCCTTACCACCCAAAATAAGAAATATACAGGAAAATACTAGATTCTGCAAAATCCTCAAATTGTTCCTATTCAAACAAACCCTCACAAAGAACAACCATATCTCAAACAACTAATATTACCTGAATTGGTTATTACTCTATTTACCATTAACTTTCTCTTTGTTTCATATACAATTTCTCATGCATAATAGATTTTCTAAATGTTAAACTTCCATAGTTTTATCCCAGTATGTTTATAATACTGTATTGTAAAACTGGATTCTTACAACAAATTACCTTCTTATGCATTATTCTTTGTTTATTGTAAGACACACTGAACTCAAACTTGTTTGGGATAATGTGGGATATAAATGTCACAAATAAATAAAGTAAATACAATGACCATCTACCATCTGCTAGAGAGAGTACAGAACTGTGCTGTGCCTTAATAGAACCTTGTGCAGCTCAGACAATTACGTATTCTTCTATCTCCAACTGCTGGCAGATGGATGAGAACCCACAAGTCCTGAACTCTTCTGGTGTGCTTGACAAGAGTATGTTGGTGTACAGAGGGGTTGAGAAGAAGGGAGAGAGAATTCAAAAAGCTATTTAAGATGATAGAAATATGGAGCAACATCTAAACAATGTGAGGGGTTATATGTTGGGAGATCATTTCATTTTATTATATTTATATATCATTTTTCTAATGGCAAAGGGTTATATAGGTTACCTGTTACCCATAAGGCTTTGCTGTAAGAGGTAAAGGAATTTCTTTCCCTTTTGCCACAAAAGAAAGCATGCTTTTATGAAACATGCAATGGCACCACAGAATTTTGAAATATTCAAAATACCTGCTGCCTGTGTTAGGAGAGGGTGGAAGGGGATAATAGCTCCTGAGACAGTAGCCTGAGAGGCAAATACCAGCCAATCTGTTACAGGAATCCCACTTTTACCAAATTGTCTTCACTATGGCCACCTTCCCCACAGGATGGGGAGCTCATCTACTTCATTTACATATAAGAAGCCCAACGCTGATACTTCTCGCACTGCTAGAGAGGTAATGAGGCCACTAAATGAGCCAAACTTCAGTGGTGACTTGTTTCACACGAACACCACTGGCTCGTGATACACCTGGATGTTTTGGCAAACATTAGTGTCCATATTTTTTATTACTCAGAATAGTTGTTTATCTGATTTTTTTTGGTCATTTATAAACTTTTTTCCCAATTTTTTCTCTTGTTGTAAGTATTAAGTGTAATTGACAGTCTTATAACTTTAAAACTAGTGTAAATGCATTTATCTTGATTCACTAGTTGATGAATATGAGCCAGTGGTGTTCGTGTGAAAGAAGTCACCACTGAGATCTGGATCACTTAGAGGCATATTTTCAAAGCACTTAGCCTCCCAAAGTTCCATAGAAACCTATGGAACTTAGCCTCCCAAAGTGCTTTGAAAATATGCCTCTTAGTGGTGTTAATACTGCTCTTGCAGTGTGAGAAGTATCAGCACTGGGCTTTCTATGTGAGATTGTATATTTAGCTCCAGCTATTATATATACTTTTGACCATTTAAGTGTCATGTACTTCATTTATGTACTCAGGATGCAAAGAAATGGAGTATAAACTATACATAAATTCTTTTCAACTGAGAGCCACCACCTACTGTATGTAATTCAGACATAAGCAAATCTACAAGGTCAGCCTAATGCCTTTGCAGAGCTCAGTCCCTGTCATCATATGCAGAACTCTTACTTGCATAGCAAAATGCTTCCATTTGGATCATCTCCTCCATTCTTCTGACAAGAGTTGGCATTCAGGGCTCCTGCTCCTAGTGCCTTCCCATTGGCTGACAGCTATCCTGAGCTAGCTAAGTTCTTACTAAAATATTCCTGTCCCAAAATTCTTTTATTTCATGAAAATTACACATTACCCATATTAGAAGATTAAGTCATTCATTTATCCATAGAACAGGTTATATAGCATAGGTAGCCGCAACACAAGCTTCTTACTAGTATGCTGCTGTCTTTTTCTGTAGAATAATTTACAATGGTGATCAGAAAGTAAGGACCTGGTTTGGAGAAACCAGGCTGGGTAACAGCTATGTTGCTGGAATTTAGTGCTGTGGGCACCTGTGCCCACTGATTATCAGCTGGAATCCACAATTTGCTTCACAAAAATCACCAAGTGCCTTTCACATTGCCTACTACTGGTCATGTAGAATGAACAAACTAGAGGGAACCAGAAATACAAACCAAACAGCAGCAGAGACACAATTTGTTGCATATATAGCATTTTACTCTGGATGTTCTTCTGATTTGAGTTGCTCAAGGAAGCCCATACAATATGACCACCAGAACAGGCATTTAGCTGAAACTTGGTTTGTGTCAGGTCCAATAATAAAATTTGTTTCCTCTGATCCAAGGTTCCGCTTTTTGTTTCTGGGCCCACTACTGTATTTCTGTTACTATTGAGCTTGTTCCAAGGAAGTGGCCTCACAGGGAGAGGGTTTGTACTCCCTGAATTACACATATTATTCAATTCAAGGAAACAGTTCCATAAAAGATACGGCCAAATCAGATTCTTCAAGGTCACATGGATTAAGGTTTCATTGTAACATATGCAAACAATCGTTCTTATTTCAATTATTCATATATAGTAATTTGTTTCATGAATATTCATTGGCATATCATAACAAGCAAACGTTTAGTAGCCCTTCAGAACCCAGTTGAACATTCCTGCCTTGAAGTATAAGACAAGGCTGCTTCTTTCAGCTTAAAAAATATAAATTTTATATTTTGAATTACCTGCTCCATTGTAGCTTCATGTAATTCATTCAGATTTAATGTATAAATACCTTCTTCTGTTCCAAAGATTATGTACTGATCTAAAACATTGAGGAAACTAAAATTAGCATTGGCTTTCAAACATATATTTTAAAATTCCACATTAAAAATCAGGTGGAAAATACCTTTAGTGTCAGGATGTATCCAAGAGGTGGCACAGTTTATTTTCAATGGACAGCCATCAAATACTTTAGAAAAGCATGCTCCCATCTTCATAAAACATAGATTAGAACAAAGATGCTTTAACATAAGCGTATCAGAATTTAAGTTACAATTTATCAACATGCAAGATCTTATGCTAAATGTAATTTTTAGGAGCTCCCAGCATCTTACAGGTCCATGGTACCCTGTGGTGTTTCCTCTTCAGAAAATCTACCAGCAGGTCTGTGCCATGGGGAATATTTAACCTGGATCTTTCCTGCTACAAAGTATGCTAAACAAAGCAGTGAAAAACAGGTGCAGGGATCTGATGGTTGAAAACCTCATATTGGCTACTTGGATCAAACTTGGGCCCATCTTTTCCATGCAAAAGGCTTCATGCAGTTTTTAAAGTGGAAGTTTCCATTTGTAAATATTCATCTACCCACAGAAATTCCTTTGACAAGTGGCCCAAAATGAACAGAGTCCAGCACATACATACAGATCTGCCTCTAGCCTGAAAGTTTAAACTGTATCAACAGCAAGTATCTTCAGGCACATCCTCTGTGCCACACTTGTTATACAGAATCTAATTAAAATGGTCTTAATTATGTATAGGTAGAATGTAATGTTAACCACCCTAGCCCCTATTTGGGGATTAATGAACACCAGAATGTTCCTCTTTTACTCAAATGGTTCTGGAGTTCCTACAGCATAATCTGTAGACTATAAAAGCACAGTTCTTACCAGAACTTTTGGTGTTGGTGGTAAACCATTAATTGCCGGCTTCTGTAGAAAAAAAATAAATCTATTGCAATATTTTTCCTTTGAATATCTATTTTTATTCTAGGGTTTACTGTAAGTATCTGACCATCATCAACAAAAAAAGCCCTATTTAGTAGTGTAGTAAGATTTTGAAGATTCTGCATAATGGTTAAAATAATGCATACAATCTGTGAAACTTCTGCATTAACTGTTGTGGGTGTGCCCAGGATTTTGTGATAGTTACCACAGAGACTGCTCCTAACATGGATACAGTTAATGCCACCTACTGAGGTGGCATTAACTGTTCTGCATTACCTAACACATTTTAACTAAGATTTATTCCCCGCCCCCCAGCCCTGTCAAGTTGTTAGTGTGGGCCCAAATTAACAGCATGTAGCTTGACGGGGCACCTTAAATCTTTCCTACATTAACTGCTTAGTGTCCATTGTATTTTGGCATTAATAACTGGTCAAGGATACCACAAATTAGCAAAATTAGGAAAATAAATTCTTACAGGATAGTCTCTCTTTTCCTTTTTGCGTGGTAGCTGTGGCACTTGTCTACTTCCTTCTGCATTTTCACCACTGATCTTCGGTGAACTATCGCCATTCCCTTAAAAAAAAAAAACAACACACAATTATCCCTCATCAATGCTTGCACTTGAAGAGTTTTCTACACAGATTTTTGAATGTATACTATGGAATGTTTAAAAGAAATTCTCAAAAAAAAAAAAAAATTCTATATGCAACCATATAAGTCTGGGACCTTTATATCAGTATAAGGCTTTCCAGGCTGGCTCTAGCTCTTACTTCAAAAGGAAATGTTCTGCAGCGCACCCTGTACCTTGCTCAGTACTGCTGCTGTAATTGATTTGGATTTTAGATTTGATTACTTGCCTTTGCAAATCCAAGGTGCTTTGCATTTATTTATGTTTTGGATTCAGCTCATACCTTTTCAACGGTAGTGCAAGGTGAGTTATGTACAGGTCCTGAAGGTATATCATGGTTAGAGATGACTTACAATTTAAGTTGTGTACTTGAGTAAATGGATGGTTAACTAACTTGCCAAAGGTCACAAAGAATGTCACTGGGAAGATCTGGGACTGGAACCTTGTTTTTCCATTTGCTATTCTAGGCACTAGTGGCTATGGCTCACTAATATCACATCTCCTTATGGCACTGGAATACAGGTTTGAATTCTGGCTGCAGTTATTACTACTACTATTTAGCATTTCTATAGCGCTACAAGGCGTACGCAGCGCTGCACAAACATAGAAGAAAGACAGTCCTTGCTCAAAGAGCTTACAATCTAATAGACAAGAAATAAAGTAAGCAAATCAAATCAATTAATGTGTGCAGGAAGGAGGAGAGGAGGGTAGGTGGAGGCGAGTGGTTACAAGTGGTTACGAGTCAAAAGCTATGTTCAAGAGGTGGGCTTTCAGTCTAGATTTAAAGGTGGCCAAGGATGGGGCAAGACGTAGGGGCTCAGAAAGTTTATTCCAGGCGTAGGGTGCAGCGAGACAGAAGGCGCGAAGTCTAGAGTTGGCAGTAGTGGAGAAGGGAACAGATAAGAAGGATTTATCCATGGAGCGGAGTGCATGGGAAGGGGTGTAGGGAAGGACGAATGTGGAGAGATACTGGGGAGCAGCAGAGTGAGTACAAGCTTGAACAGGATGCGAAAACGGATAGGGAGCCAGTGAAGCGACTTGAGGAGAGGGGTAGTATGAGTAAAGCGACCCTGGCGGAAGACGAGACGGGCAGCAGAGTTTTGAACCGACTGGAGAGGGGAGAGGTGACTAAGTGGGAGGCCAGCAAGAAGCAGATTGCAGTAGTCTAAACGAGAGGAGACAAGGGTGTGGACGAGGGTTTTGGTAGAGTGCTCGGAAAGAAAGGGGCGGATTTTACGGATGTTGTAAAGAAAGAAACGACAGGTCTTGGCGATCTGCTGGATATGAGCAGAGAAGGAGAGAGAAGAGTCAAAGATGACCCCAAGGTTTCGAGCTGAGGAGACAGGGAGAATGAGAGAGCCATCAACAGAAATAGAAAATGGGGGGAGCGGGGAGGTGGGTTATTCTCTTAAAAGGGAGTAAAATGTCAAGTACTGCTGCTTTGTGCAAAGGCAAAAACAACCCACCAAACCCCTAGTTGTTCTCCATCAGTTAAGAAAGCAAGAAAACTGTTAACTGCACTTATCTGTTGTGACTGAACTAAATAATATTATACTGATAAAACACACACTGAAAAGTCCCAGAATGGCAAGTCTTACTGCATGAAAGCACTAAAAGAATGCTAATAAAGTATTCCATTTTTACAGTATGAATGTTACTCGTTGCCATGTGTTTGATAAACAGGGTATTTTAAGCTAACTTCCAGCTTAATTTGTATCAATGTATATTATGGTATTACTTTGCTTTCACACTTCTGAAAAGCATTAGATTTACCCAAATCACAATATCTAGGAGAGAGCAGTCCTGGGCTGCTGATGCTACCAGTCACGGCAGTAAGAGGCGGTTCAGCCTGCTGGCCACATCCTGGAATACTTTGTCTTCTGTGCACTTGCGAATGTCTGCTCTCCAAATCTGGATTGTGTTTAATCGTGTTGGACTTCTCTTCATACGCACTGTTGTCTTCAGGACAACTATTTATTCTCAATGGCTACAGCAAATCATAAAAAAGGAGGTAAGTATAGTTAATATAAATGCTGGCATTTACAGCATTGCATTTATTTAAGTTACACCATTATACAGTATACTTAGGGCTTCTATTTGTATAAGTATATAGCGAATGCTACATACCTGTAGAAGGTATTCTTCGAGGACAGCAGGCTGATTGTTCTCACTGATGGGTGACGTCCACGGCAGCCCCTCCAATCAGAAACTTCACTAGCAAAGCCCTTTGCTAGCTCTCGCGCGCCCATAAACGCACCGCGCATGCGCGGCCGTCTTCCCGCCCGAACCGGCTCGTGTTCGTCAGTCCCGTATGTAGCAAGACAAAGACAAGGGAAGACAACTCCAAAGGGGAGGCGGGCGGGTTTATGAGAACAATCAGCCTGCTGTCCTCGGAGAATACCTTCTACAGGTATGTAGCATTCGCTTTCTCCGAGGACAAGCAGGCTGCTTGTTCTCACTGATGGGGTATCCCTAGCCCCCAGGCTCACTCAAAACAACAAACATGGTCAATTGGGCCTTGCAACGGCGAGGACATAACTGAGATTGACCTAAAAACTTATCCAACTAACAGAGAGTGAAGCCTGGAACAGAATAAAACATGGGCCTAGGGGGGTGGAGTTGGATTCTAAACCCCGAACAGATTCTGAAGCACGACTGCCCGAACCGACTGTCGCGTCGGGTATCCTGCTGCAGGCAGTAATGAGATGTGAATGTGTGGACAGATGACCACGTCGCAGCTTTGCAGATCTCTTCAATAGTGGCTGACTTCAAGTGGGCCACTGACGCTGCCATGGCTCTGACATTGTGAGCCGTGACATGACCCTCAAGAGCCAGCCCAGCCTGGGCGTAAGTGAAGGAAATGCAATCTGCTAGCCAATTGGATATGGTGCGTTTCCCCACAGCCACTCCCCTCCTGTTGGGATCAAAAGAAACAAACAATTGGGCGGACTGTCTGTTGGGCTGTGTCTGCTCCAGATAGAAGGCCAATGCTCTTTTGCAGTCCAATGTGTGCAGCTGACGTTCAGCAGGGCAGAAATGAGGACGGGGAAAAAATGTTGGCAAGACAATTGATTGGTTCAGATGGAACTCCGACAGTACCTTCGGCAAGAACTTAGGGTGATTGCGGAGGACTACTCTGTTATGATGAAATTTGGTGTAAGGGGCCTGGGCTACCAGGGCCTCAAGCTCACTGACTCTATGAGCTGAAGTAACTGCCACCAAGAAAAGGTAAAATTATGTATAATCATACCTGATAATTTTCTTTCCATTAATCATAGCTGATCAATCCATAGACTGGTGGGTTGTGTCCATCTACCAGCAGGTGGAGATAGAGAGCAAACTTTTGCCTCCCTATATGTGGTCATGTGCTGCCGGAAACTCCTCAGTATGTCGATATCAAAGCTCCATCCGCAGGACTCAGCACTTAGAGAATTACACCCACGAAGGGACACTCTGCCCAGCTCACCACCGCCGAAACGGGGGAGGGGAATTAACCCAGCTCATCCCCACACAAGTGGGGGAGGGGAATCCGTCCAGCTCATCCCCGCGGAGCGGGGGAGGGACACCACACCCGCCGATGCGGGGGGATCTGGCTTATCCTGCAACCGCAACCGCGGGAGGAGCTGACTGACCCTAACACCGCCGAAGCGGGAGGGGTACAAAGCTGCCCTACAGCCGCACGAAGCGGGAGGGAGTGCCGGCAGAATTTTAAGTCTCAATCCAGCCCCGTAAAACGGAGGGGAGAGGAATGCAGCAGCTCACTGTAACACAAACTCGTCTTAACTCTTGAAGAATCCAAGTGAAAAAACTTGAACACGAAGTCTTTCTGAAGTAACTGAAGACTAAACTTGAACCTGAAATGCAACCAGAATAAAAACAGTACAGATATCTGGGAGGGGCTATGGATTGATCAGCTATGATTAATGGAAAGAAAATTATCAGGTATGATTATACATAATTTTACCTTCCATATCATCAAGCTGATCAATCCATAGACTGGTGGGATGTACCGAAGCAGTACTCACCCAGGGCGGGACATTGAAATCCCTGACCTCAACACTGAAGCTCCAAACCGGGCCTCCGCCCATGCAGCCACAGTCAAACGGTAATGCTTGGAGAATGTATGAGCCGAAGCCCAAGTTGCCGCCTTGCATATCTCTTCCAAGGAGACGGATCCGGCCTCTGCCATCGAGGCCGCCTGAGCTCTCGTGGAGTGAGCCTTCAGCTGGATAGGCGGCACCTTCCCCGCGGCCACATAAGCCGCTGCAATGGCTTCCTTGACCCATCTTGCCACTGTAGGCTTAGCAGCCTGCAGACCCTTACGAGGACCTGCAAACAGGACAAACAGATGATCCGATTTCCGGAAATCATTGGTCACTTCCAAGTATCTGATGATGACTCGTCTCACATCCAGATATTTAAGAGCAGAGTACTCCTCTGGGTAGTCCTCCCTACGAAAGGAAGGGAGACAGAGCTGCTGATTCACATGGAAGCGAGAAACAATCTTGGGCAGGAAGGAAGGCACTGTGCGACTAGTCACTCCTGCCTCAGTGAACTGCAGAAAAGGCTCTCGACATGAGAGCGCCTGGAGCTCGGAAACTCTTCTGGCTGAAGTGATAGCCACCAAAAAGACTGCTTTCAACATCAGGTCTTTCAGAGATGCCCTCGACAAGGGTTCAAAAGGCGGCTTCTGCAATGCTCTTAGTACCAGGTTGAGATTCCATGAAGGCACCACTGAGTGCAGAGGAGGGCGCAGGTGATTAACTCCCTTGAGAAAGCGCACCACATCTGGCTGCGAAGCCAGGGAAGCACCCTTCAGGCGGCCCCTGAAGCAAGCCAGAGCCGCTACCTGGACTTTAAGGGAACTGAGCGACAGGCCTTTCTCCAGACCTTCTTGCAGGAACGCCAACACTGAAGAAATTGAAGCAGTGAAGGGAGAAAGTGAGCCTGCTTCACACCACGCTGCAAAGATACGCCAAACCCTGGCGTAAGCAGTAGAAGTAGAGCGCTTCCTCGCTCTCAGCATAGTGGCGATGACCTTGTCTGAGAAGCCCTTCTTCCTCAGACGCTGCCGCTCAATAGCCAGGCCGTAAGACCAAAGGGGGAGGGATCCTCCATCACCACGGGACCCTGATGTAACAGGCCCTGCTCCACTGGCAGCCGCAGAGGATCGTCGACTGAGAGCCTGATCAAGTCCGCATACCAGGGACGCCTGGGCCAATCCGGACCCACCAGGATTACCCTGCCGGGATGCTTTGCCACCCGGTCTAGCACCCTGCCCAACATGGGCCAGGGCGGGAACACATAGAGAAGCTCTTGTGTCGGCCACTGTTGGAGAAGAGCATCTACTCCCAGGGATCGAGGGTCCCGTCCTCTGCTGAAAAAGCGCGGCACTTGGCAATTGGCCGATGACGCCATCAGATCTAGGCTCGGCTGGCCCCAGCGCTTCGTGATGTCCAAGAACGCCTGAGCAGATAGCTGCCACTCTCCGGGCTCCAAGGTATGGCGACTGAGAAAGTCCGCCTTGACATTCATGACTCCGGCAATGTGGGCCGCTGAAAGCTGCTCCAGGTTCGCTTCTGCCCACTGGCAAAGATTCATAGCCTCCTTGGCTAGAGGGGCGCTCTTGGTACCTCCCTGGCGGTTGACATAGGCCACAGCCGTGGCATTGTCCGACAGGACCCGTACAGGCTTCAACACCAGTACCGGGATGAACTCCAAAAGCGCCAACCGAATGGCTCTGAGTTCCAGGAGGTTGATAGACCACTTTGCCTCTGCAGGAGACCAGAGCCCCTGCGCTGTCCTTCCCAAGCAGTGGGCTCCCCAGCCCGACAACGAGGCGTCCGTCGTGACGACAATCCACTCTGGGGTCACCAGAGGCATTCCCGCAGACAACTTGTCTGTCTGCATCCACCAGCTCAGCGCCTTGCGCACTGCTGGGTCCAAGGGAAGGCGCACAGCATAATCCTCCGACATCGGAGTCCAGCGCTGCAGCAAAGAGTGTTGAAGTGGTCTCATATGAGCCCTGGCCCAGGGCACAACTTCCATCGTGGCCGTCATAGAGCCCAACAGCTGCACATAGTCCCAAGCCCGAAGGGGAGAGGCTACTAGGAACTGGTCCACCTGAGCCTGAAGTTTGACAATCCGATTGTCTGGCAGGAACACTCTGCCCACTTGGGTGTCGAATCGAACTCCCAGGTACTCCAGGGACTGAGTCGGGCGCAGCTGGCTTTTCTCCCAGTTGATGATCCATCCCAGGGAGCTCAAAAGAGCAACTACCCGGTCCACAGCTTTGCCGCACTCTGCATAAGAGGGGGCTCGGATCAACCAGTCGTCCAGATAAGGATGGACTTGTACCCCTTCCTTTCGTAGGAAGGCCGCGATGACCACCATTACTTTGGAAAAGGTCCGCGGAGCAGTAGCCAACCCGAAAGGGAGGGCTCTGAACTGGAAGTGTCGTCCCAGGACTGCAAAACGCAGAAAGCGTTGATGAGGAGGCCAGATTGGAATATGCAGGTACGCTTCCTTGATGTCCAAGGATGCCAGGAACTCTCCTGCCTTCACTGCCGCTATAACAGAGCGGAGAGTCTCCATGCGAAAGTGCCGCACTTTCAAGGCCCGATTGACCCCTTTGAGATCGAGGATAGGCCGGACAGAACCTCCTTTCTTTGGTACCACAAAGTAAATGGAGTAACGTCCCTTGCCAAGCTGACTTTCTGGCACCGGAACGACCGCGCCCAGGCGGATCAGATTGTCCAAGGTCTGCTGCACTGCCACAGCTTTGACCGGAGACTTGCAGGGAGAGAGTACAAACCCGTCTTTTAAGGGTCGGCAGAACTCTAGTTTGTAGCCGTCTCTGATGACTTCCAGCACCCACGCGTCTGAAGTTATTGTGGTCCACTCGCCCAGAAACGAGGACAGCCGTCCTCCAATCTGCACTGGGGCGTGGACCAAGACCCCGTCATTGGGTACGAGACCCTGGGGGAGGACCGGAGGGAGCACCTCCGGGACGGCGGTCTCTGCGAAAGGAATGCCGCTTGGGGGAGAAATTCCTCTTGAAGGAAGAGGGGGCAGAGGAACCCGACTTGCCCGGGCGGTACCGACGGGCTTCCTGCAACCGTCCTCTGGAGGTACCGGGACGAGTACTAGCCCGAGCCCTGACCTCTGGTAATTTCTTGCCCTTAGACGTGCCGAGATCGGTCACGATTTTGTCCAGCTCGACCCCAAAGAGCAGCTTGCCTTTAAAAGGCAACCTAGCCAGGCGGGATTTAGAGGCGTGGTCAGCAGACCAATGTTTCAGCCAAAGCCACCGCCGCGCAGAGATTGTCTGAGCCATGCCTTTCGCTGAGGCCCTCAAGACATCATACAGCAAGTCTGCCAAATAGGCTAAGCCCGATTCCAGGGCCGGCCAATCAGCCCTCAAGGAATGATCCGAGGGGGAAGCCCGCTGCACCATAGTCAGGCACGCCCTGGCCACATAGGAGCCGCAAACTGAGGCCTGCAAACTTAAAGCAGCCGCCTCAAAGGACGACCTTAAGGCCGCCTCCAATCTTCTGTCTTGGGCGTCCTTTAGGGCCGTGCCACCTTCCACCGGCAACGCCGTTTTCTTAGTCACCGCAGTGATTAAAGAATCCACGGTAGGCCACAGATAGGCCTCACGTTCACTCACAGCCAAAGGATAGAGGCGGGACATAGCCCTAGCCACTTTAAGGCTCGCTTCTGGGACATCCCATTGAGCCGAAATTAAGGTGTGCATGGCATCATGCACGTGGAAGGTTCTAGGCGGGCGCTTCGTCCCCAGCATAATGGCAGAGCCAACAGGGGCTGAGGGAGAGACGTCCTCCGGAGAGGAAATCTTCAAAGTGTCCATGGCCTGTAACAACAGGTTGGGCAAATCCTCTGGGCTAAAAAGCCGCGCTGCAGAGGGGTCATCCGCTCCATCCGAGCGGGGATCCGTCTCCTCCAAGGAATCCGCAAAGGACCGTTGGGAGACCTCAGACACGCTGCCCTCATCTACATCGGAGGAGACAAATTCCTCCAAGGCCTGGGAATCAACCCGAGGACGTTTACCTCTGGGAACCTCAACCTCTTTACCAGACGAGGGAGCAGGGGCAGCGTTGTGCATGAGGAAGGCCTGATGCAGCAGCAAAACAAACTCGGGGGAGAAACCCCCCAGACTGTGCACTTCCGCAGCCTGGGCAACAGCCCTAGACGCACCCTCAACCGGCGCTCGCAATAGCGGGGGAGAGACATGCTGCGCATCCAAAATGGCGTCCGGCGCGAAACTCCGCGAAGGAGCCGCGCGGGAAGAACGGCTCTTAACTTTAGCCGCTTCTGTGCCGTCGCCCAAATTAAGGGCGTTCATGGCATTAATGTCTCCAACCTCAAGGGCGGCCCAAGAAGAAGCCGTCCGAGCCGCGTGGCCGGCCAAGATGGCGGAGGCGAGGAGCGGGGGATGGGCGTTTATGGCGGGAAAAACCGCCACGCTGGAGGAAGGACCGGGACATTCATCGGTCACGAAACTGTCACCCAACAAGGGCGAATCAGGCTTTAAGACCCCCGCATCCCCTCTAGAAGCGCTCAAGCGACCCGGGGAGCGACCCTTTGCGCCCTCGCCCTCCGACGCCATATGCCACGAGGAGAAGAATCGGGGAACCCCCTGCCCGCTATAAAAAGGTAAAAATTACCTGCTGTCCGCTCCGAGTTGTAACGACCTGGTGTCCCAGTGAGTAGCTGCAATAGACGCTTAAATAAACGTTGAAATAAATGCCTTTAAGGACGTTCAAAAATTTTTTTTTTTTTTTTTTTTTTTAACGGAGCCAGCGGGAGGGGGGAGAAAAGGAGGGACCTGGCACCACCAGGTTTGCACTTGCTCAAAAGAGCCCTCAACCCCAGGCACTCAACAAAACCTAAGAATTAGGCTTGGAGGCCTAGCCAGAGCTGCTGCTGTGTGTGACCACCACTTGCTGAGATAGAGAACATACTGGGGAGTTTCCGGCAGCACATGACCACATATAGGGAGGCAAAAGTTTGCTCTCTATCTCCACCTGCTGGTAGATGGACACAACCCACCAGTCTATGGATTGATCAGCTTGATGATATGGAATGACCTTCCAGGTCAAGTACTTCAGATGGCAGGAGTTCAGTGGCTCAAAAGGAGGTTTCATCAGCTGGGTGAGAATGACATTGAGATCCCATGACACTGTAGGAGGTTTGACGGGGGGTTTTGACAAAAGCAAACCTCTCATGAAGCGAACAACTAAAGGCTGTCCTGAGATCGGCTTACCTTCCACACGGTAATGGTATGCACTGATTGCGCTAAGGTGAACCCTTACAGAGTTGGTCTTGAGACCAGACTCAGACAAGTGCAGAAGGTAGTCAAGCAGGGTCTGTGTAGGACAACAGCGAGGATCTAAGGCCTTGCTGTCACACCAGACGGCAAACCTCCTCCATAAAAAGAAGTAACTCCTCTTAGTGGAATCTTTTCTGGAAGCAAGACACGGGAGACACCCTCTGACAGACCCAAAGAGGCAAAGTCTACGCTCTCAACATCCAGGCCGTGAGAGCCAGAGACTGGAGGTTTGGATGCAGAAGCACCCCTTCGTCCTGTGTGATGAGGGTCGGAAAACACTCCAATCTCCACGGTTCTTCGGAGGGAACCAGATCTGACGCGGCCAAAAGGGAGCAATCAGAATCATGGTGCCCCGGTCTTGTTTGAGTTTCAACAAAGTCTTCCCCACCAGAGGTATGGGAGGATAAGCATACAGCAGGCCTTCCCCCCAGTCCAGGAGGAAGGCATCCGATGCCAGTCGACCGTGGGCCTGAAGTCTGGAACAGAACTGAGGGACCTTGTGGTTGGCTCGAGATGCGAAGAGATCTACCAAGGGGGTGCCCCACACTTGGAAGATCTGGCGCACTACTCTGGAGTTGAGCAACCACTCGTGAGGTTGCATAATCCTGCTCAACCTGTCGGCCAGACTGTTGTTTACGCCTGCCAGATATGTGGCTTGGAGCCACATGCCGTAACAGCGAGCCCACAGCCACATGCTGATGGCTTCCTGACACAAGGGGCGAGATCCGGTGCCCCCCTGCTTGTTGATGTAATACATGGCAACCTGGTTGTCTGTCTGAATTTGGATAATTTGATGGGACAGCCGATCTCTGAAAGCCTTCAGAGCGTTCCAGACCACTCGTAACTCCAGGAGATTGATCTGCAGATCGCGTTCCTGGAGGGACCAGCTTCCCTGGGTGTGAAGCCCATCGACATGAGCTCCCCACCACAAGAGAGACGCATCCGTAGTCAGCACCTTTTGTGGCTGAGGAATTTGGAAGGGGCGTCTCAGAGTCAAATTGGCCCAAATCGTCCACCAGTACAGGGATTTGAGAAAACTCGTGGACAGGTGGATCACGTCGTCTAGATCCCCAGCAGCCTGAAACAACTGGGAAGCTAGGGTCCATTGAGCAGATCGCATGTGAAGACGAGCCATGGGAGTCACATGGACTGTGGAGGCCATGTGGCCAAGCAATCTCAACATCTGCCGAGCTGTGATCTGCTGGGACAGCAGATTGTTGGCCCTCGTCTCCGGGAGATAGGCCCGAGCCGTCCGAGAATCCAGCAGAGCTCCTAGGAATTCGAGTTTCTGTACTGGGAGACTGTGGGACTTTGGATAATTTATCACAAACCCTAGTAGCTCCAGGAGTCGAATAGTCATCTGGATAGACTGTAGAGCTCCTGCCTCGGAAGTGTTCTTCACCAGCCAATCGTCGAGATAAGGGAACTCGTGCACTCTGAGCCTGCGAAGCGCTGCTGCTACCACAGCTAGGCACTTCATGAACACTCTGGGCGCAGAGGCGAGCCCAAAGGGTAGCACACAGTACTGGAAGTGACATGATCCCAGACGAAATCGAAGATACTGTCTGTGAGCTGGCAGTATCAGGATCTGTGTATAAGCATCCTTTAAGTCCAGAGAGCATAGCCAATCGTTTTGCTGAATCATGGGAAGAAGGGTGCCCAGGGAAAGCATCGTGAACTTTTCCTTGACCAGATATTTGTTCAGGGCCCTTAGGTCTAGGATGGGACGCATCCCCCATTTTCTTTTCCACAAGGAAGTACCTGGAATAGAATCCCAGCCCTTCTTGCCCGGATGGCACGGGCTCGACCGCATTGGAGCTGAGAAAGGCGGAGAGAGTTCCTCTGCAAGTACCTGCTTGTGCTGGAAGCTGAAGGACTGAGCTCCCAGTGGGCAATTTGGAGGCTTCGAGGCCAAATTGAGGGTGTATCCTTGTCGGACTATTTGGAGAACCCACTGGTCTGAGGTTATGAGAGGCCACCTTTGGTGAAAAACTTTCAACCTCCCCCCGACCGGCAGATCGCCCGGCACTGACACCTTGACATCGGCTATGCTCTTCTTGAGCCAGTCAAAAGCTCGCCCCCTGCTTTTGCTAGGGAGCTGTGGGGCCTTGCTGAGGCGCACGTTGCTGACGAGAGCGAGCGCGCTGGGGCCTAGCCTGGGCCGCAGGCTGTCGAGAGGGAGGATTGTACCTACGCTTACCAGAAGAGTAGGGAACAGTCCTCCTTCCCCCATAAAAACGTCTACCTGAAGAGGTAGATGCTGAAGTCTGCCGGCGGGAGAATTTGTCGAAAGCGTTATCCCGCTGGTGGAGCTGCTCTACCACCTGTTCGACTTTTTCTCCAAAAACGTTGTCCGCTCGGCAAGGGGAGTCCGCAATCCGCTGCTGGATTCTATTCTCCAGGTCGGAGGCACGCAGCCATGAGAGTCTGCGCATCACCACACCTTGAGCAGCGGTCCTGCACGCAACATCAAAGGTATCATATATCCCTCTGGCCAGGAATTTTCTGCACGCCTTCAGCTCCCTGACCACCTCCTGAAAAGGCTTGGCTTGCTCAGAAGGGAGCTTGTCCACGAAGCCCGCCAACTGCCGCACATTGTTCCGCATGTGGATGCTCGTGTAGAGCTGGTAGGACGAATCTTGGCCACGAGCATAGAAGAATGGTAGGCCTTCCTCCCAAAGGAGTCTAAGGTTCTAGAGTCCTTGCCCGGGGGTGCCGAAGCATGTTCCCTAGAACTCTTAGCCTTCTTTAGGGCCAGATCCACCACACCAGAGTCGTGAGGCAACTGAGTGCGCATCAGCTCTGGGTCCTCATGGATCCAGTACTGGGATTCGATCTTCTTGGGAATGTGGGGATTAGTTAAAGGCTTGGTCCAGTTCGCCAGCAATGTCTTTTTTAGGGCATTATGCATGGGTACTGTGGACGCTTCCTTAGGTGGAGAAGGATAGTTCAAGAGCTCAAACATTTCAGCCCTGGGCTCATCCTCCACAACCACCGGGAAGGGGATGGCCGTAGACATCTCCCGGACAAAGGCCGCAAAAGACTGACTCTCGGGAGGAGAAAGCTGCCTTTCAGGGGAGGGAGTGGGATCAGAAGGAAGGCCATCAGACTCCTCGTCAGAGAAATATCTGATGTCCTCCTCCTCCTCCCACGAGGCCTCACCATCGGTGTCAGACACAAGTTCATGAACCTGTGTCTGAAGCCGTGCCCGGCTCGACTCCGTGGAAACACGGCCACTGTGAGAGCAACGAGAGGTAGACTCCCTCGCCAGCACCGGCGAAGCTCCCTCCACCGACGTCGTCGGGGAGTCCTCCTGGGAGGCGGCCGCAGCCGGTACCGATGTCGGAGACCTCACCCCGGGCAAAGGGCCAGCCGGCGCCTCGCTCGACGATACCGGTGGCGCAAGCACCCCCGGTACCGGAGGAGAAGGGTGCAACAGCTCTCCCAGAATCTCTGGAAGAACGGCCCGGAGACTCTCGTGCAGAGCGGCTGTGGAGAAAGACTGGGAAGCCGATGCAGGCGTCGAGGTCAGAGTCTGTTCCGGGCGTGGAGGCGGTTCCGGGCTGTCCAAGGTGGAGCGCATCGACACCTCCTGAACAGAGGGTGAGCGGTCCTCCCGGTGCCGATGCCTACTGGGTGCCGACTCCCTCGGCGACCCAGAGCTCTCGGTACCGAGGCGGGAAGGAGACTGGTGTCGATGCTTCTTTGATGTCTTCAAACGAAGCATGTCACCGGAGCTTCCCGGTACCGACAAGGAGGACGTAGAATCCAACCGTCTCTTCCTCGGGGCCGAGGCCGAAGAAGGTCGGTCTCGGGGGGGGCCGTACCGCAGGAGCCCTCAGGGCAGGAGACCCACCCAAAGGCTCACCGCCACCAGCAGGGGAATGGACAGCCCTCACCTGCACTCCAGTCGAAGCACCACCGTCCGACGACATCAGCAACAGCGGAGGTCCCGGTAACAACGACGTTGACGCAGCCTTCCGATGTCTCGGTACCGACGATGCAGAGGGTCGAAGCCTCGATGCTGTCGATGCCGAGGTCGAAGACTTTGATGCTGTCGACGTTGATGCACTCAATATGTCCCGTGCTGTTGTCGACGAAGAGCCCGAGAACAACACGTTCCACTGGGCCAATCTCGCTACCTGAGTCCTCTTTTGTAAAAGAGCACAAAGACTGCAGGCCTGCGGGCGGTGCCCAGCCCCCAGACACTGAAGACACGAAGCGTGCCTATCAGTGAGCGAGATTACCCGGGCGAACTGGGTGCACTTTTTGAAGCCGCTGGGAGACTTCGATGACATGGGCGGAAAAATCACGCCAGCGAAATCAAAATTCGCAATGACAATGAAAGGCACCAAAAATAAGGGAGAGAAAATCCGTACCGAGGCCAAAAAAGGCCAATCCCGAAAGCGAAAGGAAACTTACGCTGGGGGAAAAACTGGACACACGGGAAGGGACAAGACCGAAAGGTCACACTTTTTTTTTTTTTAGCGAAATCACGAAGACGCGCGAGGATCAACTTGAGGGGCACGAAACGGCGGCAAAACACGACCGTCCCAAGCGTGGACAAAAGAAGACTGACGAACACGAGCTGGTTCGGGCGGGAAGACGGGTGCGCATGGGCGCGCGAGAGCTAGCAAAGGCCTTTGCTAGTGAAGTTTCCGATTGGAGGGGCTGCCGTGGACGTCACCCATCAGTGAGAACAAGCAGCCTGCTTGTCCTCGGAGATTGTCAGCTAATTAGGAGTTTTTGATAATACAAAAATATCGGTGTTTATCAATACTTTTGAAGCACATGTGTCATTTCTGGGTACCTTTTCCAGTAAAATTAAATACATAGATCTGTGCAGCTGAGGAGGAACAAAAATAGAAGGGTCAATTTTTAAATGGCATTTTGATGTTCAGCACTGTGCCAATAAACTAAGTGACACCAGAATTTTATACATGAAACTCCAGTAAAAATGAAACTAGGCACAGATTCTAGTGTATATGCAACTTTAAGTGTGAAGAAAATGGGCGTGGAAGGAGTATTCCAGGGCAGAGTCCACTATGCACCTACTCTAGATGCTTAGGCACACAATTGAGTACCTATATGGCCACTGCATATGTTTGGGATGGACACACCAAAACCAGGTAAAACCTAGAATGTATGCCTAGAGTAGATGTACAAGTATATGCATAGATTAAGCACGTATTTTCATCAGCACACACCATACATGACATGCCACTGAAAAACGTGCATAGTCTACATATATACTCTGAGTAAACAGTTAAAATCGCTGGACATTCTGTTCAAAAAATGACCTCAGGATCCAAACAGGCAAGAGGAGGGTGAAAGAGTACTTGGGAAAGTGCAGTTTTTCCCACTGTTTGCCCAACATACACCTATTCTACTTTTTTTTTTTTTTTTGAACTAGGGGCGTTATCAGTATTTACCACTTAAAATCTAAAATAAGACGCTATAAGTATACTACATGTGCACACACACAAAAGAATGCCTCATAGAAACTGACTAACACACAGTTCTGGGGTTGACAGCTCTTTAATTAATTATTTGTAGCATTTGTATCCCACATTTTCCCACTAATTTGCACGCTCAATGTGGCTTACATTTGTCGTAGTGGCGATTGCCATTTCCAGTTAACAGAATTACAAATGGTATTGCATTAAGGTGCGTACAAACATGGTAAAGAAGAATACATTATGGTATTGCATATAAGTTCCTGAGTGATAGAATGGATTGTAACATATGTTAGGTCATCAATTATAGAGAAATCGTTTTCGACATAGGGATTAAAGTGGTATTGCACTAAGGTGCGTACATACATGGTAAAGAATACGTTAGGGTATTACATATAAGTTCCTGAGTAATAGATTGGATTGTAACATATGTTAGGTCATCAATTATAGAGAAACTAGTAACAAAGGCCCGTTTCTGGTTCTAATGAAATGGGCGTTAGCAAGGTTTTCCACCAAGTGTGTATGTTTGAGAGAGTGTCTGTGAGAGAGAGAGAGAGAGAGAGAGAGAGAGAGAGAATGTGCAAGTGTGTGTGTGTGACAGAGTGAGGGTAGTTGCGACTGTGTCTGAGTGGGTGTATGTGAGAGTGAGTGTCCTCCCCTCTCTCATGTCTCAGGACCCCCCTCCCCTTTGGTTTGAGGATTCCCTCCCCCCCCCTCTGTGTTCTTGGGGACCCCCGTTCCTCCCTCTCTGGTCTTAGGGAACCCCCTTTCCCCCTCTCTGGTCTTAGGGACCCTCCTTCCTCCCTCTCTGGTCTTAGGGACCCCCCTTCCTCCCTCTCTGGTCTTAGGGAACCCCCTTTCCCCCTCTCTGGTCTTAGGGACCCCCCTCTCTGTTATTTGGGACCCCCCTCCCCTCTCCATAGTTTACCTTTCAAGTAGTAAGGTGCCCCCTTTCCTTCCTTTCTCCCAGTTTCAGGGTTTGTCTGATTCCCCTTTCTTTTGTAGCAGCAGCAGCTCCTATGTTTGTTTTTGTGTTGAGTGTACTGGAATGACGGTTGCGTATTGGAGTGGAAACTGAGATTAACCAAAGGGCTTCCTTGCTTATTTTGGTGCTGCGTGGCTCTCTTCCACTCTTGTGGGTTATACTCGTGAGGCATGTCATAGGTTTGTTTGCTGGTAGCGCTGGAGTCTAACCCAGTGCTCTTTCCCTCCCCCCTGTTGCGAGGCACCAGTGGACCCTGTCCGTGACCCCCCGCCTGAGCCCTCATCTGCCGGCGCCCTCCCTCTTTTTCCTGTCCATGAGTCGTTCTGTTTTTGCGGATGGGGGGGGGGGGGGGGGGGCGGGGTTTTGTCTCTGAGGGGTCTCCTTGTGGAGGTCCGTTTCTGTTGTTCCACCCTGGATTCGTTTAGGCATTGCTGCACCCTCAACGTCATCACGTTTGACGTGTGGGCGGGGCAGGCATTCATGTTGAAAATAAAACGCACCCTCGTTCAGATGCCCTATTGTTGTCGCTGTGCGTCGGGGGGGGGGGGGGGGTGGAGGCCCTGCGTAGGTCGCTGTTTCTCGCTGTGTGTCGGGGTGGGGGGGAGCGTCGGAGGGCGGTGGAACTGGCGATTGGCTGTGTCACAGCCCCGCCCTCCACGTCATCACGTTGTGACACGAGAGCAGGGCAGACACTCATGAGATCTTGCAACTACAAATTTACATTTAGAATGTTGGGGTTGTGAATTATGTGTGGATGGGGCGTGGCTGAGGGTGGGTCTATGAGTGAGAGTGAGAGTGAGTGGTGCCGACAGCCTAGAAGACTACAGGGCTTCAGTGTTTCCCTGCCACACAGTGAGGTTCAGAATGTTGGAGGTGAGATTTATATAGATAATTTTCAACATAAGGATTAAAGTGTTATTGCTTGTTTATTAATAGCAATGAGGTCAGTCTAGTGATAAGAGTTCAGTTCTGTCTAGTTCATGATCAATCTTATTATTTAGTAGTTAGGATGGTTGTTTATGGTATGCCTTCTTGAACAGGTGAGTTTTCAGTAGCCTTTGGAAGATAATAAAGTCATGCGTTGTTTTTATGGCCTTCGGTAGTGCGATCCATAGTTGCGTGCAAATGTAGGAGAAACTGGTTGCGTATGTGGATTTGTATTTTAAACCTTTACAGTTGGGGTAGTGGAGACTGAGGAATGTGCATGCTGATCTTTTTGCGTTCCTAGTAGGTAGGTCTATAAGGTCTGACATATAGGCCGGGGCTTCCCCATGTATAATTTTGTGGACCATGGTGCAGACTTTGAACGCAATTTGTTCTTTTAATGGGAGCCAATGTAGTTTTTCTCTTAGGGGTTTGGAACTTTCGTATTTCGCTTTCCCAAATATGAGTCTGGCTGCTGTGTTTTGAGTGGTTTGAAGCTTCTTAATGATTTGTTCTTTGCATCCGGCATAAATGGCATTAGTCTAGGTGGCTTAGCATCATTGATTGTATCAGGTTGTGGAATAATTCCCTTGGGAAGAAAGGTTTGATCCTTTTAAGTTTCCACATTGAGTGGAACGTTTTCTTTGCTGTATTTTTCACATGGTCTTAGAGTGTGAGATTTCGGCCAATTGTGACTCCCAGAATTTTCAGACTATCAGAGACCGGTAGGGTGTAATCTGGGGTGTTTATGGTATTGTTTGTTTGTGTTATATTATGAGGATAGGATGAGACATTGTGTCTTTTCTGCGTTTAGCTTTAATTGGAATGCGTCCGCCCACGAGTTCATTATTTGGAGGCTGTGTTTGATTTCATTCATGATTTTGGTTAGATCGTGTTTGAATGGGATGTATATCGTGACATCGTCCGCACAGATGTACGGGTTGAGTCCTTGGTTGGATAACGATTTGGCTAGAGGTGTCATCATTTAGTTAAAAAGGGTTGGTGAGAGCGGTGATCCTTGTGGTACTCCACATTCGGGTTTCCATGGTGTTGACGTTTTTGATTTTGAAATCACTTGATAAGTTCTCGCCGTCAAGAAGCCTTTAAACCATCTCCTAAGTAGTCTAGAATGTTCGAGAGTATTTGGAGGCTGACTCCAGTAGGGTGTATTAAGGGTAGCATTTTTCAACATTCAGTTACATACAGTATGCTGACTATGGCTCATAGAATTCTTTCCAACCCTTATTCATGCATGCATGTCTCTCTGACCTGGACACGATAGTGGAGGGATCATTTGAATGAAAAGAGTTCCCAAATATTCCACTGGTTTGGAAAGAACAAAAAGAAATAAAATGTAGTATGTTCTTTCTGAGAACTCTCACTCATGGGTGATGTTGGGGTATTATTTTCCATGCCAGGCCTATGTGAGAAATTTTTCTAGAAGCATTTGGGGTCATTTCACCGTGCATGTGTGCCCTATCCTGCCTGCTACTGTTGCAGGGGACCTCCTCAAATCTTATTTTCCCTATAAATCTAAGCCCTGTCGTGTGGTCTTTTATGTCTACCCAATAGCTCCTTAGTCAGGTTTGTTGAATATTGCGATTTCTTTTTCTGGGTCAGCTCAGTGTAGGCCATATTTTTTTAGTCTTCAGCTTCTGGCCAGGGTATTTTTTTTATCACTATCAAGTTTATTTCATGGTAGATATTTTTCCTGAAATGTTCCAAAAAAGGAGACCTAGAAGCTTCAAGAGGTGCTCCCTGTGCAATTGGACCACATCCATTATGGTGCCTGCAATCCCTGGGACCCAAACTTGATCCATCTTCACTGTATTCTCTGCTCACAGATGATACAGAGTCATGGCAGAAAGCAGAGAAAAGATTTCAGTGATAACACCAGTCAATTGATAATCAGCATCAGAAATGGTTTTCATGGATCCAGAAGTAGCATCGGACGCTGGGGATGCATTGACGGAGTATCTCAGTCATCCCTGACATCGAGCACTGGTAGAGCCAAATGAGAGTAGTCATCATTTGATTCATACCTAAAAAGAAAAAGATGATAAATTTGACTTCATCTTCACTGGTGCCAAGTGAGCATGATGCAGGACATTGGGCAGAGGCTGAGATGTCTTGATATTGTTCACCATTGAAATGTGGCACTGAGAGCACAGAGGTAATCAGTGTCCTTAAAGTGCCCTTGGTGTGAGGACTGCTTATCCTCCATGCTGTCAGAGGGTGCATCAGCCTCCATGGACCTGAGATCCTGGTTTCAATACTCAGGAGGAAATGGCCACTACTACTGTAATGTCCATACTTTTATCGACGGCAGCCTTTGAGGAATAGCTTATGGAGAAGTTCAAGAAATGGAAGGAGCACTTCTTCACTCGATGCAATGCTGCAGCTTCAACAGTGTCGCTATCAAGAGCAAAGGCGATGCAGCTGATACTCAAGACCCATCCCTGCCTGAAGGAAATACAGCTGATACTCAAGACCCATCCCTGCCTGAAGGAAATAACACCAAGGTCTTGGTGAGGGGGGGGGGGGGGGGGGAGTTTGAGATTAGAAGCTGCTGTTGTGTCCATTTTCAGTGCAATATGCTGCAAAAAGTTGTGATCCAATAAAACTAAAATGGAACCTTTTGCCCTGAATCAAGAGTAGTATTTGCTTAATAAACATGATTCAGGCCAAAACATTCTATTTTAGTTTTGTGGACCACAACATTTTACTGCATGGGAATTGGGGGGGGGGGGGGGAGAAAGACTATAAACTAATCCCCCACCAAACTTGTGTTACAAATTTTATGTATCTACATGAAAAACAACAAAGTGCTTGGTATAATTGGGGGGGAGGGGGGGGGGGGGTGAATATTCTACTGTTAACCAGAAATTTGTCCTGTTACTCCAAAAGAACATAGCCTCAGTTCTCATATCTATTCTGGACAGACTACCTGTAGGAGGGAGGCTAAATCATTTGTAGGCAGATGGCCCCTTATAACTTCACACAGGTGGGTTCTCAAAATAGTGTGGATGTGTTAATGCAAGCGAATCAAGATGGCAGACAGATCAGTCGCTCTGGTGGGAGCTCTGTACCTTTCTCCTTAGTTGTGCTGCTACAATGCTCAGGCCCAGGCATGGGGAAAAGGAAAGAAAGAACTTGGCAAGTGCCCTCGATGCTGCGGATGACACCAACTCTGCGGCAGTCAACCTTTGAGAGGCTTCAAGTTTCTTCCAAGTCGTACTAAAACTGCCTCTTCAGCCCTCCTGGAGGATTTGACCTCCGGTGGCAGTGTGAGCAGGGTCTCATCAAGCCCAAGTAGTAAGGTTGGAACTGCCTCAGCCCAGAAATACTAGTCTTGCTGGGGTGCATAGGGGTCCATCTTATTTTGGAGGGGGGGGGGGGGGTGTCACTTTAGTATGTAGGCTTAGTGAGCACCAAATCCTAATAACTAATCTAAGTATATATTTTTTTAATGGAATGATTTTTGCACTTATCCAAAATCCCTTCCTAAATTTGTGTATGAGTTTCACCATAACCAGTCAATAGTCCTTCCAACCACTTTTTCTAAATTGCAGGTCCATAAAGGTGAAAGTGCACTTCACCTTGGCTATTTGGGGCAGACTAAGGCCTGTAGAAGTCCAACCAGCTTTTTGCTTCATTTTATCCAAATAGGATGGGGACTGCCATCGGCAAACTCACACTTTCCAACTGGCTAGCAGGATGCATTTTCATTCACTTATGTCCAAGGTTGGGCTGACTCTAGAGCAGTGGTTCTCAACCAGTGTGTCGAGACCCACTGGTGTGACCCAAAAAATCTGGAGTAGACAACAAGCCTGTGTTTCCTTTACAACCATCAGTGCCTGCAAGCTGGGAAGACCGGCACTCTTAGAACATAAGAGTAGTCTTACTGGGTCAGACCAATGGTCCATCTAGCCCAGTATCTTGTTTTCTGAACAGTGGGCGAAGCCAGGTCACAAGTACCTGGCAGAAACCCAAATTGTGGCAACACTCCATACTACAAATCCCAAGGCAAGCAGTTGCTTCCCATGTCTGTCTCAATAGCAGACTATGGACTTTTCCTCCAGGAGTTTGTCCAAACCTTTTTTAAACCCAGATACACTAACCGCTGTTACCACGTCCTCCAGCAAAGAGTTCCTGAGCTTAACTATTTGTTGAGTAAAAAAAATATTTCCTCCTATGTTTTAAAAGTATTTCCATGTAACTTCCTCGAGTGTCTCCTAGTCTTTGTACTTTTGGAACAAGTAAAAAATTTATTTACTTCTACTCATTCTACACCACTCAGGATTTTGTAGACCTCAATCATATCTCCCCTCATTCGTCTCTTTTCCAAGCTGAAGAACCCTAACCTCTTTAGCCTTTCCTCATACGAGAGGAGTTCCATCCTCTTTAACATTTTGGTTGCTCTTCTTTGAACCTTTTCTAATTCTGCTATATCATTTTTGGAGATACGGCGACCAGAACTGAACGCAATACTCAAGGTGTGGACGCACCATGGAGTGATACAAAGGCATTATAGTATTTTCAGTCTTATTCACCATCCCTTTCCTAATAATGCCTAGCATCCTGTTTGCATTTTTGGCTGCTGCCACACACTGAGCAGAAGATTTCAGCGTATTCTCTACAATGACACCCAGATCTTTTTCTTGGCTGCTGACTCCCAAGGTGGACCCTAGCATCAGGTAACTATGATTCGGATTATTCTTTCCAATGTGTATCACCTTGCATTTGTCCACATTAAATTTCATCTGCCATTTTGATGCCCAGTCTTCCCATTTCCTAAAGTCTTCCTGCAACATTTCACAGTCTGTACATGTTTTAAAAACCTTGAATAGTTTTCTATCATCTGAAAATCTGATCACCTCACTCGTCATTCCGATTTCCATATCATTTATAAATATGTTAAACAGCACCGGTCCCAGTACAGATCCCTGTGGCACTCCACTGTTCACCCTTCTCCATTGACGGAAATGACCATTTAACCCTACCCTTTGTTTTCTGTCCAATAACTAACTCCTAATCCACACCAGAACCTTGCCTCCTATCCCATGACTCAGGAGTCTCTCATGAGGAACTTTTATCAAAAGCTTTCTGAAAATCTAGACACACTACATCAACCGGCTCACCTTTATCCACATGTTTATTCTTGCTTTCAAAGAAATGAAGCAAATTGGTGATGAAAGACTTCCTTCGGCTGAACCCATGCTTACTCTGTCCCATTAAATCATGTTTGTCTATGTATTCTGTAATTTTATTCTTTATAATAGTTTCCACTATTTTACCCGGCACCGATGACAGGCTTACCGGTCTATAATTTCCAGGATCACCCCTAGAATCCTTTTTAAAAAATCGGCATCACATTGGCCACCCTCCAATCTTCAGGTATTATGGACGATTTTAACTACAGGTTACAGATTACTAACAGTAGATCAGCAATTTCATGCTTCAGTTCTTTGAGTACCCTTGAATGTATGCCATCTGGTCCAGGTGATTTACTACTCTTTAATTTGCCAATTTGGCTCAGTACATCTTCCAGGTTCACAGAGATTTCTTTCAGTTCCTCCACATCACCCTTGAAAACTATTTCCGGTACAGCCAGATCTCTTACATCTTCTTCCATAAAGACAGAAGCAAAGAATTCATTCAGTTTCTCCGCTATGCCTTGTTCTCCCTGAGCGCTCCTTTTGCTCCTTCGTGATCTAAAGGTCCCACAGCTTCCCTCACAAGCTTTCTGTTTCTGATGTGCCTGAAAAAAGTTATTACTGCGAGCTTTAACCTCTGTGGCAAGTTTCTCTTCAAATTCTCTTTTAGCCTTCTTTATTAATGCTTTGCATCTGACTTGCCAGTGCTTATTTTGCTTCTTATTTTCTTAATTTTGGTCCTTTTTCCATTCTTTCAAGGACAATCTTTGGCTGTAATGGCCTCTTTTACTTCACCTTTTAACCATGCAAGCTGACGTTTTCTCTTCTTTCCACCTTTGCAAATACGTGGAATGCATCTGGACTGGTCTTCCAAGATGGTATTTTTTAATAACGTCCACACCTGATTTAGCATCCTAACCTTTGCAGCCAATCTTTTTAGTTTCTTTTTAACCATTTTCTTCATTTTATTTTAGACACATTTTTGAAAATTAAACGCTACAGTAGATTTCCTTTGCAGGTTCATCCCAGATAGTAGCTCAAACTTTTTCATGTTATGATCACTGTTTCCCAAGGGACCCAACACCGCCACCTCTTGCACTATGCCCTGCACACCACCAAGGATCAGATCCAAAATGGCTCCCCCTCTTGTCAGTTCTCTGGACTCCTACAGTGTGGGAGCTGTACTCCTCTGCCATCCAGCTCTGTAAGGGCTTGCAGCACCAAGGAGGGGTTAACAAGGCCTTGTTTGTAACAAGGGAGAATGTGGAATGGAAGGGTAGAATATTGATTAGAAAAGTGGGCTATGGAACCAGAGAAGGCAGTTCAAATCTTCTATCACCAACACTCCTTCCATTGCCTGTAGTACAAAAAACTCAAGATTAATTCTTCATGGACAGGAAAATACCTACCATACTTGTATGTAACACCTTTAGTTTGGATTTAGAAAGTTGAATAAACAAATCTAAACTCCAAATCCAACTTTAAATATTGACATTTTCTCCTTCTGAGTTTACATAGTGTCAACCATTACTATTATGAATGCTTCAGTAGCATTTCATCTTACTGGCTTTTCAAAGCAGCATGGCTTCAAATGCTCCTCTGCAATAAGCACAGGCACAAAAAGAACTTTCAGATACTTTAAAGGCCACATTCGAACAATGAGGTGACATACATCATATATTCAGGGGCTTACGCACTAGAAAAGATTGCATCCACCAATCCTCTCCTCTTTTCTGATGCATAAATCCAGAAACTGGGTTTGAATCAGTTGGTATATGAATACTATTGTTTAAAATGATCATCGGTAGTATCAGACTAGCATTTTTTTGTTTTTTTGCAATCTTGCTTACCTTAGGTGGTAGTGGAGGTGGGACAACTCGCTTTAAAGTTGATCTAAAATTAAAATAAACCAAGAGATTTCAGATATTAGAACAGCTGCATACACATCCTGGTAGCATGGATGGCAGAAAAAATTATAGGCTGGTAAAACTAGGAGATACATAATTACAAATGCTTTATTTACGTTTTATTTTGATTAAGCTATGCACTCAAAAGCTATTATAAATGCTGGTCAGATTTGTTTACAATTTAAAGCAGTAGTACCCCTCTATCAAGAGTTAAAATGGCCAATGGAGCTGTTTTATTTTTCTATTCATGTATGTTTTAGGTTGCAAGGTTAATGTTTGAAAAAAATCTGTTAAGAAGTAACACTGGACTTTTTCTCAGTATCTGTATTTCCTGATACTCCTGTTAAGCAATGTAATTGGGTCTCCTGAACATCTGGCTTACCACAGTATACAAATATATTAAAGGAAAGAAGAAATCAGGGAGGTATTGACTGCTGTAGAAAACAGATCAGGAGAGTAGCTATACTATTGGGGTGGAGAAGGGTTATGAAAGTAGGATGTGCATTTTAGAATAAAACTTAAAGAACCCTACCATGACCAAGGAGATTTCCTACGTGTATCACAGAAAGCTATTTTGCTTTATAAAAGACACTGTAAAAAAATGTATGAAATTAGCAGCACAGTTTCCAGCTACCCATGGTTCATTTAAAGGCAGTTATCATGGAGGTAGTCATTTCCCAAAACCTCTATTCCTAACTTTTCTCACAACTATCGCAGTGAGCTCTTTCAACATCACTCACTTCTGAATTGGTAAATAAAAACACAATAACTGTATTCAAACTAGCCAGAACTAAAAAGCTAAATGCAAGTTTTATTGTTAGTGATATTAGTAACTATAAGTTAATGATTTTTCTAAGTAATATATAAACTGCTTTGGCTCACCTGAAGACTATGGTATGTAAATATTTAAAAAAAAACTAAAAACTTACTCTTCAGCATCTTCAAAACTATCGCCAAATTTTAGGTGTCCCCTAAGGAGAATGTTGAGATGAATAATAAACATTCCATGCTGTACAAATATGCATGCATTATGCTTTACTTCATTACAGTAGAAGCTGCAACTTTCGCAGAGTATTTAGTAAGCACTTTTGTAATGCATTATGCAGTTACAGTTCAGTTAAGCTTGCTTTATGGTACCCACACCAGAAAATTCGAAGGGTTTACACAGTACACTTGAGAATCTGCACTCTAGAGCACTTTTCCACTTTTTAACTATAATTCTTAATAAGCCTAGGCTCCCACTGAGGGATGGTCAGTTGCCTTTAACTTTGCAGTGCTTCTTAGCAGGACTTCAAGTTTAGACCTCCAAGAAGCTGCATGAAGGTTCTGAGTTCAGTTTTCCATTCTTACTTACTCAACAGTGACAATGCCAAAAGAGAGGACTAATAAAAAATACTTTCATAAAAGTGAAAAGCTAAGTCACCTGTAGCAGGTACTCTCCAAGGACAGCAGGCATATATTCTCAAATGTAGGTGATGTCATCCACAGAGCCCGGAGCGGACACCACCAAGTTGACTGTCACTTTAAATCTTTGAGGCAGTGCCCCTACCATGCATAAGCAGATGACTTCACGCCCAACACTCCAGCATGGGACCAGCAGTACAATTCCAAAACTAAAAAGACAACTCCAAGGGGAGGCAGGAGAGATGTGAAAAAATATGCCTATTGTCACTGGAGAACACCTGCTACAGGTAAGTAACTTTAGCCTTCTCTGAGGACAAGCAGGTATAATATTCTCACATGTGGGAGTCACTAGCTACGAGGCTCACAATATAAATCCAGTTTCTGCAATTAGAGAGACAGTGAGCCTGGTGAAAAAAAGGAGTTTGCTTTTAAGCAGTGCTTTTTTTGTGCTGGTACGCGCCGGTACGGTGTACCGGCACCTTTTTTGTGAGATCCGGCTCACCTGCCCACTCCCTTCCGTTCGTGAACCCGTAAAATCTTTTGTTCACCCAAAGTCACGGCGAACCAGCAGTGAAAGCAGCAGGCAGGTAGGTTCGCCTCCTTGTTGCTTCCCTTCCCTCTCAGCGTCCCGCCTTCCTCTGATGTAATTTCCTTTCCCCAAGGGCGGGACATGCTGACAGGGAAGGGATGCGACGAGGAGGTGAGCCTGCCTGCTGCTTTCACTACCGGTTTGCCGCGACTTTGGGTAAACAGAAGATTTCAATGCAGGGAGCACGGGTGAACGAATGGAAAGTCGGGGAGCTGAGGGGAGGGCAGGGGAGAGAGGAGAATCGCTGGACACGGATGGGGAGGGCAGGGGAGAGAGGAGAATCGCTGGACACGGATGGGAGGGGAAGGCAGGGAAGAGAGGAGAATCGCTGGACATGGAGGGGAAGGCAGGGAAGAGAAAACCACTGGACACGGATGGGAGGGGAAGGCAGGGAAGAGAGAATCGTTGGACACGGATGGGAGGGGAGGGCAGAGGAGAGAAGAGCCATGCTGGACCCGGATGGGAGGGGAGGGCAGGGGAGAGAAGAGACATGCTGGACCCGGATGGGAGGGGAAGGCAGGGAAGAGAGAATCGTTGGACACGGATGGGAGGGGAGGGCAGAGGAGAGAAGAGCCATGCTGGACCCGGATGGGAGAGGAGGGCAGGGGAGAGAAGAGACATGCTGGACCCGGATGGGAGGGCAGGGGAGAGAAGAGACATGCTGGACCCGGATGGGAGGGGAGGGCAGAGGAGAGAAGAGACATGCTGGACACGGATGGGAGGGGAGGGCAGAGGAGAGAAAAGACATGCTGGACACAGATGGGAGGGGAGAGGAGACATGCTAGACACGGATGGGATGGCAGGGAAGAGAGACATGCTGGACACGGATGGGCCGGCAGGGAAGAGAGAATCGCTGGACACGGATGGGAGGGGAGGGCAGGGAAGAAAGTATCGCTGGACACGGATGGGAGGGGAGGGCAGGGGAGAGAGGAGAATCGCTGGACACGGATGGGAGGGAAGGGTAGGGGAGAGAGGAGAATCGCTGGACGGATGGCAGGGCAGGGGGCAGAGGAGAATCGCTGGACATGGATGGCAGGGGAGGACAGGGGGCAGAAGAGAATCGCTGGACATGGATTTTATTTATTTATTGCATTTGTATCCCACATTTTCCCACCTTTATGCAGGCTAAATAGTAGTAGTAGTAGCTCAATGTGGCTTACATATTACCGTTAACGTCGTTAGCTGATTCCGGTCTGAACAAATACATGGTTTGGATTAATTCAAAGCAATATTGCTGTAGAATGAGGTACATATATGGTAGGTACAGTTGGGGGGAACTTAGATATGGAGAGGATGAGAGGGGAGGGCAGGGGAGAGAGAGAGACATACTGGACGTGGATGAGAGGGGAGGGCAGGGGAGAGAGGAGAATCGTTGGACATGGGTGAGAGGGGAGGGAAGGGGAGAAAAGAGAATCACTGGACTTGGATGGCAGGGGAGGACAGGGGATAGAGGAGAATTGCTGGACATGGGAGGGGAGGGCAGGGGAGAGAGATGCTGGACATGGATGGAGGGGAGGGAAGACAGGAAGGAGATGCACATGGATGGGAGGGGAGGGAAGGAGAGAGGAGAAATGATGGAAAGGAGAGCTGCAGATAGAGGAGAATTGCTGGACCTGGATGCATGTAGGGGTTGGTGGTCAGAGGGGAGAGAGGAGAAATGCTGAACTTGGATGGAGGAGAAGGGAGAGAGAAGTATTGCTTTATATGGATACAGGGGAGGGAAGAGAGAGGAGAAATGCTGGTCATGGATGGAGGGAAGGAGAGAGGAGAAGTGCTGGACATGGATGGAGGGAAGGAAAGAAAAAAGAAGAAGATGCACATGGAGGGAGATGAAGGAACAGGAAGAGAGGAGAAAAACTGCACATGGATGGAGAAAACAGGCAAAAGCTGGATCCATGTTATACCTCCTCCAGTGAATTCCACGGAGGAGGACCCAGCTTTTACTTATGATGTAGGACAAGAAATGAAGAAGAAA
This sequence comes from Microcaecilia unicolor, assembly GCF_901765095.1. Lineage (NCBI taxonomy): Eukaryota > Metazoa > Chordata > Amphibia > Gymnophiona > Siphonopidae > Microcaecilia > Microcaecilia unicolor. The sequence continues at coordinate 163,491,378 of NC_044039.1, forward strand.
GGAGGAAAGTAAAGAAATGAAGAAGAAAAGAGGAAAGTAAAGAAATAAATGGAAAGGAAGCCCTGGAAACGGAGTTAAGAGAACAGATAGAGAGCAGCAGAATCAGAGACTGGGACCAATATGGATAGAAAAACAAAGTCACCAGACAACAAAGTTAGAAAAAATCATTTTATTTTTATTTTAGTGTTTGGAATATGTTCAATTTGAGAATTTACATCTGCTGTCTTATTTTGCGCTGGGTATACTGGAGCTGTAACAGCTTACAGAAATTATTTATAATGAAAAAAAATCACATTATTTTTTTTCTCCTATACTAGTATATTTTCAATGATGTCTGTTTATATGCGCCATGGCTGGTATAAGGGGTGTGGCTATTATAGGGGTGGGGCCATATGTGGTGACCCATCCCATAATGAGTACTGGCACCTTTTTTTTCTACAAAAAAAAGCACTGTTTAGACTGTACACGTTTGGAGATGGCTATCCCTAATCTGTTAGAGTTGAAGGACACAAAAAGCTGGGAGGATCTCCGATGAGGTTCTAGATAGTATGCTAGAGAACACTTACAGTCCAAGGTATGCAGTGCTGCTTCTCCATGATTATAGTGTGGCTTAGGAAGAAGACAGGTAAGTATGATAGATTGATTGAAATGGAACTCCGATACCATTTTAGGAAGGAATTGGGGTGGGTTCGAAGTACAACCTTGTCATGGTAGAACCTAATATAAGGAGGATCTGCCACAAGGGCTTGAAGCTTGCTGACTTTTGGCAGGAGTTATTAAGAACACTATCTTATCCGTGAGGAATTTGAGAAAAGAATGAAGGTTCATGAGAGCTGTTAGGATGACATTCAGATCCCACACCACTGGAGGCTGTTTGGTAGAAGGTTTGGTATGAAGCAAACCTTTTATGAAGAGATGAACTGTAACTGGTTTATTACCAACTTTAATACTTAAATGTACTCTCAATGAGTTAGTTTTGAGGACAGAATCCAAGAGGTGGAGGAGGTAACTCCATAAGGTTATACAGAGAGCTTGTAGAAGGCTCGAAAGCTCTGGCTGCACACCAGAGAGAAAATATTTTCCACTTTAAGCAGTAACATGTGCATGTAGAAGGTTTAAGGAACATAAATCTATGTCATCACGAACCAAGCCATTAGGGCTAGAGAGAGCAAGGGTCTAGATGAAGGAGGTACCCTTTGTTCTGTGTTATTGGGGATGGAAAAGGATTCAACCTCAATGGTACCTTGGATGATAACTCTAGAAGAGGAAACAAGATCTGACGTGTCAAGTAGGGACCTAATAAAAGGTCCCTTGGTCCCGATGCACTTTGAGAAAAGTTTTCTCTATGAGAGGTCGCGGGGGAAAAAATACATAGAAAGTCTGTTCCCCAGTGATTTAAGAAGGTATCTGGGAATTTAAGGTTGGGAGAAAAGCGGGAAAGCTTGCTGTTCTGAGAAGTGAACAGGTCTACCGCTGGGGACCACCACTACTGGAATAATCAACCAAATACAGATATGCAGATGGACCATTCATGAGATTGAAGGACCCTGCACAAATATAACAGTGCTAGGATGTCCTTTTAACCAGCTCCTCCAAATGACATACTGATTGCAATTTATAAACAAATTACTGCTCTACCTATGAAAAGTTATTCCGTTATTACACTTCCTCTGTGTACATCTGTATGCTGCACAAATCGGTATGTTTGAAATTATAAGTGAGATTAAATAAAAATGCCACAAAGAACACATGGATGCAGCAGCTCATAGGCTTGTTTGCTTTGTTTTGAGTGTCCGATGATGATGGCTGCGCGAGGAAGGGGAAAGACTACCCTAACTGGCTTCAACTCCCTCCCTCCCACACTAACACCCATCCATCCACCTCTCCTCCAGCCCTGCACATACCTCAGATTACCATGGTGGTCTAGTGGCTTGCTTCGATGCAGGAAAGGTTCCTATGCTTTCCTGCCCACTGCCGCTGATCCTTTCACCGCTGACGCTTGTTTAAAATGTCCGCCTAGGTAATCTGAGATATGTGTGGGGAGGGAAAGCAAAGCTCCATTAGAGTTTTACGGTTCCATGGGAACCCCGCAGGACCCCCGTGGATCTCATGCCATCCGCACAGTATCCCTACTATCATTCCCGTGCAGCTCTCTAGTCAAGAGCATCCAAATAAGACTGAATCAAGGAGTCTCTCATAAACAATTCTACCAAGAACTCCCGAAAACAGTCCCAAATCTGAACAGACTTGTACACAAGATGACCAGTATGATCATTAATATTCTCCGCGGGCCTTATGAAGCTTTAAGCTAATAAGGAGCTAGCTTTTCCTGTATATCTGTAGTGCCTCTGACATAGCCTGTCAAGCGTAAACTGCAAATCCTCTTGATTCAAGCTCTCCAAAATCAAGCGGGACTATCGCAAAGGGCTCAAGCTTGCTTACTCTCTGTCTGCTTATGCAATGCCTCAAAGTGTCCAATCTGGGTCAGATACCGTTCCCTAAGAGCCTCCCTCTGTCTCTTTTTCCTAGTAGCATGTTGCAAAAAGAATCCCTGAGTAACTGCCTTCAATACATCCCAAATAATATGAAATGGGGGACCAGAATTAATGCTATGCTCCAAATACTCATAAGAGTCTTCCTATACTCCCGCACTATAGTCTCATCCTTAATCAAACTAGTTAACTGTCCAGAATCTCTCTGGCGGTTCGTCACAAATAGTACCCAGATGCACCCAGCAGGCAACATGGTCTGAAAGGGCACTGTTCCCAATGGTAGCCCTAACCACAGACTCTTTAAGGAGACTCCCGAAAAGATATAATCAATATGAGAGTAGAGGTCATGTAGATAAGAATAAAAAATGTAATCCCTATGATGTCCATTGACCTCCCTCCAAACATCTACAAGGCCCATGTCCTACAAAAAAGAGCCATGCTAGCTTTAGGAGGGGAAGGGAGGTGGAGGAATCCAACACAGGATTTAAACAAGTGTCGCAATTCCCTCCCACCACCAGCAGCCCACAAAGAAAACTTTCCAAGGAGGTCTTAACCTGAAGAAAAAAGTCAGACTGATTAGTATTTGGAGCATACAACTAGCCATTGTCAATTCAGTTTGATCAAGAAGAATTTGTGCAAAAATATATCACCCCTCAGGATTACACTTCACTTTCAAAATCTGCACCTGTAAATCGTTAGGAAACAGGCGAGTCACTCCCTGCTTTTTAGTACTCTGGTGGTCAGGAGCAAAAGAATATGGGGCTACACTCTATGGTGGGGCATGTATTCATTTTTTTTTTTTTTTTAACCAAAGATGAGTCTCCAGTAGACAAGTAATTTGCACCTTTTGACGAATCAGCTCCCTAAACAAGAAGTGTCTTTTACCTGGCGAGTTTAAGCCATTAACATTCAAGGTGAAAACCCGAATATCAGATATCATGTAACCAGTATAAGTGGGCTATCTACAGAAAGGGCAACCCTAGTCAGAGATTTGTAACAGAGCAAAACTGACATACCAAACACAGAGGAATAAAGAACACAATGAAAACCCATTTACTCTTCTCCACGGGCAGGGATAGAAAATACATAGGAAGGAATAAACCAGAATCCACCTATACCTCCCCCCCCCCCCCACCCCGACCACCCCCCTTCACCCAGAAACTCAACACCCTCCACAAACTCAATCCCAATAAAAGGCGGACCAAAGGGTCCACAAAGGGAGATAAAGTAGGAGTAAGGAGACTCATCACCAGTCAGCCCAAGCTCACCTCGCATGCTCAGATAGAACACTAAAGCTCCACACCACAAAAAACCAAACCAGTCACAGCCAAACACACAAGAACACAAGCACTCAAGCCACAGCATCCTCACCAACAGCAAATCCTGCCGAAAAACAAAACTGAGGATACTACATCCGCACATAAAAGTGGAAGAAGAAAAGGAGGCACCGTCAGCTAGAGAAGCACTGTCTGTTAGTGTCCCTGTGGGAAGGCCACAACAGGCCCTAAAAGAGTAGAAAGTACAAATGAGATAAGTCCACCAGTGAAGCAGGATGGTCCTGGTTACATCGGGTTAACCTCTTTCCTTTAGTTGTAGGGTGGGACCAGCGTTTAGACTTCACAGAAGTTTGACTTACAAAACGGCACCTCACCCATCAAACCCGTGTCCCACAAAAGTTTCCAAGCTTGATCCAGTGTCCGCACCCTATGTAGAGTGCCATTCAAGGAAAAACTCAAGTTGTTTCAGAACCCCCAGTTCTCAAGATCGTCCATCTTGTATTGTAAGTCCTCGTACTGAGTAGTCAGCGAAGAATATTTCATTTGCAAGTCCAGTACAGCTTCCCCCTGGTCCTCCACCTGTGCTTCCACATCATCTAGGCGGGACCAGGTCACCTACATTCCTATGCAGTATATCTACATGAGAGGCCAGTTCATTCCGCATCTCCCTCAGTTCAGAGCAAATATCAGCAAAACGCTTACAGAATTCCTTACTTAGCCCAGCCAAAGTAGTCGGGTTAGTATCGTCTTCATCCGACAAGGCTTCTGGTGAAGTCGGCCCTCGATCTCAATGGCAGCGTGGTAGTCCGAAATGTCTCCTCACTTCCCGTCCGCCGAAACTGTCGCAAAGATTCTTTAATACCTCCCTGTTTCAGTCTGAGACACCTCGAAAGGCTGCCACTCTGTAAACTAGCCTTCAGAAGCCAAAAGATGACACTGATGGAGTGAGATAAAGTCACATACAATTAGTTAAGCCAGAGCTCACTTTTTAGGCTGCCATCTCAGCAGCTGTCACTTCCTCCCCGGAATGAAAAATTTTAACTTTTAGAGAAATAGTCATAAATTTTTAACTTTTAGAAAAATAGTCAGCAAATCCAAAAGCTGAAAGAGAAGAGGGGGAAAGAGCAGCGAGGGGCTAGTGAAGGTAGTCGGCCAATATGATAAAGCTTTTCCTGGCTGTCTGAGGAATAAGACTTCTGTAGGTCGTTGAGACGTGAACGATAAGAACACAGAAGTGAACAATAGTGGAACAAAGCAGTAGGGTGGCAGTTGTGGTGCCACAGACATTCTGCTCTATACAGAGAACATTTGAGATGGTGGAGGTCCCTGTGAACAAAGTGATCAACAGGGATGGGAGGATTGTAAGGTAACCTTTGAGGCAACTTCAGTCCAAAGGACAGAGTCCCAAAGGAAGGACTGCTGTTCCAAGGGTAGTGAGGTAAAATCATGGGGAAAAAGAAGATGGAATGGAATGAGATCTACAGAACTGAAGTTGGGACATGGAGCAGAGAGGCAGAGAAAACGCGTTTCAGGAGTTTGGATGACAAACATCAGGAAATGGTCAGACGTGAGAGAACCAGATCCAAAATATTGCCAACAGCATGGATAAAGAAAGATATTGAAACAGATCGAGATCAGAAAGCAATGAAGTACACTGCCTATCTAAAGAAGCAGGGGTACAATAGTGGTGTGCCTAGGATGAGAACAATCTGAAAATGGTCACAGCATCAAAGAGGCATTGAAATAGTTGATCCATGAAAGCAATATTCAGTGATGGGGGGGGGGGGGGATGTAAAGTTAAAGAAAGTGGAGGGAAGGAGGAGTCAAATGGAGCCTGAGAAGGAGGGGAGTCAGGAAATGGGAGCAAAGTGTTAGAGAGAGCAGAAATAGGAAGGGACAAGTAAAGCAATGCCTCCTCCCCGCTTATTTATGGAGTGGGGAGAAGAAAATGCAGAGTAGTTGGAAAGAAGACACTGGGACAGAATAGGGTCTTTACCTTGGTGTAGCCAGGTTTCAGTAAGAGAGAGATAAGTGTTGGGGCAGGTGAGGACCAGAACATGGACTAGAGCAGTTTTAGACTGAAGCAATCTACAATTCAGAAGCAGGATAGAAAGGGAAAGGAGGGAAATTGATGTCCAAGTGAGACAAGGGATGGGAGATAAGGAGAGCGAGGAGAGGCACTGAAGGAGGAACCGTGGTCGAGGGACAAGAGGAAGACAAACTGGGCACTGTCCCTAGAAAGCATGGAAGAGAGACATGATAACTAGCAGAAACAAGGAGAAGATATACCTGCGTGGGGAATAAAGTGAACAAAATGTCAGGAGGGAGATGTCAGTAGGACACAAAGAATGAGGGGAAGGTGGTTGCATGAGTTGTCACACAAGGAGCACACCCTGCTCCCTATGTTGCTGCCACCAGGAAGAGCTTTAATGGCACCTACAATGTCACTTTGGGCGCAATGGGGAGACAAATCTGGTGAAACAGCACAGCTTTGGTGCTGCAAGCAGGCATGGCTTCAGGTACAAAAGGAGACCAATCGGGTGAAACAGCACAGCTTTTATGAAAGAAGGCACAGATTTGTTACAGCAAGTTCAAAGTTAGCATAAAGCAAAATTAGGATAGAAACCAGTGTGAGAACTATAGCTAGTATAATACCTGAGTAGCAGAAGCTTGCCATGAAATAATAGTGCAGATTTCTTATTTTTCCATTAGTTTACCCTGTTGAATCACTGATGTACCATATTCCACTAAACTATATGATCGTTTACTTAACAATGGAAAATGTTCACTTACTCCATGCTGGACTGGTGAATGTGAGCTTTTACAGCACATTAAACCCTATCTGTGGGGGTACATGCTTAGATAGTCTAAATTAAGGAACTGACTGCTGCTTTTATTTTTTCAAGCACAGTGAAATACTGATATTTTACAGCTTTGAAACAAGAACTTACTTGTTGCTACTGCTCCCATCAACAAAAGGATTCCACTGTGAAAGGAAGTTATCGTCTCTATTCAGAAGCTGATGAGATACAAAAAAACGTGCTTAATAACTGAAGAAATAGAACCAGCAAACAAACTCTAGATTACAGATTTTAACCGGGTTTTAAGTTAGTTATTTTCGTTAACAGCTCTAAAAGCTGGACAGGGTCCAGGACAATTAAGATTTTCACCAGCAGTTTTGATAGCTACAACTGAAAAACAGTTCATAAATTATTTCTTCTTTTTAAGGCTTTAGTAGGTCTATTCTACGATTGTATTAATATACAGTAAAATCCATCAGTCAGATCATCCAGTCAAAAGTTAGAAGCCAACAACAACCATAGGAGAAACTGCAATGAATTACAATTTCCTTCTGTGGTTGTGTACTCTCTCCACAGCCAGATCCAACTACATCCACATAGGTGTGATTCACTGACTAGTAATTTATTTTGGCTTAAAACAGTCTTTGAAATTTCCCATTTTTATTTTGAGATTATAGATAAAAAGGTATTACAGGAAACCAAGAAAGGGAAAATTACAGGGAACAGAAGAGCCGCATGACAACCCAGAACTACCGCTGGCCATACGGTCATTGTCAATAGTTACGCCTGGAGCGCGCACCATTTCTGGCGCTATGGAAAATAATTCGGTCATTTCCATTGTGGTGCTAACTCGGTGGTAATCGGGCAGCACCACAAGCTGCACGGTTACTGTGGGAGCCCTTGGTGGCGGTAAGTGCTACCCCCCCCCCCCCAATGCTACATGGTAAGAATCTTACCGCATGCCCATGTCTTTTTTAGGAGCTTTTTACCCACTGCAGTAAAATGGGCCCTATCGCTACCAAAGGCCATTTTTACTACAGCTTAGTAAAAGGATCCCTTGATTTGTAAAGAAATTTCCAGGTCGATTTTCTAAACTGAAGGTTTAATATAGGAAAACTCAATTTTGCATAGGGGTCCAAGTATTAATTGAGACAGGAAAAACATTAGAGCAGCTTTACCATTTCATCCCGAGCTTCTGTTTCCTTATGCAAAGGTGGTTCAAATTGTAGTTTATCAACTGTAAAAGTTAAGAAAAATGTCATGAGATGCAAACATTGAAACAGAATATACATAAAGAATCTGAATGTCAGGTGTGGAAAATGTTATAGTTAACTTAGATGCCAGCCAAAATTCTCAGGAGCTGGGGGAAATTCTTTGCAACTTCCTTTTTTTTGGCATTCCTTTTTCCCATCCAGCTTTTCTCTACCTTCACGTTTTGTTGCTAAACCTGTCCCATTTTCTGGTAACAAACAGGTGCTGAATTTTAGGCAGCAGGGGTCACCTGGCAACCAAATTTTCCCAACCTTGTTGAACACTTTTTCAAATGTTTAACAAGTGAAGCTGACTGCCAGCTTTCAACAGATGACAGTTCACAAGTCAAGCGAGTCAAGACCATGGAGAGGCGAAAGCCCTTTTCTGCTTATGTGCAGTAGTTCTGTTCTGCTCAATTCTAATTAAGCTCTGACTAGGAGAAGGAGAGAGAGCAAGCGTGTAATTATGTGTGACTAGTGAACCGATATTTAAAAAAAAAAAAAAAAAAAAAAGCACAGTTGCTTACCAGCATCAAAAGTTTTCAGTAGTGAGAAGGATAAATCAGACACACAAGAGGGTTATGTCATCTGACAGCAATGAGACAGACTAGCTCTCTCAGATTTCTATTCCTGGGGGAATTCTGTGCTACTGTGCAGTGAAGAATTTGCGCAGAATTCCCCATCTCCGTGAACTGCGCAGAATTCTGTAAAGCCTGCTACTGCAGTACAAAACAGCTCCGTTTCTGGCTGCTTGCCTGCCTCCCTCCATCTCTGCACATATTATTTTGAGAGGAGATTCTGTCCATCTAAGCTAAGCACTGACACAACTCACTTATGTGACTAGTGAACTGCTGTTTTCAGAATTAAAAAAAACACCAACCCACAGTATTCCAAAATACTTTTCCCCAACATGAAACTCACTATTCCCACACTTCAGACCTACATGAAACTCACTATTCCCACACTTCAGACCTTCAAAACTATCAAGCGTTTGATAAGATAGGAAACATCTATAGTGTTTAAAGTTAACTACTTATCACAGAAAGTAATTTGAGGTCAAATCAGGATTACTAAAGGAACTCCTGTGTTAACTGGCCAGCACCACTTTTACCCATTCTGAGGCTCCCTTGCGGCAGAACATTAACAGGCTTATTTTCGAAAGAGAAGGACGCTCATCTTTTGACACAAATCGGAAGATGGGCATCCTTCTCACAGGGTTGCCCAAATCGGTATAAATCGAAGGAAAAATTATGTTCTTACCTGATAATTTTCTTTCCTTTAATCATACCAGACCAGTCCAGATGCCCTCCCTGGCTAAAGTCTGTCAGAGTGTTGTTTCCTTTAGGTATCCCTGGCTGTTCCACGACACTTCAATATGCTGGGATATCCTACAGTACTGTCTACTTCATCTCTATTCAATCTCCTGCCACTTGTTGTGCCAGCTCCATATGACTCCTGTTACTTGGCATCATGGAGTTCTTTCCCCGGATTCAGCCTCAAATGTCATACCCAGCTCCACTGCAGCAATATGCAGGTCCATGGAGCAGTTTTAGTGAGTATTGCAGTGCACTTCAGGCAGGCGGACCCAGACCCATCCCCCTCCTATCTGTTACGCTTGGGGTGGTAAATGTGAGCCCTCCAAAACCTACCAGAAACCCACTGTACCCACATCTAGGTGCCCCCCTTCATCCCTTAGGGCTATGGTAGTGGTGTACAGTTGGGAGTAGTGGGTTTGGGGGGGGGGGGTTGGGGGGCTCCGCACACAAGGTAAGGGAGCTATGTACCTGGGAGCTTTTTATGAAGTCCACTGCAGTGTCCCCTAGGGTGCTCGGTTGGTGTCCTGGCATGTCAGGGGGACCAGTGCACTACGAATGTTGGCGCCTCCCACGACCAAAGGGCTTGCATTTGGTCGTTTCTGAGATGGGCGTCCTTAGTTTCCATTATCGCCGAAAATCAGAAACGACCAAGTCTAAGGATGACCATCTCTAGGGACGACCTAAATGTCAAGATTGGTATGTCCCCGACCATATTATCGAAACGAAAGATGGACGCCCATTTTGTTTCATTAATACGGGTTTCCCCGCCCCTTCGCTGGGATATCCTGCGAGGACGTCCTCAGGAAAACTTGGGCGTCCCTTTCGATTATGTCCCTCTAAGTGTGCAGAAATAGTTTGTGAACTCTCTGGGATGGTCTGTTTTAATACAGTTTACATGCAACACTGTTAAATTCAACATGATTTCACTCAACACATAGTTAAGTTCTGGAACTCATTACCAGAGGATGTGATGAAAGCAGTTAGTATAGCTGGGTTTAAGAAAAAGATTTGGAGAAGTTCTATACTGTTTAATGCCTGAAAAAAAGCCACTACTTATCCCTAACGTTAAGAAGCATGGATTCTTGCTACTTTTGGGGACACTGTCAGGTGACTGTGATTTGGATTAGCCACTGTTGGAAACAGGATGCTGGACTAGATGGTCCTTTGATCTGCCCCAGTATGACAATTTTTATGTTATATTGCTAATCTAAACCCTGATTAGAAAAAATGAAAAAACCCACTGAACAGAGAAAAAGGATATTTTGATTATTTATCTAATGTGACTAATTTTGTTTCTTATTAGGGTTTTGATAAAGATCTAACCATATTTTCCTGAGCCATTAAATTTTATGCCACTGGGATGCTTGTGTCTCATAAGTGCTTTCATGTGTATTAGAAGATGATCTTTCAATACAACGGCGCTCTAAGCACACACAGGATGAATTTTACTACCAGATCTGATGCCTTTTTATTAAACATATATTTTAAAATCTCTGCCCACTGAACAGAAAAATTTCCATTCACCATGTACACTACAATATCACAGGATATTAGCGGTATCCAAGAGACTGATATATATTTTCTTTCAAGATACTTATGTATCAACTTCTGCAAAGAGTAGAAAAAACATTATATACTCTTTTGTAAAATCATTTCTCCTGATACTTTTTTTTTCTTTAAATGAAACTGGTAATTACAGAATAATTCTACATACAAAAAAACTGCCAAAGATAGCAGACAAGGCTAGTCTTAGGCAGAGACAACGGGCAGCTACACAGGGCCTCACGTTCCCAGGGGCCCCGCAGTGGCTTTGGCATCTCCCTCCTGCTCCTAGCACTGGCAATCTAACAGCTTTGCCTCTCCTCCCGTGAGAAGCAGGATGCCCTCCCAGCACATACCTGAAGCCACCATGGCAGGATTCTTCGGGGCAGAAAGATCCCCAGTCTTTCCTGCCTGCTGTCTGATCCTCTTCCTGATGCATCGCCTTTTAAAAATGGCTGCTGAGACTTCCAGTGGCAGCCTCGCAAAACTTCCGCTGAAGTCTTGCGAGGTTGCCGTTGGAAGTCTCGGCAGCTATTTTAAAGAAGATGCGGCAGCAAGAGGGTCAGAGACAATGGGCAGGAAAGACTGGGGATCTTTCCTGCCCCAAAGAATCCACTAGACCACCAGGGTGGCTTCAGGTATGTGTCGGGAGGAGGGCACCCTGCGGCTCGGGGGATCAGCGGAGCAGCAAGGAGGTGTGGAGGATACTGTTTAAAAAAAAAAAAACACACAAAAAAAAATACGTAGCCGAATCCCTGTGAACTCAAAAACAAGCAAACAAACCTATGAACTGCTGCATCCAGGTTATCTTTATTGTAGGTGGAATTTTTATTTAATCTCACTTAGATTTTCAAACATGCTGGCTTGTGCATACAGACTGTACACAAAGGAATATAACAGAATAACTTTTTATAGGTTGAGTAGTAATTTGTTATAAATCATAATCAGTCTGTCATTTGTGGGGGGGGGGGGGGGGGGGGGCTGGTTATAGATGTTATATTCGTACAGGGATTTTTTTTTCTCCTGATAAAGGGCCACTAAACAGACATCATGTTAGGAGCTCAACATTCAGAGTTTCTATCTATTTATTTACTTATTTATGGCATTTTATCCCACATTTACGTTGAAATCTGGGAGAATTTAAAATCTTTTTTTCCCTGTGACTACATAAAAAAAAAAGATGGCATGTGGGAACGTGCTCCTTTTGCTTTGTAGAATGCAGTGGTATGTTATAAAAATGCACTTGCCTTTTTTTTTAATTACTACTATTTCACAGAGAAGGTATTGATTAATGAGGGAAGGGTTTCCTTTGTGCAGAACTGTGTCAACATTGTCCAGTTCAGCACACTATTAGCAGCCAAGTTCATACAAAGATAGCAGAGCAATTATTAGAATTCACCCAGTATAGTGAAGCCCTTTTTACCCCTCTTTTTTGAAGCTTGCCTCTTGCTTTCCAACCCATGCTTCCCTTGGAGCATTTTACTGGAGGAATATTTGGGGGAGGGGGGGGGGGGGGGACAAGAATTACATGACTATTCTAGAGGGTTGACTGCTCCCGTCTGTCTCCTGCAAGCAGTCCACTCAAAAATATACTGAAAATGATTTGGCCCTAGCAAGACATTCATGAGTCACTACTTATATTACTTTCAGTGGTAAAGGTAGCCCACTTCCTGATAAGACTGAAATGTTTTAAAGCAGAGATGGGTTCTTCTAGGTAGTGTTATGTTGGACAGAACAAAGCAAATCAAATTTTGCATGAGAATGTCTGCTCCACAACCCATACATGCTATAACACTTATTGACAGTAAGTCTACAAGCAGTTTTTAATGAAACTAGTAACAAAAAAAGTGATAATTTCATTTCCTGTATGCTGGCTGCCAATGAGCTACTCAAAATAAGCATTCACTTGTATGTTACTTGGGCAAACAAGTGGAAACATACGAAAAGGATCAATGGAACTCACAATTGATTTCTGATGCTGTCCTTTCTGCTCTGGAGCTCTTGTTTGTAGAGCGGATAGTATGTCGAACAGCTAACACAGGCTACAAAAGAAAGTATGACATGTTTCATAATTTAAGAATAGCCAAGAATGAAAATCAGTGAATGAATGAAAATCAAAAACAACGTAAAATATCACCACATTGTTTCTATAAATGGCTCTTTTTTTTGGAGGGGGGGGGGGGGAGGGCAGGATTAAAAAGTATGTTTTCAAACCAGACAGAAAAAAAAAAAAAGACGGAATTAGACAACAGCTGGTTCTCTTTACAGGGGATAGCCATCTTAGTCTACTGTAATAAAATTGAGAGAGATAAATGGTATCTTACAGGCTAACTAATTTGAGGTATGGCTCTTAGGGGTCCTTTTACCAAGCCGTGCTAAAGTGGCCAGCGCTGGTGTCAGCATGTAGTTTTTATGCACCCTGAGGCAGTAAAAGGGCTGCCTTGTCATATTTGTTTGTAATGACCCTGTGCGTGGCCATTACTGTGGGAGTCCTTACCATCAACTATTTAGAAGGCAGTATTTTATTTATTTATATTTATTTGTTGCATTTGTATCCCACATTTTCCCACCTTTTTGCAGGCTCAATGTGGCTTACATATTACCGTTAAAGGCGTTAGCTGATTCCGGTCTGAACAAATACATGGTTTGGATTAATTCAAAGCAATATTGTTGTAGAATGAGGTACATATATGGTAGGTACAGTTGGGGGGAACTTAGATATGGAGAGGGGAGGAAGAGTCAGGTAATGTCCATTACGGTCTTTGGTTACATTGTGTTGCAGGTGTCCAGGTATTTTATGTTGGGTCGGTGGGGTATGCTCTTTTGAACAGTTCTGTCTTTAGTGCTTTCCAGAAATTTAGGTGGTCGAGCGTAGTTTTTACTGCGTTCCATAGTTGTGCGCTTAAGTATGAAAAACTGGATGCATAGGTGGATTTGTATTTCAGTCCTTTGTTGCTTGGGTAGTGGAGATTTAGGTATGATCGTGCAGATTTTGTGGTATTTCTGGTTGGCAAGTCTATGAGGTCTGTCATGTATCCCAGTGCCTCGCCGAAAATAATTTTGTGAACAGTCATGCAGATATTGAAAGTGATACGTTCTTTGATTGCTAGCCAATGCAGTTTTTCTCGGAGTGGTTTGGCGAGGTCAAAATGCGTTTTTTCCAAATATAAGCCTGGCTGCTGTGTTTTGGGCGGTCTGAAGTTTCTTTATGATTTGATCTTTGCATCCCGCATAGATTCCATTACAGTAGTCTGCATGGCTTAGTACCATTGACTGTATCAGGTTACAATATAGTGCTGTATACAATATACTGCTGAGCAGACTTATACGGTCTGTGCCAGAGCCGGTGGTGGGAGGAGGGGCTGATGGTTGGGAGGCGGGGATAGTGCTGGGCAGACTTGTACAGTCTGTTCCCTGAAAATGACAATTACAAATCAAGGTAAGATATACACAAAAAGTAGAACATACGAGTTTGTTTTGTTGGGCAGACTGGATGGACCGTGCAGGTCTTTTTCTGCCGTCATCTACTATATGTATGTTACAAAATATTTCCCTTGGGAAGAATGGTTTCACACGTTTGAGTTTCCACATTGAGAAAAGCATTTTCTTTATGGTGAATTTCACTTGGGTCTCCAGTGAGAGGTTACGGTCGATTGTTACTCCGAGAATTTTCAGGCTGTCAGATTGGGAGGGTGCATCCTGGGGTGTTGATGTTTGTGGGTTTGTATGTATTGTATTACAATGAGATGATGAGACAGTGTGTTTTATCTGTATTGAGTTTTAGTTGGAATGCATTTGCCCATGAGATCATGATATTTGTTACTCCGAGAATTTTCAGGCTGTCTGAGATTGGGAGGGTGCATCCTGGGGTGTTGATGTTTGTGGGTTTGTATGCATTGTATTGCAATGAGATGATGAGACAGTGTGTTTTTTTCTGTATTGAGTTTTAGTTGGAATGCATTTGCCCATGAGATCATGTTATTTAAGCTGAGCTTGATTTCATTGGTAATTTCTGCCAGGTCATGTTTGTAGGGGATGTATAATGTTACGCTGTCAGCGTAGATAAATGGGTTAAGGCCTTGGGTGGATAAGGTCTTGGCTAGTGGAGTCATCATGAGATTGAAAAGGATCAGTGATAGTGGTGATCCTTGCGGTACTCCACAGCCTGGTTTCCACGTGATGATATGTTTGTGCTTGATTTCACTTGATATGTTCTTGTGGTTAGAAAACACTTGATCCAACTGAGAGTGCCACCATTGATTCTGAAATAGTCTAAGAGGCATATTTTCAAAGCACTTAGCCTTCCAAAGTTCCATAGGTTTCTATGGAACTTTGCAAGGCTAAGTGCTTTGAAAATATGCCTCTAAGAGTCTTAGCAGTATGTTATGGTTAACCATGTCGAACGCACTTGACATGTCAAATTGGAGGAGGAGAATGCTCTTGCCTAGTGCTATTCCCTGTTTGAATTTGGTTAGGAGAGTGAGTAGTACTGTTTCCGTGCTGTGTAGGGGTCGAAATCCTGACTGTGACTCATGTAATATAGTAAATTTGTTTATGTAGTCGTTGAGTTGTTTGGTCACCAGTCCTTCCATTAGTTTGACTACTAATGGGATAGATGCTACTGGGCGGTAGTTGGTGATGTCGTTTGTTTTTTTTCCTTGGTGTCTTTTGGTATTGGGGTGAGCAGGATGTTGCCTTTTTCTTTAGGGTAGATACCCTGCTGAAGCATGAAGTTTAAGTGTGATGTGAGATCTGTTATGAAGCGGTAGGGGGCAGATTGTATTAGGTAGCTAGGGCAAGTGTCCAGTTGACAGTGGCTGTTGGAGTATTTTTTTATCGCCTGAGTAACTATGTCGGTGCTGAGGAGATTGAAATTTGACCATATTCGGTCAGCAGGGTGTTCACCAGGGGTTGGGTCTAGACCATTAATGATGTTTTCTATGTCCATGTTATTCTGAGGTAGAGTTTTGCGTAGGTTTACAATTTTTTCATTGAACTATTTAGCGAGGTTGTCTGCAGATGGGATGTCAGTGTTGGTTGTGATGATCGGTGTTGTGTCTAAAAGTTTGTTCACAAGGTTGTGTAGTTTCTTCGTGTTTTTGTAGTCTGGCCCAATTTTAGTTTTGTAGTACGACCTTTTGGTCTGTCTTATTGCATATTTGTATTTCCTTTGTAGTTGTTTCCATGCGTTCGTGTGATCGTTTTTTTTTTTTTTTCCATGCGCGTTCCAGTTTCCTAGATTGTGTTTTTAGTTTTTTCAGTTCTTCATTGAACCACGGTATTGAGTTGTGTCTACGTGAAGTTCTTGTTTGTAAGGGTGCTATTTCATCTAGTACGTGTCTGCATCTTTTGTCCCATTCTCAGAGGTAATATATGGATTCCGTGTGTGCTGACCAATTGTTGTTGTATATCTGTTGCCAGAAAATTTCCGGGTCTATTTGGCCTCTCGTGGTGTGAGTCGTGTGTTCTCTTGTATGGGGAGAACCCCTTTTTCGCCATTTTAGGGATAGGTTTAGTTTGTAATGGTCAGCCCATGGAGTTTCTGTCCATCTAGTTTGTGCTATGGTTAGGTTCTGATCAGCGGACATTTTGTATGAGATGAGGTCAAGTTTATGACCCTTTGTGTGGGTTGTTTGCATATGTGGCAATGTAAGATCACATAGATGAAGGAAGTCCTTGCATTCTCGTGCATTGGTAGAGTCAAGGTGAAGGTTGATGTCTCCTAATACTAGTGTACTGGAGTTGGATACACATATATTTGAAACAAAGTCCATAAAGTCCGCTTGGCTATAGTTCCAATTACATGGTGGTCTGTAGAATAGGACACAATTTAGGTGGTCGAGCAGGGTACTGTGTTGAATTCTAATTGAGGCTATTTTGAGGTGGGTTGTTATAGATTCCGCGGTGGTTTCAATCTTGAGATGAAATCGATATATAAGTGCTATGCCCCCTCCCTCTTTTTTCTTTTCTGGTCCAGTGGGTGATTTTGAGGCATATTTTCAAAGCACTTAGCCTTCCAAAGTTCCATAGAAACCTATGGAACTTTGGAAGGCTAAGTGCTTTGAAAACATGCCTCTTTATATCCTGGAGGACATAGGTTTAAGATGATATGGTCCTTCTGATCAAGGATTCAGGTTTCGGTGATGAAGAGTAGATCAAGTTTCTCTGACATGATCCAGTCTATTATTATTGTTGTTTTGTTTACTACGGATCTGGAGTTGACGTAACCTATTTGAATTTTTTGGTATGGGTCTTTTGCATTCGGTGTTATGTGGACTTTTGTTAGTTGTCATTTTTTGGTTTGTGTGGATTTTTTATGACTTTTCTTTTCACTTTGTTGATATTGTACGCTTGTTGGTTCTTTTACTTTGTTTTGGTTAATGTCGGTTTGGTATGATGTGGTGTGTCTGGTCACTATTCAGTTATTGAATAGTATGGGTATGTTGTTGATTTCTGCGAGTGGGGTTGTCATTGTTAGGTGGATCAGGGATAAGGAGTAGATAGCTAGGATCAGTTTGGCGGTGTTCATTATGCTATCAATTCAATAGTTTTTAAAAGAGGCTATTGTATTCAGCATTGAAGATTATTCTTCGTACCCTCATATTTGCGTAACAGTCTTGTCCTCCTTAAAGTTGCGAGTTTCTTGTCATAGCTTTATGTCATGGAGCGTGATTTAGCAGGATGTGGCGTTCTCGGGATAATAAAAGTTTAGTGATAGAACGTGTGTTTCTTTGTTTTGGCGGCCGGCGCTACTTACAATGTGCCGCGATCAATAGTCATAACCCAGTGCTGCGTCTCTCTATTCTTTTCCCTCCTGGTGAATTTTGAAGGAGATTTAATAGACTGTAGTGGAAGTGAAACTTTCTAGTCCATTGTGAACAAGGAAACCATTTGGTTAATCTCTGTTTCCATACCCCATGCAGTCGTCACTGGTGTTCACTCGAAACACAACAAGTAAACCTATGAGCTAACGATTCTTGAGGATAATAGATTGGAGTTGTGGTGTGCCTATCTAGACCACTGTGAGCAAGGAAGCCGTTTGATTGGTCTCTATTTCCACTGCCCCGCGTAGCTGACATTGGCGTTCACTCAGAGCACAAGTGAACCTGTGATCTGCTGCATTCACGTTGTTGTTTTTTATTGTTTGTCCATCTGTAGCAAGTCTAGCACTGTTTGTGTTGGATAGGCAGTGCCTGGTATATCATATGCGCTTGGTGTCTCTTCACGCTTGCTGTCTGGCTGATCGGCACTCCCAGATGTGAGGTCCAAGGCAGCGGGCACTGGCCGGACACGTCCCACACATCGCTCCGATGACCATCCCCCGCTCGGGCACCCTGGCATGTACCTCGCGCTCAGTGCCTCTTCTCTCCTTCAGTCTGCCGCTCAGCGCTCCAGTTGAGCAGATGGGCTCCAGGATGAGGCGCACAATGTCGCGTTCCCAAGTCGGAGGAGCCGCAGTCACCTCCCAGAGGTGCTCGGCGGCCCGTCTGTCGAAAAGGTCAGCGGGCCGTCTCAGCTGATCTCCAGCACTCTAGCACAGTAAGCTCGTGCTCCCTCGGGAAGTTCCCAGAGGCAGCTAGGTGCTCGGCGGGGAACTTCGACCGACCTCCGTCACGGCTTGTGTAGCTCTTGGGCACTGGGTCAAGTGATCTGCCCTAGGCCTCCGAGAAGTCCGAGACCCTGGCTGTGATTCGGCCTGCAACCTGACCTGCGACCCCGGCCACGAGATCACACGATCTGCCCGGTGAAGCCGTCGATCATCGACCTGGTTTGGTTCCAGACGCTCGTGGGTCTATTGGTCTATTTGGGGGTTGCACAGTCCGTTTTCAACTGGTTCTCAGCTGATATTTTCAGTTGGGGTCCCCGGAGCTTGTTGCTCCGTGACCTTCAGGTAGTTCCTGCGCTACTCGGGTAGCATGCAGTAATGTGCCTGCAGTAATGCACTAACAGATTAGCACAGCCATGCCTACTCTCTGCCCATGGCACTCCTCCCATACTGGAAAATAAAAAATATTTTCCAGTGTGAAATTAGCGCACGCTGAGCGGGGAAACTACCACGGGATGCCTCAGAATGTCCTATGCTAGTGTCCTTTTAGTACATGGTAGGCCTGCGTTAGGCCTATTGCGCCTTTGTCTTTGACACTTGTGTGAATTTGATATATCTTACACTAAACACTAAGTATTTTTTCAAAAAATGAATGACCCCCTATGGAATCATAATAGCTGCAAAGTCCACGAGTATTACCACCATCCTCATCCTTGACAGGTAGGAATTCTTTACAACTTATCCACATGTCTATATGTGAGTTTGTATATATCTGTGACTGGGAGAGAAGAGAAGAGTAGACAAGCAGTTTGACAGGATCAATTCCTTAATTGTTATGTTTCAGTATGTCAAGGTTTCTATGCAGTAGAAGCTGGGACTACTTTTTACACAAAGGCACTGGGCCATGTTTTGGGAGTCTATTTCTCTGGACCCTCATCTAATCTGGGTCCAGTTTCAACCTCAACATGCCTTTTCACTGGTCCCCCCCATCCCCCACCAAATTTGGTTCAGTTCTGTTAAATTTACAGTTATTTTGTCCCCAACCAGACGTTCTTGATCCCTTATGTACAATTTCTTTCCAACATCCAATGGCGTGAAAGGAATAAAAAAAGCAATCAATTTAAAGGTAAACAGACACACTTCCTTTCTCATCTTTTGAGATCCTTTAACGTTTTCATATAGAATTTATAGAGTCTGATTCTTACCTAGAAATAGAAAAAGCCTCAGAAAAATGCTATAGACCACTGCTGAACTTTCAGCTTACTTAAGATGAATGCAGAAGGTATCTTGTTCCAATGTTTTCTTGATTTCTGACACTTTTTCTAGCCTCTACCACTTCCCCAGGAAGTCTGTTTATACAATCTACCATCTTTTCAGTGAAGCAATATGTATTAACTGATAAAAAATGCCGATATCACTTTTGGTAAAAGTTTAGTATGAATATGGGCTATCCTATTGTGGAAGAACTGCAGATATTGGAAATGTGACAAAAAAGTAACTTACTTTTTGAGCTGAAATTACTGCCACTAAGAAAAAAACTTTCATATCAGGATTTTTAACCATGGTGTCAACACCAAGATTGTGTTGGATTAGAACCACACTGGGATACCAGAGAACTAACCCTTTCTTTATCAGGGGTTTAATATTTAGTTGAACTTCTAATCTTCTATATCACCATGTGCACTCTCAACAGAGAGCAAATATTAGAAGCCACATATGCCATATCATCTTACAATGAAAAAAACACGGTCTATATCATAAAGAGTCGCTTAAGCTTAAGGATATACTCCTCAAGGAACTGAAAATATAAACATAAGAAGAAAAAAGAAGCTCAAATGTAAAAGCTATATTGCTCCAGAATGACAA